>NC_141537.1:34938928-35565357 GCF_021556685.1 Rattus norvegicus | reverse complement strand
GGGGACACCTGGGTAATTCTCAGTTACACATTTATTTCAGCGTCGTGTGGAATAGGATTTTGCAGCTCATCGTCCTAGAAACCCCAGGTCAGATTTAGAAACCAGACGGCTCTAGCGAGGGAAACGTAGACATTGTCTTCTGTTGGCGCCCTGACAAGCCTGCTGCTTGCTCTCCGCTGCGGTTGTCGCGCGCTTCCGTACATGACATTGGCATCTGATATGGAAGCCGATTCTTGTGTTTTGGTTTATGTTCATATAACAACTGCCTTGAGCTACTTCCAAGAGAGGATAATAATGACAAATTTGAAAATTTTCTCCCCAGGAAAGAAGGCTGTGAACACAAGAGGCGGCATTTAAGCAACTACCATTAAAGGCATTTTAATTTTCTGTTGACAAACACGATTTTCCAACTGATTTGCAGTGAGGTTTCTGGGATGAGAGCCATAAGGTCTATGCAGGACAATGTTTTCTGCTTCCACAGATGTGTTAGTGAAAGCTTCATCTTGGTGTGCATTACTTAAAACGAGAGTCTTAACTCCCCCCACTCCCTTTTCTAAGATAGGTTTCATATAACCCAGATTGGCCTTGAGTTGCCTATGTAGCTCAGGGTGACCTTGGACTTCTGATCTTTCTGTCTCCAGTACCTTAGTGCTGGGATTCAAGCGTGCACTGCTATGTCCAGTTTACTGGGATCTAACCCAGGGCTACCTGAATACCAAGAAAGCACTACCAATAACCTATAACCCCGTCCAGGGGTCATAATCTCTCTAAAGTCAGAGCACGATTTAAGTTTCTGGATGCTTGGCCTCTGCTGCAGTGTTCCTCCAGATTCCTCCCCATCCCTTGGATCATGCGCATGATCCCTAAACATCAGTCAGCACGGGATTTGAGACAGCGGTGCTGTAACATGTTCCATGTTTGAAGGAGGCTCTGTTCCATATTCAGCACATGCACCAGTCTGTCCCTGTCATGGGGAATGTGTTCCCTGACTGACCCAGTGACTGCCTGCAGCTATAGGTGAAACCAAACCCTAGATACAATATTTTCTCCTATACATACGTATGATAAAAAATGTTAATTAATAAATTAGGGATGGTAGAAGATTAACAACAGTAAGGAACAGTAAAATAGAAAACTGTATTAGGGCAGCATAATAGAATCATTTTAAATGTATGAATTATTTCTTTTGGAATGTTTTGTTTAAGAGATTCACAGTATGGTTGACAGGAAGCAGGTAAAGCCTCAAGTCAACAAGCTCCTGAGGCAGAGGGGGTTGGTGCAGAGCCCTTCAGAGATAGCTGTCTTGTTTTAGGCCTTGGTTCTACAGAACGGGTTTTACCTTCCTTGGGAGGTTCGCCACTGATCTTTCTGCCTTATATTGTTCCTTCTACCTTTAGCACGCCAGGCATCAGAGACAAAGCCCCTCTTAAACATGGATCCCCGCTGTCCACTTGTCACTTTGTCCTTTATGGACTCCTGTTATAGCCAGCATCTAGAGACTTCCTGGTGCTCAAAGCCTACTCTTCTGGCTGTCTGGATTTTACTTCAGATGATGCCTTCATGTTATAAACAAGAGTTTTTATCAGAGTGCAAGAGAGCTGGGGATTTACCCAAGGTTCCAAGTTTAATTATTCAACTTCATGTTTATTAACTTGAGAGAAATATACTTTTACGTGGTTGGGCTTAGGTTAGGTGTCTCCTTTTAAGAGACTGTTCTCAGGGTGGGTGACAGTGTCCTTAGACACTGTGCATGGCCTCAAATGGCGGTGCGTATGAACTTAAACCTCCTGCAGCAGTTGGGCAGAATAGAATTACATTGTCAACTAGTGGAATAAAGACATTTCATGTGTTTTATTCTACACTGATGTAACTTCTGTTTTAAATTGAATAATTTATTGGAAAGAAAGAGCTGTTGTGGCCAAAGAAGAAACATTTGACTTTTAGAAATGGTTTTACCCTTTCCAAACCAGTGCTGAGGATTTAGGTGAAAGAATGGAGACCCCTCTCCGGACTGCCCTAGCATTTGCCTCTTTCTCGACAGGATTGCACCTCAGAGTGTCACTGTTCCAGATGTAATTCAACAGGAATGAAAGTCTCATTTTCCTAGTTAGAGCCAAATTATCTCAAGCGACTAGACCACAGGGTTCCCTGGTTGTCGGTCCCTGCCTACTTCCTAATGTCCAGAAGGAGGAGATGCTGAAAGAGTCCCAGGTCGACAGGAGATCCCTGATGTCTGCTCTGGGTTGCGGTGCTAATCCCGATGGGATCTACATGCCACGTGCCTGTTGCAACAGGTTCTTTCCCTGCCAAGCTTTCAGAAAACTCTGAAATTAGAAATGTATTAGTTTCATTAGAATAATAAACATTCTATTTCAGTTACATAAGTAAACTTTGCTATATGACAAACATTTTATTTTCAGGTATAGAAAATAAGGTGCTTGGTGGAATCTGAAGTCACACAAATAGATACAGAAGCAGGTAGAGAGGGTTTTCCAAATCCTCACTGGTTACAGCGTTTTTGTCATCCACCAGCTCTGTCATAAAAAGGTATATTTTGGATCTTCATCCATATATAGTATTTATGCATAGAACATTTCAAATAGCAGCCTGATTTACACCTACCTCCCTTATCTGATGTTTGCTCTGAAAGGCCACTGAGCTGTCACGACGACAGAATGACTCAATAGTAATGACAAATAGAAATTCACAGACCTTCAGGAAAGAAACTGCCGCTCCGAAGAAAAGGACTCCATATTAAAAGAGAACAGGGGGAGAGTCCATGGGACACTGACCTACAAATGTTTGGAGATGCATTCTCCAAAGTCGTCAGGTTATTGGTCATTTCATGATGAAGTTTCAACAGCAGAAACAGCTGCCTGTTGACGGGCTGACATAATTTCGAGGATGTGCTTAGCCAAGAGCAAAGGAAGAATCAAAAGACGCTGCGTCTGGTTCTGTCTCTTGTCAACTCTGCCTCACTCACGTATCTGCTTCCCCGATCTCCTCCCACCATTCCTTCTTGCTCATAGACACGCAGATACATTCCAGTCTGGCACATATGTCTGCCTCGCTGATGCTAGGTCACATGACTTCCTTTGACCAATGGAATGCTGCAGGTGTGTTTGCTGAGGCTTGAAGAAGAGTTAGACAGTGGAAGCTTTTCTCCTTCAACCTTGTCTTTGCCAAAGGAAGATCTTGATCCAAGTAGACACCTAATCAAAATATATAAAGCATAGAGCCTGGTAGGTGCTAGCCAGCCCAGGGAAATACACTCAAGTTGCTTTGCCTATGCATAAACAAATACAGAGAAATCAGCAGGGTCGACGAACAGACGCAAGATCAACATAGCACCTGTTCATAGCTGTGTACCACACAAAGTAGCTTTGTTTACGATTATCTGTAACTTGGTGTTAGCACAAAACTAACTGACAGATTTACTCTTTTTGTTTACTTTCTTGTTACCCCCGAGAATAGACCTTTTTATCTAGGCCAGACGGGATTGTGGGCCACCATCCAAGGTCCCAGATTTACTTTTAATTTTCTTCTACCTTTGCCCCGTTCATTTCTCTTCATTCATATATTTCCCCTTAAGAAATATTCCTCTTCTGGTGTAGTTGTTCCTTGAGGTTTATCAGCTGTTTAAATACTGTTAAATTATAACATCCATTCCCAATAATCCACTTATAAGTGTATCACAACAAAGGGAAGGGAGTCTATACAAACACACATAAATAGGCAGCACTTGTTAGCAATGCCTTATATAGAGTAAGCATTTCCAAAGTCTGTGTTTTTTTAGTCACTGGAATATGTTATTATCCTTTTCAAGTCATTCTACGGTGGCACCAGGCATCACAAAATGAGACCTAGTATAGGAAAATCATTGTGGCAGGTGCCTGTGACACACAAACTATTCTCCCGGAAATCATTAAGAGTTAAAAGGCTCTCAATGCCCTTCACTCTCCATCTCCACAACATGTAGAGCATCTCTTCCTGAGTCCCATTTGCCCCTTTCTCTTTGCTTCTTTTTTTCCAGCCAGCATGTCAATTTTGAAGCGAAATGCGAAGCAAAGAGTTACTTCCTCCCCCTCCCATGTAAATGCAACTGATAATATGCTAAGTTCCAGATACATTATAATCATAATGCAACCACTGTGTTTCTGTATTAATTAATCACGATTAATGAAATTTTTCTTGATTTTGTATGCCAAGTCTGGAAGCGTAATTGAATTTCATCTTTGACTTCTATTGCCTGAAGCAACCATTTAAACTCAGTTGTCATAAAACTTTTGGAAGGAGATCAAAAACCGCCAAACAGAAAAGAAGAAAAGAAAGACCCAACTTGGGGAGGCATTAAGGGGGAGCAGAAAAAAAATCTTTAAATACACCAAATGAAACACATATTCCTATGCATAAAAGAAGGGAACAATACAAGTGTTTAAATGTAGGAGAAGAAATGTGATGACATCACTTTCTAAGCAACCCCTGAATTTTTAATTCTAAATAATTTCCTCTCAAACCACCTGGAAATAGTGTTAGACACAAGGGAAACAGACAGTGAAATAAAGAATGGTAGCATTTGAAGTCCTGGTGAAAACTAAGCTAATTTGAAGTCTATTGACACTTGGTTATCTTTCTAGAGACAGTGAATCATCATGGAAAACACTGTTACTGCTTTGGGTAACTTTGAGTAATTAAGTAAGCCCAACATGGTCTTTTGCTTTCTTTGCTTGTTTTATATGTAAATCTTAATGAGAGTCCTTTACACAGGAGGCCAAGCTGCTTGTGTTTTAAATTACAATATGTAACATTTGGTGTCTTAAATCACTAAATATTAAAAATGACTGTAAAGAAAAAATAAGATCCTTTTGTGATCAGTGCACCTGGGGATGTTTCATGCTGTTGTTTTGGTGTAATTTCATTTTGCTCCAGATGTTGCTGTGTGTATCTAATGCGGATACAATAACACAGACTTACAGACTGCATACCCATATAGCAAGATAACAGGAATCTCTTCCTTTGCCATAGTGTTAAGTGTTGTCCCTTTAATGACTATTTTAGGGAGTTTTATAGAACCCAACATTTATACCTACAAAGACCATATATGATCATGATAGACATCCTGCAAAACGTAGGGCCCTGGAATGGCCTCAGATGGGAACACGGTTCGTGCTTGGGTTTTGCCTGAGAATACAGCCCAGATCTCTAATAGGATCTTAGACTTCAAGTTCATTTATCAGGAATGTGAGAAGAGCTTGGTATTTCTGAGAAAATGGTTACTCTCTGTGGAAGCTTTTTCCTTTCCCCTCTGGTGAGAGCATTTCTTTGCCAATTTGTTGCTGACATGAGTTAGACATAGCCTTCAGCACTACTCAAAGCATCCACTCCATCCCAGGCATCCTTTCCTTTGTGACATGACAAGAGCCTAGCAGTTTAAATGAACCTCCCCCACACTTCTTAGTGGCAAAGGACTGCAGAGAAGCAGTATGAAAGCAGCTCGTGGCACACAAAAAGCATAGTGAAGAGTCAACACCTACCATTCACACACAGAGCCATTCAGAGGGGAATTGTTAGGGAGCAGAAGAGAGAGTAAGCGTGCAAGTTCAAATGTGCTGCAAAGGAAATGCTATAGAAGAAGCCTGAACAAGAAGAGACAGGAATAATCATCCAATCAGAAGCATGAAATGATAACTCAGAAGCCACAGGATTCTGTTACCCTTGAAGGTGGCAAGAAGTTAACAAGTTATATTACAGGAAAGAACCCCAAGGCAGAGGTCAGAGGTGCTTTGGTGGTAGTAGGGGACCCTCATTGAAATAAATCCACTTAATCTTTTATTACGACCTCTAGCTACCGTGAAATGGTGGTGGATTTAATCTTAGGTTGAATCTACCTCAGGGAAAGGGTTTGGTCTGAACGCTCATTCAATAAGGGCTTTTAGTATTTGTTCAAAGCAATGATGTTACACTGCTTTGTTTTGCTTTGTTTTGTTTTTATGGTGACTCTCAGGTGGTTGGCTGAGTAAAGATAAAGTTGAATAGCTCCTTCCTGGACATTGACTGTCAGAAGCTCATTTACATGGATGCTGGACATGAGCTTCATACTTTCTATAAGAAGTTCTTGGCCACAAAAGTAGCTGCTGAAGCACTGGGCAGAATGTGGAAGAGTTATGTGGTCCAAATCAGTGATGGGGAGGGACAAGGTTTTCTCACAAAGTGAAGTGTCTTGATCCATGGCAGAGTGTGCCAGCTGTTGAGTAAGCGGTCATCTTACTGTAGACCAAGGAGGACCAGAGAGAGGGAGCAAAAGTCTCTTTACAGATGCATTGTGGATACCAAACTGAATGTTCTCAACTTGGTTATTGTGGAAAGAAGGAAGGAAGGAAGGAAGGAAGGAAGGAAGGAAGGAAGGAAGGAAGGAAGGAGAAAACAAAAGACAAATTGAAAACATATTCTTGGACTGACAGATAATACCATGATTCAGTAGTTGGAGCTCAAAAGAGCTAGTAGAACCTGGAAGCTTTTCAATATCTCTAAAGAAGATAATATGTACCAATATGTTTTCATAAAACCCTTAAAGACTAAGAAGCCCAGGACCAAAGTACCCAATATCCAATGTCTTGTTATTTCACATTCCCTGCAACACAAACGTCAGCATACTGATATGGAGACATAGTACACTAAGAAAAGTCAGGGGGAGGCTGTAGAGAATGGTGAACTGTGAACCAAGAGAATAAGAGAAGCCAAGACAGACCCCAGCAACAGATTGCCAAGAGGAATAGGCTGACCCTCATGAGAGCTTCTACTTCTAAGTTCTATCAAAAATAAATCCTTAAGAGGGATGAGTAAATGATCAGAACTTAAAAAACAGTGATGTCAGCTCAGCATACACAGTAGCTGAGCTTCTTCCTACAGAGCTATTGGCAAGTGCATTCTGCTGCGAGAGAAAGGATTGGTTTTCTCTAAATTTGTAACCCCGATGGGTTGGCCATGCTTCAGTCAAAGGCCACGTATTCAAGATTATCTGGGCAGCCTACATTGGCCTTGATTCAGGGGAAAGGACATAAAGTTATGTAAGTAGGTCAAGTACATCTCTGAAGGGTTGGGGAAGGATTGTGCATATTCGAAAGACGTTGTATAAAATTCTCAAAGAACTGTGCGTGTGTGTGTGTGTGTGTGTGTGTGTGTGTGTAACCTATTCCCAAATCCATTCTGCAGTGATGCAGACCCAGTAAGCACTGTATGAAAACTGAAATATAAGAACAGTTATAGTTACATATGTGCTAAATTTTCTAAGAAAAAAATTCTACTGGCTGATAGATTAGGAAACAAGCATTTTGAAGACATTTTCTACACATAAATCCCAAATATGTTATGCACTGGTTATCTATTGATAAACTATCCTCTAGAGCCCTATAGAAAGCTGAAACATTTTCCCAGTGATATACATTTATCACTCCATAAGAAAACCTAATGGATGTCCCCAAGGACATGTTTAAGGACTAATCATATCTTCCATTGTCTCATGATGAGCTGTTTCCATGAAGTTTTAATCTGTTTACAGCAGAAAACAGCAAACAACAGTTGTCGTTGGCCAAATAATCATCTGTGTATGTTTTCTTCCTCCAATAGCACTTTTACCAATACTTCTAAGGGGCTATAGCATAACCCAATGTAAAACTCATGATGCTGTAAACCAATACGAATGCCTGGTAGCAACCTTGACCTTGTAGTTCTATAAGATTCAGCCACAAAGTCTCCTAACAGAAATCTATTCTAGACTCATATATAGTGCCAAATGTTACTCTTCCCACGGAATAAGCCTACAGAGGGACTTCTCTCCTTGGCATTTGCAGAAAATTGGAATTGTTCACTCCATTTTGTTTGAAATAGAACTTCAGCTGTCTGAAGCCTTCAAGGGCAGGTGCTATAGTATAGGTTTTCCAGCCACAATGGTTGGCGTGGGCTGCCTTACAATGTACTCATTGTGATTGTTCTGTAATGCTAAGACTTACATGCCATGCCTCCCATCCTGGGAAAAGAAATGCTTGTTAGATGCTAGATAAGTTGCTCTCTGCTGTTTCTGTCGGGTATCATTCTCCAAGGGACAGCAATATGCTTTATGGAGATACAGTGAATTGCCTATTTCATGGCACCGATCTAAAAGCATCCTTGAGTTCAATTCAGCAACCTGACTACCAGACAGCATGTAATGAAAAAGGATCTTATCTGGGAAGTGGCACACTGTTAAACTCTGAACAGGATGTGCTGAATGACCCACGGGGAGATGGATTACAGTCAAACATGAAGAGAAGCAGATTTGGGACAGGGCAGAAATCCCTTTATTTATAAAACTCGCCAACTTTAATTATTGCTTCTTGCTTTTTCCAAAAGTTTTTTCAACTTCAGTAATCAGATCAATGGTTTTTGCACTGAACAAATTTGGAATGTTGTTGACTTTTGCTCCTTTATTATCACCTTTCCACCTGCTCACTCTCCCATCATGTTTGTGGTTCGCCAGTTTTATCCTGCTCTGAGTTAGTTATTATGTGGGGTTATTTTGGGGTGGGGGTGAGATGCTCTCGGTCATACTGGATATAAAATTTTTCACAAATGCGAACTGTGAAGGCAGAGGGTTTTGTATGTGACTATCTTGCTTATCGGCACATCTCAAGCAAACAGAACAATGCCTGACATGGTAGATACTCAGTGATTACTTAGGCTAAATGATAAGGCTCAATGGTTGGATTGATTCCAGTCTACATGCATTTTATTATCATTTCTGCTGAGAGAGAGAGGGTGAAGGGAGGGAGACAGAAATTACCTCATGTGATGATGGAGGCTGTGAAGTTTCCTGTCAACCTGGAGAGCCTCTGACGCAGGTAGTATTACTCAGACTGAATCCTAAAGTCCCCAAACTAGAGATGCTACTGGTGTAATTTTCAGTGTTAAGATAAAGGCAGGTGGATAAACCAGAGAACCACTGGTATACATGACCAAGTTCAAAGACCAGAGAAAAACAGAGCTCTGGGGTTAAGGGGCAAGAGCAGATTTGTTGTTCCAACTCTTGGGGAATGTGGAATAGAGCACTCCCCTTTCCTTCTTCCTCTGTTCTATCCAGATCCTCAGATGGGGCCTTCCCATGCAGGGCGAGGGTGGAGCTTCCTGGCTCAATGTAGTATGCAGTTTTTCCTATCCTGTTTTAATCTCTGGGTGGACCATGCTACCAGTCCTGCCCAGGTTCCCCTCATATCCGCTGATGAAACACACACACACACACACACACACACACACACACACACACACACACGCACGCACGCACGCACACGCACACACTAACTTATTTTTAATATGCTTTAGCTCAATGGCCAGATTCTTCTAGACCTTCCTCAGCCATCAGTCCCTTCTTTTCAACCCCAGCTCAACACTTCTACATTTGCACCCAACTTTATTTGTTCAGTTACCTTTAGTCCCAGCTCAACACCCTATCTGCTTTCAGCTTAGTTATGTTTCTAACCTCCTGCCAGCTACCCAAGACACCCTCGATGTCATTTGGCTGGTGGCTCTTTTTCTCTTTGAAGAATGGTGAAACTTTTTTCCTCTTGAGTCTGCTAACCTGACTTCGGGAGCCCTGGCTATTCTGCCCAGCTCATTGGCCACTGGCATCTTTATTGATGGATCAAGAACCAATTGGGGACCAGGACCTTCAGTTTTCACACATAGATGCCCAATTAAGGCATCAAAACTAGCCCCTACAGCTCAATCCATCTACTCTGGAAACACACTCCCAGAAACCTATCCATACTCAGAAAAGAAATACCTTCCCAGTTGCTATATGGTAGTCAACGCATATCTAAAATTAACAGAGAGACTTAAACAGAAGACAAATATCTCTTCTGTCTGTCTGATATATCAGTTCCTCTTATTTTTAATCAGCTCTCCTGAAGACATATGTGATATCTGAAAATTCTAAAGCCCAACTAAAATTTCATCCCACTAAAATATCACTCAACTGGACTTTCTAAGATTCTCCTTATTTTAGTGAATTAAAAAAAAGGGAAATTTGAAAGATTAAAGTTATTAATTTTGAGGTAAGGGAACATTTGTTCTACCATCTCCCCAGCTTCCCAGGGTATGTCCATGACAGAATCTTAATAAATTACTGACAGCTGTGTGAACATGTGTCCCATTTACTTACATAGCTTCTTGTGCCACCAATAATTTCTTGAAATGTTTGAACAATCATCCTCATTTTTCCTACTTTCACAGCCTTAATATATTTATTTCGTTATAAAGGGAGTCCAGGCTCCAGTACTGTGGGGAACAGAAATGGTTTCAACTCTGCCAGATACAGAAAAGACTCCAAATCAGAGGTTTGAAGTTACAAGCTAACACGGGGCTCTTGGTGTTGAGATGTATTTACACTTGGCAAAACACTGCTTCTTGTTTTCACAAGAAAAGTCTCTTTAAAGGGCTCAAAAAGCTTATTTGACATCAACAAGCTTGTAAAAAAAATACCATTTTGATTATTTAAATTTATATAAATCAAAAACACATGGGTTAAATTTCCTTTAAAATACATATGGTTTTTAAAATTAGAGGAAAAGGTGCTGGCAAAAAAGAAGTTTGGGTTTTATTGAACCCAAAACTTTTCAAATATAGTTTAAACTGTCTGATGAACCCAAACCATGGCTATTTAAAATATGATTTTTAAAAAAATTTCAGGTTAAAAAGATATTTTGTAAAAATACTGAAATTCTAACTTTCTATAAAGTATTGTTAATAAGAAGCTTGACTTGGATTTTATATAACTCACTCGATAGGTTCTACAGTCTCACAGGACTCTGAAATTGCAGTTCAAGATGACTGCGCATGGCTGACTATGTCAGCACTATTCTTCTGGGAGACACAGAGCACCTTCTGCCTCTCAGGCATGGTGAAACATATTATTCTGCACACCTTCCTAGACCATTGTGTAAACTATTGTCTGCCTCTTTAAAACTATTTTATTAAATTTTTGAGGATTGCATACATTGTATTTTTTTAACCTTTTTTATTGGATTTTTTTAAATTTACATTTCAAATGTTATCCCCTTTCCCAATTTCCTGTCTATAGCCCCCTTATCTCATCCCCCTCCACCTGATTCTATGAGAGTGTTCCCCCACTCACCTATCTACTCCTTCCTCCCCTCATGCCCTGACATTCCCCTATACTGGGAGGTCCAGTCTTGGCAGGACCAAAGGCTTCTCTTCCCATTAATGCACAACAAGGCCATCTTCTTCTGAATATGCAGTTGGAGCCATGTATACTCTTTGGATGGTGGTTTAATCCCTGGGAGCTCTTGTTGGTTGGTATTGTTGTTCTTATGGGGTTGCAAGCCTCTTCAGCTCTTTCAATTCTTTCTCTAACTCCTACAATGGGGACCACATTTTCAGTTCAATGGTTGGCTGCAAGCATCCAGCCTCTGTCAGGTTCTGGCAGAGCCTCTCAGAAGACGGCTATATCAGGCTCCTGTCAGCATGTACTTCTTGGCACCAGCAATATTGTCTGGGTTTGGTGTCTTTATGTCTATGGGCTGGATCCTCAGGTGGCGCAGGCTCTGAATGGCCTTTCCCTCAGTCTCTGCTCCAAACTTTGTCCCTATCATACACTGTATTTTGATTCCATTCATGTCCCATCTTTCCCCTAATTCCTTCCAGATTCACCCTCATCCCTATACTTCCTGTAATCGCAAACCCTCTTCTTTCCCCTTTCCCTCTTCTTCCTCCCTTTCCTCCCCCTCTTCTTCTTTCATAATCCATCCACTGACCTGCCAGAGAGCACATCCTTATACTGACTTTCCTTCAACTCCTCAATTGGAGATGGAGGGGAGGTTGTGACTCCCTGCCTCATATCCACACACTAGAATACTCACTGACTTGATCCTATGCAGGTCTTGTGCATACAACCTGAGTTGCTGTGAGTTCACATGTGTAGTACTCCTGTCCTATCCATAAGATAATGTTTCTCTCCAATTACTCCCAACCCCTGGCTCTTACACTATCTCTGGGCCTTCTTCCTTGAGTCTGCCTTTTATAGAACAGCAATGTACGTTCTTCTTACTTATATCGCTAGACTGCTGCAAGGAGCAGAGAGCTATTAAGTTTTCTTGTCTTCTACCATGTTTGTTTGTTGCTTTGAAAAAAAGAAAACAAGACATTGAGCCACTCAAACTCTTATAAATTTCTTTTCCGGAGCTGAGGACCGAACCCAGGGCCTTGCACTTGCTAGGCAAGCGCTCTACCACTGAGCTAAATCCCCAACCCACCACTCAAACTCTTAACTTTTTTCTTACCCTTTCCTATAGGCACTTGCCCACTGTTTTCTCAAGATCTCCTATTGATGGAGTTTCCAAGTATCCACTTGTTATGTCTGTGGTGTCAGTTTCATGGATTCGTTACTCAGAGGGATGAAGATGCACTGCTCTCTATTATCAAGACCATTATCAGTCATGTCTTTGCCCAGGCATAGATAATTATTCTCTGTTTAAGCATCGGACCAAAAGCCTATTTGTTGTTTAAAAGAAAGTGGGTGGGGTACAGCTATCTTATTATTTTTTGAAGAACCCAATTAACCACATTCAAATGGATCACAGGTTTTCAGGTGTCAACAGCTTTAGCCCAGAAGCATGAATCTACTCATTTTGTCTTCCTCCACTCACCACTAACAACCTGTCCTCAATGCTTCTTTGCCTGTGGTTGTCCCAGTTGAGGTTAACTATGGAGGACCATAAAAGGTTGGTTTTTACCTTTAGATATATCAACACCAGCTTCAATTACAGAGAGTGTCTTTCCACATACTGGGTGCATGCGTGCGTGCGTGCGTGCGAGTGTGTGTGTGTGTGTGTGTGTGTGTGTGTACACGTGTTGGCTCGTTGTTACCTTGAGTTATATAGCAATAACAAGCAGTCTTAAGATCTCAATGATGATGAAAGGAGAAACATCTAAAACAAAGAAACAAATAATTTACTTTCCTGCTTGCTCCTGGTACCCACTTGCTACCCTGTGTTCTTGGTTCTCAGATGTAAATGACAGGAAAGCCCCCACTTGCTATTGTACATAACAACATATTCAAGCAGGTGTCTAAATTTAAATTTAAAAGAAACCATAGGCTAAAACTTTAAAGGTTTAAAAGCTCTTGCCCACAAATGGTACATACCATTTTTCTTCATATTTCATTGACCATAGTAAAGTACCTGGCCAAGCTTGTGATCAATATCCATAATCAATTTCCATAAGGAGGAGAGATTTTGAATAATGATCTATCTGCCACACCACAGTTAGAGCTAGTTGTATCATCACAACAATATTTGTCCAGTGGTATATCTTAGCTATACATTGCATATCTACTGGAATTTGTGGTGGTTTGAATGACAATGGCCCCCACAACTTCATAGGAGTAACACTATTGGGAGGTGTGGCCTTGTTGGAGTAGGTATAGCCTTATTGGAGGAAGTGTGTCCCAAGGGACTGGCTTTGAAGTTTCAAATGCTCATGCCATGCCTAGTGTCACTCTTCTTCCTGCTTCTTGCAGATCCAGATGTAGAACTCTCAGCTCCTTCTTCAGCACCATGTCGGCCTGCATGCCACCGTGCTTCCAGCTCTGATGATAATGAACTAAACCTCTGAACTATAAACCAGTTCGACTAAATCTTCTCCTTTATAAAAGTTGCTGTCGTCATGGTATCTATTCATGGCAATAGAATAACTAATTAAGACATAGCTAGAAACATGGTGTGTGTGTGTGTGTGTGTGTGTGTGTGTGTGTGTGTGTGTGTGTGTGTTGTCTCTAGCTTTGACTGACCTGGAACTAGCTCTGTAGACCAGACTGGCCTCAAACTCACAGATATCCTCCTGCCACTTCCTCCCAACTGCTGGGATTAACTACATGAAAAGAGCTTTTCAGGGTCAGCTGGTTGAGCTAGTTCCTGAATGGATGGATACTGCCCTATTGGAACTATCTCTGCTTTTCCACCAGAGTCTCAGAACTGCTGCTTGTGACTTCCTACTGGTCATCTGAGGTAGTTCATTTTAGCACCACATTTCCACATTAGGATATTAAGTCTGCGTACTAGAGCATCAACTCAGCACTTCAAGTATACAGCGCTTTTCCAGGATGCGATTCTGACAGATCCTGTCACCCACATCTAGCTGTTCACGATTACCTGTAACTCCAGTTCCAGGCATTCTAACACCCTCTTCTGGTCTCTGTGCCTCCCCTCATTGCACACACATGCACATACGCACCTTTCTTTCCCCCAAACTTAGAAAGGCTTAACTAATTTTGTACATTTGCCTTGAGGGAGTGGATCATCTTTTGGTTTAAACAAAGCATGAAAATGTTTAACTTCAGAACACTATTTTGGAAGACAGTTACATAAAGAAAAGATTTGGATTAGAAAGTCTCACATGAAAGTACAACAATCCCAACTAATTTAAGGCCAAAGAAAATATACAGATAATATTAGTTTACTCTTAGTGTTAACAGCAGTCATGTTACCTAATGATGCATTTTATGTTTTATGTGTGTCAGTTTTGGGTATAGTACCCCACTTATCCTTATGTCAGCCAGATGAGGTAGACAATGGTATTGTCCGTATTTCACAGACAGCATAGAAATGGAAACTTCACAGGGTGAGAAATACAACTAACACTGAATAGTTTGGTGGAGCAGAACAGAGCTAACATTATAGTCTAAAAGTGAACACTATTCCCATGATCCCGGGTGTAATATTTGGAATTGCAACATTACCAAAGAACATGCCAAATTCACTTTCCTGGTTTCATTCATCAATGATCTCTGATAGATTCAGGAACTTTAGAATCTATGTTTGTACATGTTAACCGTGCTTTCCTCATAGGCAATTCTGGGAGTTTAATGACCACCCCATAATCCCATCCTCACTCCCACAATTATCATTATTAATATTATTTTTTTAATTTTTTCATGTTTCCTCTTTTCCTCCCCTTACTTTTTACTGAGGTATAACATACATACAGTAGAAGTCTCTCTGTCTCCTGATTTGGATATGCCTAGGAACTTTTGTTTGCTTACCCATTGCTGTGGGTACAATATTGCTTACTGCTAGATTTTGTTGCCTCCTTTCAGTGGTATGGGTTGGCTCTGATGGACTAGCACCTCACTTTGATCCTCATGAGACCTACTTTGAGGGATGCTTAGAGTGCCTGTGGCATAGCTATTCCAGTAGGGCCAGTTTAACTTTGCTGAAATAAATGTGATACTTCTGAAGTAAGGTCTCTACTAAATGACCTAATTAGCCAATCATGGACCTCCAATTTTGCTGATAGAAGCTTGCACAGAAACAATCCTTATGAGGATTCTGTTGATACCTTTCTGTGCTCAGAGAATTTTACATTATAGGCCCAGGTCTTAGCATTCTGCAAAAACAGAGAGGGAATTCTACACTCCTCCCCCCCTCCCGTTTTTAAGTTAATTGACAAGTTGAAGATATTATTGTGACATTTTGAACAGGGTGTTTCTATAGATTGGCGCTAGTCTTTTTGTCTTCTCCTTCAGAGCAGCCCATCTCCTTTCAAGTCATATAAATACCCTTCCCTTCCCCCAACCCACATTTCTCAGCACCCCCCTTTTCCTTTCTTAGTCTTCTTTCTGTTTTTTTTAATACCTGTTCTAAGTGTAAACATATATACAGTACACATATGAGAGAAAAAATAGAATTCTTGTCTTTCTGAATTTGGGTGACCTCAGTTAATATTACCCTTTCCCGATATAGCCATGTTCCTGAATTTTTCATGATCCCATTTTTCTTTCCAGCTGAATGAAATTCCACCAGTATATGCCTCACATTTCATTGTCTAGTCACCCATTGATGCTTCTAGGATGCTTCCATTTCCTCACTATTGGAAAAGAATGGCAACAAACATGGCGGTGCACGTCTCTGTGGTAGGATAGGAACCAATTTCAGTATAGATCCAAGCTCTCTTATAGCTGTGTTGTGCAGTAGTCCTAGTTTTGGCCTGTTGAAGAAATGACCACACTGATCTCCACAATAGCTTTACTTGTTTGTATTGCCATCCGCCATGGATTCTTTCCCTATATCCTCACCAGCATTTGTTCTCATACACCTTGATGATAGACATTCTGACTGGGGTGGAGTGGTGTCCTGGAGTAGTTTTAATTTGTATTTCCATACTTGCTAGCAATGTTGAAGACTTTAAAAAAATACTTATTGGTCATTTGTGGGATTGTCGTTTGTTTATTGGTTTGGAGAACTGCCAATTCACTTCATTAGGCCAGTTGCTGATTGGCAATTTTGTTAGGAAGTATTTAATTCTTATAGTTCTTTGAAAATTCTGGTAGCTCTCTGCCTTAAATAAGAGCTGCGAGGAATTTTATTCCATTTGCAGACTGTTTGCTCTGCTGTTAGAGTCTTGGTTTGTTTGGTTGTGTGTGTGTGGGGGGGGGGGGGTTTGCAGAAACGTTTTAGGTTGATTCAATCACATTTGTTGATTCCCAGGGCTGCTTCCTCTGCTATTGGAGTTCTCAGAAAGCTGTTTCCTGAACCTAAGTTGTGACACCCACTCTCCGTTTTCCTCTAGCCGAGTCGATGTTTCAGGTTGTAGATTAAGGATTCTGATCCACTTTGAATCAGTTTTTGTACAGTGTGAAGGGTACAGATCTAATTTCATCCTTCTGCAAGTGGCTACCCAATTTAGGCAGCAGCATGCATTGAATAGGCTTTTTCCCCCGACTGAATGACTTGATACTTTTGTTTAAAAAAAATTGTGTCCATAGCTTTGACTGTTTGCTTCTGGGTACTCTATTCCGTCCCACCTGTTCTTGTCTACCTGTCACCTCTTAGGCCTGTTCCAGGTTGCGTTTAACACTATAACTCCATAACATTTCCTCTAAAAACAAAACAAAACAAAAAACAAAAACCCGTTATTATATCCATATGGTATGGAAGATAAAAACATAAATATTTTCTTTTCTTTTTCTTTTTTAAGAATTAGAAATGAAGTAGTGATTTTGTCTCCCAAGAAACATCACTAAATACATTGATAAGTAAGCTATAGGATGAGAAAAGTCTTTGGAGCACATCTGTCTTAAGAAAGTCATGTGTAGAGCTTGTAAAAAAAAAAAAAACTTCCAAAAAATAGTAACAAAAAAGAACACATTATAAACGAACAAAGGACTTGAAGTTACTTCATAATGAAGAAGACATCTTGGTAATGAGCCTAAAAGATACTTATTCGTGAGTATGACCATTCATTAATTGTTAAATTAAAACCTACTGCTGTGAGTTGACATGTTAAATTGGAAATGGTTAACAACATTAAGCATAGAGAAGTATGTGGCGTACCTAGGGCTGTCACACGTTGCCGGTAGAAGCATAAAATGAAACACCTTCTTGGATAAACTGTCAGTTCCTTAAAAAGTTACTTATATTTTACACTGTGTGCAAGGAATTCCATTATTCTGTATTATTAAAAAAACAATACTTACGCATGCTCCGTCTGCAAGATCTATTTAGCAGTATGTGCCGATGTTTTCATTGATAATAACTTCTATCTTGGTGTCAAGGAATGGTGCTTCTGGCATCTGGGGGACAGAAGCCTATCACCTGAGAAACACGAGATAATCCACTACGGCAAGGAATTTTCCACCTTAAGAGTTTACAGCAATTAGATTGAAAAACCATAGCCTATTCAGGAAAGTGCAACTGGGTGACCTTCCTCAGAATATCCTTCAACTAGAAAAATTTCAGATATTCATCCACAGGTGTAAATATTCACCAATAAAAATATTATGTTCATACAATGAAACAAACCAGCAAGGCAAGAATGGCTGAAATGTGGAATGGTGTGTATAAATTTGAAACCATTTTGGAGTAAAAGGAACAGGATATGAAAGAATACATGAATTCGATTCCATTCATGTGGAAATCTGGGAAATACAGAACAGAACATCTCAGAGGATTCAGGGAGCTGAAGGCTGAGGGTAGCCCATGGTTCATGGCACAGGAGAGTTCACTTAGGAATGACACTAATACTTTATATTTTGTAAAGTGTAATTTAGTCAAAGTTTCTTGAAATGGTTTTCAATGTCTACAACTTTTATATTTTTTCCTCAATAAAACTATTTTTAAAAGGTTTTCTGGAGTGGTATCTTGTCTGGGAAGAATGGAACGCTTAACATTACGGAGTCTCCTATCCTACAGAGATGGCTTATCTCTGCATCGCATTATTTCATTTATCTCAGCCAAGTTTTATCTTTTTTTTAAATGTATTTTGTATTTTGTTAGATTTACTAGCTACTGAATACTTTTTGATGGTATTGTAATGGTGATTGCAGATGTTAATTTTCCCAATGTATACTGCCAAACCTATTTGATTTTAGCTCACAAATCTTTGGAAAACTACTGGTACAGGGGAGAAAGTCTTTTTAAAAAATAGGTATAGAGGCAGAGTTTTCAAAACACAGTTGAAGAGATCTCCACTCATTTAAGGAGTGCCAGCACTTTGAACACATTTGGTCATGGCATGTGCTGGCTCTGACTCTCTGTATAAGGAGCTCTGTGTGGCCTAGGAGGGACTGGTTCTGACTCCCTTAAGCACATCAGTGTTTGCAAATGCTCCTCTCACATATGAAGTGGCATGTTCTCATTAATCTAGGGCCATCTCATTATACACTTTAAAGCACCCATAGCTTACTTAGAACACCTATTAATATGAGGCAGATGTTGATTTTGCAATGGAATAGTTATTCTGTTGTATTGTTTAGGGGGAGAAGGAATATTCAGTACAGATGTAAGTTGTTTTTTTTTTAATTAACTTGAGTATTTCTTATATACATTTCGAGTGTTATTCCCTTTCCTGGTATCCGGGCAAACATCCCCCTTCCTCCTCCCCTTCCTTATGGGTGTTCCCCTTCCGACCCTCCCCCCATTGCCGACCTCCCCCCACCAGTCTAGTTCACTGGGGGTTCAGTCTTAGCAGGACCCAGGGCTTCTCCTTACACTGGTGCTCTTACTAGGATATTCATTGCTACCTATGAGGTCAGAGTCCAGGGTCAGTCCATGTATAGTCTTTAGGTAGTGGCTTAGTCCTGGAAGCTCTGGTTGCTTAGCATTGTTGTACATATGGGGCCTCGAGCCCCTTCAAGATCTTCCAGTTCTTTCTCTGATTCCTTCAACGGGGGTCCTATTCTCAGTTCAGTGGTTTGCCGCTGGCATTCGCCTCTGTATTTGCTGTATTCTGGCTGTGTCTCTCAGGAGCGATCTACATCCGGCTCCTGTCAGTCTGCACTTCTTTGCTTCATCCATCTTGTCTAATTGGGTTGCTGTATATGTATGGGCCACATGTGGGGTAGGCTCTGAATGGGTGTTCCTTCAGTCTCTGTTTTAATCTTTGCCCTTCTCTTCCCTGCCAAGGGTATTCTTGTTCCCCTTTTAAAGAAGGAGTGAAGCATTCACATTTTGATCATCCGTCTTGAGTTACATTTGCTCTAGGCATCTAGGGCAATTCAAGCATTTGGGCTAATAGCCACTTATCAATGAGTGCATACCATGTATATCTTTCTGTGATTGGGTTAGCTCACTCAGGATGATGTTTTCCAGTTCCAACCATTTGCCTACGAATTTCATAAAGTCGTTGTTTTTGATAGCTGAGTAATATTCCATTGTGTAGATGTACCACATTTTCTGTATCCATTCCTCTGTTGAAGGGCATCTGGGTTCTTTCCAGCTTCTGGCTATTATAAATAAGGCTGCGATGAACATAGTGGAGCACGTGTCTTTTTTATATGTTGGGGCATCTTTTGGGTATATGCCCAAGAGAGGTATAGCTGGCTCCTCAGGCAGTTCAATGTCCAATTTTCTGAGGATCCTCCAGACTGATTTCCAGAATGGTTGTACCAGTTTGCAATCCCACCAACAATGGAGGAGTGTTCCTCTTTCTCCACATCCTCGCCAGCATCTGTTGTCCCCTGAGTTTTTGGTCATAGCCATTCTCACTGGTGTGAGGTGAAATCTCAGGGTTGTTTTGATTTGCATTTCCCTTATGACTAAAGATGTTGAACATTTCTTTTGGTGTTTCTCAGCCATTTGGCATTCCTCAGCTGTGAATTCTTTGTTTAGCTCTGAACCCCATTTTTTAATAGGGTTATTTGTTTCCCTGCGGTTTAACTTCTTGAGTTCTTTGTATATTTTGGATATAAGGCGTCTATCTGTTGTAGGATTGGTAAAGATCTTTTCCCAATCTGTTGGTTGCCGTTTTGTCCTAACCACAGTGTCCTTTGCCTTACAGAAGCTTTGCAGTTTTATGAGATCCCATTTGTCGATTCTTGATCTTAGAGCGTAAGCCATTGGTGTTTTGTTTAGGAAATTTTTTCCAGTGCCCATGTGTTCCAGATGCTTCCCTAGTTTTTCTTCTATTAGTTTGAGTGTGTCTGGTTTGATGTGGAGGTCCTTGATCCACTTGGACTTAAGCTTTGTACAGGGTGATAAGCATGGATCGATCTGCATTCTTCTACATGTTGCCCTCCAGTTGAACCAGCACCATTTGCTGAAAATGCTATCTTTTTTCCATTGGATGGTTTTGGCTCCTTTGTCAAAAATCAAGTGACCATAGGTGTGTGGGTTCATTTCTGGGTCTTCAATTCTATTCCATTGGTCTATCTGTCTGTCTCTGTACCAATACCATGCAGTTTTTATCACTATTGCTCTGTAATACTGCTTGAGTTCAGGGATAGTGATTCCCCCTGAAGTTCTTTTATTGTTGAGGATAGCTTTAGCTATCCTGGTTTTTTTGTTATTCCAGATGAATTTGCAAATTGTTCTGTCTAACTCTTTGAAGAATTGGATTGGTATTTTGATGGGGATTGCATTGAATCTGTAGATTGCTTTTGGTAAAATGGCCATTTTTACTATATTAATCCTGCCAATCCATGAGCATGGGAGATCTTTCCATCTTCTGAGGTCTTCTTCAATTTCCTTCTTCAGTGTCTTGAAGTTCTTATTGTACAGATCTTTTACTTGCTTTGTTAAAGTCACACCGAGGTACTTTGTATTATTTGGGTCTATTATGAAGGGTGTCGTTTCCCTAATTTCTTTCTCGGCTTGTTTCTCTTTTGTATAGAGGAAGACAACTGATTTATTTGAGTTGATTTTATACCCAGCCACTTTGCTGAAGTTATCAGCTTTAGTAGTTCTCTGGTTGAACTTTTGGGATCACTTAAATATACTAACATATCATCTGCAAATAGTGATATTTTGACTTCTTCTTTTCCGATCTGTATCCCCTTGACCTCCTTTTGTTGTCTGATTGCTCTGGCTAGAACTTCAAGAACTATATTGAATAAGTAGGGAGAGAGTGGGCAGCCTTGTCTAGTCCCTGATTTTAGTGGGATTGCTTCAAGTTTCTCTCCATTTAGTTTAATGTTAGCAACTGGTTTGCTGTATATGGCTTTTACTATGTTCAGGTATGGGCCTTGAATTCCTATTCTTTCCAGGACTTTTATCATGAAGGGGTGTTGAATTTTGTCAAATGCTTTCTCAGCGTCTAATGAAATGATCATGTGGTTTTGTTCTTTCAGTTTGTTTATATAATGGATCACGTTGATGGTTTTCCGTATATTAAACCATCCCTGCATGCCTGGGATGAAGCCTACTTGGTTATGGTGGATGATTGTTTTGATGTGCTCTTGGATTCGGTTTGCCAGAATTTTGTTGAGTATTTTTGCGTCGATATTCATAAGGGAAATTGGTCTGAAGTTCTCTTTCTTTGTTGTGTCTTTGTGTGGTTTAGGTATAAGCGTAATTGTGGCTTCGTAGAAGGAATTCGGTAGGGCTCCATCTGTTTCAATTTTGTGGAATAGTTTGGATAATATTGGTATGAGGTCTTCTATGAAGGTTTGATAGAATTCTGCACTAAACCTGTCTGGACCTGGGCTCTTTTTGGTTGGGAGACCTTTAATGACTGCTTCTATTTCCTTAGGAGTTATGGGGTTGTTTAACTGGTTTATCTGTTCCTGATTTAACTTCGATACCTGGTATCTGTCTAGGAAATTGTCCATTTCCTGAAGATTTTCAAATTTTGTTGAATATAGGTTTTTATAGTAAGATCTGATGATTTTTTGAATTTCCTCTGAGTCTGTAGTTATGTCTCCCTTTTCATTTCTGATTTTGTTAATTTGGACGCACTCTCTGTGTCCTCTCGTTAGTCTGGCTAAGGGTTTATCTATCTTGTTGATTTTCTCAAAGAACCAACTTTTGGTTCTGTTGATTCTTTCTATGGTCCTTTTTGTTTCTACTTGGTTGATTTCAGCTCTGAGTTTGATTATTTCCTGCCTTCTACTCCTCCTGGGTGTATTTGCTTCTTTTTGTTCTAGAGCTTTTAGGTGTGCTGTCAAGCTGCTGACATATGCTCTTTCCTGTTTCTTTCTGCAGGCACTCAGCGCTATGAGTTTTCCTCTTAGCACAGCTTTCATTGTGTCCCATAAGTTTGGGTATGTTGTACCTTCATTTTCATTAAATTCTAAAAAGTTTTTAATTTCTTTCTTTATTTCTTCCTTGACCAGATTATCATTGAGTAGAGCATTGTTCAATTTCCAAGTATATGTGGGCATTCTTCCTTGATTGTTATTGAAGACCAGTTTTAGGCCGTGGTGGTCCGATAGCACGCATGGGATTATTTCTATCTTTCTGTACCTGTTGAGGCCCATTTTTTGACCAATTATATGGTCAATTTTGGAGAAAGTACCATGAGGAGCTGAGAAGAAGGTATATCCTTTTGCTTTAGGATAGAATGTTCTATAAATATCCGTTAAGTCCATTTGGCTCATGACTTCTCTTAGTCTGTCTACATCTCTGTTTAATTTCTCTTTCCATGATCTGTCCATTGATGAGAGTGGGGTGTTGAAATCTCCCACTATTATTGTGTGAGGTGCAATGTGTGTTTTGAGCTTTAGTAAGGTTTCTTTTACATATGTAGGTGCCCTTGTATTTGGGGCATAGATATTTAGGATTGAGAGTTCATCTTGATGGATTTTTCCTTTGATGAATATGAAGTGTCCTTCCTTATCTTTTTTGATGACTTTTAGTTGGAAATTGATTTTATTTGATATTAGAATGGCTACTCCAGCTTGCTTCTTCTGACCATTTGCTTGGAAAATTGTTTTCCAGCCTTTCACTCTGAGGTAATGTCTGTCTTTGTCTCTGAGGTGTGTTTCCTGTAGGCAGCAGAATGCAGGGTCCTCGTTGCGTATCCAGTTTGTTAATCTATGTCTTTTTATTGGGGAGTTGAGGCCATTGATGTTGAGAGATATTAAGGAATAGTGATTATTGCTTCCCGTTATATTCATATTTGGATGTGAGGTTATGTTTGTGTGCTTTCATTCTCTTTGTTTTGTTGCCAAGACGATTAGTTTCTTGCTTCTTCTAGGGTATAGCTTGCCTCCTTATGTTGGGCTTTACCATTTATTATCCTTTGTAGTGCTGGCTTTGTAGAAAGATATTGTGTAAATTTGGTTTTGTCATGGAATATCTTGGTTTCTCCATCTATGTTAATTGAGATTTTTGCAGGATACAGTAACCTGGGCTGGCATTTGTGTTCTCTTAGGGTCTGTATGACATCAGTCCAGGATCTTCTGGCCTTCATAGTTTCTGGCGAGAAGTCTGGTGTGATTCTGATAGCTCTGCCTTTATATGTTACTTGACCTTTTTCCCTTACTGCTTTTAATATTCTTTCTTTATTTTGTGCGTTTGGTGTTTTGACTATTATGTGACGGTATGTGTTTCTTTTCTGGTCCAATCTATTTGGAGTTCTGTAGGCTTCTTGTATGCCTATGGGTATCTCTTTTTTTAGGTTAGGGAAGTTTTCTTCTATGATTTTGTTGAAGATATTTACTGGTCCTTTGAGCTGGGAGTCTTCACTCTCTTCTATACCTATTATCCTTAGGTTTGATCTTCTCATTGAGTCCTGGATTTCCTGTATGTTTTGGACCAGTAGCTTTTTCCGCTTTACATTATCTTTGACAGTTGAGTCAATGATTTCTATGGAATCTTCTGCTCCTGAGATTCTCCCTTCCATCTCTTGTATTCTGTTGGTGAAGCTTGTATCTACAGCTCCTTGTCTCTTCTTTTGGTTTTCTATATCCAGGGTTGTTTCCATGTGTTCTTTCTTGATTGCTTCTATTTCCATTTTTAATTCCTTCAACTGTTTGATTGTGTTTTCCTGGAATTCTTTCAGGGATTTTTGCGATTCCTCTCTGTAGGCTTCTACTTGTTCTCTAAGGGAGTTCTTCACGTCTTTCTTGAAGTCCTCCAGCATCATGATCAAATATGATTTTGAAACTAGATCTTGCTTTTCTGGTGTGTTTGGATATTCCATGTTTGTTTTGGTGGGAGAATTGGGCTCCGATGATGCCATGTAGTCTTGGTTTCTGTTGCTTGGGTTCCTGCGCTTGCCTCTCGCCATCAGATTATCTCTAGTGTTACTTTGTTCTGCTATTTCTGACAGTGGCTAGACTGTCCTATAAGCCTGTGTGTCAGGAGTGCTGTAGACCTGTTTTCCTCTCTTTCAGTCAGTTATGGGGACAGAGTGTTCTGCTTTCGGGCGTGTAGTTTTTCCTCTCTACCGGTCTTCAGCTGTTCCTGTGGGCCTGTGTCTTGAGTTCACCAGGCAGCTTTCTTGCAGCAGAAAATTTGGTCTTACCTGTGGTCCCGAGGCTCAAGTTTGCTCGCGGGGTGCTGCCCACGGGCTCTCTGCGGCGGCAGCAACCAGGAAGACCTGTGCTGCCCCTTCTGGGAGCTTCAGTGCACCAGGGTTCCAGATGGCCTTTGGTGTTTTCCTCTGGCGTCCGAGATGTATGTACAGAGAGCAGTCTCTTCTGGTTTCCCAGGCTTGTCTGCCTCTCTGAAGGTTCAGCTCTCCCTCCCACGGGATTTGGGTGCAGAGAACTGTTTATCCGGTCTGTTTCCCTCAGGTTCCGGCGGTGTCTCAGGCAGGGGTCCTGCCGCTCCTGGGCCCTCCCCCACGGGAGCCCAGAGGCCTTATACAGTTTCCTCTTGGGCCAGGGATGTGGGCAGGGGTGGGCAGTGTTGGTGGTCTCTTCCGCTCTGCAGCCTCAGGAGTGCCCACCTGACCAGGCGGTGAGGCCTCTTTCCCACAGGGTCTGGGAGCAGAGAGCTGCTGCGGGCCGGGATCCGCGGGCGTGGGACCTCCGGCAAACACAGGACGTGCCCGGTCCTAGATCCAGATGTAAGTTTTAACGAAGTATTTCCGATCTATGGCTAGTAGGAGCCATGAGTGTTGACTCTCCCCATAAGGAGTACCAATTGTTTTAGGATCCAAAAAACAGAGCGAAGTAGCATTTCAGTTTAGGAGAATTACATTTTGGCTGGGATCTGCGCTCTCTCTCTCTCTCTCTCTCTCTCTCTCTCTCTCTCTCTCTCTCTCTCGCTCTCTCTCTCTCTCCTGCTTCACTTCACAGTGATGGTAGTCAGGGACTCCAATTCTTCAAAGGGTTTCTGATTATAACCTTTCAGTATCCTCTGTGTTACCTTTGAATTAGGGCAACAATCTTTTTGAGAACTGCCCAACCACTCAGTGAGATTGGCAAGGTGCTAAGAACATGCCCCCACCACCACCATAAGAGTGCCTACTCAGCCATCGATCTGGAGCTCCCCACTGTTTGCCTGGCTTTTGTTGGACATCTGTCTTGATCTAGCTCCTGTGTAGTTCTAATTTCTGGAGTCCTTTCTCTTCCCAGCCCTCAAATCTAGCTCTCAGCCCGCAGGATTTCCCTGCTCTTCTTCGTCCGTCACAGTTCTCACAACCTTCTCCCCAGATCTAAATAAGCTACTTGTCCATCTGGCTACCATCTTCTTGAAGGAAGCAGCTGACAGACCTGTAGGATGTTTGCAGAAACTGGGATTCTTTCTTTGGTGACCCTTACCTCTATGGTCACCAACTAACAACGTTATCATCACACTGGAAGGTGGCCAGCTCTTTGCAGTCATAAGCCCTTGTGAGTCCAGTCGTAGTGCCATTTGGTCTGGCGGTCTCCACATAGGAATTTTGCCTCTCCAGAAGAGAATCCTTGAAAGAGCCTTGTATGTGGTTTACAAAGTCCATCCACGAACTTTATTCTTTTGCACATAGAACCTCAGCTCTTTTTCCAGAGTACATTGTGTTTTACCCACAAGTCACTCACAGCTGTACAGCCCCCACATTAATGTATCTGCCGGTCAAGCTGCAAACCACTCCATTGGCTCGGAACACTGTTGAGTTTTCAACTTCTCATGGTAAGAAGGTTTTGAGCAGAGGAGGCAGGGGTGGGGGTGGGGGTAGAGGTGGGAGTGGGGGTGGGGGTGGGACCTCTGCCAACTCTATATGCTTGGTCTGAGTTGCAACGCTAAGATTAGGAAAGGAGCAAAAAACATAGCATTTTTCTTTTCAAAAGTTCTTCCTTTAATAGAATATGCTGTTTGAAGGCATTTGTCCAAGTCTATAAGCACGAAAGCATCTCTGGTTTTCTCATCTCCTGGTTTTCAGAAAATGCTGAAACGAATAGAGTTTCTAACTTTGACTCTAGCAGCACCGTCTCGCTTTCCTTCCATTTCTGTGTGGTCTCTTCAAGAAAGGATAATTGCCCTGTGGCTTCCCCACTACCATTCATTCATTCAACAAATATTTATTTAACGCTTACCGTATGCCAGGCATTTTAATGCGTATTTCATTTTATTAGACAAAATAAAAGAAGGAAGCGACGACAGCGCCAAGCAGAGTCAGCATGTGAATATTAAAACTCTGAACAGAGGGGGTTTTGCCTTGTTTTGTTTTCTAGCAGCAGGTCAATGGAAGGTTATATCAAGTGGGTGGCGTGGGAAGGAACAGTTAGGTAATCTACTGGTCTCTTAATTGTTCAGGTTTATCACAGCAGAAGTGACCGCAGTGAGCTGCCCCTCAAGCCTTCCCTCCCTGCATCTGAACTTCCTAGCTGCCATTCTAAACCTCCCACCTCACACACCATCTTCATTTCTGTGAGTCTCACCCCGTTCTTTCGTTTTCTAGGTTTGAATCCTTAGGATTTGCTCAGCTTCTTTTTTTTTACACCCATTCCCAGTCTGTCCTGAAATCCTGTTGACAGAACCTTTAAAGATATCCAGAATCCAACCAACGCTTGCCTGTTACCCACCACACTGTCGTCCAAGCCACCATTGTTTCTGCCCTGGGCTATCCAAGTTACCTTCTTGCCTTGGGTCCTAACATCTTCCTACAGTCCGCTCTACAGGATACTCAGAGTTATCCAAGGTCAGCCTTGTTATCATCCCTTCTCTGCCGCCTTTTTAATATATTAGCACAGGAAACAAGTTCTTTCCAATTCCATGGAAGACTCTAGGTTGTCTCTCCTCTTTGTTTTTCTGACCTTCTCCCATCTTTCTTACTCGTTCACTTCCCTCTTTTACACCGATTTCTCTGTCCCTCCTGTTCCAGGATGCTTGGATGCTCTTCCCAAGACACATCCCATGGCTTTCTCACTTAGCTTTTAAACAATTTTCTAATCTTTTTTAACTTAAATATTTTAATTTCTTGAGAATTTTCTACATGAGCCCTGACTATATTTATATCACTTCTACCCCTTGAATTTTATTTTTCGAATGATGCCTTCAGTAACTTCTCTGTCCAAACTCACACACATTCATCATGCATTTCTCCTATAGCTCGTTTTCTTTTACATTGATATCTTTGTATAATAACTCCTTTACTAATTTTTTAATTAATCAGTTTTTGATTAATAAGATTGTAAGTTCCATGAACACATGACATTTCTAGTGTTTTGCTTGTTTGGGTTTTTTTTGTTATTGTTTATTTGTTTGATTCTTTTTTATCCTATATGCTTAACATTTAGAACATTTTGTATATATGTGTGCAAAAGTGTTTATGAGCGTATATCTCTACAATAGCAAAATATTATGGTGGAATATATTCTGGTTCTTTTTATTCCTTCACTAAAAAATTAAAGTTAACTTTTTATTTTAAAATATTAAAGTTGATGCTTTTACATGACAGCTTAATTGGCATATCCATATTTTAAACTATCTCACTTCTACCTGTCCTATGGAGACTCTTCATTTAAAGATCTTTCTAGAGGATTCCACTTTGTCCTCTGTCACTCCAGTGTTTAATTCTCAGCACCTTTGTGTTAATCTGTTTTTGACTTTTAGTCATTCATTTAAAGTGTTTCCTGTGTTCATCTTTATTGAGAAAGAAAAGAATCAGCACCCTTTGAAATTGTTCTCCTCGCTGAATTGAATAGTTCTAGTTCCTCTAACTCTTACTCTAGTGATGGATTTCCAACCTTTCAGTTGTTAGCTCTGTGGCTCTTTTATAAAGCACGTTCTGTATTCTTTCTGATTGTTTATTAATTCTCTGAGAATTTTATATTTCGTATTTTATCACACTAATTGCCTTTCCCCATTCTTCCAGATCCTCCCTAACTCCCTAACTCCCTGCCTGCCCAACTTCATAATCTGTCCTCTCTCTCTCTCTCTCTCTCTCTCTCTCTCTCTCTCTCTCTCCCTCTCTCTCCCTCTCTCTCCCTCTCTCTCCCTCTCTCTCCCTCTCCCTCCCTCCACACCCTGCTCTCGCTCTTGCTCTCGCTCTCTCTCCTAGTACACAATACCTCTGGGTATAGGGCTGCCTTGAAATATGGTCATTATACAAATTACCATGCTATATAAAAAATAAAAAATAGTGGACTGAACTTCTCCCTGCAGCCAATTCAATGTCAGTTGCTCTCCAGCTAGGAGTTGGACGTCGGTCCCCCCAGCCCTATCTTCTGTCTGACTTTATTTTATGCTGGTCCTGTGTATGTTGTCATAATTGTTATGAATTCATATGTGCATCTACTCAGTCATATCTGGAAATCATCTATGACCTCTAGCTCTTACAGTCTTTCATGAACGACTTCAAGGAAGCGGCCATTCATAAATGAGTCTTAAAAAAATTTCTGTCTCTTATTTCATACAGACCCCTGAGCCTTGAGGTGAGAGGAATATGATATAGGCCTCATGCATAGGGCTGAGTACTCTGAAGACTCTTATTCTCTACATACTGACTCGTTGTGGCTCTCTGTGGGAATTACCATTTACTGCACACAAATATATCTCGAATGATGGTTGGCGTGATGGCTATGCCCTGTTGTCAACTTGACTAAATTTATAGTAAACTACAAGTCAGAAAAAGAGGTATACCTGTGATCTAAATCCTGGGGCTTCAAGACACAGGCTTTGATTTAGATATTGAGGTGGGATGATATAAACTTTTGATTCCGATCTTGAGGCTAAGTGGTCCTGAAAAGCTTAGGCCCAGGCAAGGTAGTACATACCTTTAATCTCAGGAGACAGAAGCAAACAGAACTCTGAGTTCAAGGCCAGCCTGGGACAGAGCAAGTTCCATGTAAAGAAAAGCTAAGTTTCAGGTGTGGTGATACACACCGCTGATCTGTGCCATACCTTCTGCTATATAAGGACAACGGAAGAAGGAAGGGTTCATTCTTCTTCATCTGATTGCACTTACTTGCCAGCACATCTGTTGGAATCTTCTTCTTCAGCTTATACAGAAGACCAGCTGAAACACACAGCCTCATGGGGCTATGCATCTACTAGATTCCTGGATTTTTCCATTCACAACTGCTCATTGTTGGATTAGTTGGACTGCAACCTGTAAGTCATAGCAATAAATTCCCTCTCCCTCTATCTCTAGCTCTATCATCTATATCTATCTATAGCTCTCATAATGATCTCAGAAAAAATTCGGACTACTGGACGAGGCATGGGAGAGTGCCGTAACCAAGCTCTACCTCCCTGTGCAGTCTCACTCATCACCTATCACACACTTATACTGCAGCACTCTGCTCTGTCATCTACATGGAGTTTCCTGAGTACTGACCACCTCATCATTCCGTGTTTGTTCATAGTGTTCTCTTTGCTTAGACTATCTGCTTAGGTGATTTATCTGACTAATTGTCTTCTACATATGCTGAGGGGAGGTTCTCGGAAGAACTCTTTAGAATACTCCTTGTCTCAGGTCAGTTCTGAATAGATTGAAAAACTTAAATGAATAATAAGGAAATTGGAAAATCAAAACAGTATTTGGGGAAGGGCTGGATCCACACAGGAAATCATAGCTGTAGGGCCTTGAACTCAAAAGAGTTGTTAGCAAACAATCTCAGACGTGGACAACTCACCAGCCCACTGTGGCAAAGCATGGTGAGAAGACATCTTTCCTGGTGGTTTGGGGGACCATAAAGAAGAACTGCACACAGCGCAGATAACAGATCCCAAGGGCAGGAAAAGAGAAACTCACTGGAAAAACTCAGGACTCTTTTGGCAGGAATGAGGTTGTTGTTCAGAAACGCATCAGTTCTTCTTGATTATTCTTCATATAAACACTTGAGGGAGGGAAAGGCAATACCTTAATCCATTGTTGCTTCTATGTCCTCTTTACATTGAGAGGTTTAAAGGCACTCTCCCTTTATCATTGGTTCTCAAGTAGGAGTTTATGTTCCTTTTAGTAATATTTGGCAACATTTAGAAACAGTTTGAGGAATCTGAATGGGAAGAGGGTTCCACTGATAGGAGTTGGATGTTTCGAACCACCTTACAATGAGCAGGACAGAACGAACAATACAGACTTACCTGCATGGGCATGCAAACAAATGCCTGTAATCCTGGAACACAGGAGGCTAAGGATTACAAATTCAAGACCAAGTGGGACCACACTATCTAAAAATCGAACAAAAGGATAATTCTTAATAATATGAAGACTGACATATTTTGTCCTAGGCACACAATTCCTCAAATTTATACTTTGTCATTCTTAAGTCCCCCAAATCCTGAAAGACAGGAATGGGAATGTGTGTTTGAACTTTGCATACTCAGTATCCAGTTGTTGATCAACACGCAGTTTCTTAAAGTATTCAGTGAATGAATGAATAAATAAATGAGTGGTGTCATAAACATTTAAGCAGCATGAATAATAGTCACCTACCCTTTGGATAGCACAAAGACCACTGTGGTAGTTTGAATAAGAATGGCCCCCATAGGCTCATGTATTTGAATGCTTAGTCACCAGACAGTGTAATTGTTTGATAGGATTAGAAAGATTAGAAGAAATGGCCTTGTTAGAGGAAAGGTCACTCTCAGGTTCAGGAGCCTATGACAGACCCAGACTTGCTCTTTCTGCCTGAGGATTAGGATGTGGGTAGAACTCTTAACTATGACTCCACCACCATGCCTGCCAGGCCTGCTGCCATGTTCCCCTCCATGATAATGAATTAATCCATTGTAACTGTAAGCAAGCACCCAATTAAATACTTCCTAAGAGTTGCCTTGGTCATGGTGTCTCATCACAGTAATAGAACAGTGACTAATACGGAAGTTGGTACCAGAAGTGTGGTTTTGCTGTGACAGGCCTGATCAAGCTGTTTGTTGGAGGAATATGGAAGGATTTGGGACTTTGGATTAGAAAAGCAGTTTGATACTTTGAGTCATCCTGGTAGTGAAAGACGATACTTAAGCTATGGGGGCCCAGCTCAAGTAGTTTCAGAGGAGAAGAATATTAGTAAGTGGCCTAGACACGATTCTTTTGATCATTTGGCAAAGAATGTGGCTGCTTTTTACCCTTGTCCCTAAAAAAGTCTACCTAAGGCTAAATTGAAGAGTTTCAGATTAATGACTTTGGCTGAGGCGATTTCAAGACAATCTATTATTGAGTGTGTTGTGTGATTATTAGTAAGCATCTGTATGCAGGTCTATAGTGAAAAGGAATATGCTGGACTAAGAGAAATGCAAAATGTATAGGTTGAGGGGAAAAGGAACCTCAGGAAGTATTTGTGATGGAGCTAAGTCTAGTGCTCATGGAGATGAAAGTTTACAGGAAAGCCTGCTTAATGGACTAAAGACTGATGACCTCAGGAAAAGACCTCATGCAGCTAAGCCTCTAACTTGTGAAAAGGAATTAAAGAAAAGTTTATAAGCAGTGAAGGAAACCACCAAGAGCAGACGACTGATGCAACTGTATTGAAGGAGGGGCCAATTCCAGTCCCATCACATAGCAGAACTTGGCAGCGTGGGCTACATGGTTATGTCTTTACAGTCAAGGATACAAGAAAAGAGTTGTGGAGTCTCACTCTAAGGCTTAAAAAGCTGCTGAGGTTAGAATGGTGTCAAGCGTGTCCCGGAATGGAGGCTCAGAGAGAGAATTAGGTAAAACTGTGAAGGGGAAGCCTGGATTGTGTTTGAGATGCCAAGGTTCTTGGATTGCCTATCAAGGAAAGTTTCAAAGCAGATATGGAACCAGCCCAAGAGAAAGAAGTGTATCACAGTCAACAAAGCTGAAAGAGTTGAAAATCTAAGGAACACTTTGGCATCAGATATGGAGATGTAGAATTTTCATCCCTGCTGCATTTACATCTTGTTTGGGTCTGGTATTTCTTCATTATACTTTCTTGTCTTCCTTTTGAAATGGTAATGTATATTCTGTTCTGGAAGGATGTGATGTGCTTTTAAATTTTGATTGTTTTTGGTAGAACCACAGTTTAGAGATTGCAGTGAGTCTTAGAAGACACTTTGGACTTCAAATAGTGTTGAGATTGGGATAGATTATGAAGACTTTTGAAGTTGGACTAAATGCATTTTGTTTTATGATTTGACCATAAACCTGTAGGAGCCAGGGTGTGGAGCATCATGGTTTGAATAAAAATGGTCTCCATAGTCTCACTATGTTTAGCCACTAAGGAGTTGAATTGTTTGAAAGGATTAGAAGGATTAGAAAGTGTGGCATCTTGGAGAAAATGTGTTAAGGGGGTGGAGGGCTTTGAGGTTTCAAAAGTTCCTGTCAGACCTAGTCATGCTCTCTCTGCCTGTGGATCAGAATGTAGCTCTCAATTGCTTCTTCAGGTCCCTGCTTACCATACCCACTTTCCCTTACTACCCACCATGGTGATAACAGACTAAACCTCTGGAACTGTAAGCAAGTCCTCAATTAAATGCTTTCTTTTGTAAGCATTGTCATGGTCATGGTGTCTCTTCACAGCAATAGAACTAAGCAAAAGAGACTAAGACAGCCACTTATAATCAAGGTTTCTAATTTAGAGCCTAAATTTATAAGGTCAATAAACTAATAAAACTTCACAGAAAAATTTTCATCTTTGCTTTTTTTGTTGTTGTTGTTAGTAGAGTACTTAGATTTTAGCATAATTTTTAAAGAAGTCTACAACCCCAATAATAATTTTTTAAAACCTACTACGTTTAAGTATCAATTCCCTTTCTAGAAGATATTTGGCCACACTTGTAAGAAAGGAGTTAACTTGTGATTCTGACTTCCCAAGTCGAGATCAAAAATTCTTGTTTGGAGCCCTGAGATTCCTATCTCTGAGTTCTCCTCTGTCCTTACCCATTATGACACTTGCCATAACACTTGCTGTGTTGATACAAGCATGGCCTTCAAACATTGCATCCTCAGGATCTTACTCATTTATTCCATCTCCACTCCAACTATGCATTTGATTGACTAGGTCATTATATTTTAGCAAAGATGCTAGAAGTATTATGTTTGCTTGGCGTACAAGGAAAATGCATGTGTATTTGCTCCTGCTTTTAACACTTGCAGTTTGGCATCAGATTCTCTGTCCCATAACTTATGCATGCAAAGAATATTCTGTGTCAAAAAAGAAACATCTACTAAAACTGTCACTTGGACTTTTAGTGGCTATGTGATATCCTGTTAAATACTTTTCTTTTTTTCGGAGCTGGGGACCGAACCCAGGGCCTTGCGCTTGCTAGGCAAGTGCTCTACCGCTGAGCTAAATCCCCAACCCCAATACTTTTCATTTTTAAGAATTGGTTTCTTCATCTGAGAAAAGAGCAACAATAATGGGAATAACCACATAAGCTTCGCGTAGCTTACTTAACTGTGGGAGACTCAACTACGTCTGTTTAGGACTCGTATTACAATAGTTTATGGGCTATTAAATAGTTGAATGGGCTATGAGACTTTAGTTAACCACTTTTGGAGGAGGGGTGTCTTGGAAAATTGATATGAACCTGAGGTTTTTCTTTCAGTAATTTAGGTGAAACATCGTCTTGACATTTCTTTCTTGAGAATCTTACCACCAAGCAAGGGAGAAGCTTGTAGTTTAATTTCATGTTGGCCAACTACTAGTCAAAATTGCTGCTTAATCACCCCATTCTCCAATTAATCTGTGCAAAGTAGCTTCAGTACATGGAGTGGATACATTTTCTGCTAAATTAATTTGAGTGATATCTCACTTCTGCAGGTTGCTTCTCAGCACCTGATGTTATTGATCTTTTAAAGCCGGAGAGGAGTGACGCAATGGGTGGGGTGCTGACGGCTGAGAAACCTTTGTACGAGACAAATCAAAAGCATCACATCAGCTGAACTGCTTGCATTGATGAGACTCATGGCTAGCCACAAAATAAGCACTCTATGTCCAATATGGTGGCACATGCCTTTAAGCTTAGATCTCAGGAGGCAGAAGTAGGTAGATCTCTATGAATTCAAGACCAACATCATATATATATATATATATATATATATATATATATATATATATATATATATCAAATTTCAGGCCAGCTATAGCTCCACTGTGAGATCTTGTCCCAATAAATAAACAAGCAAACAAAAAACAAACTCTCTTATTAAAGCCTTTTGAAATAACTTTGATTTAGATTGTCATATGTGTGTGTGTGTGTGTGTGTGTGTGTGTGTGTGTGTATCCACTAGTTTGAGAGCACAAAGTAAATTTATATGAACAGTTATGCAGAGCACCTAGTTTTCTTCCCCCCACCTCCTTTTGTACCTTGGAAGCACAATTGTATTTGTTGTACTTGGATTCTGATCTCAGTACACCTCTTGTCTTATGTGTCTTTATTTTTCCCTTTCGACCCCATTGTTTACTCCGTTTATTGACTACCACTCAAATAGTCAGTTAATTGTGTCCTTGAAGAAACACACCTCTTTAAAAACAATGTTAGCGAATGCAGTGCTTTGATCACTCAATACAGCCCTTTTAATAATCTATGCATAAAACTATATATACATCTGGCCTATGGCTCTAACTGCTACGTGGAACTCTAACTAATATGCACATATATTAGCAATATTTATTTATATGTTTTCTGAGTCACTAGACCTAGGTGACCTCTAAGTCACTTTCACACATGACATCATGTGAACATCCTTATAAGTGACTACTTATAGACCTGTGAAAACATTTTCCCAGGCATTTATTTCAAGTAGCACTGGTAGGTCACTAAAGGAGAAAATGAATCTCTTACAGGGCAATGGTGTTGTTCACCTTTAATCCCAGCACTGAGGAGGCAGAAGCAGGCTGATATCTGAGTCCAAAGCCATCCTGGTCTCCAAAGTGAGTTCCAGGGTTGCCAAGGCTACATAGAGAAACTGTCTCTGAAACAAAACTAAAAAGAAACAAACAAAATGAAACATTTCTTTATGTGGGAATGAATGCTTATATTTTTATGAATAGAAATTTGTGATCCTGGTCCATGTGTCCTATTTCTAATTTCACCTCTCCAATTTCACTGATAACCTCCTGGTCCTCCTAGCTTCACCATGCACACTCCCACTGTCAGTGAGGTTAAACATTTCTTTATATAACCACCAGTGACTTGAATTTTGTGGTGGTTTGAATATGCTTGTCCCAAGGAGTGTCACTATTTGGAGATGTGGCCTTGTTGGAGGAAGCTGTCTGAAGCCAGTCTCCTAGCTCCCTTGCAAAGGAGAGCTTGAACTTTCAGATCCTTTAGCCTGATGTCTACCTGGATGCTGCCATTCTCCTGCCTTTCTAATAATGGACTGAACTTCTGAACCTGTAAGCCAGCCCCAATTAAATGTTGTCCTTCATAAGAGTTGCTTTGGTCATGGTATCTGTTCACAGCAGTAAAACCCTAAGACAAATTTCTCTGATCCTCTACAGCACGTCTATAGACAGAAAGTGTTCTTGCTGTTGTTGATGCACTGGTTCTACTTTTATTTTAAGAGCCCTTTAATGTTCTTTCATTCTCGTGTTAGAGATGGCACATATTTTCTCTCAAGACTTCCTTGACTTTCTTTCAAGACTTTCTTGGTGCCATTGTTGACTCACCAGAATGTCTTGTATTTTATACTGTCCTAACATTTGGTTCAGGATAATGCTGTCCTCAGAATGAAATCAGGAAATACTGCTTTACATGTTTCCTTATTCTTTTCTGTTTTCATCTCATACTTCTTGATTTTTACATTAGTTGGAGCATGCTGTGATGAGGGGAGCTGATTTCCTTCTGTTGTGTGGCAAACCAGCTCAATTCCTGTCATTTTTCAACAATCTATTTTTGTTTTCCAACTTGTGGTGCTTGTGCGATAAGATACCAGGTCCATACACTCTTGGTTCTGTTCACAAGTTCTGCTCTACCACAGTCTGTTTACTTTGCACAAATGCCAGTTTGTTCTGGTTTGATTTTTTGTTTGTTCGTTTTTATCTGTTGAGTCAGCAATGTGTCTTTGCTGATTCATTGCAAACATATTTTGCTCTTCCTTTCTCAGCTTGCCTGCTAGCTACCTAAGAACTTCTGTTTGCCCAGGTAAATCTTAAGTTCCTCAAAACACCCTACTAGAACACGAGTAATCTGGTTAATATTAGGAGGTAAAAGATGTTATTTTGTACTTATTTCAAAAATATTTTATGAATTATTATGAAATACTTATTTCGTAAATAAGTAGATATTTTACCTGTTTATTCAGATTTTCTTTTAGACTCAAATTTTAAGGGTTTGAAAAGTTTCCATGAGGTTTTGTTCCTTAAATACTAATGTTGGTTTCTGGGTGTTACAATTTCGGTTGTTGGTGAAAATCATACCTTCTTTATGTTGATTTTGCTAAATATTGTTGGTTAAAATTTTAATGGAAAATATGATAGACTCTTAATACTTCTAGTATTTTGTATGTTGAACTCTTGGTGTCTTAATTGTTTCTGTATCCATGAAATTAATAGTTGTTTGTTTCTAATTCTCTCCCTCCCTCCCTAATCCCTTGCTTATCCCCCTTCTCCTCTTAGAATATAGTTTTGCTATATCACACTAGGTAGTTTTGGACCCCTGGTCCCAAGCAATCCTGTCAAGGAGCTGAGGAAATATCTGTTAACATTTCTGGGTCTTACTTTGTAGTTTTATATTATTATTTAGCCAGTGTTCTAAGAATCATATAAAAACCACAATTGTCGTAGGTTATCTTCTAAGTGTCTTTAAGAGGTATAATGTTAGTTGTAAATTTTTAGTTGATACATTTTATCTAGGGAAAGAACCATCCTTTAAGTTCTTTAAAAATAGTTTTTATTTAAAATTTTTCTAGATCTAAAAAATTCCACAGTGGTTTTTTTTCTTCAATTTTAATCTCTTAATGTAAAAACTCTACTAAGCTGTCACTTTTGTATTCCTAGGCTAAAATCGACTTGGTCACCAACTTTCTTTAATATACATACTGATGTTAGAATCTTCAGTGTCCCCCAATGGTCTATATGGTCAAGGCTTGTTTCCTAGTGAGGCATATTGAGCAGGGGTCTTTAGAGGTGGGGTATACTGGGACGTCTTTAAGTCACTGGGGACATCTTTGTGAGGGTGAAAGTAGGTGGTACCCAGTCTTCACTTTCACTCCCTAGGCACAAGATGGAGAGTTTGTATGCTGTGCCACTATAGACTGAAAGCTCATTCATCAATCATGTAGAGAACCATGCAAAGCTGAGCTAAAATAAGCAACTTCTCTTTATTAATCGCTTGCCTTCGATAGTCATTACAATCTCACAAAACTGTAGGATAGTCTCCAAGCTAATGATAGAACCACCTACAGTTTACAGTTGTATAAGATGGGTCTGTGGACCATGGAAAGTAGAGTTTAAACTTTTTTTCTTTGGAAACTGGTTGCACTCAATGTGGAGTTCTATCACAGATGTGGGCAGCAGCAAAGAGCAGCAAACCCAAGTCAGCCACACGATTCCACAGTAACCTGCAGACATGCTACAGATTACCATAGAAAACCGGGTGGGATGTTTTGGTGAGAGAATTAAGTATTCCTTCAACTTGACCTATTTTCAGCTCGAAATATGTTTACAAGACACAGCAGGTGAGTTGAACTATATCTGTATCTACTAACATTTTAGTCTTTTCTCATTTCCCATCTTAAGTTAGGCACACCAGATACTTTTCCTTGTACTATTTTCATTAGTGCATTAACTGTACAAAACACTGCTTTCTCACACAGTTTTTTTGTGAGTATAGCCAGGGTCTTTCTAGCTTTACCAACATTGTTAACACAATTTTCCTTTTTTTCTGCTTTTTGGAATAACTCACACAATTTTAGCAGTTCTTCAATAATTCAGTGAGACAACTCTAAAACTAAAAGTGCCCTGATTGCTATAAGAAGGGAATTGCATGAATATATTTAGATCTATGCTATTTAATCCATTGACCATCATCTCATGCTCTTTTGAACCCTCCACTCCCAATCCTGTTAGCTCCCACTCCCAGGATTTTGAAAGCTTTTAGAAATTTTGTTGTTGATGATGAGCATAAATTTTAGTAACGTTATACCTATGTGTGATTTTGTCTTTTCATCTATTTGCACCCACATGTGCTTTTGAAATTATTACATGTGGGGATTATTAAATGGGGGATATGCATGCCACAGACAACAAGGGACAATCTGTAGAAGTTGGTTCTATTTTCCTACTTGTGGGTCTCCAGAGATTGAAGTCAGATCAGCCACAAGCACCATTTTTTTTTACCCCCATTGAATGTATTTTTTCATGCAATGTATTCTGATCTTCGTTTCCCCTCTAACTTCTTTTCTCAGATCCTTCCCACCTTACTAGCCATCCAACCCCATGCCTTCTCTCTCTTTTAGAAAACTAACAAGCTGTTTTGGCTCCTTATATGCCAACTTGACACTAGCTAGAATTATCTGAAGGGTGGGACCCTCCACTGAGAAAGTGCCTCCACAAGACCTGGGGATAGGGCATTTTCTTAGTTAGTGATTTCTGTTTGAGGGCCCAGCCCACTGTGCATGACGCCATCCCTGGGATAGTGGTCCTTGGTTCTATAAGAAAGCAGACTTGTGCGAACTATGATGAACAAGCCATGGCCACTGCATCAGCCCCTGCTTCCAGGTTCTTGCCATGTTTGAGTTCCTATCCTGACTTCCTTTAGTGATAAACGGTGATTGGGAAGGGTATGCCTAACAAACCCTTTCCTCCCCAAGTTGCTCTGTTCACAGTAGTAGTAACCCTACTACAGTGCAGGCCATCAAAGAGAAGAAAAGAAAAACAAAACCCACATAAAGCAAACAGACAAAAGAAAGAAAAGAAGTGGAAGGAAAAGCAGGAAAAACACACGAATGTTCAGAAACAAAGACACACACACACACACACACACACACACACACACACACACACCATAAAAACACAAAATCAGAAACCATCATAGCTAAGCAAAAGACCAGTAAGGTTAAAAAAAATAAAGTGGAATCAAAGCATTATGAGACAAAAGACAAAACATCTCCCCCAAACACTATTGAGTTAGTTTTCCATTGGCCATCTACTGCCATAGATGGGGCTTACCTGCCCATAAGTGTGATTTGTATGCCCAGTGAGATACCACTGGTATAAAACGTATTTTCCTTTACAAGCACCTATCAATTATAGTTTCTAGATTAGGCTTGTGTCCATTCTCAGTGCTGGGGCACCATTTGGCTTGAACCTGGGCAGGCCCTGGTCATGCTGCTACAGTCTCTGTGAGGTCACATGTGTGTCAATCTAGTCGTGTGTGGAAGGGAGCGATTCTGTGGTGTCTTCCATCACCACTGGCTCTTATATAAAAACAGATGTCTTATATTTCTCTAATTTTAAAAACTTCATAGCACATATTTCCTCCTCCTTTTCCACATAGTTCTCTGAGCCCTGAGGGGAGTGTTTTGGTGAAGAAATCCATGTAGGATGAAGTATTCCAAGTTCTTTTTTTACTCTCTGCACATTGTGCAGTTGTGGATGTCTGTATTAGTTCCCATCTCCTGCTGGAGAAAGCTTCTCTGATGTTGGCTGAGTAACACACTGATCTGTGGCTATACCAGACTGTCATTAGTGCTCTTTTAATAAAACAATAATATTGCTTTCCAGTATGGGGAAAATACCAATGTCAATGGCGTCTCTATTCTCAGATCCTGAGCAGTGTGAGTCATGGGTTATATTTCATGGAATAGGTCTTAAACATATCAGAAAAGGGCTGGTTACTCCCATGACTGTTATGCCACTATTACAACAGTGTGTGTGTGTGTGTGATGCAAAAAGGTTGTCAATGTAGGTCAAAGGGTTTTCGGTTGGGTTAATGTTTAGAGTCTTTCTACTCTAATAATGTTCAGAATACTTTCCAATACCATGAACATTAGTCATCATTGGTAAAAATTTTAGTTAAGCACCAGCTTGGCTTCTCTATGTTTAGTGAGATATGTATATGTTGTCTTTAGCAGCAGTGGCTTGCCTTCAGTTTGTGGAGAGCAACCAGTAGCCATAGCAATAGCCTGAATTATTTAGTGATTTCTATATGGCTTTGTTGACCAATAGCTCAATTAGATGTAACACTTTCCTGGGCCTGGAAAGTTTATTTGATATCTAGAGAGATCTAGTTGGGGATTTGTCTCCCCTGTTATTTGGTGATTCCATTTAGATTTTGTTCATATATGCATATATTTTAAGAAGCTTCTACTATAGTAGGTTTCCATACAATGCCTCAGGTGGCCCTTTGTGTCAGTGGTCCCTCCCTTTATCTCTTTCTTTAATTCACTTCTCTAGAGTTGTTTAATTCCTCTGTCTTCACCCCAGTCTCTTCATAACTATATATTCTAGTTCCCTATCTTAGAATCTCCTTCTCTTCCCACCTAGTTCCTTACTCTTGACCTAGCTCCTGTGATTATATAGATAGAAACATGCCTACTGAAGGCTTAAAGGCTAACCTTGGCATATAAAGAAAAATGTAACATACTTGCCTTTTGGGGTCTGGATTACCTCTCTCAGGATGATTTTTTTTCTAGCTTCATCCATTTTCCTGAAGTTTTCATGTTTTTTTTTTAATAGCTGAGGACCATTGTACAAAAGTACTACATTTTCATTATTCATTCAGCCACTGATGAACATATAGGCTGTTTCCAATGTCCGGCTATTGTGATTAGAGACACAATGACTATGGATGAGAAAGTCTCTCTATAGCAGGATGTAGAGACTTTTGGGTTTGTGTCCAAGAGTGACACAGTTGGATTTTGATAGCTCTTTCCCTGCTTCGTGAGGAATCACCACACTTATTTCCACAGTAGCCAAATGAGTAAACAACCTCATAAGCAGTAGATGAGTGTTCCTCTGACTGCACACCCTAACAGTGTAAGCTCTCACTTGTTTTATTGACATATGCCATTTTGAAAGGGAAAGATGAACTCTCAAACTAGTTCTGACTTTCCTCTTTTGAGAAATCTCTGTTTGGATCTGTACGCCATTTTTAATTGTATTATTTGTTTTCTTGATACCTAGTAATTGGAGCTCCTCTTCCCAATCTTTAGGCTTTTGCTTTGCCTGCATGATGGTGTCTTTTGCTGTCCAGAAGCTTTTAAGTTTCTTGAGGCCCCATTATTAGTTTTTGATCTCAGTACCTGTGCTATTGGTATCCTGTCTTTTCCTGTCAATGAATTCAAGGATCTTCTCCCCTTTCTTTTCTGTCACGATCAGTATTCAGTCTTTATGTTGAGGTACTTGATCCATTTGGAGTTTAATTTTTGTGCAGGGTAAAAAATAGGGGTTGACAACAGATTGCGAAAAGATCTTTACCAATCCTACAACAGATAGAGGCCTTATATCCAAAATATACAAAGAACTCAAGAAGTTAGACCACAGGGAGACAAATAACCCTATTAAAAAATGGGGTTCAGAGCTAAACAAAGAATTCACAGCTGAGAATGCCGAATGGCTGAGAAACACCTAAAGAAATGTTCAACATCTTTAGTCATAAGGGAAATGCAAATCAAAACAACCCTGAGATTTCACCTCACACCAGTGAGAATTGCTAAGATCAAAAACTCAGGTGACAGCAGATGCTGGCGAGGATGTGGAGAAAGAGGAACACTCCTCCATTGTTGGTGGGATTGCAGACTGGTACAACCATTCTGGAAATCAGTCTGGAGGTTCCTCAGAAAATTGGACATTGAACTGCCTGAGGATCCAGCTATACCTCTCTTGGGCATATACCCAAAAGATGCCCCAACATATAAAAAAGACACGTGCTCCACTATGTTCATCGCAGCCTTATTTATAATAGCCAGAAGCTGGAAAGAACCCAGATGCCCTTCAACAGAGGAATGGATACAGAAAATGTGGTACATCTACACAATGGAATATTACTCAGCTATCAAAAACAATGACTTTATGAAATTCATAGGCAAATGGTCGGAACTGGAAAATATCATCCTGAGTGAGGTAACCCAATCACAGAAAAACACACATGGTATGCACTCATTGATAAGTGGCTATTAGCCCAAATGCTTGAATTACCCTAGCTGCCTAGAACAAATGAAACTCAAGACGGATGATCAAAATGTGAATGCTTCACTCCTTCTTTAAAAGGGGAACAAGAATACCCTTGGCAGGGAATAGAGAGGCAAAGATTAAAACAGACACAGAAGGAACACCCATTCAGAGCCTGCCCCACATGTGGCCCATGCATATACAGTCATCCAATTAGACAAGATGGATGAAGCAAAGAAGTGCAGGCTGACAGGAGCCGGATGTAGATCCCTCCTGAGAGACACAGCCAAAATACAGCAAACACAGAGGCGAATGCCAGCAGCAAACCACTGAGTTGAGAACAGGACCCCCGTTGAAGGAATCAGAGAAAGAACTGGAAGAGCTTGAAGAGACTCGAGATCCCATAGGTACAACAATGCCAAGCAACCAGAGCTTCCAGGGACTAAGCCACTACCTAAAGACTAAACATGGACTGACCCTGGACTCTGACCTCATAGGTAGCAATAAATATCCTAGTAAGAGCACCAGTGGAAGGGGAAGCCCTAGGTCCTGCTAAGATTGAACCCCCAGTGAACTAGATTGTTGGGGGGAGGGCAGCAAGGGGGGAGGAGGGGGAGGGGAACGCCCATAAAGAAGGGGAGGAGGGGGAGGGGCATGCCCATAAAGAAGGGGAGGAGGGAGGGGCATGTTTGTCCGGAAACCAGGAAAGGAAATAACACTCGAAATGTATATAAGAAATACTCAAGTTAATAAAAAAAGAAAAAAAATAGGGGTTGATCTGAATTCTTCTATATGCGTCCATCCACTCTAATGAGCATGATTTGTTGAAGATGATATCTTTTTCCAGTGTGGCTACACACACCCTAAAGAGTCTACAAGATTCCATCTACTTTGTCTCCTGTTTGATATCTTACTTAAAGGAAACACCTCAACTAGTTTACACTTTTGAGAAGACCAGTCAGTTACTTTCTGAGAGTTCCTAAATGCACATACAGGATTACTGATAAAATGTGCTTAAGAAAATATGTTAATCCCCCTGGCCCCTGACCACCTGTGGTAGACAGACAGGAGTGCTGGTTCTGGGGTCATGAGAGCAGATGAGCAACACCCCCCCACACACACACACCCTACACACCTCCCCCAAGTCGTCCATCCACCATTGGGACATCTGAAAGTGCTAGTCCTGCTGATCCTAAGCTGCAAGGTCTCAATGACATGGGGCAACAGCAAGATAACCAGGAAGAGTTCCCACCAGGATTCAATATTGATGGTGTCACAGAAGCCAAAGATCTTGAACCTGACCAATAACTCATAAAGTTTGTAAGTCAAGATGTGTAGAAAGAAGGATATATTGTGGGACACACTGTGACATATTAGAACTTCCACTATGGGATTTTTAATGGTGTGTGTGTGTGTGTGTGTGTGTGTGTGTGTGTGTGTGTGTGTGTGTGTGTGTTATTTGAGGGGAAGTTGTAAGAGCAAAGGGCAGATAGGAGGTGATGGAGAGAGGAGTGGCACTGGGGTGTATAATGTGAAACTCACAAAGAATCAATAGGAAGGAAAGGAAGAAAGAAAGAAAGAAAGAAAGAAAGAAAGAAAGAAAGAAAGAAAGAAAGAAAGAAAGGAAGGAAGGAAGGAAGGAAGGAAGAAAGAGGGAGGGAGGGGAGAAAAGGGGAGGGGAGAGGAAGGGAAGAAAGAAAGAAAGAAAGAAAGAAAGAAGGAAAGAGAGGAAGGAAGGAAGAAAGGAAGAAAGAGGGAGGGAGGGGAGAGGAGGGGAGGGGAGAGGAAGGGAAGAAAGAAAGAAAGAAAGAAAGAAAGAAAGAAAGAAAGAGAGAGAGAGAGAAAGAAAGAAAGGAAGGAAGGTAGGTTCAAAGTCCTTAGTCATTAGGGAAATATCAAACAGACCTGAGAGTTCACCTCATACCAGTGAGAATGGTTAAGATCAAAAACTTAGGTGACAGCACATGTTGGCAAGGATGTGGAGAAAGAGGAACACTCTTCCATTGCTGGTGGGATTACAAACTGGTACAACCACTCTGGAAATCAGTTTGGTGGTTCCTCAGAAAATTGGAAATAGATCTACCTGAGGACCCAGCTATACCTCTCATGGGCATATACCCCACCATGCCACAGGGGAACAGTTCCACTATGTTCATAGTGGTCTTATTTGTGATAACCAGATGCTTGAAATCAACCCAGATGTCCCACAATGGTGGAATGAATACAGAAAATGTGGTTCATTTACACAATGGAATACTACTCAGCTTTTTAAGAATGAGGACATTATGAGTTTTGCAGGCAAATAGATAGAACTAGAAAATATCCTGAGTGGGGCAACTCAGACCTAAAAGCACATGCATGGTATGTACTCACTAATAAGTGGATATTAGCCAAAAAAGTACAGAATATCCAGGATACAGTCCACAGAACTCAAGAAGGTTAACAAGCTGAAGGAGCCAACTGAGGATGCCTCAGTCTCACTTGGGAGAGAGAAGAAAGCGATCACAGGGAGCAGAGGGAGGGAGGAACCTGAGTAGGAGAGGGGACAGGGAGGAGAAAGGAGGAACATTATCAGATATTAAGGTTGGGAAACAGGAGTGAAGCCCTCAGGGCCAGCAAAAAGAATGAAACAGACAATCTCAGGAGGTAGGAGGTGGGGGACCCTGTAGAATGTACCAGACACCTGGAAGGTAAGAGACTCTCAGGATTCGAAGGGAGGAACCTTAGATGAAATGCCCTACAGTGGGGAGAGGGACATTGTAGAGTCCATCTCCAGTAGAAAGACAGGGCATCAAGTGAAGGGATGGGGTTGACATCCCACAGTCAAAAACTCTGACCCAGAATAGTTCCTGTCTGACAGAACTTCAGGAACAAAAATGGAGAAGAGACTGAGGGAAAGGAGGTCCAGTGACAGGCCCAAATTAGGATCCAGCTCAAGGGGAGACCCCAAGGCCTGACACTATTACTGATGCTATGGTGTGCTTACAGACTGGAGCTTAGCATGACTGCCCTCTGAGAGGTCCAACAAGCAACTGAAAAACTCAGGTGCAGATATTTACACTGAACCAATAGAAGCTGGGAACCCCTGTGGTTGAATTCCGGGAAAAGTGGGAAAAAGCTGAGGAGAGGGTAACTCCATAGAAAGACCAGCAGTCTTAACTAATCTGGACCCCTGAGATTTCTCAGACACTGAGCCACCAACCAGGCAGCATACACCAACTGATATGAGGCCCCTGACACATATACAGCAAAGGACTCCTGGTCTGGCCTCAGTGAGAAAAGATTCATCTAATCCTTGAGAGACCTGAAGCCCCAGGAAGTGGAGAGGTTGGATAGAGACATCCTCTTAGAGACAGAGGTGAGGAGATGGTGGAGGATAGGATGGTGGGGAGATGGTTGGGAGGAGAAGGAGGAAGGGAGGAGAAATGAGATGAAGAACACTCAGCAGACAAACCAGGAGGTGATAATGACTAGACTGCAAAAAGAGATTAACTACTACTACTACTGCCAGTACTACTGCTACTACTACTACTGCTGCTACTACTGCTACTACTACTACTGCTACTACTACTGCTACTACTACTGCTGCTGCTACTACTACTACTACTACTACTACTACTACTACTGCCAGTACTATTGCTACTACTACTATTGCTGCTACTACTGCTACTACTACTACTACTACTTCTACTACTACTACTACTACTACTACTACTACTACTACTACTACAGACGGTAGTACTAGTACATACTATTATATACATAGTAGTACATATTATATACATAGTATTACTTATTACATTACATATATAGTATACATTATATACATAGTATATACTAGTACTACTACTACTACTGCTGCTACTACTACTACTACTACAGACAGTAGTAGTAGTACAGACTAGCAGTAGTAGTAATAACAATTAATAATAATAATAATAATAATAATAAGAAGAAGAAGAAGAAGAAGAAGAAGAAGAAGAAGAAGAAGGAAAGAAAGAAAGAAAAAGAAAGAGAAAGAAAGAAAGACAGACAGACAGACGGACAGACAGACAGACCGACCAAGAGTTTTTTCCAGAAAGTTCTAACTCCACAGTGCCAGGAGAGGGTATGCAGAAAACTTGAGGTAGCAGTTTTATGCCACAATTTGATGAAGAACATATCTAGGGCTGGCACAGCAAGATGAGTCCAAATTTCATCACCATCCAGAAACTAGACAAATTTTCATCCATTCTCTCTTTCTTCCTTTCCCTCTGACTGCCTCTCTCTGTCTCCCTACCCCTCTTTCCTACTGTGTGTGTGTGTGTGTGTGTTGCACATGTTCATGCATTCATGCATATCTCCTCTCTCTTCTTTATCTTATTTCCTCCCTGTGCATAAAAATAATCAGGACCTATTTGCCCACAGTACTATGAATCCACCAAGTGGGACACAAATAAAAGAATCTTTTGCAGAGGAAGCTTTATGGAAAGGCAGAGAGAAACTCTACCCTAGTCTAAGGATTATGTTTAGACAAGAAAGACGGATTTAACTCTGAAATAAAAATGTTGCTATGCAATTTTTCCAACAACTAAAGGTAGGCTTATAAGCAAAACACTGTGGTTCTCTTTGTTCTTCTAATTATAATGTCCCCTCTGATTTCATTTAATGTGTTTCTTGCCAGAGCAAGCCAGATAATTGAATAAAGACTGCCAGCTTAGTCCCTCCAAATTACCTGTAGTCTACCGATGGGAAAGATCACCAGAAATATACAATCAATTTTGATTTCTTACTGAACAGAAAACGTGCAAGGATCTATTCAGAAAATGTTATTTTATTTGCATTCTGCATTTATGTAAATCCACAAGAATAAATGGTTTTCAATGACATCACCCTCCTTCCTTTCTTTGTAAGTCGATAATTAACTGCTGAGTACACTTTCCAAAGGAAGGATTTCACCAAATGAGGGGCTTTGCGAATGCAAATCACAAAGCAAGTGGCACGTGATGAATAGGGAAATAAACTTACCCCCTAAATGGAAGGAATATACCTAAATAAGTGTGCCTTATGAATAATACTTTCTAGTTATTTTTACATTTTCCTTTTCAGATCTGGCTAGAAGAGTCCAAAGAAAACCAGTTTCAACTTCTGGTTCAATGGAAGAATTTGAAACGAGAATGAGAGAAGCTGTTAATGTTGGCTTCTGTTCAGAGCCCCGCCCGATATCACTACTCATCCTCCACATAGACTCTTCCTTGGCCAGGAAAGACAATGAAATCATCCATCCTTAACTGATTATGTGAATCTCCTGGGCTTAAATATATGCCGAACTACAGGGACAGACCCAGGAAGCAAACAGCAGATCAAGGAATTGTCTGTCAAGACAGAAGAAACACTGGGGACTGTTTATGCTAATGGGAGCCATTTTCTGAGACTTACACAACACCAGAGCTCTGGGAGCATTTGGCAGAAATGATCCATGGGTTTATCTTTCCTGCTTATGGTCACATCTACTCATATCTCCTCTTTCTGGACACAGCAACCGTGCCTCGGGGTGGGTTACCTCCGCTGTCCTTCCTGGTTTATTCCCCTGTATATTTATCAGAATGCACTCTCACTTTCAGATTTGAATTGTCCGCTTGGTTTGCTGTTGTGTTTTGTGCCAAATGGGTCCTTTCTCCTTCTCCCCACCTCCACACACATATGTAGATTTGTGGCCCCTATACTAACTCCCTCAAAGGTCACTAAAGACCCCAAATGACAGAATCTAATGAATCGTGTTAGCATTTATTGCATTGTAATCATCTTGATGTTTGATAATGACAATACATTCTGGAATGCCTCCCTGTTAGAGATGACTTACGTGCTGCACACACGACCAAGCACTGTGTGTGCAGATGTATCTTTGCATATTTCCAGTGACCACTGAATGTGGGAGCCTTTATTGATAACATTTTTAGAAACAGAGTTATAGCATGTAAAGAAGTTGAGTAACTTCTCATCTCCCCAGAAGGGAGGGAAGAGGAATTCAACTCTAGTTCATGTTGACTCTGAGCCAACATGAACTATCCTCCTCTCTGACACCCCTGCTCCACAGGTATGTCTGTTTCTCCATAGTCATGACACATTTTCTTGATCTCTCTACATATGTACACATCAAAGGAACAGTTTTAGGTCTAGCCTTGACTCCTTCTCCAGGCTATTTCTAGAGTTTCATCAGTCAGCTCAATTTGTACTAGACAAATCCTTCAGACTTAGTGGTTTACACTTGAATGTTTATTTTCTTGCATTTCAGGAGGTTGGAAGGGTGAAATTGGCATCTCAACATGATCAGAGCCAAGGTCTTCCTGTCTTATAGATAAGCATATCTGTTTTTTTTTTTTTTACTGTGCCCTCAAATGGCCTTCTAACTCTACAAATGCAGGGAAACTTCAGGTGTGTTTTCTTCTAATGATGCCAACCATTTAACAGAATAGATTATACGTTTATGCTGTAACGTAACCCCAATGATCCTGTCAAAGCCCCTTTCCAAACACAGTCACATTCAAGGCCAAGTCTTCCAATAGGGATTGAGTACCACAAATGAGACTAGCCTCCTCCTTACCTCTAATTCCTTGTCACATCCATTTCCCTAGATCTTCCCACAATCACTTCAGATTCAACAAATTAAAATTTGTGCACTCCTTTCTCCATCACAAAAATATAACAATCTCTGTTTTACTTCAGACTTACAAACTTACAGTGGCTTTTGAATTTTATTCAATGGTCGTGGTTACCTCTGAAGAACTTTGACCTTCGAAGTATGCTAACACTCTACTCACCCTTCCTTTCCATTACACTACCGTATTCTAAACTTCTGTAACAATTACTATTCCTGAAACACCCCAAAACGGAGTCTTAAAATAATTATTTAGCATTTACCATGCATTTAGGGCTGGCGAGGGGGTTAACGGATTAAGGCTGCTTTCAGTAAGGTCTCAGCTGCTTCTGAGGCTATAAATATAGGTTAGCCAAGTTTTCTTCTCTTAGTGAAGATGGTATCCTGCCTAGTCACACAATAACATAAATATTTATCAAATCCTTGGTCAGATCATCATACTGTAGCAACCAAGGCAAATTGCCCAGCCAAATATCTAGCCAAAAGATAGAGGACAGGAGCTGAAAGTAAGAGTATGTAATACAACTAGCAATGTATCCCTCCATGTCTTCTCATCCACATCTCAGCACACAAGCTCTTAGTGACTTTTGGTGACTATAGTGTAATCACAATGCACTGCTTCTTGTACATGTCCCAGGTTACCTTTCTATCAATGACTCCTTTTCTCATAACATTCATCTGTTTTCAAGTGAGGGGTGGGTTAATACATCACCAACAGCAGTTGGAATTTAAGTCTTTTTCTTGTCTTTCAGAGTTGGATTTTAGGTCTTTTTCTTGTCTTTCAGAGTTGGATTTTAGGTCTTTTTCTTGTCTTTCAAAGACCCTCATAATTTGACTATTCATTGATTCAACATAAAGCCTCCATGCTCATCACAGGATGCTTTTCAGTGCTTTATGAGCATCTTTTAGTTATCTTCTTCTTAATATCTGTGTTCATACCGTGGGTTTTTTGTTTTGTTTTGTTTTTGTTTTTGACTAGGGTATCATCTTCTTTCTCCAGTCCTAATGACTTCTGTCCCCTAAATAGTTTTTCCCAACTTACATATGTGTTAGGATATCAAATAATATGATACTTCTTCCAGTGAGATCTGCTGATCACTAGTTCATCTAAGAAACATTTTGTAGTTTCTTATCTTGGTATTGACTAGAAGCCAACATTGTTCTAAATGCTAGTGATAACAGAATAAAAGGTTATTCTAGCCAAGGTCACATATTGATATCTTGAAAGAGATTACGGTGTCAGGGGCATGGACATAAGTCACAGGGGGTGAATTTAAGTGCTATTTTAGAAACTAATGGTAAGAGATTTTCAGGCATAGTTGAATATGGTCAAATCTGTGTGGTGGGAGTTACTTAGGTAAAGATGGATTTTTGGAATGCATTTAAAGCAAAAAAAGCTGAATCAGAACAAAAAGAGCCACCATGGAGAGCTGCCCATGACCCAGAAGAGTCAGAAATTTCCATAGAACACAAAGAGAGGGGGGGGGATCAAGGCTGGGAAGACGGGAGCTAGCAAGCATTTTAAAATAAGAACATTTCTAGTGCAGACAAAGGAAATAGTCATGTTATTAATATGGGGCCCATGATGGGGAGACGGGGAGTAGACAGAAGGCAAGGGAAAAACAGTGAGGATGATGAAGAATGGACAGAGGCACAGACCAACAATTCAAGAATAATTAGTTCAGATTTCCTAATATTCATCTGCTCTAAGGTTGGGTGGGTTAATATATCTCCAACAGCAGTTGGAGCTTAGGTCTGTTTCTTGCCTTTCAAAGACACTAATAATTTGGCTCTTCATTTATTCAACATAAAGCTTTCACGTGCATCAGAGTTCACCAGACAGGGAAGGAGGATCTTCTAGCATTCCCAAAATCAGTCTATGCATGTTAGCAGTCTTGCTGAGTAAGGGTGGGTTTAAACTGAGGTGTGCTTGAGAAGGATGTTAAGGGCTAGGTTATCCAATTCCAGATCAGTTTAGCTATAATCATCATAATTGGAACCCCAAAATAATACCTTGGGCACTGCTTTAAAACACAGGGATAGTTACAGTAGTTTCTCAACCCACCTCCTCTATTGGCAGTGTCTGGAAGACATGGTGCGCCCCTGCCTATGTTTCAATGCCAAAGGAACATTGCTCCATTAAACACGAAACTAAAGAATTCGGTACAAAGAAGAGTCAGCCTTGCATTTCATAAACCTTATGTTCTTAGAAAAGAAATTGAAACTAATATATATATATATATACATATAAATATATCTTAAGGAAAAGGATTCCCTCTGCTAAAGGAATAATCAAAATATACACTATGTTGTAAAAAACGAATGCTTTCTGTGGTGTTTATATTAATAAATTATATTATATTATATTATATTATATTAATATTAATTATATTAATAGAAGTGTCATTGGAAGATTTATCCTAAAAGAAAATCATGCAAGTGGGTTCAAATGACAGATGTTTTTCGGGAAGAGAATCTTACCGACTACTTTGTATTGCATTCAATTAGTGGCAAGACCAGTTATCCGAGCCTTCAACAGTGTCAGGAGCTGTTAGAATACCTAACACAGCCCATCCAACTCTGGTAAGTGTGTACATGTGGACTCTGTTCAGTCTCGTTTTAAAGGTCTTAAGCTTCAAAGCTCTAATCACCCTCCTTTACGAGAGTCCTTCCCTACTATCATAGGAAGCATGTCCTTAAGGGAAATTTGCTGATACTTAACCCATATTTTACTTGTTATAATTTCCTATTAGTCTAATTAATACCTTTCTCTGCGCCATTCCTTGTGACTCATCCTTCAGGTAGCTCCCATTCCTCTACGGCACTTTTGCTGTCAGATCCCTTGCATGTGGACAGTTATTCTGTGTCTCTAGTCAATCTTAATTGTTAGGAAATGTTTAAGCCTGTAGCACTAATAAATCAGCTCAACATATAATTAGAGGCTTAACTCCGTGAAGAGAAGATACAGCCTATTTGTTAATAATATCACTTAGGTCTTCTTAAACATTCTTGCCTAGAATAACTGAGTCAAATTAGCAAGTAGCCTTAAACAAAATGTCAAAATAATGGCCTTCTAGGACATGATGAGCCCGATTCTTTCGCCAAAAGCAAAGAGCTAAGAATGTGCTGTAATTTCCTTCTAGTTATTCTAGAGGCTAATGGACTCTATTTCTCCAAAGTCAGTTAAAGTGCAGATTGCATTAACATTGGTAATCTGCCGGATATATCCCTTTAATCCTCCAAATCATACACATTCTACAGAGGTATGCCAAAACAGAGAAGTTCAGTGACACACCAGGTACCACACAGTAGAAAGTGACACATCAGGACAGTTGTTTTAAAATAACATAAATTTTCTAACCCCCAAACCCTAACTCACTAACCTCACATGAGGTAGAATGACTGCGGATTACGTAGTAGGCCTGAGTCTCTCCACCAAGTAGCTCATGGTCATAATACTAAGCTTATGAATATATATGTAAAATAGTCCCATGTTGCTGAAAAATATAAAAAAAAATTAAAAAAAGTATAGGTTGTCTTTTATCCCGCTAGGTCCGCACCACAGTGTCCCAAGATATCTGCTAGATATCTTGGCGGAAACACATCCCAACTCCATGGCGGCCCAGACCAGCCACCCCATACTCCCTTACACTTAAATCACTACACATGAAAGACCACACAACACAATAATCTTTGACCCAATTGGTAAGATATAATTGCCCACTTAAACATACAAAGCCCGGTACCATCCATCCCTTAAGAACATTAATAACAACCTGTAAATACACAGAGAGGAATCTTAGTGTCAGCCTCCATTGTCCTGCCACGGCTTCTCTCTCTGTCTCCCCTTTTTGTTCCAGTCTCCTCCTCTTCCTTCAAACTTCTCTCCCGCCCATCCTTCCTTCTCCTCCAATGACAGGCCTCCTTCTATCCTGTCCCTGCCCCTCTCCTGTATTCTACAAATTCAATGGGGAGAAGGTTCTGGTGAAGTCACCTGATTCCTGAGTACTTGACTAGGCAGCTGTCCTTGGGGCAGTGGAATTAGCATCAAAATACAGATAACTCCCCAGCAAACCACAACAGCCACAGAGTTCCTATTCTAACTTACTTCTTTCTATCACTGCCCTCTCCCCTCTATGTGTGTGATGGTGAGGTTTGAATGTAAACTCTCCCCACAGGCTCATATGTTTGAGAAATTGGTCCCCAGCTGGTGGCATTACTTGGAGAGGCGGTGGAATCAAGGGTGCTCTGGTTTCTCTCTAAGTGGGTTGTTGTGCGGCGGGCCTCTAAGTTAAGATTTGCTTGTGGCTCTGAGTTCTCTACTCCTAGCCTACTAGAATATAAGGAGCAATTGTCTCGTGTCCCTTCTGCTTCAGATGGAGCTACCTCAGCAACCATAGCTCCCTTCTGTAATGTAACAGACCATGTTCTCAAAATCAATCCTCAGGACAAAATAAACATCTTTTCCCTTAAGTTTTTTTATCAAATATGTAGTTATGAAAAAACATTAATATATATACATATATACATATATACATACATATATATATATGTATATATATATATATATATGGTTAGTTTCCAGGCTGGTTCTGGGATAACCACTTCAGCAGGAACCCTAGTAATGCACAGCCATGACAAGACAAGATGCACTAAACTAAGGCAGGAAATAATCAATGTGTGTGGATCATCTTCGCATCGTCTGGTGCATTGTTGTGGGTCAGGAAGAGGAGGGATACACACAGACCTTCCAACTGGACAGAAGAGCACAATTCCTTCTGCCTATCTCACAGCTAACCCATCCCATTTCCTGGAACTACCCCACTTGCGGTTGACCTGGTAATGTGGAGATTGGTTCATGTCAACCTTGTGTACAGTCACACAGAGAGAACAGAGATTGTCCCTGGTGCTCTTCTGTGTTAGGTTGAGGTGGAGGCTCAGAGGACTAGTGATGCTTCTCCCTGAGCACCCACACCCTTAGCTCTTGGAATGAGACTTTGGAATAGGTAACAGTGAAGCACTAAGTCCATGTCTCCCATAGCAAAGTATGGAGGGGTTTAAGCAGATCAAAATAGAAAAACTCAGCACTTACCTGAGTCCCGGGAACCAGAGGATTCCAGGGTCTATACTAGTGAAGCCACTTTTCTTATTAAACCACTGCCAGAAGTAATATTCTGGGAAAAGATACAGTAGGGATAATGTTGTATTAGCTATAAATTAGTAATGAGAAACAGGGGAGCTGTGTAGTATGTGGGTGTTAATTTATAAAGCTAAAGGACATACCAAAAGTAGCCACTGAAGTAGACTTGGGCAGCTGTCTATTTCACAGTGAAGATAAACAGCACTAGTTTAGACTTTGGACGATATTTCAAATTCTTTAATATAAACTTAAGATGAAGTAATAGCATACATACAAGTAGGAATCTTGCTCTATGAAAAACAGATACGTTTAAATACAAGTGCTACACATGCTAAGGTAAAAACAACAACAAAAACAAAACTATCTGGTATTCAGAGAGACACAGACCTCTAGTCATCAATCCCTAGATAATACAGTATAGTAACTACTTATACAGAACTCACACTGTAGTAGATATAAATGATCTAGCTAAGATGACTTATACAGGAAAATGTACACAGTTCATGAGCAAATATTATGGAACTTTATAAATGGAACTTGGGCCTTTCGAGGTTTAATATACTTGAAAGTTTTGAAACTATCCCCACAAAGATTACAAGAGACATCAGTGTAAATATTTGCTTGAGATATACATAGTTGTCTTATATTAAATACACACATATAGAGCTTCCCTACATGTGGTGTAAGCTCACATTATTATAGATCCTCATGCTACCATGTTAAGGTAACCTCAAACAATACAATGCCCTTACCAATCAGTATTCAAACTCATTGCGGTGATTATAGTTTTAATGACTTTTTCTTGCTATACTTAAAGTTGGGGGTTGGGAACCTGTTACATAGGGCCTGGGAGATTTAGAATTATGACCGAGCATTACAAGAAATTGTGATTTTTCTCATGACTATGGTGTGGCATCCTAATAATGTCTGGATGAGCCAAGAACTGTGTCTGTTTACCACAGTAAGACTGACATTGGTTTGAAGTAAATTTTTCTAATAAGACATTTATTAGATGTTTACAAGATTAAGATTAATTATCACAAGCCAGTAAGATGGGTCAGCAGGTATGATGCTTGCTACCAACCCTCACAATGTAATTTGATCCCAAGGGCATGAAAGAAAGGACTGACTCCTAAAATTGTTCCTCATTTCTCCACACCCATGTACTACGGAAGCCACATGCCCATGCATGTGTGCATCAACACACACACACACACACACACACACACACACACACGCACACGCACACGCACACGCACACGCACAAATTAATATAATTTTAATATATTAATTGTCACTTTTTAAAATACAATGTGTCCTTGTAATACCAATGTCTTGAACTCCTTATTTATAAGTTTAGATGGAGTGGAAAGAAGAGTGATGAAGACCATGTCCTATGAGTATTTGGGAAGCTTGTTTGAAATCCTTCACATATTATTTACACATAAGGTCTGTGCTACGTCCTCTTCATTTACTCATGAGATAACCCTAACATTATTCTAAAGGTCAGATGCCTAAACTCAGAGTCAAATGCAAGTCCCTGATCCCAAAAAACACCCAAAGTGATTGCAGTATGCTTTACAAAATCATATATAATAAGCAAGAACCGATCGTGTCAATTTCTTGCACATGAACTGTACCCAAAATGAACTTTAAAACTCACTAAACCTGTCTATTACGTAATGCTTCTAATTATGCAATGTCATCTTTAATGTATTGTAATCTGAATGGTTCATAGGTAGTTCTAATGGTACAACTACTTGGAAAAATAATCCTTAAAATTAAACTTAATGCTCATTTAAAAGAAATGGCGTGCTTTATAATTAATTACAATTTCCAAAGAGTGTTTGATTTTATAAACATGTTGACAGTGTATAATGGGATAAAATAGTTACTTTACCCCATGGTCTTTCTCCCCAAATACACGAGAAAAGCATTAGAAAAATCTCAATTTGGAACATGCTACAAAATACTATATAAATACATGAAATATATATATACATATATACATGAAATGAAAGTGTTCATGTATGCCCAATGTCATAATGAATCTAGAACATCTAAGGCATTGTCAGAGTTGAGAGGACCCTATGGATATGTGATCATAGATGGAGTGGATTAGGGCTCCTGGATTAGGTCTTGGAATGAAATAAAAGAGGACAATGGCTAAGGAAATATGAATAAGACAAGGACTCTAAGAATGTTGGGTCGACACGGGCTCATTCCTACAGAAGATTAAGAGGGAGACAGATGAGAACCTCTTTACTAGCTACATGATTCCTTTTAAAAAATCAAATCAGAATGTGTTCTTTACAGGGATGCTAATTAAGGTAATAAACAGAAATGCACATGAGAGTTTGCTCTTAATAAATTCCTTAAAAACTATATACTTCTGCTCCTGTTCTGGTGTTTCTTGGAAAAACTAAAGAACAGAGTCACAAAGTTGATTTTTTTCTTATTCACAGAAAATGTGATTTCTTCAGGAAAAAGAATGCATTAGTAAGTAAACTAGCCGTTTCCCATCTTGACAATAAAATTGGAGATTAGAAAACAGCCCAATCTATAACTCTTTTAGCTTTGTTCTTTAACAGAGATAGTTAAAATTCATCTAAAAGTAAATTAATTAGAAGTATGGTGTGTGGATTGAAAAGAAAACCTGATGAAGATTGGACAGGCAAATCTAATCTTGTTGGAAATTTTAACTTTTCACTAAAAGTGTTCCTGAAACTGGGAAAAAAATGTCATTTGTAAATTTGTAAAATAGATCAAATCCTCACTTGGAGTAGGTTTCTCAAGTTTAATGAGCTAATACATAGTACACGAAAAGAATTATGGTCAATTTAGCTAACAAAACAGCTTTTAAAATAATGTTCAAACATGGGCCAGATTTGATTAGCTTCGGAGGAATGAGGCCCGATACACTATGATTTTACCCTTTAAATTTTTTTTCTTCCACATGAGTACAAACTCTAACTTTGCTCAAATACCAAAACGTGCTGACACAAGCTGGGGGCAGACCTGCACAGACAGTCCACACCCAGGTTCCTGCCGTGTTCTCAAAATCCAGGACACAGTGTGACCCAGATGTGCAAGTCTGTGTTTGATGAATCAGCCTCTCTATATCCTTGCCAACGTGGCTTTGATGTTCCAAGGCAAGGGGAGTGATTGTTTAGGACGAAGACATCTAGGCCACCACATGTACAGACTGGATCTGCCCAGAATGTGGGGGGGGGGGTGTTATCTTGTTTGTTTAGTTGGTTGATTTTTGTAGCTGCTGTATTTTTCCTCTGGAATTGGGACCAGAATTAGAATAAGCCAACTTCTCTAATATCCTAAAAGCACACTTTTTTTAATCATAAGATTCTAGGTGCTGGGATTTTGTAAATCCAGGCTCTGCCCTTATGCAATATTTTGGGGTCCTCCCTATTAACACACAACTGTTTCATCTCCTAGAGTAATGTGGTTTAAGATGAGTTATTCGAGTCAGGAACAGTCTTCTGTGCAAAACCACTGCATGTGTAAAATCAGAGGAACTGCGACATAGCAAGCATGGCTACAGGTGCTCAAAGGAGATACCTCTGTGCCTAAGCCAGGAACTAGGTAGACAGAGCGAAATATGGCCATCACTTGTGTTTTGTTAGCTTATGCTTTTTTTTTTCCATAAGAAAACCATCTGTGGCAGACAGACATGCTATGCAAAAGAACCTAGTAGGTCCACTTTCTGACCCGAGGTAATAGCTATGTGTCTTTCTTCTCTCAGATGGGTCCCAAGAACTCATGCTGACGAAAACCTGACTCAGGGTGGATACTCAGAAGAACTGTATGAGGCATAAGTTCATTGGACTTTATGCTTGACTTCAAATGCTTTATGACTTGGGGTTGTAGATCAAATTTCAGTTTCTTCATTTATCTTCTCTTTCACACTTCTGTACTGCTTCTATCTCCAGAGCTCTGCTCCCCATTCATCTCTATAATGGGCTGTTGTTAACTGTAGAGACACGCACAGCATTTCTGGTTTAGAGGTTCTGTACCATAGGAATGCTGACACCAGATAAGATGGTAAAAAGTATGGGGAAGTTTTCAAAAGCTTAGAAAACGATCTATGTAAAATTCTTTCAGGTGTTGTCTCCAGCCTGCAGTTGAAGGATACCACCTTTGGCTTTTATTCCTTGTTAATAAATGCGAAGCTCAGAATGGAGAATAAAGGGAAACGGGTTAGTTTGCTATATGTGCGCTATTGTGTTTCTGGTTGGGTAAGTATCAGGAGTATACTGCCAACTTTGGTGGGCTTTTTACAGCATGGGAGCCATCCCCTATGGGTTATATCACTGGGATGATAATGCTCTCCTAAGCATTGCTAGAATGTGAGTCAATATTCTGACAAAAGGAGAATGACTTATTTCACCTCTTCCTGTTCCTGTCATTCTACTGATGAATGTTACCAGAATTCATTGAGTGCACACGTCTCTAAAGTACATCCGTAAGGCCCTAAAGGCTTGGCTTGCAATTTCATTACCATTACCTTAATCAGCGATGTTGCTGGCACTCGGCACTTGTTCTGCAATGTCAGAAGAATAGACGGCCAGCTCCGTCCAAGTCTAACTCCGGCTACCGGCTTCACAGATGATCTCGGCACAGCAATAGGCATGAGTGGAAATAAAGAAATGGATATGGTCTTAAAATTGAGCTGGCTTACTTACAACTCTTCTTATAATTGTGGTACCTCAGGGTTGGTCCATCCAGGAGCCTAAATTTTCCTGTCATAAGTTTGAATGTCTTTAGTTTGGGGACATAGCAAAAATCCCTTACCTTACAGTTCATATTTTTATGGATGCCATATGTATCTATACATTAAAATGTTTACATTTTAATCCTCATTACAAACATCGTATAATGTCTCAATAATGTCTCTGTTGTTTTATAGTCTGTTTCCCTGACTTCTTTAGGAAAGGAAGTACCCCTCTATATAATTTACTAAGTGCTGTGTGTTGCACATAGGCGGGGCTTGTCTTTTTTTTTTAATTGTTCAAAATTTATTTTCTGAAGTTTTTTTGTAACTCAACAATCCAATTTATATGTTAAATTCTCAGTCCACAATACACCCACACAATAAACTCACAGCCAATTGATAAAGATACAAACTGCCCACCGAGATAAGATAAATTGACCTGTTGAAATCCATCCCTTAAGAAATATTCATTAACAACCTGTATCTAAGTAGCGATGCATGGTGAGGATCCTTTACATCTCCCTCCATGTTGCCTCTCTCCACAATTTTTCTTATATCAAGTCTATCAAATAATTACAAGAGTATACAGGAATAATTCTCCACGTTTCCAGTTTGTATTTCTAGCATAAGTAAGATAGACTTCATCAGCACAGGCAACAATAAAATATTATTATTAAATCACAGAGGAGCATCATTTAGGATAAACACCCCTTTGTCTAGCCTTCTGTAAATGTAAATAGAGAACTAATACTGAATGACATAGTGTTAAGATCTTAGTACTTTGTATGATCTAGCAGTAAATGACGGAGTGGAATTGCTCAAGCCTATTTATGAGCATTCATTACTAACCTGGAGTTTTAATTCAGAAGACATTTATTCTGTTCTAATTATAGTGATTAAAAAGATTTTCTAGAAGTAGGCAACCATGTGGAGAGGAAAAGTAGTATAATTTATATGAATGAAATATTAATTAATACAGCCTATAAAACATTCTTACCTAAAGTTTAAATGGATCTTATAATCAACAAATAATGCTAGGACAACTTGCTATCCACATGAAAATGAATGGGACTGGACTCTTATTTCACACCATGAACAAAGTTTAATCCAAAACGGATGATAGACTTTGATGTGAGAGTCACATTTCCTCACTAGGAAACATCCATATAAATCCCCATGACTTTGGATTACACAATGGTTTTTAAATGGAACCCATGAGCTTCTTTACCAAACAAAAAAAATTAGACATTTGCATTTAATCAACCTTAATTTTTTTTGCTTCAAAGGACACTATCATATAGGTAAAAGATAACTCTCAGAGTGAATGAAATTATTGTAAATTATGTCTGATAAGAAACTTTTATGCACGATATATAATAAACTCATTGACCAGGTGTGGTGGCGCATATATATATATATATATATATATATATATATATATATATATATATATATTGTAATCCAGTTAGCAAATAAAGAAAATACATAGTGTCATTACTCACTAGGAAAATGCAGATCAAAGCCAAACTCTTCAACCATTACTATGACCACTTTTTTAAAAAAGGCAAATGTTAAGCCACAGCAAAAATAGGGAGAAAATGGAATCCTCATACATTGCTGATAGTCAGACAAAAAGGTGCAGCCCTTTAAAAACAATTCAACAGGTCTTTAAAAAGTGTAAACAGATTTCTCCTCCTCCCTGTTCCAAAGACAGCCACATCTTCTCATGCAGTGCCAGCCTTGTCCCGTAGACAAGATGGTGAAGGTTGGAGTGAACAGATTTGGCCATATTGGGTGTCTGGTTACCAGGGCTGCCTTCTGCTCTGCATCTGGCAAAGTGGAGATTTTTTTTTTAACTTTCTTTTTTATCTTTATTAACTTGAGTATTTCTTATTTACATTTCTTTTTTTTCTTTTTTTTTTCTTTTATTAACTTGAGTATTTCTTATATACATTTCGAGTGTTATTCCCTTTCCCAGTTTCCGGGCAAACATCCCCCTCCCCCCTCCCCTTTCTTATCGGTGTTCCCCTCCCCACCCTCCCCCCATTGTCCCCCTCCCCCCAACAGTCTAGTTCACTGGGGGTTCAGTCTTAGCAGGACCCAGGGCTTCCCCTTCCACTGGTGCTCTTACTAGGATATTCAGTGCTACCTATGAGGTCAGAGTCCAGGGTCAGTCCATGTATAGTCTTTAGGTAGTGGCTTAGTCCCTGGAAGCTCTGGTTGCTTGGCATTGTTGTACATATGGGGTCTCGAGCCCCTTCAAGCTCTTCCAGTTCTTTCTCTTATTCCTTCAACGGGGGTCCTATTCTCAGTTCAGTGGTTTGCTGCTGGCATTCGCCTCTGTATTTGCTGTATTCTGGCTGTGTCTCTCAGGAGCGATCTACATCCGGCTCCTGTCAGTCTGCACTTCTTTGCTTCATCCATCTTGTCTAATTGGGTGGCTGTATATGTATGGGCCACATGTGGGGCAGGCTCTGAATGGGTGTTCCTTCAGTCTCTGTTTTAATCTTTGCCTCTCTCTTCCCTGCCAAGGGTATTCTTGTTCCCCTTTTAAAGAAGGAGTGAAGCATTCACATTTTGATCATCCGTCTTGAGTTTCATTTGTTCTAGGCATTTAGGGTAATTCAAGCATTTGGGCTAATAGCCACTTATCAGTGAGTGCATACCATGTATGTCTTTCTGTGTTTGGGTTAGAAAGTGGAGATTTTTTGAGAGGTCAACCCCCCTTCATTGACCTCAACTACATACATGGCCTATACGTCCCAGTATGACTCTATCCATGGCTAATTTCATAATCCAGTCAAGGCTGAGAGTGGAAAGCTCGTCATCAACAGGAAGCTCATCACCATCTTCCAGGAGCGAGATCCCGCTGACATCAAATGGGGTGATGCTGGTGCTGTGTATGTCGTGAAGTCTACTGACATCTTCACCTCCATGGAGAAGGGTGGGTCCAATAAGGTCATCATCATCTCTGCCCCTTCAGCAAATGCCCCCATATCTGTGTGTGAACCATGAGAAATATGACAACTCACTCAAGATTGTCAGCAATGCATCCTGCACCACCAACTGCTTAGGCCAAGGTCATCCATGACAACTTTGGCAGCATGGAAGGGCTCATGACCACAGTCCAGGCCATCACTGCCACTCAGAAGACTGTAGATGGCCCCTCTGGAAAGCTGTGGCGTGATGGCCGTGGGGCAGCCCAAAACATCATCCCTACATCCACTGGTGCTGCCGAGGCTGTGGGCAAGGTCATCCCAGAGCTGAACAGCCTTCTGTGTTCCTACCTCAATGTATCCATTATGGATCTGATATACCACCTAGAGTTATCCAAGTATGATAACATCAAGAAGGTGGTGAAGCAGGCATCTGAGGACCCACTAAAGTGCATCCTGGGCTACACTGAGAACCAGATTGTCTCTTGTGACTTCAACAGCAACTCCCACTCTTCCACCTTTGATGCTAGGGCTGTCATCACTCTCAATGGCAACTTTGTAAAGCTCATTTCCTGGTATGATGACGAATATGGCTACAGCAGCAGGGTAGTGAACCTCATGGCCTATGGGCCTCCAAGGAGTAGGAAACCCTGAACCACCCACCCTAGCAAGGACACTGAGAGAAAGAGAGAGGCCCTCAGTTGCTGAGGAGTCTCTGTCCCAAACTCGGTCCCCAACACTGAGCATTTCCCTCACAATTTTCATCCCAGACCCCCATAATAAAAGGAGGGGCCTAGAGAGCCCCCTACTCTCTTGAAAGCCATCAAGTTTGCTGCACCCCCCAAAAAAGTATAAACACATTGCTATAAAAGTGATGCTTGCCACATGTAGCGAAATAAGTAAGAAATGTCTCCCACAGGTTCCAGTATCTGAACGCTTGGTCCAACGTTGGTCATAGTGTTTGCGAAGGTTTTGGAGGTGTGGCCTTACTAGATGAAGTACAACGCTGAGGGTGGGGATTGTGGCTATTTATGCTTACCTTATTTCCAGTTCCATCTCTCCACTCCTAATAAAAGACACACACTCTCCCATTTCCAGTTCCTGCCTTCCGCTGCCATGACTCCCAACATAACTGACTCCTATCCCACCAGAGCTACAAACCAAAATAAACTACCTTAAATTGCCTTTCGCTATGACATTCAATCGCAGAAACAGAAATGTAAGTAACATACTAGATCTCCTCGCAGTCACATCCCAAGAGCAATGAAAACATGCCAATAAAAATTCAAAACAGTCAAAATATAGACACTGCCCAAAATGTCCACAAACGGAAGAACCAACAAAATGTAGTATACACATATAATTATGCAATATTTGGCTATAAAGTGGAAAAAAGGTATTGATATATACTCTAACAGATAAACTCTGAAAACATATTGGGTAAAGAAGTTAAACACAAAAGACATGCCATAGATTATGTATTGGAGTTCTCTGGGTAGTGACGGGAATGTTTTAGAATTCGTGACAGTCGTTGCAAAATTGTGAATAGAGTAAGATCATGGGTTGGACACTTTATTTTCTTTTTTCTTTTTTTTGTTTTTGTTTTTTGTTTTTTTGTTTTTTTGTTTTTGGTTTTTTTTTTTTTTTTTGATCTGGGGACTGAACCCAGGGCCTTGTGCTTGCTAGGCAAGCGCTCTACCACTGAGCTAAATCCCCAACCCCGGGTTGGACACTTTAAAATGGAGACTTTGATGCAATGTAAGCCTATTTGGACTATCTGTAGTTTAAGAAAAACATTACTACAATTAGGAGGGGCTGCGGACTTTATTAAGAAGGAGGGGCATGAGGAGGTGATCTGCTCAGTGCTTCTCAAACCCTGGTCTGCAGCTCAGTCGTATCAGCCTTACCCAGAAGCAAGTTTACAGATATACATTCTCAGGCTACACCCAGCTCCTGAGTCAGAGCCCCCAGGGCTGGGCTTGGTGATGCTTTAGTCAGTGCTCCAGGTGACTCTGATGGTCGCCCGGCTTTGAGAATCAGTGGCTTACTGACAGTTTTTCAAACATAATTGCTCTTCCTCCACTCACTACGTGTGCAGCCTTTGGCAAATTTCTTGACCTTTCAATGTCTTAAATTATTCATCTGGAAAAGTAAGTTCCTTGCAGGGTTATTGTGAAGATCAAATGTTTTAACACAGGGGGGGTGTGCTTGAAAAGGGCCAGCCGTTTAATGAGTAGTTATTAATGGTACCACTTTTACATCCATTCTAAGCTGGTCTGGGGCACGAACACGGATCCTCTAGCACGGCGCAAAATGACTCACATACACACGCTTGTATTTTCTTGTAGTCACAGTTTTAGAAAGTTGAAACCAGAACAAATTGAAATATATTTTATTCAACCCAATGTATCAAAAATATCATTTCAACACATGATACAAGTTTTTTGATATGTTTGTACTATTTTTTTCATATTAAATCTCCCATCAGTCAAAATTCAATGTAATTTGGGGTGCATGTCTATTTGGAATCATCAAATTTCAATTGCTCACTATCCTTACGTTAACTGTGGCTGTCCTAGAGAAGAGCAGAAGTTTGATTCAAAGCTGTGTTGGTTCCTTTTTGCGAAATTCTTCAATATTCAGAGACGTCAGCTGTGTCTGAGAAATTGTCCAGAGGTAGCCTGCCATGAGTTGTTTCCTGACCATCTTGACAGGTGCTAATGGGCTGTGTATAAACCGGAATTGACCCACCTCCTTAGTACATATTGCTTTACAAGGAAAAGCCGGTAATCTGTCTGAGAAGAATGTTGTCACATGTAAAACCCCAGGCTGTCCTGTGTTGCTTACTGTTTTATTTGCAGAGTCTAATGGATTCTATCTAGAACACAGCAGACACAAACTTTTCTTCAATTCATTACCGAACTCTAGCAGTTATTTTTCTGCCTTATTCAATAGCTATCTTTTAAATGTCTGAAAAATCTAACATCTCTTTTATTATTATGTATCACAATCAAATTATTTTGTTTTCTAAATTTTAAGTTCCCAGCTACTTTTAAAAATTTACCAAAAGCTCAACAAAAACATGTTTATGAAGATAAAGAACCTATAATAGAATTGCCAATATTTTGGAATTTTATTGCAACAAACACACACTCAATATATGCACAAACATTAAGGATCACATGCAAATTTAGATACTTTTTCTGTCATTCAAAAAAAGAAGCACATATTCCGATTTTTTAATTGGGCATTTTCTCCATTCACATTTCAAATGTTATCCCCTTTCCTGGTTTTCCTTCTGCAAACCCCCCATCTCATCCCCCCTCCCCTTGCTTCCATGAGGATACTCCCCCACCTACCCTCCCTCTCCCTCCCAGTCCCTCCCACCTCCCCACCCTGGCATTCCCCCACACTGGGGCATCAAACCTTCTCAGGATCAAGGATCTCTCGTTTCATTAATGCCTGACAAGGCCATCCTCTGCTACAAATGTTGCTGGAGCCATAGGTCCAACCCTGTGTACTCATTGGTTGGTGGCTTGGTTCCTGGGAGCTCTGGGGGCTCTGGTTGGTTGGTATTGTTGTTCTTCCTATGGGGTTGCAAACCCCTTCAGCTCCTTCAGTCCTTTCCCTAACTCCTCCATTGCGGTTTTAATACTTAAAGATTCTTCCAACATTGTCAACAGCAGTCACTACAGGACACGTGGCTATGCTAGCAACCCATGATGCGAGTCACATTGCTAAGCACCACCCCTTGAACACTCGGACTGGAAACGTCGTGGCATCACCCGAGTTCAGGGAGGGTGACGTATCATGGTTCATGAATTATGAATTAATGTTGTTACTAAGCTTTTCATATTTTCAAAGTAAAAAGTTTTGGGAAATTTATGGAAAGGCAAAGGCAAAGTCTTCGTCACAGCCTAGAAAGCATCTCTGAGTTCATGTATTAACACTCTCCTCACAGTGGCCGCACTCTTGTTCCTCAAACACAGCAAGTTTGAGGGATCTCTTTTCTTGGAATATTCTTCCTTACAATGTCTTCGACTGTCTCTGCATTTATTTCTAGTCTTGCTCAGGCCTTCTCACTGTCCACGAGTTCTGGTCTCCGTAGTTACTTACTACAGCCTCCGTTCCTCTTCTTGCTTATCCTATCCTATCCTATCCTATCCTAGCATTGCTACCTCCTGACTGAAGATGTGGCAGATGATGTTGATGGTTTACTGTTCCTCACACCAAAACGTAAACTCCGAAGGACGAGTTTCTTGTCTGTGTTATTTACTCACGTGCTCACCCCTAGAGCAGTGACTGACAGACGGTAGGCACTCAATACACCCTTGCATGATGAATGACCAAATTAATTCGTGGATCTGTTTTCCTCTGTCACTATTTACCCTGTTATAGTATTTTAATCAGGTAAGTTTTGCAAGCCAGTGAAACTCTCCCAACCTGTTTGTTGGGCTTGCTCAGTTAGGGATCCTGTCTTTCGGAATTTATTCTTCTGGGCAGACTGCCAGGGTCTAAATTTGTCATCTTTAGCATATGATGCAAGGTTTAGGGATTTTTTTTTATTTTTTATTTTTAGGGGCGTGTTTCAATTTTGGCTGACTTGATTGTTTTGTCTGAGGTTTTGTTCTTGTGTTGAGTTCTATTTGTCTGGGTTAAGCAAGCAATTTAGCAACTATTCTTCACAGAACTATGGAATAGTAGAAATTAGAGCTGGAAAAGTCCTTGTCGTTGATCCGGGCTTCCCTTCTTGCCATTAAGTCTTGTGCTTCACAATACAATGCCCATGGCTTTGTTCAGAGAGGTTTCAAATAACTTCAGAGATTCCTTTGGGCCTCCACTCAACAAATCTAATACTCCTGACAATTAACAAGAACTCTCGATGTGTTGTCTAAATTTTTCTTATTTTCCCTTTCCTTCTCCAATTTATAGTTCGCAATTTATAGCTCTTTTCTCCTCTGGCATTTTATATCTTTCAAAGAGGTGTAGACTTATATTTCTGTTCTCTCAGCTTTTTTTAACCAAACCATGCATGCATTCTTAGTGAAATCTTCTGTCCTTCTCTTTGTTCAATTTTGCTTTTGCTTATTGAATTCCTTCCATGTTTTCACCTTGATTTGCTGTCTGTATAATTCCACTAGTCGCCCACTGAACAAATGTAAGACAATGCTATTCTTCTGGAGCCTTAAGGGACGGCCATCTGCCATATAAAATAGTGAGTGTATTCAGTTTACTGCAAAATCAACCTGGTGTGCTTTTATTTTATTCACGAGAATAAAAAGTGAGTTTTGTGCAATGGTGTTCACTTAACTCTACTGTTTCAATGGGAAGGGTGTAATATTCGACAGCTCACTCAGTCCTTTTGCTCCCTTGTCTCTGCATCTGCAATGGAATAGAGTAAGTAGCAGCTGCTTCAGCCTCCTTCACAGCAGTCTTGTGGACATAAATATAAGATTCTAGGGCTAGAATGAGATCTTTCAGAGGTAAAAGCACCCCACTTCCCAGCTTTCAGAGAGCCATGCAATAAATAATTCTCAGTATTCTAAAGTTCAAATGACACTCCTTGCTTTCTGCCTAATAGTAATTTATGTTAAATCAGAGTCTCTATTTGTAGAGAAGGGTAAAATTTAAAGCCTTCAAATGCCATGGACCTATGTTTAGAAAATACAGAACCACAGCATCAGATGAATGTGTTGTCAGACTGCTTTAAAGGCTTCTAAATGTCCGTGGCAGCCTCCTGTTGCAGCCTCAGACATGCACATTTTGAAGAGCCCTATCAGAGAGAATTTCATTGTCTACCTTTAGATGAAATGCCTTTGAAGAGAAATCTTTCTCTTCCAAAGAGTCTCTATAGACTTGCATTTCCACTATGTCATATGTACTTCGATTAAGGTCAACTTACAACACAGAACACTCAGAAGGAGGTGCACATTGACTCCTACAATAAACTACCTGAGCTTGTGGAAACAAAAGATGAAAAACCAACCAAGAGCTGAACACTCAACTGATAATTTCTCCCCAAACCTCGGCTACCTGGTTTCTGTCGTATTTGCGGGGCAATTCATAATATATCTCATAAGATGAAATCATAATATAAACATTTTTAATTATTAAAAATTATTATTCATAACTGTACATACATGAGATATCATGTGATAATGCAATACCAAAATACTTTTAAGGCAGCTAAAAATCACCACAATTTCATAGGCTATCCACCCGGCCAAGTTACAGAAAAATTTCTTCAGCACAGAGATCCTGACAGCTCCATTTCTCAAACTATTCAAAGTCCAATAATCCAACACCAGAAGCAAACTAAAGCAGGAGGAAACGCACAATCCAAAAGAAGCAGAAAAAGCAAATCTGACAGCTCAGGGTTTACTCAACCCCACCTGGCACCATGCCAGCAATCTGTGCTTTCTGGATTTGTGACCTAGATTATATGTCAGCAATAACTGTGAGAATTATTCTGGAAACTGGGTATAGTTATGAGATGTCTTGTGTTCACAGGCGGTGTCTTTTTACAGGTGGAGTAGGAGCAAAACTTTAAGTTTTGGTACTCATTTGAAGTAGGTTTTTCTTCTTTTTAGTGGGCTTTAATTATTTGGAGAGTGAACTAAATAAACATATAGTGAAATTTCATTTTTCCAGGCAATTAAATAAAGTTTATGGGAAAACATGAAATGTGGGGGGAAGATTAAATATAGTAAACTGAAAACATGTAATTCATAAGCGATACGTTGAGTTTTTACAATCTAGTCCAAGGAAAAGAAAAATTGAAAGTCACAGACTTAGGAGCTTGTTTTTAAGAACAGTAAAAATAAGTTCCAGGTGGTGTGGAAACAGGGATAGAATCTCAAGTCCCAGTCAAGGTACAAGGGGGACCTAAGTAAATAACGGCAGGATGGCTGAGGTATAGGCAGAGGAAAACATCAAAAGCAGAAGAGTTTACATTGTTTCCATAAGAACTTTATGCGAAACTAAGAGAACAGATATCCATACATCACTAGCAGATAAAGTGTATAGAAATAATGTATCACAGGAAACTTTCCTTTGTCTGGTTTTGCTAAGAGAAATGAACACTGGGCCAGTGAGACTTAATCACTGATGAATTTAATAAAGGGAATAGGTCATTAGCTCCTAAAGCTAATTATTTTGCTTTTGTAAAAAAACGTTGCAATATACCAGATGTTTCATTAAATTTTTTTACTATTCAAAATGATTTATAAAGTTACAATGCTCAACTTTTTTTCCTTGGGATGTTAAAATTTAAGTGTTAAAGACCGTTAACAAACAGAATTTACAGTTCAGTTAACAGTCACTGAATGTGAAAAGAGTTCTTAAAATGCTTCTCTTCAGAGCCATTTTGGTTCCCATAGAAACCAATGTGCGATCCTGCAAAACAAGGTAAGTTCTAAAATAATCACCATTATAAATACCCATTATATAAATGTAAATACAGGCAATTGAAATGATTTAGATGATTTTGAAATTGCATATCATTTCCCAAACCATAATGATTCCTTCAGAGTGGTTCTTGTCTGTCATATAAATACAGCATTTACAAAATTTTTAAAATTCTTATGATTTGCTTGTGAGACCATAATCGCCTTTTCAAACAAGTCTTGGGCATGCAAATATCTATTTCTGAACATGTATTTTGGTGCAAGATGGGTCTTTAGGGCTGCGTTTTCACTTCATGGTAGATTAAGTACTTCTCATTATTAACTTTTGGGTTTATATAGTATTTTCTTTATTCATTGCTAATTACAATAAGACCAGAAATTAGAATTTTTCTATCTTATGTATCCAGACATTTCATTTTGTTGTGACAAAAGACATCCCCCTACCACCAAAAAAAATCTTTTTACATTGGTTTTGAAATTCTTTTCAAGTCCCAGAATTAACAATTTGGATATCAAATAGTCATAATATTAACTCAGTTGAATTGCACACACACACACGCACACGCACACTCACACACACACACACACACACACACACGCACGCACGCACATGCACACGCAAACATGCACGCACGCACGCATCACATGAAGACCTGTCACATGAACCGTCTAGAAAGAAATACAGAAGAGCTGCCTGCCGTTGGTCTTCTCAGCGGCTTCTGGATTATGATTCTAAACTGTAAACAACAAAAGCAACAATAGACAAGCGGGTCATAAAACTCAAAAGTTCCTAAACTTGGGCAAAGTAATGGGACTCATCAACACAATAAAAAGACGGCACAGCAAACTGGAGACAATATTTTCTTGCCAAGCGTCTGATAAGAGTCGGTATCTTTTTACAGAAATGAAAGCTCCTAACATTAAGTGGTAGGACCCAGAACAGCCCAATTAAAATGTAGACAAATGACTTCTCCAAAGAAGACATAAAAACAAGCGACATGGAAAGTGTCTCCCCATTACTGATCATCAAGAAAACGAAACACTGACTGGGAAATGGTACGTCACGTCTTTTAGAATGGCTATTAGCAGAAAGCACAGCCAGCAAATGCTGATGACGATGCGAAGAGACTGGAGATCTTGGTATGCTATGGCGTGAATGAGAAAGGAAATAGTACACATGATGGTGGCTGCTTCTCAGAAAAATTAAAGACAGACCTACATGTGACACTACTATCTTACTCCTGACTACATATGCAAAGGAATCAAGAGGAGGCGGGTGAGAGAGCTGGACTCCCCGTTGTCACTGCAGCATAATTCATAAGCCACGATATAGAAATATACTCAATAGTCATCAATGGTCGAATTTTAGAGTATGCCAGACGACAGAATTCGATTTTAAGAAAAAGGAAATGTTACTGTGTGTAATGCATGCTTCTTAAAAGGTTTAGGCGGGGGGGGGGGGGGGACGTTATTCTGAGTGACAGAGCCTCCAACCGATGTAAAAATACTGTCTGATTCAACCTAGAGGAAGTGTATTCTTCAGACCTTTGTATAATTGAGAAATTCAATTAAAAGGAGAAAATTAACTTAAAATTGGGAGAAATTTTCATTGGGGCTCATGGTTCTAAAGATTTTAGTCTATGGTTGCTTGGCTTCGGCATAGGTTGGAGGCAGAACAGCATGGTAGGGAGCATGCGTAGTAAAGCTGCTTACATACGTTCTCTTCAAGGATGCATCCTAACTCCTGCACTAGATCCTAAGTTTTCCTCACGTCACCACAGTGCTTTAGGTTGTTGAGAGCAAACCTTTAGTGTATAGGTCCCTAGAGACCTTGAAGATCTGAAACATGAAATGGTGTGTCCTTAAAAGGTGATTGTAGAAACAGGAAATGCACTCTGGGTGCCAGAGTCAGGGGTATTAGGGTGTTGATCACGGAAGCTGACTCTAAACCCTCCTTGGGAATTTATTTTATTTTATTATTATTTACTGTAAGAAGTCAGCATAAGGTCTAACCTTTTCAATTCTTTGCATTTAGCCAGAGGGTGGGTGGCACACACCTTTAATCTCAGTACTTGGGTAGCAGAGGCCGGCAGATCTAAGAATGCAAGGCCAGTTTGATCTATAGTATGAGTTCTAGGGCAACCATGGCTATGCAGAGAGACCCTGTCTCGAAAAAAAATCAAAAAGATATTTTAGAGGGGGTTTTGCATCTTAATTTTAAAAACATTAATTCTTTGAGAATTTTATTATGTAATGAGTAATTTCTAGAAATTTGCTGTATAACAGGACATCAAGAGTATTGGACATGATGGCTCATACCTTTAACCCCAGCACTTAGGAGGCAAGGCGGGTGGAGCTCTGTGAATTGCAGTACAGTCTGGTCTACATGATGAGTTATAAGCCAGGTAGGGCTACATAATAAGAACACTCTGAAAACAAACACTTTCCTCTCTTAAGAGAGCTGCCTGTACTTTCAAATGCTATTAGTGGTTCATCGATTTAAAAAAAAAAAGTTCAGCTATAAAACTAAGATGTCCCTGGTCACAAGGTGTGGAGAAATCAGTTCAGTACTGAGAGGAAGCTTCCTCCTTGCTGGCTACTTTCACGGGACTGGAAAGTGCTATCTAAGATATTGGGTGGAGGAAGTCAGTTAGCAGTCTTACCTAGTTGTAAATGCTGTGAACTTCAGTAATAAACGGTGTCATAAGATATGTACCCAGGGTTCAAGAGTGGTGCAAATGTTATGGAGTAACCAACTTATTTCTGATTGGATTGAAGCCTGCTCACAGGGGAAAACACATACTTGACATTGCTGATCTAGCTAAGAATCCTAAACTGGGACAGCAAATCCCTGGCCATAGAAACTGGTTCAAGTGTCAGAGGGGATGCTCATCCACAAATGGGGCATCTATGTCACACCTCCTCCCCACGGTTCAGACACTATTACGGAAAAGATGAGCAAATTGGAAGATCCAGAGGTCACAGAGGACTATAGCCAAACAGCGTCTTCTGAACGTGACGGGATTGCTGTACTTACTGAACTCATTAGAGCGGTGTTTGCCTGCACAAGACCCTCACGAAAACCAGTCCGTCAGCATCAGCTGGAGGTGGAAGCATTTCAGACTGAGAAAGTATGGGCAGCTGATAGCTCCCGGGGCAGGGAAACTCAGTTTTCTTTGAGGGTTTGGCTTCTTCATAATTAACAATGTATGGCTCTACATCCAGAAGAATTCAGACAGTGCAAACTGAAGGCGGTGAGTTGTTAAAATGCAAAAGAGGACACAAAGTTGGGAAGATGAGGTGAAAAAGACTTTTAAAAATGCATTGTATGAAATTCTCAAAGTATTAATATTTTTTTTAAATTTTAATTGTAAACGCCCAAATATAAAACATTTTTATAGGGGGTTGGGGATTTAACTCAGTGGTAGAGCACTTGCCTAGCAAGCGCAAGGCCCTGGGTTCGGTCCCCAGCTCTGAAAAAAAAAAAAAGAAAAGAAAAGAAAAAAAAACATTTTTATAAGGCAGATCTCGCGTCCTGTTGTTGCCCTAATAGGAATAAAATTTCCATACAGTTTAGGGTTGGCTTCAAAGATCCAGAGTCCACTTGAATAGAAGAGTCCATTTTTCTTAAGGCATTCAGGTTCTACTTCAGGGTGAGTTAATCTTTAAAGATCTAGAAAGAATGAACACTTGACCAGGGAACTGTGTCTGTGATGATTAGTTTGAATGGTCAATTGGGTGTGATATAGAATCACCTGGGGAGAATGTCACAATGAGAGGTAATTGCTATTGGGTTATTCTATGATCATATCTATGAGTCTCTGTCTTGATTACATTGAGATGGAAAGACCTGCCCACTGTGGGCTGGCCATTCCCTAGGCAAAGGATCCTGGACAATGCTGAACACAAATAGCAACCACATATTAGTTCTCTGCTCTTGACTGTGGATGTGAAAGTGGCTTCAAGTTTCTTCCTTGATGTTCCTGCAATGATGGGGTGCAATCTAGAATTGCAAGCCAAATGAAGCTTTTCTCTCTGAAGCTGCTTTTTTTTTTGGGGGGGGGGGCGGATATCTTATCATAGCAACGGAAATGAAATAGGAAAGAGTGTTTGTATAAAATAAAATATTTTCTACAAAAGATGTTTCACTTTCTACTTTATGATGTATCTTTTTATAAAACACACCTTATTCATATTTATATCTATAAATCACATATGACTGGTGCAAACATTTTTCCCATTTCTTTTTTAATTCTCTGTCACCGGGTAGTGAGCCACTGGGGATATATTTCTAGCCCTCTGTTTACTTTTAGTTTGGGGACACAGTTTCACTAAGTTGTCCAGGCTGATTTTAAACTCATATTGTACCCAAGGATTCCTTCTGCTCCAGTCTCCTGAGTAGTAGGGATTACGGACTTGCTTCAGTTTTCATATTATCTAATAACGTTATATTTGCATCTATAACTATGCATGTTATATGTATAATCTTGATTGTGGTGCTGCAAATAAACAAATTATACTAAAGAGAAATTAAGCTTTGCGCAGTGGCAGTATCGTAGCCTATGAGGTTTATCCGAGGCGCGATTATTGCTAATTGAAAACTTTTCCCTAAAGAGAAATTAAGTACCTCATCTAAGACTCCTTTAGATGCAATAGAGCATAGTTTGTAAGCTCCACAAATACATGTTACTATGTGGTTAATTTAGGAACTAGTGGGGTTGGGGATTTAGCTCAGTGGTAGAGCGCTTGCCTAGCAAGTACAGGCCCTGGGTTCAGTCCTCAGTTCTGGAAAAGAAAAAAGAAAAAGAAAAAGACAAAAAAAATTAGGCACTAGCTTTTCTTATATCTGTCATTGTCTTGTTTTTTCCATGTGCCACAATTAAAACAAAGAAAAAGAAACCAAAATTATATCTTTTGAACAACAATACAACGTTACATTATTTCTTTTTCATTTAATTTTTACATCAACCTGTCAACTAGTTAGAACACAGAGACCCTACCACACACAATTCTAAGGCCAAGGGGCACAGCACAATGGAAACGTTGGAACACAGTCAGGATTGTCTAGTATTGAGTGACTTCGCCTGCCTTTGGTCCTGAGTTTCCTGTGATGTGGAAATATTTAACTGTGTGCTCAAGGAATAGGTTTGAGTAGTGAAATAATGTATGTTGTGGGGCCTGGCTCTTAGCTGATGTTACTTTATCTTTTTAGATTTCCGTTCATGATTGTAAGCTAAGTATTGTTCTTTACTAATTTTACACATTGTAAATCTTTCACACGTAGACAAGTACATGAATAATAAAACGAACGAACACTATAAAACAAAACAGTTCGCTGGTTCAAGACAGGAGGACCGGCTACACCCGCAGGAAGCTCTGGGAGGACCTTCGGTGTCCCAGCATTCCTCGCGCTGCCCTGTAGCTCTTCCCCTCTAGTCTCTATGGTTGCGCCGGCGTTGGTAGTATCGGCGCCTCACTAGTACTGAGGCTTCCAACTTTGTGGTCGATCTCTGAGCGTTGTTGGGGCTTGGCGCTGCGCTATGTCCGAGAAGAAGCAGCCTGTCGACTTGGGTCTCCTGGAAGAGGACGACGAGTTCGAGGAGTTTCCCGCGGAAGGTAACCGCCAGGCCGCGCGCTGGGACCGGGGCCTACGGTGGGGCGGCGTCGGGCCTGCTCTCTGAGTCTGCGGGGATGAGCTGTGCCCAGCCGCGCGGATCCCGGCACGGCCTCCGGGTGTCCAGGCTTCGGGTTCGGAGTCCCGGTAGCCGTCGCTTCAAGGCGCGGCCCAGTGTTTTGTTCCTTGTCGCTGGGAGGAACCAGGTGAAGCTGGGCCCTCGTTGCCGCGAGGTTGGGCCTTTAAACTCCAGCCCTAGACTCTAAGCATCTACACAATCTCTTGCTTTCCTTGGGTTTCACAGCCTCCCCTTGGTATTAAACTTCAGAATCCCACTGTTGCCCCAGACAGACAGTGCTGTCTACTCTTAGGACAGCGCGAATGAGCCCTCTGAAGTATGATGGTAGAGTCCTGTGTGGTATACTTATTACAAATTTTGCCTCAATTTCTCTTCCTCTCCATTTACGGTCACTTGAATTAACCCAAGCTTTATAAAACTCTTAAACATCTGCATTCTAAACTAACTTCAATACTAGGGATGCTTTAATTGTCTCATTGTAGATAATATATATAGCTAATGTTGAAGAGTTTGCTCTATGATCTTGGGAATGTAAGTGCTTCACTTGTATCGCCACAATCCATTTCCACAAATATAAGAAGTAGATACTAATGTGTTTACCATTATTCACATAAGGAAACGGAAGTTTGGAACAGTTGAAAAACAGGCCCAGTGTCAACTGGAATTGATAAAACTGAGATGACTTAGTTTACACCAAAGTCCTTAAGTTTAACAGTTACCTTCTGTTTGCTAGCTGGGCCCCTTTGGCCATGTTTTAAATTGATTACTTTATTGACTAATTGTTTTCAGTAGAATTCCCAAATATTTACCCCCTTTTTAAAAAGCGAGTTATACTGTTGCCTTTCTGAAGGTGGTAGGAAGAGAATTGTGGGTAGTCGTGGGCACATATGGCATCAAGCAATTATCACTTGGCAAAAATTGTACTTAGTTACCCCACCTTGGTCTCAGGGTGCATAGAATCACATCCCAGGAACATTTAGTCTGTTGCGGATAATGCAATGTTTTAATATTAGTGAAAGAGAACATTAGTATATATATATATTATGCAACCTCAAAAACCAATTTAGAAGATATATTTCCTCCCAGTTAGGAGTCTATAATATATTATGGGATAGTTTACCTTTTGTTTAGGTAATGAATTTATCTGTCCAGTCTGATGTTTTCAGGCCCATTAATAATCTAAATAGAGCTTTGTGGTAAAATTGGCTAAGTGAGGGAAGGTTAGATTCTTAGTCTAACTACTTATTTCAGATGCTCTTTATTATTATATACAAGTTACACAGTTAAGACACTTGCTTTGCATTGAATAGAGTTCAACATCCAATCTTGAAGCAGTAGAGTTCACATAAATAAAACAAACCATGACTCTTGCCGTTAAGTGGCCAACTCAGAATCTAAGAGGCCTTCCTGACCAATGCACCCACCCAGATTCTAACCCTTACCTTTAGTGCAAGTATTTATTTAAAATAACTAGATGGCAAAAGAATTTAGAAGTAACTGTCAGCTTGACAGTGTACTAGATTTTTTTCAGCACTTTTTGTCAACTTTAGTGTAGTGTCTGTCCTTCAAAGCCTGTATTTTGAGTAGTAGTCTCTTTAGTGTTGACAGTTGTATTGTGTTTAAACATTCTATTGAAGTTAAGGAAAAATATTCTAAAGACAAAAGAATGCACAGGAGACAGTGTAAATGCAGTGTCATTTATTGATCTTCCAAATTTGTTGTCTCTGTGAGAATGTAGAGTCTAGTTTGTTGAGGAATCTTTACATTTAAATGAGAAGTAACATTTGAAATAATTTGTTATGCACATGTATGTTTCTTCTGGTTAACAGTTACATAGCCTTAATTTAAATTAGGGAGATTTTTGATATATAATTAATTCGGTGAAATTACTAAGTATTTACAAATTAAAAACTGATTACAAACTAAAGGAAAGAAAACCTAAAAAGAAAACAAAAACAAAAAAACTGAGGAACTTTCTTTGTTTGAGACTAACCATGTTCTTTCAAATTTTTGGTTTTGTCATGCTATAGATCTACTGTTGCTGATGAAATACGGTTTCATGGACCAGCAGTCTTGGCATTTGCATTGTTTGAGGGGATGTTAGAAACACTTCTTAAAATTTGCATCTTTCAGTATTTGAGTTTTCTATTAAGTTTTTTGTACCCTTATTTTACTTTCAAGTGCTTTTCCTTTGGAAAACCCATTCCTTTTTGGTTTGTTTGTTTTGTTTTGTTTTGTTTTTTTTGTTTTTTCTTGTGATGGCCCTTTATGAAAAATATACCACTGATAAACGCATTTATAGAATAAATGAAACATTTTCTTGTTAAGCCAATCTGGAGCTGTCTCTGCCATTATAGGATGTCTTACTCCAGGGGTTTTGTTACTTGAGAGCGCTCCATAGTGAGCAGACTACTCTCTGGGTTGTGTGCAAACTGTACACTGTAGAGCTTGTCACAGGCAAGTCATTGAATTGTTTTCACAGTGTCGATTGGGAGTGTTGTTGCTCCAACTCCTCCCACATAAGAACCTGCTAGATGGGCTCTCAATTTGGTGATCTTAAAGAAAGATAAATTTTATTTTAAAAAGAGACCTTTAGTTAATGTTTGTGTGGAGACTTCATTGCTTCATTGAATGGCTCTTCTTCAGTGTGAAGCGTAACATCTGGAATGAGTCTCTGAAGGTACAAAGGAACAAATGTTCCATTTATCCCCCTAGTTCCCTTGTTTAGTCTGAATCTGTTACATTGGCAATTCCTTAAAATTATTCTAATTGGTGGGTATGTACTATAATGGTCATTCAGACGGAACTGTTACAAAATCATGTTAAGAATCTTTGTGTAATGTATATGTATTCTGCACAATTTCTAGTTGTTTATGCTGAGTGAGAATAGGCTTTCTAAAGAAGCCATTCAAATCCACAGTTCTGGTATGGCTGGTTTTAATATATTTCTGGAGGCCTTCAGAAAGAGTGTTAGACCCAGGTAACAACGTTGTGAGAACATTTCAAATGTTATCCATGCAGTTAGGTTAGTGGTTACAGAGTGGGTTATAAAATTGAAGTTGTTGTATAATTGAAACTTGAAACTACTTTCTTCTTGTCAGATAGATATTGAAAGGATTTTAAAGTATCGCTGATTTCTTTTCACTGACATGTAGAAGTGGATGATAAAAGCAGGAAGACACAGTGGTTGTCTAGTGTTTTATTTATTTGCTTTCTCATTTTCCAGAGCTAAGATGTTTGGTTTATATTGTCTTGCTTTTTTAGAATATTTTGAGTGAAATTGGGATCAGGATTTGCAAGAGTTCTGCTATGTTAACTATTGTATAATTTTTCTGTAACCAATAAAACTCATATATATGAGTTCACCCTGTCCCATTAAATTCCCTGATACATTTGAGAATGTTGAGAATCTGTTGAGTCAGACAGCGGGTTGATCATTTCCTGAAGCTTCTCCTGGGTAACTAAGGCCTTCTCATTGGAATCTGACAAAGTAGGCCATCTTGTAGAGGTCTAAACATCTGGTGAGTGCTTTAGTTTATCACAGTCACATGACTCATAGAGGTAATAATGGCCATTTTGTGAGTGGTAGCCAAGGAATTTAAATGTGTAGTTAGGGTTTTATTACTTCGAAGAGACATTATGACAGTGGCAACTCTTTTAAGGAGTTAATTGGGGCTAGCTTACAGTTCAGACTTTAGTCCATTATTGTCATGAGGGGAAGCATGGATGGTATACAGGCAGACATGGTACAAGAGAGGTAGCTGAGAGTTCTACATCTGGATCCATAGCAGGCAGAAGGAGGAGACTGAGTAGTCACTAGGCCTGACTTGAGCTTCTGAAGCCTTAAAGTCTACTTCCAGTGACAAATGTCCTCCAACAAAGACACACCTCCTAATGATGCCCCTTCCTGTGAGCTATGGAGGCCATTTTCATTCAAACCACTACCCATGTCCTATACACAGATGTTGTAAGGAAGATTTGTTATGAGAATACCATTAAAATATGTTTAATTCCAGCACTTGGGAGGCAGAGGCAGGGTGATGTCAATGAGTTCAAGGCCAGCCTGGTCTACAGAGTTCCGGGATAACTAAGACTACAGAGAGAAACGCTAGGGTGAAAAACAAACAAAATTAACTTGAACATTGGTACTAATTATTAGAAGAATTTCTTTATAGATTAAATATAGAAGACAGACAGGACCATTGTTGACTGTTTTCCATACTATCTTGGTTATTTTACCTAGTACCAACAGGGGCTTTGATGTTAACAATTATTAAATGTATTGTGGTAGTCATATAAACAAGACCATCCAACATTTAAGTTAGTTGCATGGTGCTGATATGAAATAGAAAATTTGTGTTCCTCAAACTTTGAAAGAAGATCCCTAGTCTACATGATAGGTGGGTATAAGAAGGTACTTAAAATGTCCATTTTTAGAAGTTGTATTCCGAGACGGAGAGATGGCTTATTGGTTAAAAGTCTTAGCTGCTCTTCTAGAGGATTGGGGTTCCATCTCCAAGACCCACTCATAAGGCAGCTCACAACAGTCTGAAACCCCAGTTCAGGAGATCTGGCACCCCTCACATAGACATATATGCAGACACCCACCCACAAGGCAGCTCACAACAGTCTGTAACTCCATTTCCAGGAGATCTGGCACCCTCACATAGACATATATGCAGGCAAAACACCAGTGCCCACAAAATAAAAATAATAAATAAATAATTGTATTCAAAGAAGTAAATTTTTGAATCACAATAGCTGTTTCAGGGGAGGGATGTTGAAACTATGTAAATATTAATTCTAATCCCCAAGACTTTAATGCATTTATTTTCTTATTTCTCATATATTTATCTTACTATGTGCTGAACTTTTATTTATTTATGTATTTATTTTTATTCTTTTCATCTTTATTAACTTGGGTATTTCTTATTTACATTTCGATTGTTATTCCCCTTCCCGGTTTCCGGACCAACATCCCCCTAACCCTCCCCCTCCTCTTCTCTGTGGGTGTTCCCTTCCCCATCCTCCCCTCATTACCACCCTCCCCCCAACAATCACGTTCACTGGGGGTTCAGTCTTGGCAGGACCCAGGGCTTCCTCTTCCACTGGTGCTCTTACTAGGCTATTCATTGCTACCTATGAGGTTGGAGCCCAGGGTCAGTCCATGTATAGTCTTTCGGTGTGCTGAATTCTTAATTCAATGAATTATTATTTTATTTTTATTCTTACTGTCTGATATGAATATGAAAAACTCCATGCTTGTTTTTATGTGTTTTTTTTTTTTTTGCATGTCCTTATTCTTTCTTCATTTACTACCGTTTAACACAGGATGCTTGAAGCACACTGTAGTTTCCCTGCTTGGTTGGAGTGGAGAACAGGATCTTGGTTCTGCTTATGCTCATTGCTTTTAGGGTGTTATTGTTCCCAGTGGAAGGAACAAGAGAGTGTGCAGTTATATGTATGTGTGGATCTGTAAAAGCCACAAGTTTACCTTAGGTCCTCCACTTGGAGTTCAGAACCACAGGGTCCTTGCAGAGTTTTGTCTGTTTGCCTCTTCAACATTTATAACTCCCTGCTCTAGTAACTAGACACCTGTTATCTACTGCATCTTAAGTGTATTGTCTGTTTATCTTAAATGTCTTGTCCATTGTTTATCCTCTCCTCTGCTGGCCTGTAAAGTTCTGCTCATCCTTTTAGGGCTTAGCCTTCTGTCTGGCAGAGCTCTCCCTCTCTCTCCTCACTCTAGCACAAGTGACTTCTTCATTCTCTCCAGGCTGTGACACACTGACCACATATGTTGCCTCTTCATGGAAATGTTCTCTTTCATTACTTTGGGCACCTCGTCTAAAACCAGGTGCATTTTAAATTTAAACATATATTCCCAAATTACTTTTGAGAAGAGTTATGCTGATACATATTTCTGTTTATAATTCATGTTTTCTTTATTAAGCTTTCTTGTACCAGATATTGAACATTTTAGTCATTGCCAATCAGATATATGAAAAATAAGATTCTATCATTTTATTTCAGGTCATTTACATTCTTTTTCTTTTAGTTGTATGTGATGTGTAAATGTGTGCATATGTATATGGAGGCCCAAAGTGGGCACCAGGGGCAATCTTCTCGATCTTACTTTGAAGCTGGGTCTCTCAGTGAACCTGAAACTCCTCCTCAGTTTGGCAAGGCTGGGTGTCCTCAGGATCTTCTCTTCCTCCTCAGTACTACAGGTGCATCCCACCACACTCAGCTTTGCTGAGGAGCCAAATTCATTCAGGGTTTTGTGATTGCACTGCAGGCATTTACCCAGTGAGCTATCTCCTAGCCCCTTCTTCTGTTGTTGTTGTTGTTGTTGTTGTTTTTGTTGTCGGAGGTTAACTATTATACTTTTCCTTGAACCCTACTCTTTACTTTCTTTGTCTGTGATTCATGCATAATGTTTTTGAGCTGTGAGAGGTTTTTCTAATTGTACTAGCCTGCTTGGGCTGCCAGAAGAAAAGACTATAGACTGAATGGGCTAAACAACTGAGTTTTATTTCTCTCTCAGTCTGGTGAGACAGGTGTTGACAGTCATTCCTAGTGAGAGGAAAGCTGCCTTCTCTCTCTTGTTCTCCAATCATGTCCTGAGGTCCCCTCTTTCATGACCGTATTCAGTCTGAATTATCCCCCACCCTCTTTGTAGAGTGCTATACATATAAAATTTAAAGACACTGGAGATGTATAGCTATATATAAGCAGCATACTTTGTATATACATAGTATACATTGTTTAAGAATACATGAAAATCAGAATGAATAATCCCTACAGAGGTAGGAGATAAGAGTTATAAACCAGAATGTTAACAGTACAAACAAATTCTTTGGAAATTATCTGATTAACTATTTTCATGCTTATGTAGCCTGAGCAAACAAAAAGCAATTGTGACTTGTAGTATTTAAGATCACTACCTGGTTGTTAAGTTTTGCTCATTGAAAACTGAATTATGAAAACATTAAAACAGAAGTAAAAATGGCAAAAAATTGTATGATCTTTTGAAGTGTTTAAAGTCCACCAAATATCTTTGTCCAATCTGGTAGCTGTCTTTATTTTGAAAGTTTCTCTGCTTGAGTTTCTTACCCTACAAGTCTTTTCTAATTAACATGAAACAAGTGACTTTCATTTGATATAAATTGCTTCTTATAAATCTGTAACTGAGGAATGCAGAGAGAAAATAAATGACTTTAGATGCCATTGTCAGTCCTAAATGCTTTACACAACCTCTTACTGTTCATAACAGCTCTGTGGGGTATAGACTTTTTACCCAGGGCTTTAGCAAAATAAAAAATAAAGTAACTAGTCACCAGGTAGACACTGTACTAAAGCCGATTTTAACTCTACGGGATCTGTGTGTGAATGTAGTAAAGAATATAAATGCTGAGGAATAAGGACCAGTGGCTCTGTCACCAAGCAGAGTGCTTTAGTTTTGGGAAATGCCTATCTCAGGAAGAATCTCTAAGGTTTCATTCCTACCCTCAGCCCCATTCATACCCATATCCCTGGCTAAATGTCAACAATTGTGGCTTCTGAGTGAGATTTCAATTTCTTTCTCTGGGAGGGAGGGAGGGAGAGAGAGAGACAGAGAGAGACAGAGAGAGAGAATATTAAAACACGCTAAATGTAAAGTTCAACAACAGTTCAAAAAAAAAGATTACTTTCATGGATTTAAAACATGAGTTAGGACTGTTGGAACAGATAATTTAAGGAATGGAATTGGGTGAACAGTTGGCTCTGTGGTTAAGAGAACCTCTTCCTGAGGTCCTGGGTTCAATTCCCAGCACCCACATGGCACTTAGAACTACCTGCAACTCTAGTTCCAGGGGATCTGACTCCTCTTATGACTTCCATGGGTATCAGTCATGCATATTGTGTACATACATTCAGGAAGAACATTCATACAAATAATTAATCTTTAAGAAAGAGAGATTAAAATTTAAAAGAGGAGCTTCCAAAGGAAGGATAAGTAAATGCTTGGAGGTGAAAATACATGTGTATTTATTGTTTGTAGATGATCTAGTGCTCGTGGTATAAGTGAAGGTTTTCTCTGCACCTTCAGTTGGAGGCCACATGAGGGTGGAATGAGAGAATTGACTCCACCAAGTTGTCCCAAGTTGTCTTCTGGCCCTAAATAACATGGCATGTGCCCCTCTCTCAAAAAATTTTTAAAGCTATTCATTTATTTATTGAGAAAAGGAACTAAGAAATAGTATTTGTAAACACAGGTAGCTAGAGATCTGATCTTGGCAGTCTTTTAAGTCACAATTATTGTGGACTTCATTGTTAAATAGATTTGAAGTGCATGTGAGGGTTTTTTTGTTTTTATTTACTTATTTGCTTTTGACAATGAGGCATGTGAGTTTTGTATAGACACTAAACTGTTTGGGAGATCTTAAGCCAGCAGAATTAATTTGCAGTGGTAGAGACAAGACTCGAGTAGATGAAATAGTAAATTGTTGAAATAACTGAGATACGAAGGTTCTCCAGTTAGGTCATTAGTGAAGTGAGGAGGATAAAGCATGGATAACAGGAAGCCAACTGATTCACATGGGTCTGCTAGTTATATGTGGGGCGTCAGGAATAGTAAGAGATCAAGGAGTCTGATTTTGCACTTTTGTGCCCAAGAAATAGATGATGGAGTTCAGTTTGAATAGCACTGAATAGTAAGAGGCAGGGTAAAAATTTAAGGTAAGAGTTTAAGTTATAAGGGCAATTTGAGAATGATTTCTGGCCACTCTATTAAGTGAAATTGAAGGTACTGAGTTTTAAAATGAACAAAGTGGAAACATTCTGTCAAATACATGTTATTGATGAAAAGAACTTGATTTGAAATTTTTAGACATTTCGTTTTAGACTCTGCCACTGTGGCAAGGAGTTGCCCACCGGTGGCTTGGGGGCACCACCATGTATGGATCACTTTTGCTTATTTATTCTAAAGCCCTCCTTTGACATGTGGTGCTGTGAGTGCTAGGTACCTTGTCTACTAAGTAGACATTGGAGAGTAGAATATAGTAGAGATGTGTTTGCATTGGGGTTATATTGAAACCAAGTTCTGAAAAGAATCCACTCTGGTTTTGTAACCTAAAGAAGGAGAGCATTGGTGCACTCCATTCTCACATTTACCAAGAACCCATGTTACACTTTCAGAAATGACATGAACTATAACTAGATATATATAACTTTTGTATTTGGTATAGAGGAGATATATATATATATATATGAAATAATATTTGGAGTTATTAAGCTCTGCTAAGCTTTTCACAGAACAAGGTCGGTACATAAGCTTATTTACTAAGCAAAATTGTTAGCTCCTTTGTAGAATACATGTTATATTCTGATTTGCCAATATGACTAATTTTCCTAATGCTTTTATCAAATAATTTAAAATGCTTACTTAATAGCTGTAATTCAAAAGAAAGGTATTTCTTCGGTTGACAAGGTGGCACAGCAGGTTAGAGATACGTGTTGCCAAGCCTGACAGTGACCTGAGTTTGATCTCTAGAATCCACATGGTGGGAGGAAGACCTGACCCCCAAGTTGTCTTCAGACTTCCACATGCTCACTGTGGGAGGTGCTTTCATGCACACACAATAAATAAATGTGGATAAGAAGAAATTTATCAGATTCTTCATTTATAGTAATTGGAAGGTATCTGAGTCAACTTTAGTACATCTTACTCCCAGGATAAGGTATTAAAATTTAAAAGTATATTTACATTTATTGAGCTAGTGAAGAATTAGATACCAGTGAATGATTAAGTTATAAAACCTATAAAAGAGTAGCATGAGCACGCAAGGTAGTGAAGGCACTTGCTACCCAGCCTGGTGCTGTGCCTTTGATTTTCAGGATCCGTGTGGTAGAGGGGGAGAGCCAGCAGGAGCTCTCAGAGTAGTCTTCTCAACTCCACATATGCACATGGCTTGTACACCCACATATCTAGACATACTTGCATACAATGTAATTTTTAAAATTACCAAGGAAATAGAGCAATTTTTGTGAATCCTCAAGCATTGCCAGTGGTATTTATTGCCTCCCTTGCTTTGTGAGACATTTCATTTTCAAAGAACTTTATTTCTGCCCTTTGCTGTCTCCCCTATTAAAGCATGAGAAGGCTGTTTAAAGTGCTCGTCTGCTCAGTATGATCAATACATTAGAAATCACACCGTTTTAAAGAAACAAAAGACTTAGGTTAAGAATTTTGACTTTTTCAGATTAAGAATTGGCACTTCATAAAACAAATTACCAACTCAGTTACATTTCTTGTTGGTGATTTTCTGAAGCATTTGGTTACAAATTAACAAGTTTTTTTGTTCCTGTCTCACAAAGTTAAAAGAAGTAAAGCCATCAGGGAGACATTTGAATGACACCAAGTAATAACAATATTAAAATCAACATTTTGAATCAAATAATAATTTGGATTAATAGTTTCTGGAACCCTATAATTTTAGTGTTTCTAAAAAGGCAATTGCTTTAGAAGACAATTAAAGTTCTGCAGTGCTTTTGAAAGACTTCATAAGCTGTATCAAAAAGTACTGTATTTTTCTTTTTTTATATTTTTAACTTACATCTTTCCACACATGATCATTTCCTTCTTAGGGGCCAGTACAAATGGAAACTGCTTACTTAACGGGAAATTATTTAGTTGGAAGTGTTTCAGGCTGACTGTTGCCTTGATGTTTAAGTAGCTTCACATATTCTTCTATTGTAGGTTTACTGACATCACACACACACACACACACACACACACACACACACACACACACACACACACACACCCTCTTTCTCAAAACTTAGTATGAAGTCTTTGTTCAGATTATTGTTTGGCTAATCTTGTTTTTAAACTTTAAACTCCCTCAGGTATGATTATAAAAATTTCTAAAAGTATCTCAACAGGTATTTGACATTTCCTGTGTCTATGCTCTAGCCAAACAGCATATTTACAGCCAGGGTTTAAGACTGGAGGGGTGGAGGATTGATATTAAAAAGTTAGTATCTTTTGTGAAGCAGCCTTTTCTTCATCTGGTTTTGATTGTGGTAATGGTGATTATTCTCAAACCAAAAAGGGTAATACAGAGTGATTTTTAAGACCCATTCTAGTTCCAAACATCAGTAATTTTTAAATAGTCATGTCATTTTTAATAGCCATTTTATAAAAACTTCAAGTACAAAGCCTAAATTTGTTGTAAGGCAATTTAATGAAGTAGTTTCCTTTGAATTTTAATAAGTAAGGGTTTAATAATAACATTTCTTTAGGGGGAAAACCTAGTTAGATTACTAAATGGCCATAGTACTATAGTCAGTATAGTAAGACTGGAGGGAATATGGAGGAGCAAAAGGACTATTATCAGCCAATCATTAGTAAATTCAGTTGTTCTATTACAACTTTGACATTCAAGAAACTATATGTTTCTAAACAAATCTGGGATTATTTGAAGGTTTTGTTCAATTTTAATTATGTGTATGCACCTATGTGTGCGTGCTACATGCATGCAGGTGCCCTCAGAGACCAAGAGAGGCAGTCAGCATCCCCAGAGCTAGAATTAAGCATGGTTATGAGTGTGGGTGGTGGGCAGTGTGGGTCTTCTAAAAGAACTATAAGCACTTTGAAGCTCCTGTTGTATTTAAAATTTGATCCCAGCATCCATTGCCTCTTCTATGTAACACGATTTCACATAATGGTTTCTTGGCGTTGTTAACGGTATAAAGTACAGTGACAGTCCATAAAGGAAATAATCTCACCCACATTGACATAGCTGCATTAAATGTAGGGAAGAGGTGAACAACTTAAAATATTTAGGAATTAAATGGGACAAGATGTAACTATGGTAGTTGAAGGAGGAAGAGAGTAGCTATGATGTCTTCCAAATTTCTGTTCTTTTCTGGTTTGTGGAAAGAGGTAAATGGAAGTACTTTTCTTCTTTCTGTTCTTAAATCAGAAAAATTTAAGTATGTAACTGGAATAAATGTTGTTGTGAGCCACTGTTGAATAGTTTTTAATCTAGTACCTATATACAGAACAAAACCAAATCATGCATGAATGCCTGCCTGTGTGCCTTCGTTCTTTATCTTCTGAGATTCATGCTATTTTCTCCACATTGACAGAATGAATACCTGACAGAACAATTTATGGGAGGAAAATTTTATTTCTGCTCACAGATTCAGGGAAATGTCAGCCCATCATAGCAGGGAAAGCATGGCCCCTGGTGTGTGAGGTAGGGACTTGTCCACATGATTGTCCTTAAGAAAGGTAGAAAGCTCAATTGGACTACCTTCTAAAGTCCACCCCTGGTCATGTACTTCAACCAGCCAGGTCTACTTAATAGAAGCTCTGTAGCCTTCAGAGAAGTGCCACAGGGTCCAGACTAATATTTAAACATGGAATATTTTCAGATTCAAACCATAAGACTGAAATCTTGGTAGCTGTTTTTTCTTTTTTCTTCTCCTTTTATTATATATATGTGTACATATACATAATATATCTTGATTATAATTTCCCCTCCCAGTTCCTCCCTTCCTCCCTTCTCATCTGGAGCCATTCTTTCTGTTTTTCTGTTTGTTTCTTGAAAATAAACAGGCCTCTAAGGGATAAAAATAAAATAAAATAAAAAACAAACCTCTTCTATGTAAGAACTGGACAAAAGAAACAGGAAAAGAGCCCAAGAGAAGGCACAAGAAACAGAAACCCACTCATTTACACACTGGGTAATCCCACCAAAAAATACTAAACTGAAGCCATAATCTACTCAAAGGACCTGGACAGATCTGTGTAGGTTCTGTGCTTGCTGTATTTTTAATAGGCCACTAAAAAGATGAAAGTCATGATTAGGACAGACTCATAGAAACTACCCAAGAATTACTGGGTTTGAGATGAATGCAGAGAAATCAAACAAAAATATATAGGATCAGATTTTATTCTTGTGATTAAGGATTCTGTACATGTTCCATAACCTTGTTCATGTGCTAAGTGCTAGCTGTTATTTAGAATTACAGAGGCAGATAGATTAGATGTTATTCCTAAGAAACTGAGACATCTCACCTAATTATTAATTGCCCAGGGTATTAATGCCATGATACTCAAATTCTAGAGGTGATATTTACCATGGGTGGAATTTTGTACTGATGAATTTATTTTCTTTGTTTTGGGTTTTTTTGTTTGTTTGTTTGTTTTTTTGTCATCTTGACAGAAACTAAGACCATCTTGGAAGAGGAAACTTCAACTGAGAAAATGTCCCTAGCATTTTATCCTGTATGCAAGCCTTGATTAATGATTGACTGATGTGGGAGGGCCTAGTCTACTGTGGGTGGTGCCTCTCCTAGGCCCTTGCTGATTACCCCATTGAAGAGGCCAGTTATCGAAGTCTCACCTTCTCGTTTGTCTTATAGATTCAGAATTAAATTTATCCAGAGGTCCATAGAGGTAATGAGCATCTATTACTGCTTACATTGAGAAGCACATGCTGCATTGTTCTAACTCAGTGGTGATACTGTTGTGTACTTGGCTAAGATGACAATGGCTATGCCTCACCAATGTCTCAATGAGTAAGCAGTCTGTCCTGTTTGGTGTCTACCCATTTCTCATTCCATAATTTTAATAGTGGTTAGTGATCTTTTACTAAGTTGCAATGAAGTTTTGCAAAATGATCATTTCTAATTCTGTCAGTCTTTGTACTTATACAAATGCAACTGTAAAGAATATTCTCTATTTTTCTGTCCAGGGTTTGCTGTAAACGGACATGTTGTTTTTCTTAACAGTGTTACTCGTTTCAGGAAGATTCTATGAGCTTTGACATGCTTTCTGGCATTAAAAATAAATCTAACTTGCCTGGTGGTTTGTATGTCACAGATTTGAAATCAGCCATTTCTTCATGAAGCTGTGACAGCTTTTATAATGGTGAATAAATGACTAGTGTTTGAATTAATTAGAAGTCAAGTAGTGAGTGAGTTCAAAAGCTGGTACAACGATAACATCAAATGCTTGATCATTTACAAAATTCTAAGCAGACTTGAGAAGATTGTTCGGTGGATTAAGGATTATGAATGTTTGCTGTGCAAGCATAAGGACCTGAGTTTGAATCCTCAGTGTCCGTAGCAAAAGTTGTTTTATGGCTGCCCATACCTGTAATCTGGTGCGACAGAGACAGGAACTGTCCCCGGGGCTTGCTGGCTCCCATTCTAGCTCCAGGCTCATTGTGAGAAATCCTGTCTTAATAACATGGGAAGTAAGAGAGGAGAACACCTAATGACCTGTGCTTCCACACATGTGCATGTGCACCCCCACACTCACATGTACCCCACATATACCAGTGGAAGTTCAAAATATCAAGTGTGAACTTAGGAGCTAATTAAAAATTAAGATCTTATGGGTCATTCTTCATTATACAGTTTCTCCATTAGAGGGATGTGCATAAATAAGACACATGACAAACATGGAGAAACTGTGAGTAGATTTGAATGTTCAAATTTGTTTGTCATCCCCCCTCCACCTTACTTTGATATTTCTCATGCAGGACTTTGCTGTGTAGCTGAGGCAGAATTCATGAACCTCTGCTTCTGCTTTAGTGCTGGGATGTGTACAGATGTGTACTACCACACCTGGAACAGTAGTTTTATTTTAAAGGAAATATGTAAAGTTGTCAGTCAGGATTATAGCAGTTGTGTAAACTTAAGCAGGACTTGAGGGGCATATACTTTTGGGGTGTCATTGAAATGAAAGGAAAAGGGCAGGTGATTAAAGTGACATTCCCTTGGAGGCCAAATTTTCATCAGGATCTAAAGTAGAAGGAACAGATGGATGTTTTGGGTTTTTAATTTTTAGGGTTTTTTTTGTTTGTTTTTTGTTTTTTTGAGATATATATCATCTTCCCCTTCTCTTTCCCCCGTCTAATCCTCCCCTCCCCAGTGCTCTTCCAATTTCATGTTCTCATTATTTTCTTTGGTGGTGGTGGTGTGTGTTCCTAAATACATAAATACAACCTACAGTCCGTCTAATGTCATTTGTACATGCATGTTTTCAGGGCTGCTTGGCACTGCCCAGTGTTTCCCTGTTCTCCAGCTCTCAGCACTCCTTAGTTGTCTGTAGCTTTTTATTTAGTGCTGAGGCCTCCTGAGCTTTCCCCTTCGTGTTACCATGTCTATTGGTGTTCTTGTTCAGGCTTTTCTTACTTAGCCATGTTGGTGAGACTTCACGGGTGTGATTTCTGACATTGTGAAGAGTCACAGTCTCACAGCAGACCTCCTGTTCTGCTTTACAATCTTTGTGCCCTCATTTCTGGAATGATCCCTGAACCTTAGGAATTGTGTTACAGATGTATCACTAGGGCTGGCCACAGTCACTTGCCCGCTGTATATGATCAGTTGGGATTTTCTGTAACAGTCTCCATTTGTTGAAAAGCAGTTTCTGTGATAAGGAGAACTTATCTGTGGGTACAGGTATTTAGAATGTAGTTAGGGGTTGAGTGTGCTAGTTTAGTAAAGTGTGTGGCTATTGGTTCTCCTCCAAGATCTATGACTTCACTAGCCCTGGATAGTTGGTTAATTGGCTAATTTTCCAGTACTCTGCATGATTTCACTCCTGTTCAGCAGGCCTTATGTCCAATTCTAGAGCATTTGGCTTCTCATTAAGCTGTGCGTGCTTAGGGTTATTGTGTCAGGCTGCTCATCATCTGTGTTCATAGGCACCACAGCTGGGTAGGACTGTTGGTTGCTTCCTTCCTTTGGAAGCTTGCATGGCACCTTCTGGCATCGTGAAATATATTCCTCAGGCAGAAGGTGAATGTTTTCAGATCACAACCAGTTCAAGTCCTCGGGTCCTTGTGCCCTAAGTGCTTACTGTCTTCAGCAATAGGGACTTAAGTTTCCTCTGCTTTTCCGTCTTTAGGCCAGTTAGATTTTAGGTTTGTGCCCAGAGTCAGTTACATGTAGAATTAGAAAGTGTAAAGGATAGTTTTAACAGTGGGGATATATTTGGAAATCACCAGTATATTGCTGAACTGTTGTTACTGAAGGATACACTACAAGCAGAGGATGAATCAGGGATGCAGTTTCTAATTCAGGCATTCCATGAGTTTGTATTTCAAAAGCACAAAAAAAAAAAAAAATTTGAGGGTAACTACTTAGAAGTACTAACTAAACATTTGGTTGTATAAAGGTAACTAATTGATTAGTCCATTGCTTGAATAATTGCTTTAGAGCTTCTGTACTGTTAGAATTATTTTAGCAATAGATATTTATTTTGTAAGTGTATGTAGACACATATGCAGAGGAGTGCAGAGCCCAGAGTTGAATGTCAGCAGTCTTTCTCTGTTGGTAACTCTACTGCTCTCACTGAGCCCAGGAACTCACTACTACAGGCGCCTGCCACAGCAGGTACTGAGAGTCCCAACTCTCACCTTACTGAGCAATCTCTCCAGCCCTCAATAGACAATTACCCTAGAAGAACGCCTAAGAATATTTACACGGGTGTTTTTCTGGTAAAGCCGAAATATATCTAAGCCTGTCCTTTACAGCCAAAAGGAAAGAGGAAAAGGAACAACAATTAAAGTAAAAGCAACAATACTCTCTTCCTCCCCTGGTGTGTTTAAGTTTTTCCTTCTGTCAAAGTCCAGTGGGGCTCCCTGGTGTGCATCTGTTATTTCAGCACCCAGGATATGGAGGCAGGGAGATCAAGCAGGCGAGGCCACACTCCCCAACATGATGACTTTAACACCACTCTTGATGTTTATGAGATCCTCTCTCAAAAAACTTCTAAGTTTTATGTTGCTTTCTGCTTGCTAAATATAGGCGGTAGCTTATAATTTGAATATGTTTCTTTCTAGTTCTTTGAAGATTTCATACAATGGATTTTGATCATAGTCCTCCTTTCCCCCACATTCTTCCCAGATCTACCTCCTTCCCTGTCCTTCCCAACTTTGTGCCTTTTTTCCCTACCCATCATGTTCAATATGTGCTCCCTATATATTCTAAATGTTTGGCTTTCCCCTGGAGCATGGTCAGCTTACTATAGGCTCTTAAAAACAAAACAAAAACCTGACTCTTAGTCTCACAGCCGCTATCAGTTGCCCATAGGTCCTCAGCTAGGCCTGGGAACCCATGTCCACATCTCGTCTTGATGTTGGATTTGATCTGGCTGAGGCTGGTGTGTGCTGACAAAATCCATTGAGTTCACTGTGGGCATCTGCCCTGTTGTGTATGGAAGAGGTGAAAACAAGAGAGCAAACGTCGAAGATTTGTAGGGAAAGATTATAATTTTTCTTAGGTAAATTGTTAGTTGTTTTCTTTTTGAGTTATGTGGATACTTAATGGCAAATTTTATGTTTGTGGAAATCACCTATAAGAAATACTTAGATATCTCTTTCCATTTTTAGACTGGGCCGGCTTAGATGAAGATGAAGATGCACATGTCTGGGAGGATAATTGGGATGATGACAATGTAGAAGACGACTTCTCCAATCAGTTACGGTGGGTTTTCAGCCAGATTTTTATTGTAGTTCAGTATTGATTTTAAACATGGAATATTCAGGTTCCATAGATGGATGATTCTTTCATTATGTAAAATCAGACACACTACCTTTGGATTTCTAAACAGGAATATTTGAGGAAATTGCATACAACTTCTGTTCCCTTTAGAAAGGTAGTTAAATGAAAGCATATTTACTATTTTTCATGAACTGATCCTGTGAACATGTATTTTCAACCAGTGTTGCATAACTGAGCAGAAATTAGCATCATAGAACTAATTTGGAATTCAACAAGTGATTCTCATTTTTGCAGATTGGAATTATAGTAGTCTACTTTATTGTATTTGATACAAGTTCACCTGATTTGCCTATTCTAGAATTTCATATAAATGCTATTATAAAAGATACGTCCTTGTGTCCTAGCTTCTTCCACTTAGCATAATCTTTCCTAAGTTAAGAAATATTGTAGTATATACAGTACTTTATTCTTTTTTATAACTCAATAATTTTCTAATGTAGGATATATCATATTTTATGTGCTTGTCAGTTTGGGGACATTTTTACTTTTTATATGCTGTGTATAATGTGCTGCTATGAACATACATGCACACCTATTTTCAGGTTTTAGGGAATTTGAAGTGACATTTCTAGGTTGTATGGTAATTCTGTTTTAACTTTTTGAAGAACTGTCAGACTTGTCTATAATCGCTAAAAAATTTTTCCAATGGCAATAATAGAACATGTTGTTATTCATTTATTTTTCTTTAAATCTTGTAAGTAAAGGCCATGAAGAAGTATCTCCTTGTAATTTCTACTTTAATTTCCCTAGTGACTAAGGTTTTTGTGTGCTTCTTGGCCACGTGTAACATTTGGGGAGAGGAAAAGTCTGTTTATTCTTGGTATTAAAGCCTTATCAGACAGTCTGCTAGGTTGTTTCTTTTACCTTCTTAGGGCATTTTCAAAATTTAAAATTTTAGTAGTCAAGTTTACTTTTTCTTTTGCTACTTATACTTTTGGTATTGAAACTCATAACTAAATTGATAGTGAAGATTTATCCCTGTGTCTTTCTGTAAGAATTATATAGCTGAGCTCTTACTGTTAGACCTTTTAAATGAATTTTGACATGTATTGTGTGTGCAACTCACTTTTACATGTGAGCATCCAGGTTTCCGAACACCATTTATTGACAGGAGCTACTTCCCTTCCTTATATGATTATACTTGGGATGATTATACAATTGATAAAAATTTGGTATTTATGTCACCTTTGCAAGTCTCAAAATTTTGTTGAGGTGTCTAAAAATACAGCTGAATAGTAGTGTGTCCATTTTGCACGCATGATTTTAGTCCTTATTTCCACCCAAACAGCCAGACCAACAAAACCTTACTTTAGGGATTAGGAGAAGCTTCAGTGATTTATATACTTGTTACTCTTGAAGACCCAGACTCAGTTTCTGATACCTGAATGGTGGCTCCTAACCATCTGTAATTTCATTTCTGGGTATTCAGTACCTTCTTTTGACTTCTGTGGGCAGTAGATATTCAAGCAGTATACACATGTGCACGTAGGCAAAACTTTATACATATAAAATAAATCTGAAAGAATATTGTAAATTCTATTTAAATATACATTAGAAATAGGACTTTAGTATTTGCAAAGTTCTTAGAGGATAGTAAATAGTCTTTCATTTATTTTGTTAAGTAGGCTTATATATAAGACAATTATTGAAAATAAAATATAATTAGAGGATAAACACATTTTAAAATTATTATATTAACTGATACCAAATTTCCTTCTTATGGTTTCATTTTAGGAGCTAGAGTCAAGCTATTTTATAATGTTTTAAGCGAATGACCCACGCTTAATTTAGTTACTCTGTCTTAGAAGCATCTTAGAAAAAGTGCTAATACAGTTCGTCTTTTCTTCTTTCAGCGCTGAGCTGGAGAAGCATGGTTACAAGATGGAGACTTCATAGCATCCAGGAATGTTCCAGGAACTTAAACATGGACTCTACCACATTCTCGGACAGAGAAACCAGCATGGGATACTTTAGAGAATATGTTTATTTCATTATCTCTGGGATTTATTTTTGTTTGTATAAGAAAAACATAAGTAAATAAATGTTTTGATCTAATCTTTTTGGTTCAGATGTCTTGATCTTTTGCCTCTATCCCTAAATTTTATACTCATGAGTTTTAAGAAACTTATTAATATTATCCCAGTAAAGTTCACATTATAAAATTTTTTAATACTAATCAAACAGTCAGATGTTGGGCTTTATCAGATTATCCAATTTTACAAGATGTTTCTATTGTATGACATTAAATTTTAATACCTTCTGTCTTTTACTATAAGCAACATTTTCTGAAGTTTGAAGGAGACCCTTTAAGATCTGTGTTTTTAAAGTATTAGTCATTTTAAGTATCTGTAATTCACTTAGTTTCTGAGCCATTAATAATATTCTTAAGTGGTTGATTGAGTCTATTGGCTTGTTGGTCACACTTCTAAGAATCGTTATGTCTATTAAAATCGGGGAAGTGGGCAGTTAGCAATGTGTGAATTCTTAGCTACCGCATACTTTCATCTCACACAACAAAGTTTATAGAAGTTGTTACTGTTGCCATTCCTACTGTTTGAGTGGGAGATTTAGTTTAGTACATAAAGGACTCTTTGAAGTTAATATATAAAGTGTTTTAGAAATATGTATGAACCTAAATGCATTATTTGTCAATAAATAGAATATCAGTATCCCTATTAACCAAGTTGAAAGGGAAAAAAACGTCTTGCACTTTGGACAGAGTTGACAATTTGAACCACTTTGAACCCACCTACCATGGCATTGGGGAATGGTCTTGGATTGTTTAGCTACTTAGTGTCACCTTATTGTCTACCACTCAACCATAGCTTTCATCTGTATTCTATCCCTGAATAAGTTTTATCTGGCTTAAGATAGTTGGTGACCTGAAATACAAGGTTATACCTTAAAATAATTTTGGACCTAAAGATATGTATTCTCAACTACCTGATAGAACTGGTCAATAATGGAATGGAACAAAGAACTGAGAAGAATGTGGACCGAGGAAATGCCCTGCACATGTAGCTGATAGTTTTGAAAAAGTAGTGTCACTGTTACCTGGTGGGCATGTCTTGCTTGGGTGTCACTTTAGTGCTGTTCAGGTAGCATGCAGTTCTTCCCCACGGCTCATGCTGGTCAGCCAGCAGGATGCATGCTTCCAGCTGAGTCCCAGCCTCCTCCTCCATGGACTGCAGCCAGAGCATGCAGTGTTTTCTGCAAATAGAGACATACTGTCTAGTTCTCAAATGTAACCAACAGCTAGCAGTATCCTTGACACTTGACACAGTGTCGTGACCAATGACTTAACTCCTAGAGAATTCTATGCCCACTTTCTTCCAGCAGCCCTTGTGCTCCAGGAGTAAATATCCTTTCCACTTAGTGTGTCTGTATTCAGACTCCTTATTGTTTTTATTGTCCTTTCAGGTGCTCTTCCAAATCTCTAAGGTGCTCAGGGTTTAGCGTCATACAGTGAAACCTTTTTACGGAGCCCATGCTAAGGAGACCGCTCCCTAGGATTCTTAGGATGCCCTACTCTTGAGTGGCTTGAGCTTGTTTGTGTATCTGCCCTCACCAGGAATGTGCAGCTGCTTCAGCACATTAACTACATGGGGAAAGACAGCCATTGGGACTGTCACTGTGGATACGCCACCCTCAAGCAGATCAGCTTCAGATGGGTGCTTCCATTTCAGGGTCCATGCCACCTCTCCCATTCATCTGTGGGTTTGTTTTTTACCCCATCTCTTGGTTTGTACTGTATTCAAAAAGGATACCATATACTTCTCTACCCTGCAATATGTCCTTTAGGCCACTGGTTCTCACCCTGTGGGTTGAGACCACTTTGAGGGTCCAAGGACCCTTTCACAGGGGTCACCTAAGACCAGGAAAGCAGATATTTATGTCATAACAGCAAAATTGCAGTTATGAGATAGCAATAAATATAATTTTATGGTTGGGGATCACGTGAGAACTTGTATTTGAGGATCATGGCATTGGGAAGGTTGAGAATCACTGCTTTAGGCAGAGTTGTCAACTGACATGTGACATTGGGGATTGGTTCTAGATTTCCTTGCTACTTAATGTGTCTTCTTGAACACTTACCTGTAAATCCTAGCCTGCATCTAGTCTGCCGTTCTGTATCCATGTATTTTCTGTTTCAATCTGTTGCTTTTAAAAATGTCTATGTGCGTATGAGTGTATGAATGTAAGTACGTATGATTGTAGATCTGTTTCCAGTTATGGTCTGTCCCTAAAAACTCAAAACTCATATCCGTGTGCTAATTTGTTTTGCATTGACGAATGAGCTGCTATTTTCAAATTCACTTGGTGGAGATGGAAAAACGGGAGCCTTGATTATCCTTCCCAAACGTGGTATTTCGTCCAGTCTTCCAGGTCTCACCTTTAATGCCCAATTGCTGAAGGCCAAGTTGTAAGAGCTGCCTTCTGTTCTCTGAAGTACCCCACCCATTGGCAAGCTCCATAAGCTCTTCCTTCACGTCACAGTCTTGTCTACTTGGCTTCCAGTGCCCTCCTGTTCATTAGGACTCTATCTCCCCTCTTCCGATGGCCATTCTTTTCTCAGATGTGGTCAGGGAAAACAGCCCTCCTAAGTCAGGGTGGGCTCCGCTCAGTCTTCAGCCAGTCCTGGTGATACCTCCCTTGGAAATGAATAAGTAAAGGATGGGCAGATTTAAAAGATTGAGAGCGAGTGAACTAAAAACACAGTGATGCTCTGACAGGAATCCTGCTTCCTAGTAGCCTCACAAAGCCAGCCTCTACCTCTGGATGTAAATACACAAGCATGAGCACCACAGTCGTTTAGGAAGCAGTTTCAGGTTGTAAGTGAGGCTGTACAAAGAAGCTTGTAAAGACCAGATTCTGGGCAGGCAAAATGCTTCAGCAGGAAAATGCACTTATAATCTGATCTTGACCCCTGGAACCTATGTAGTAGAACCAACTCCTACAAGGAATGCTGACCCCATATGTATATCCACACATGCACCATGGCACATGCAGACTAACTGTAATAAAGAACAGGGTTAGTGGATGTCACTGAGCCTGCCCTTGCCTGTCTGCCTGAACAATTAGTCTATAGATTCTATTTCAGCCCCCAAGGTTGGTAGTTTCTTTAGAAACAGTTTAACTGTCATATCTAGAACCAATGTATCCCAGTATCCCAGTCTAACTGTTGCTCACATGGTCCTACTAAACTGGTAACCAAACTGTTCTACCACTACTTCTCTCCATTCTGGAAAATGAGATTTTGTTGAAATTGAGATGTTGCCCTTTTTCATAACACTCCCACACCTATCTCGTAAGGCTTCATGCATTCTCAGTTTTGGTTAATCTGCCCTGTGTAGCTCTCCCATGTCCATCTGCCCCCATCCCCTTTTAAACCGTTAGCCCCTAGTATTGCCCTCCCAGTTCTTTATATCATCTGTACCCTCTTTCTATATTCCTTACTTGAGGTACAATATTACATGTTTCCATAGAGCGATTCGTGTGTGCTCCATCTGGCAGTGGAGCCAGGACTGCCAGGAGCCTTGCAGTTTTCTTCGATGTGGGAAATGGGGAGAAGCAATAGCAGCGTTCTATCCGTACACAGATTCCAGACTCCCTGCCAGGCATGATGGGTATTCCTGTCATCCCACCAAAGTTCCAGCACAGCTCCATTGACAGTGTGCCTTCTCCATTGACAGTGTGCCTTCTCCATTGACAGTGTGCCTTCTCCATTGACAGTGTGCCTTCTCCATTGACAGTGTGCCTTCTCCATTGACAGTGTGCCTTCTCCATTGACAGTGTGCCTTCTCCATTGACAGTGTGCCTTCTCCATTGACAGTGTGCCTTTGTACTCTCTCTCTCGGTGGTTTTGCTTAGAATGTTTGCCATTTGTCCACTTTTGGACAAATACTTACAAACGGTGTCCTTATTGGGTTCATCATTAAATACTCTTGTTTTCATTTGTCTTCTCTCAAAAGCAGGCTTTTAGATGAGGAGTGAAGATTTTCTGGTTTGTTTTAAAGACAACATGAGGGTGGAAAAGTGAAGTAGGAAAGAGTAAATTGTGTGTCCATCAAATAACCAGTGGGACAACCTGACCTTAACGCCACCTGGGAGCCATGGGAAGGTATAGCCAACACACTTTACCATCCCCCTTCCAAGCAGCGTGAAAACCAGGGATTTGCCAGATGAGTCAGTCTCTGGTTTACTTTGAAAGGGAACTTCATTATCCCCTGGTGTGGCCCGTGTACAGGAAGAGTAGCTTCTGGCTACCAGAGTGTTCAAAGTTAAAGTTACTGGCTGTTAGAAAGGAAAGTGCTCTGCCCAGAAATATAGAGGAGTAGGAATCAGAGCAGGACACCAATAGCGTGTGCTAAAGCTCTATAGTGTACTTGGTTGTCTTATTATTAGGAAGTGAGTTTCAAGCATTTCCTGATTTCTTCCTAATCTAATTTTCACCACGGATCAAAAGATAAAGACAGTGTGGCAGAATCAATGTAAAGCAGATCTAAGTAAAGATCCTGCGTAAAAGATGGCCTTTACCTGTCCTTTTGTCTACGTGTATACTATATGTCCATATATTAAGCCATTTCACACCAAGTTAAATACATTTAAGTATCTAAAACTTACATTCTGTCCAAAAGAAGTGGTGGGCAGGGGAGGAAAGTAGGATCACTAATGACTAAGAAGTGTACTTTTTTGTTTCTGCCCACAGTAAAATAACTGCCAGAAAAATCTTCATAGCTTTTGACTCTGACTAAAATACGGCATCACTAAAGTTCGGTAATGAAGTAAATTGAGCATGCGTGTCTTGTTTATATTTTCAAGACGAATTTCTAACTTACAGTAAAACGATGTACTTTTCCTTTAGTGTTTGTAAGGAAAGATGACTCACACGCCTGCCCAAACCTTTGAGAACGCACGTTTTTGTATTGGCATTTTATCTATGAAGCCCACTACAGAGCTGGGACCCATATCATTTGGGTGACTGTTTCCACATAGAGAGCTAGACAGAGCATGGATTTAGAAGCAAAGTTCTACTCCGCTAAGGCTGAGGAAGCTGTTAGTACCAGGTATAGAGATGGCAGGTCTGCCTTTATGATACTTAGTAATTTTCAATAAGTTCACCTTTGGTGACTGTAAAAGGATATTTTCTGAATTACTTTGCCCTTACGGACGTAGGCATCATTCCTAAGAAGCGGGGCTGTTAACAAAATTATACAAAAGAAACCAGAGTAAAGTTACCCACTTTTTCATGTTAAAAAGAAAAAAGCTAATGGCATGCATTGAGAGGTTCTTTATGTTCCATCGTTCAGTTTGTTAAATTCCATGTGTTTAAAAATTAGCACTTGGAGTCTAAATCTTATTTAAAACAATATTCTACATGTTCTTAGTGAGATAGAGGACTAAGTGCTGTTTTTTAAAATTAAAGTTAACTTATAAATTTACAAAATGACATTTAAGGCAGTTGAGTTTATTTCTCGAAAGAATGCCCTTGTCCATTTTGAAACTGTTTCGGGGGAGAGAGGAGTCTAGGCCTGGTTAGTGGGGAGGGAAGTGGAGGAGTTAGAGCTGAGGGTGCTGTTGGGAGTCCATGGGAGAGGATGGGCAGGGCGGGCCCAGCCTCCTGCCTTTGTTTCAGAGTATATTGACTGACCTTTGTTTGTTTTAGTCATTGGAATTCAATGTTGGACTTTATTTGAAAAATTGATTCTACCGCCCTTCTTTTAAAGTTTGATAACAGTGATCTAGATTTTCTACAATATTGGCAATTTCTCCTAAATGCCACCAAGGAAGTTGGGTTTTACTTTCCATCCAGATTCAGGGTAGAGACACTTCACACTGTGAAAATTATAAGCATTTCTTCTAAGTTAGCTGAGTCTCTGTCATCCTGTGCGTTTGTGACCATGATGTTAAACTTAAGAGAATTGGACGGATTTCTAAAGAGCATCTATTTTTATCATTTCATTTTATAGATAAACTAAAAACCCAAAGTGGATGTGACCCACCCCCAAGGTTACATTGGGTAGAAATGAGTATAGATTCGAGTGCAGTGAACGAGTGCAGTGAACCTTCTCTATAAAGATCCCACTCTATCAATTTTGACTAACGATTATATATATATATACATATATATACATCAAGTATAATACTATTTACTGAAGCAAGTATACATGTGCTTTATTAGATGTCTGTTAACCTAAGAAAGATGAGTCCTGGCCTCTAGGGTTAAAACAATCTGTTTGGTAGTGGATGTTGATGGCATGTTGGCCACCAGAGATGCATTGTCCTTTGGGTTGATAACACCACCCAGATTCCCCTGTGGGTAGTTAGCAATGCACTGGCCTTCCCCACTTGCCTCTCAGCCCTTTCATTTTGCCACAGTCTTTGTGGGGTTCCAGATCTAAGTCCCTATCCAGCCCTAGAAGGTTGAAGGCCTAAAGCTAATGCTAGGCAATTAAACTATGACTTGGGACTTTGTATTTTAAGCAGGGGGATTCAAATATGGGGAAATATTTCAGAACTGATGTAGGGCAGACCACTGACTAGTTTCTGGATGCTTTCCCCACCAGACATCTTAGATCCTATCACTTTAAAGCATGGCTCTTTTAATCTCGTGTTGATTCTCATAACTCTCCCGTTTGAATATGCTCCCCCTATTTTCTTAAGTTAAATAGAATTGGTTCATGTTGCTTGTCATCCAATTAATGACTATGTTTGCGTAAAAGATTCCCCAATTCTCAGATGGGACAACACAAAGGACTATAGAGGAATGAGGTGTCCCAAAGTTTGGGTTATTATCTCAAATTCTGAGTCATCGTGCCAAGAAATGACACCCTTAACTGCCACCGGAAGCTTGTAGATTTCTGTTCATTGACAGGCTTGGCATTGGGAGACCTGTTATGCGATAAAGATAATTCCGTTCTCTGCTTTATCTTCTTCCCATTTAGAGACGACTTCCTAAGAAGCTGTCCTGGGCCTCTCAGGGCTGTGAAGCACTGTCCTCCGGTTCCCAGTGTTCATTTTGATCTGCTAAAGTACCCTTGTGCTGGCCTTCTGCTGAGTGCTGTTGACCTTGTTCGCTGATTGCTTCTAGTGATTCCCTTCAGTGATTGATGGAACCGACCGGACAGCAATGAAAACAGAGCCGATTCGCTTTATCTTAGCAGGATTAAAGCCTGGAAAGAAATCTAATTTTTCTTTATGGGGAAGGGAAGTCAGAACAAAAGATTTTGATCAGTGTCTTAAAGTAACATGAAAGGAAGACTGGAGGGTTTAATATGGTAAAAGGAAACTCCGTGAAGGAAGGGCAGCATAGCGGTTGGGTTTCTAATGGAAGGAGTGGGACTCTCCAATTTCCTCTTTAACAATAAATGCGTTCACATTCTAGGCATGCTATAGACACTGGCCCATGTTGCCTCTGGATACATTCATGATGTAACTAGGAGCAGGAGTGAGGAGAAAATGGAAATGTAATATAAAAATTAAGGTGGTTGGACTGGAGCATCGGATGGGATGGTTGGTTCTTCACCATCCCATGATACCTCTCTAGCTTCATCCCAAGAAGTAATTGTTTGTAACTATTTTAAAATTTATTTAAATTTTAACCGTTAGTAATTGAAGGCCAGTTGCAGGTTAGCCTGTGGTGGGTCCTGTCCCAACAGGATGAACTATTAAAAAACTCCCTTTCATTCATTTTTTTTTCTCTTGTGGAAATGTATAGATAATTCTGTCCTAGGGAGAGCTGGGCTTCAGAATGTTGATGCCATATCATTCTGCTTCTGTAAACACACTTTGTGTCAACAGTCGGCCATTTAGCCTCTGTTACACACTGCAAAATGGAGATGTGTCAGTCAGAGGCCAGCCTACACGGTGCCTTGTGTAAATTGGAAAATGTCACCCTGTCCTTGCTCCTGAAAATGTGTTGCCCCATGAGCTTGATAAATGAAAGACAGGCTTGATTTCTGACCTCCATTTAAAAATATAAGCTACTCACCTGTACCTCGCGTTCATAATGAGAGTTTTTGGGTTCCCCTAACAGGGACCAACTATAAACATCTCAGACCAACCAAGAATCCAGTGTCAGCATAGTGTAGGACGTAGATCCGGAGGGAAAGTGGCAAGTACTGCCTGTCTCACATCAGAGCCAGTGTTTTAATTCAGGAGCCAGGGAGTTCTCAGTGCTGCTGTGACACGTTTGACCTTTCATAGCACTGCTGGCTCAGAGCTTGCAGTCTCAGGGGTGGTGTTTGATTGCCTGGTCCCCATCTGACCGGGAGCTAGCTGGTGGAGAAGGATCTTCTGAAGTGCACAATGGCAGTCGGGTAGTATTCAGTGCCTCCTTGGAGGATCTCAGTAACTGACTCATCCCCAATGAATGCGGGATGCAATTAGCATGCTGTGTTGCATTGTTTCTCAAGCTTCCTGATGCTCTCACCCTTTAACACAGTCCCTTTTGTTGTGGTGAGCCCCGACCATGAAATTATTTTTGTTGAAACTATTCTTGTTGTTCCTTCATAACTATAAGCTTGCTATTGTTATGGAAATACCTGTGTTACACGATGGTCTTAGGTGACCCCGTGAAATGGTCCTTTGAGCCCCACCCCCCCAAAAGGAGTTACAATTCACAGATTGAGCCATGGAAAGAACTTGGTGCTATACAACAGAAACCATAAATTCTTTTCTAGGTTTTAGGCGGTGAAACATTCTAAAGATATTATCTAGACCTGGATCCCTTAAAAGACTACTCTGAAGACGGGGCATAAAGTGTTAGTGCTAAAAGGACTTCAGTGACAAGTTTTCCTTGCCTCATGTTTTGAGTCATGCCTTTTTCTCTGCACATAGACATAACAGAAAAATATAAAAAGAGGACCCTGTTGATGGTTGAAATTTCATAATTAAGTATTCATGAAGTGTTGTGTGGATTCATTATCCTCTTTATATAGTCTCTTTAACTCACCCCCAAACCGAGGATAGAAGACAGTATACTCCAAAAGAAGAAATGTTCTCAGACGCATATCTATTCCCCGCGGAGTGAAATGTGATGTTTTCTGTTTGTTGTTTGTTTGATGTTATCCGTGTGTGAAAATAGCAAAGTGGTCCTACAATTGACAGTGCAGTCTGTAGGATGGGATGATGCTCTACCCTTAGGCTTCCACAGGATCCAGTCCTTTGTGTGACCCACATCTGCTGCGGAGAACCCTGCTCCTAGTGCCTAGGCCTTCCAGAATGGGAGAGAGGATGTTAGCCTTTCTTTTTCTTGGTCCTTGTTCCTCACTCTACTGATTTTCCAATTCACTGTGATGTTTTCAGGCCCTTGAATTTCCACAGTGCATAAAATTACTGACATAATGCATAGCTTAGTGGAATTTTATCTCTGACATCTTATCATTGTGCATAAATCTGTTTGTGTACATTTTAAGTGTTCTAGTGGCATTCTAAGCCCTGGTTTATTTTACTAATTTCCCTGGTAGGTAAAGCCTGGGCTACCTGTAGGTTCTGTGTGGATCTTACAATTCTGGTGAACAAGAAAGATACAAGTAGATGCATATATTTATATATATATTCTCATAAATTATGAAGAAAAATAATTTTAAACAAAACCAACCTTGTGGGAGAACAGCAAGGGTAGGGCATGGCCAATGAGCAACCAGGCTTCTCTGAGGCACAGAGCAGTCGAAACTTAAAGATAGACAGGTGTGATGGTTTGCGTGCGCTCATCCCAAGGAGTGACACTATTAGCAGGTGTGGGCTTGTTGGAGAATGTGTGTCACTGTGGGGGTGAGCTTGAAGATCTTCCTCTAGCTGCCTAAGGATACCCAGTCTGTTCCTGGCTTCCTTCAGATGAAAAGGTAGAGCTCAGCTCCTCCTGCACCATGTCTGCCTGGATGCCGCCATGCTCCTGCCTTGATGGCAATGGACTGAACCTGTAAGCCAGCCCCAATTAAATGTTGTCCTTATAAGACTTGCCTTGGTCATGGTGTCTGTTCACAGCAGTATAATCCTTACTAAGACAACAGGAAACCTATCAAATAAAAGGTTGGGCACACAAGAACTAGAGAAGCAGAAAGGAACAGAATATAGAAGCAGCGCATACAGTTTAGGAGAGCATGGATTTATATGGTTGCAAGAAAACACAATGTAATAGTGACTTAGTATTTAAATGTACTTTGCTTAAACGGTCTTTTCTCTGAAGCATCTGGGCTCATTCCTCAACCAATATAATACATTGCATCTCATTTCTACACCTGCTGCTATGGCTACTCCAAAAGGAAGGAGTACACAATGCTTTTCTTTACACCCTACACCTGAATTCATGAGTTAAATGTTCTCGTGCTTCATGATGCTGCTTCATTGTAACGACCTGGGATACGCAATGACGAGTGGAGAGCTGTGTATTAGGCTCCGACTGGATGATATGTGAGGAGTTAGATTATTCTGGGCAGAGATTAGCCTAGGTGAAGGTCCCATGGTAAGGCTACAGTCTGCGTGCTCTAGAACTGCTTAGTAATAATGAGATACTCGACTCCCTGTGGCCACATAGCAGATAATAACTTGAAGTGTGATTCAGTGTATGGCTCTAGTCATCAGGGTTCTGCTGTGTCTTTTATTGAGGAAAAATATACTTTCTAGAGTTAATGCTAAATGAGAGGCCTGTAGCTGATGATCATTACGGACTATATATCACATGTGGCAACCATAGCCAGACATTTTCTTACTTAATTCTAAAGACTATCATTGTTTCTGATTTGAGGTTAAAAAAAATCAAGCAAGCCAACAAGCTAAATGACTTATTTCAGGTCACACAACTAGTAAATGGTGGCACTGGTGTACAGACCCAGGCAGTCTTGACTTCTGTGCTACACTGTAGTTCAGATTGGCGAGAAAGGACCCTGCTGATCAGGTGCTCGAGCGTGTAGAAGAAAAACGTCACGTCTTCAGAGTCATGCAAAGGGCAAGAGAAAGGTGTGTGTGCATGGTACTGATGAGGTTACATTCTCTTTCATGTTAACGTCCCCCCCACTCCTGGGGATCAGACTGTGAGGAAACAGTACTTTGTTAACTTAGCAGAGACTCTCTTGTTCCAGTGTTGCCATTGTTCTTTCTTGACGTTCTTGCATATTTCCACTTGTGGTTGGAGAGTACCTGACCCACTGAGGCTCCATCTGGGCATCCAGTGACAAATGCCCATCATCAAGCCCTTAGAAACTAGGGAAGAGAAACATCAGAGATGAGGCTACATTTTCACAAATAATTTCCCTACCTAGAGCACTTCAAAGCTAAAACTTAAGAAAACTTGAACTGACTGTAGAAATGGAGACAGCTCCCCTCAGATTTAGGACTGTTTACCTAGAACCCTGTACAGCCTGATGCCCAACAGGCAAGTTGTGCAGAACAGGCACAGCTCTTATTTTCCAGCCCGTCTTATTCTTTCTTTCTTTGTAAAAAGTGAATCTGGGATAAATGTAGAGTGTACTGTATGGAGACCCCAGGGAGACGAGTGCACGATCAGCAGGCAGGATGAGAAGTCATTGTGCTTCTGCTTGACTCACTTAGAGTCATGGCAGAGCTCCAGTCCAACATAAACAAAGCCCTTGCCAAAGGGGGGAATTTTGTTTTTCTAAAATTAAAACAATAAAAAAAACCCCTAAAACTAGATGCTCCATCCTGATATGAACATCACATAATAACAAGTGTAGACTGTCTGAGCTGAAGCTTTCACTGTGAACGTAAAGATTTTAACAGTGTTGTCCAGGCACCTCATTTTCTCCATTTTGGAATAGCCTGAGTTGGACATTTCAGGTCAGGTCTTCTGCTCCAGACAAGCTCTTGCCTTTCTTGCCTCTGGATTTTTCTTCCTCATGCAGATCCCATGGGGTGAGCTTTCCCTTCCTCCTTGTTCTCAGTGTACTTCTCCCTCTCATTTTTACTGCATCCTCTCTTGGAACCCCTTTTTTCACTCTCAGTTTGGGCTCACTGCCCCTCTACCTTTGTATTTTACTCACTACCTTCACCCTTTATTTTATTTCTTGGCTTATTTAAATAAAATTATCTGGTTTACAGAGACTTTCCCCTTTTCACACAAAGTCTGAAGCCCTCAGAGTTGTCAGCTGTCTTTGTCCAGTATTGTTAACCGCTAGGCCAAGTAACGTTCTTGACAAATGTCAGGCAAACCAAATTCCAATGCGTGAAAAACTCCAAGAAGAAGAAGTAAGACGACACAATTCTATGCTGGCTTTGGAAGTGAGAATGGTTTCTATTAAGTCGTCATCAAAACAGAGGAATACCAAAATTAAACTTCATAATCCAGCCATCCCAGGAACAGGTAAACAGAACAAAGCTGGACCTGAATCTTCGTGCTGACTTCCAATTCTGACTTCCAGTTCTAAAGCAGGCTGTTGATTCAGTGTGCTTTAATTAGCTTGGCTGCTAAATAGCTGTGAATATCACACTCGTGGAACTCTGTGGGGCCTGCTATTCTTACTGAGTCAACATGAACGCAGCTCATCATGAAATACTTTGGCCAGTTGTATGGACTTGACATTTTCCTGGAATCAACAAGGAGCATGTATTCCCATATGGCAAGCTACTGGATTTCCTCCCCTATATTGTGAGTTATAAACACACTTTCCCCATTGACGTTTATTACAAAGTAACACAAAGCAGATTGCTGGGTTTGGGCTTGTCTGTGGACATTCCATAGCAGGCATAGTCTGTGTTCTTCGTGTGCTGGACTGAAGGCATATCCTTGCAGGTTAAGTCCTCAAATCCTGCTCCGCCGTTCTAATAATTTCATTGACTTAACCTTTATATGGATGAAGTGCTTTGCTCTGTACTGGTTGAATGAATGTTTCATGTTATAGTTCAGTCTGGGATCTGTCAGGTGACATTACAAGAGGTTTGAACACCAACACTGGGTCACACCAGGACAGGCTCCAGATGCTTTTGTATTTTATTATACCATCCTCTGTCTCCCTATCTGGATTCTTTCTTCTCTTTTTTGCCATCTGTCAATAGACTTGAATGAGGTCCTTAAACACCTATGCTATCAACAGGTCAGGGTCATTTTTTTCATTGTAAGACAAAAATGTATTATAAAACAATTTCTAGTTTAAATTATCCTGTGTTTTTTCCAGGGCTAAGTAGTAATTTACTACTATGATTATACAGTTTATTCCTATAATTCTAGTATTTGTGGCAAAGAAATTGAATTGTGTGTATATGCATGTGTGTGTGCGCACATATGTGTATGTGTGTGTTGGAAATTTTTACTAAAATTAATTTGTGGTTTCGGAAAATTCCATGAAATTAAAATTTCGATACTTATAAATAGAAGTTCAATGGATTGTAGCCACAATGATTAATTTGCTTTTTGCCCATCGTTGCTTTCAATCAACAGAGTTGAATAATTTACAACACAAACCTTCTGACATGCAAAGTCTAAAGTATTTCCTACTTAGCCCTTTACAAAGAACGTTGGGTGTCCCCGACTGAGAATAATGAAACTCTGTTTTCAGTTAAGACTTCCAGTGCAGATTTTCATTGCAAGAATAGTATGTTAGTTTCCAAGTATTACCATAGCAACATCATACTTTGTGAGGCTCAGAACAACAGGATTTCTTACTTCCCAGTTCTCAAGGCTGGGAATCTGAAATCAAGATGCACCATGCTCCTTCCGAAACCTAGAAGATAGGTTTTTCCTAACTTCTCATGGTGGTCTTCAACACTCTGGGTTTCAGTTATGTAATCTCAGCTTAATCCTCATCTTCACATGGCGTTCTCCTTGCGTGTGTCTATGTGATGTGGCCATCTTCTCACAAAGCTACTAGTCACATCAGACCAAGGAGCGACTCTGCTTCAGTAAGATCATCCTCAGTAATGACACCTGCAACTGCTCCACTCCAGATAAAACCACAGACGACATGCAAGGCGGAACATTCCAACACACTCATTTTTTGGATTAGGGTGAAGGTAAGGAAATTCAGCTTCTGACAACTAGCAATTTGGATCTTCAAGAAGGGTTCATCTAAAGGAACAGAGACAGTTAGTGTCAGAAAGGACTCTTGAGTCTGTAACTGGCAAGTGACTGTGCCCTCCACTGAGTTTGGGATACAGCATGAGTTCAAAGTCAGTTACTCTCCCACATCTAACGTACACTTAGCTTCACCAAACACTTTTCTAGAAATAGCTATTTAAGCATTAATCATGAAACCCACTATTTAAAGCTTCAGACTGCAATTGCCTAAAATCCGTAATGCTGTGATTTTTATTCATTGATTAGAAGGGAGGAACGAATGTAGTGAGCTTTATTTTTACCCTGATTTTATTTGTCAGCAAACATTCTAGAAAAGAGAATGTGTGTACTCAATCGAATGTACTCAGCCTTCACTGTCAGCAACTCTCATAGTTTAACATTCTTCTTTTGAGTGACATCCATATGAAAGAATACTAAGGACGAAGATCAGAAAGTTGAAGAATAACCTGTTTCAGTACTTGAAGAAGTAATTTATCTGATCGCTGAAAAACTCCTTTTGTCTTAATAGCTATCACTTTTAGGTGGGTTTCTCCTCCATTAGGTCTGTTAATAGCTGTTTGCAAGAAAGATACTTTCTCTGTGTTCAGAGATCATTAAAATATGGAGTATGACAGAACGGATCCCTTCAGAACTATGGATTCTGAACATGGTGGATGTTTAGAAAGGTCTGCAGGGATCTAAATGGACATAGGTCTTGCATAAACACACACTGGGTAAAGAAAGATGTTGGTGTTATGCTGACGAGAGAGAGAGAGAGAGAGAGAGAGAGAGAGAGAGAGAGAGAGAGAGTTTAATCAGGTATTATTTACTGATAAATACTATTCCCTACAGTATTTTTCAAGTGGTTTCCCATTCTGATATTATGGAGAAGCCTGGGTGGTTTGGACTAAAGAAAGCCATCAGTGTGCTTTAGCAATGTTGTTCTCTTGGGCTGCATCCAGGCTTTCTGGTTTACTGCTTTGGAAGATGCTCCTGCTTCCAGTTGCCAACATCCAGGCAGCTGGGCATGTAGCTGAGAAACCCTGGAGACAAACACCCCTGAATGAACCTCCAGCAATGAGACCCAGCCACCCAAAACCTAAAATAATCACAAGATGGGATGATTGTGCTTGGAGAGGAGAAGCTGACAATAGGATTGTTACAGCACAGAAAGTTTCACACTGGCTGTGGCTGTGAGGTAATTAATTGCCCTCGTGTATGCCTTTGAAGTAGATGGAAGTGAGGGAAAATTACCCCATTTGACTGATAGAACAACTGAGAGGAGAGGAGCTAACTTGCATGTGGTTACCCAGGGAATAGTTGGCTGAGATGCCAGGATTCTTGACTCCAAATTCATTGCTGTAACCACCAGACTGAAACCAGCCGCCAAAGGCTATAATTTGGTCTTGAAGCTGTGGCCATAGTTTAGAACCACAATAGTGAGAGAAGCACACTTTAAGGAGGACCTTGAAAATCTCTCAAGAGAATTATGCCTCTTTATCGGTGTTGATTATGCAACGCTTGCAATGAATGAAGATTCTGTCCCTGCCACATTTTTTTGGGTTTGGGTTAGGCTGTGTCGCTCTTAGGAAACTGGGAAGCTTTGCTTCCCCATTGAGCCCCAGTTTTTAGAAGAATTGTGTTGAGTTTATGATGCGTGAATCAATGTGTTAACAGTCAGCTTTAAAATTGGCAGAAGTATATGGGGGTTGATGAATATGGGAAGTTGGGCTAGTGAGAGATTTGGAGGTTTGGAAACTGGGTGATGATACTTCATGGGGACACTCGGGTAACTTGGATTGGACCCAAGGGAGACTAAAAGTCTGCAGGGATCTAAATGGACATAGGTCTTGCATAAAGACACACTTCTGTGTCTCTGGAAGCACAAGTGTGTACAGAATATGGCAGAAGTAGGGTTCCATGGTGACTACCAGGCTCAAGTTCTGCAAAGGAAACCTCAGATGTCACAAGATCTGGGTTTATGTCTTTGGGTCCCAGGTTCAAAAGTAGGTATTGTCAATATCGTATCTTGAGAAGGGCAAAATGATGGGTAAACGGAACGATTATACTAACAATTATACTATGGAGTACCCTATGGGCTCAGTGCTATATTATCCCCTTTCATTCCTACTTCAAATCCTATAATGTAAGCTTAAGTCTTTATAACTTTTTATGTGGAAAATGTGTATTAGAGCGGTTGACAGGCATGGGTGTCATAGTGAGGCATGAGACGGAGAAGAGATGTGAACCTGGGACCCCAATTCCATTGCTCTATGCTCGGTTTTATCACACAATGGACTTATTAGGGTCTCGAGTCACAGGCAAAAGGGAAGGGACCTACTCTTTAAGACTGGCAGATACTTCTGTGAAACCAACTTTTCAATTTTCATTGTAAAGACTATAATTTCACAAGAACAAACTTCACTAGATATCTTCAGCCATTGTTCTTCAGTAAAAAGGAATACACCAAACTCACCAATACCTGGTTCATGTCTGACAAAATTAATTCTGTAATATTTTCTAATACCCAATCTCTATTTAGATTTTTTTGGAAATGAGCAGAAATCTTTCATCTTACCTAATGATGTTTCGTTCCCAACCGTTATCATCACATGGCCATCTAAGTATTTATGTTGATATCCATATGCTGCCCCCAACCTTGGTTAATGGTGTTTCTTATTGTACTAGGTAGTGGTTAGAGACTCATTAGTGTTAAAGTGCTGAGAATAAACCGTCTCAAGTGTTCAGGTGTAAATGTGAAATATGATGCTGACAGACAGACAGACAGACAGACAGACAGAGACACACAGGCACACATACACAGACACACACACACACGCACATGTGCATGTGCACACACACAAACACAGGCATGCACAGACAAACACGGGAACGCATGCATGCACACATGCACACACACACGGCAAGATTCAGGCAACGTCCCAGCAAATGAGATGGAGAAATGTCTGAGCTGGTAGATGGGGTTATGGGCACAATATCAAACCACTTGAAAGTTCCAAAACAGGGTTGGGAGTTTTCTGATATCTCAACCCTAACTGATGAGCTATTGGCACTTGATGGCTGCTGTGGAAAGGAAAGTCACTTGTCTTTCGGGGTGTGGCCACTTGTGGGTTCCTCATTCTTCAGTAAATGAACTCATACCCATGCACATCCAGGGCCAGGTGCAGCAGCACACACCTTTAATCCCAGCACTTGGGTGACAGAAGCAGGATGATCTCTGTGTTCATGGCCATCCTGGTCTACAGAGCAAGTTTCAGGACAGCCAGGGCTACCCAGAGAAACCCTGTCTCAAAACAAAAACAAAAACAAAAACAAAACAAAACAAAACCAAACAAAACAAAAAACCAACTAACCAGCCAACCAAACAACCAAATAAACAACCAAACAACCAAACCATTATGGGAAATATGGAAAGCGCTAATTGGACTCTGGGAAGGAGCAGTGATAGAAGGGCTGGGGATCCTGGAGTGGGGAGGAGAGGTGGATATAATAAGATACATTACATACATGTGTGAAATTTCAAAGAATAAACAAACATTAAAAAATACTCTATCTTGGGTTGGGGATTTAGCTCAGTGGTAGAGTGCTTGCCTAGGAAGCGCAAGGCCCTGGGTTCGGTCCCCAGCTCCGAAAAAAAAAGAACCAAAAAAAAAAAATACTCTATCTTAATGTAGTTAAGCAATATGTTTTTTTCTCTGATAAGTTACATTTTTTGGTTTCTTTACTCAAGACATTTTCTAAAATTATGATCAACAAAACATTCCCCAATAATCCCTTCTAATTAACAACTTCTTTGACTTTTCACCATTAAGTCTTGAACACATACCCCATACAGGAACTGATTTTTATGTAAATACGATGGTTAATGTTGACAATTTGATGAGATTTAGAATCACTATGGAAACAGTATCAGGCTATGTTTGTGAAAAGCTGTCTAGACTAGGCCAATTGATGTGGGAAGGACCCATCCTAAATGCGGGTGGTATGATTCCAAAGTCTATTGGGTATAGATGTCTATATATGTGTATTATATCAAACTTATTAATAGTTTAGATCAGGAGCTGACACAATACTTCCTGGCTACTAACTGCCAACTCCTGTACATTTTATAGTACAGATATGGTATCCATTTTCAAAGGCTTCAAATCATGTAGATGAAAAGTTGATAGACCATAGAGAGAAATAGTTACATCCTTTGTTTCTTTCTTTGTCCTGGACCCATTCCTCTAGGAAATATTTCACAGTGGACTATTTCAGCACACCTCATAGTCAAACAGTAAATGGATTGAGACACATAAGAGGTATGAAAATATGCCTGGTAAGTAACAAGAACGATGCTAAATTTTCCTTATAATATTATTTCCTTCTTTCTCTCATTTGTTATTATATTCAAGTAATGTAGGGTTCTTGAATTTTCATTTTTATATTTATTTATGCAATTTATTGTTGCACATTGATTTTAAACCTAATTATATGGCGGTAAGATTCTAAAATTCCATCTGTTTGAAATTCCTTTGGCATTGCTCCATTTGGTCACTTTTCATAAATATTCCATGATTACTTCAGAATTATATCCCTACATTATCAATATAGACTTCTACAAGTGTTTATTATATCAAACTCATGAATTTTTTGGTCAAGTCTTATATGTTACTATATTTAAAATGTGTGGATTTTACTAAGTCAGTGGATGAAACTGAGATGATAATGTTAAAATATCACTAAACAATTTAAAAGTTTTTAAATGCACGTTGGAAATTTTATATACAATAACAATGTGGTTTTCTAAAATAGAGCGTGGCATTGCTTTGCATTTTACTAGAATTAAATCAAGTCCTTATGTTCACAATGGTACTTACAAGTTTCATTCAAAACTAATGAAATGGTTGAACAATAAAATAGCTTTATCTTTCAGCTAATTTTTCTTTTAGAGTATCCTTGGCACATTAGGGACTATAAGGTGTGTTGAATATTTCACTGTAAGAAATGATGGGTCCATTTTACTCTGTGGTCTATCAACTTTTGATCTATATGACTTGAAATAATTCTAGAGCTATTAGATTTTCATGGGGGGTAGAGACTTTGTTAGTTGAGACTGGGGATCTTTTTCCGTGACTCAAATATCATTTTATCTGCGATTATTATAGCTTTTCAACTCTAATGTCATTAGTTTTTCATGAATAGTTTTCCCCTGTCCTCTTATTTTCAACTATCCAGGTCCTTTTGAACAACTGAGGTATACTGTCTGATCCCTTTATTTTGAGTGTGTATGCCTGTGTGCTCATGTGTGCCGTGTATAGCCAGAAGTTAGTGCCAGACGCCTTTCTCATCCTTCCCACTATGCTTTTGAAACATGTCCTCTCACTAACATGGGGCTCACTGACTCAACTTGACTGATGCCAACAAACCCTGGGCTTCCTCTGCTCTATCTCTGTAGTTCAGGGCTTCCCTGTGCATGCCTTACTTTTATGTAAGTCCTGAGGATCAGAGCAAACTCTTCTTGCTTGTGTGACAGGCACTTTACCACCTAAGCCATCTCTCTAACTCTGCTACGCTTTTGTTTTTATGGCAAATTTAATACAATCACACTTATTGTGGTTTTAAAATATAATTTGACTTCTTTTAAAAGATTATCTTTGTCTCTTTTACTTCATTTTATCCTCTCTCTCTCTCTCTCTCTCTTTCCCTCTCTCTCTCTTTCTCTGCTTATCTTTGTGGAATCATGAGGTTTTCTTTGAAGTTTTTGAAGAATTATTTTAGCTATTTTTAATTACGTGTATATGTATGTGGACGCCTATGGAATCCAAAAGAGGGTGTCATATCTAGGCGAGCTAGAGTAACTGGTGACTGAGCCATCTATCAGGGTTCCAAGAAGCAAGCTCAGGTCCTCTACTGCAGCAGCACACTCTTGCACATAATAATTTCTTTCTTAAAGGTTCCTGTGTGTGTGTGTGTGTGTGTGTGTGTGTGTGTGTGTGTGTGTGTGTGAAGCCTCAGTAACTCTACAGCCCATACACATTGCTCTGCCGAGCCATCTCTCCAGCCCCTTTTGTTAACTTTCCAATTTCATTTTTTCTCTCTTGACTTCAAAGTTATTTACTTCTGTCTCAGTGACCACTTTTCAAATTTTGCAAATATCTTCAGCAAGATTAGCAGTCACTCCTTGATCTCTCTGGGAGACTATTCAGACCCTGGATGTACTTTTAATTCTCATCGCCCTCTCTCTCCTCATGAATGTGGTATCTTTTCTGGCATCAAATTAAAAATTGTTATTTGGGGACTCCATGGTTAGGAGTGATTTTCCAGAGAACCAGAGTTTGGTTCCCAACACCACAACAGATGGCTCATAACAGCTTGGAGCTCCAGTTCCAGGGGAATCTTATACCCACTTCTGGGACCCTCAGCCACCTACATTTATGTGGTACACACACACACACACACACACACACATACACACACACACACACGCACGCAAAGAAGCCTTTAAAAATTTTTTATTATTATTACTATTATTATTATTATTATATTGCAAACAACCATGTGTAGGCTTAGCTTCATTTTTTTTAAACGAAATATTTCTTTTTTTCTTTCTTCCTAAAATTTCCCTTTGGAGGTTTCTTCAGTAAAGATCTCTTAGTGATTATCTCAAATTTGTTTGCCAAAAAACGTCTCGTAAACCTTTGTTCTTGGAGTGCAATTACACCGAGAGTGTAAGTTGCAGTGCAGTTATTTTGTGTCAGAACCTTGAAAATATTATTTCAGTGCTTTTTTTTTTTTTTGGCTTCCCTTGCTGCTGCGAAGTTTCTACCTATAATTTGTGGATCATTTTCTTTCCTGTTGCTTTAACAATCTTCCCTTTGATTGTGCTGTAGAATTTTAAATTTTACTGTTTCACCGAAATATATCCAGGAATGGGTTTATTTTATAAAATTCTTCTTAGTACATACCATACTTTTTGTGCCTACAAGTTCATGTTTCCTCAGTTCTGGAAAATTTGGGGCCTTCAACTCAGAAGTTGTCTTTCTCAACACTCAGGGCGCTTGCTCAGTACAGGATGGCCAGACTTTCAGTGAAGTGGCTACATTAATACAGTATTTCAAGGCGCCCACAGTAATACAGCTGTAATACAGGATTTCTGATCAGCTGGATGGCGGGCGTCTCTGTGAAAAGTAAGAAACAACAAAACAGAACCCTTTTACATTAGAAGTCACAACTTAGGGAATTTGGATCAGGGTTGAGGTTTGGTCAAGCCCTAAAGTAGCTTTCTTTTATTGGTCGAAATCAGGACAAGCAATTTTGATTGCTTCAGAGATAAAACCTACAGTGGGCCTGGACACTCACTGAGTTAGCATCAAGGGCACTGGGGACAGGGGGAAGGGGGACAACATGGCAGAACCACAGGAAATCTTCCTGAGGTGCACTCAACGGTGACATCCTAGGACACCTTTTACAAACATGTCACCCATTTGCCCACTCCTAATACTGCGACCAGTATAGATGATGTCTTCTGGCAATTGCATGGCCCCTGTACATGGATCTAGTTTTGCATCCTTATTTCCTTCTTCGTTCTTAAATTAGAGGATCACCTCGAAAAACACAATAGTTGATTATCTAGGGGAAGGAGTTAACACGGGGTCTCACTCCATAATCCTAGCCTACTTGGAACTCACTTATTTATCCCAGGCTGCCTACCTGCCCTGCCTTTCCTTCCCAAGTGCTGGGAATACAGTTATACACCATGCTGCCAGCCTTGACTGCTATTTTTTGTTCTATTAAAAATCACACCTAAGGGTTGGAGATTTAGCTCAGTGGTAATACACTTGCCTAGCAAACACAAGTCCCTGGGCTTGGCCCTCAGTCCTGGGAAAAACAGAACAAGACACAACCACCTGTGTGACTTCAAATTTGGGTCAGTAAAAACATTTAAAATGTGTTCTAGATTGATTAGCATATTTTATCATATAAAATGTATGTGCCAAGCATTTCCAATCCCCCAATTATGTGCTTAGATAATGATGAAATGAAAAGGAGAGAGACATTGGAATCTATCCTCAGACAGTTTTGACTGGGCACTCACCCCCTGCCCAGGACTGGCCACTAACCACTGCACTGCAAAGGTAACACAGGGACACTAACAGGGAAGTCCCTGGGCCCTGAGCTGGGAGAGTTGCAGGCCCTTAAATAACACATCCCATCCTCTGATTTCACTTGGGATACATCAGCTTAAGTAACCTAATTGAGTGTCATAATTGATTTGGGAGACTCATTTCCTTCCTTGGAAATCATTAAAGGTAGCCACGGCATGCTTGAGGCAGCACTTTCTCTAATGGAGTCCCTGGATCTGCTCTTGAGGAAGAAAGGCCCTGCCAGCAGGTGACTGCTCAGTCCTGCTGGCCCATAGCCTTCCCAGACCTGCCCTCTCTACAAAGGCCTCAGTCGCTCCCCAGGCCTCCCCACTGGGCATCTTTCAGAGTACACAAAAAGGGCATATTGCCATTCCTAATGGAGGCAGCCACCCTGGGCAAATGGCTGGCCATTGGTGTCGTATTGGTCATCACCCCAATTAGTGTGACACACTCCATGCCACTGAAGAATTTGTAGCAGGAAACTCCATTGTCAGTGGCTCAACTCTTCACCTCTGTGAAATACCTAGATACTGTGACTCCTTTTTCTTGCTTCAATCCTTAGCTTGGAGACATTTCCACCCAGCTGAGAAAACCCACTAAAGAATTTGCAATCCCCTCTGTTGATTTTAGCCGCAAGCTGTGAATCTGGGAGCAGCCACTCTGCTCAGAAAACCTTGGAGTCACGGGGCGGTTGTTCATCCCTTCATTTATTCTCTCCTCTACTGAACAAAATGTGAAAGAGTCACATGAACACCATGTAAAGACACTGGAGTTTAGGGTCGCAGATGGAGTGCTGTCGGAGAATTAGCTTTCTGACCCACATCCCTCTGCCTTACTCTTCATCATGTGTCTCTCTCTACAGTGGAATTGTACATACGTTTATGTTGTATACAGTCATACAGTGATTGATATATGCACGATATATACACACATATACATATATATCAATTCTATTGTATGTGATATATGTACACATATATACACACATATACATATATATCAATTCTATTGTATGATATATATATACATATATATATATATATATATATATATATATATATATATATACGAGCAGTTCCACAATTCCATATAAATACCTTGAAAGAGCAAGCTTCAAAACCCCTTCATTCCTGAGGTAGCCTCTAGTCTCCCAATGGCATGTCTAAAATGAATGTCTAAAGAAAGAATTCCTGTGCCGTTGGTGACATGGGACACCCTCCTTGTCCATTGCTTGGTTCACAAATCTTGCTGTTCCAAAGTTCTTCAATGTATCTAACCTAGATCTCCTTGATATTACTTAAATTTCTAGTCTCCATAGAACAAATAACAGGTTCTTTTATGGTAAAGACATTGTAGACAGTATTTCATATATATATATATATATATATATATATATATATATATATATATATATATATATATATCCTCTGCAAGTGGACTATTTCATTCTCAACTACCAGAGAGGGAGGAGCACATGGAATGTGCTGGAATCCTTGGCTTTCTTCTCCATCCAGTCCCGCAGACAGGACTTACAGGTTTTATTTGTGGCTTCATCTTGAATCAGTCTAAATGTCTGCAGATGATTCTGATTCAAGGACTATTTTTCAAACAGGCATCCTGAGTTTCAATGGGAGAATCCTGTCATTAAGTTCCTGGGTCTAAACTACCTTTGACAACTAAAGAAATAAACACAATTTATCATAAATACACATTTAAATACAAAATGTGTAAGGGCAAAAACAAGATGCATGAGGAGATAAACTGTCCTGTGAGGATTTGTGTAGTTAGAACAGGTGAGTGTGAAAGGAGGAACACGGTGTGTCCTGGGCACCCAGGCTAGAGAGAAGGACCTGAGCTGAGGCAAAGAAGGCGAAGCAAGGGGGCCCCACCAGGCACTGAGGGAAGGATGTCCATTCAGGCTATAACAGACTGGGAATTAGTGGGTTTAGTCAGCTGAAGGCTGTGAACTGATGATATGAGTGGTAATCAGGCACCATTGACTTCCACAGCAAAATGGATTCAACATAGAGCTTAGAATCGCGGTGGAAGACGTGTTCACATCCCTTCTTCCCAGAGACAGAGTTGGTCTCTGATGGTGAACCGGCCCAAAGTTGCAGATAGAGAGAAGTAAGTGGTCAGAGCCAGAGCTTCCCTTTGTGATGGTTTTCCTTACTGCACAAGTCCCCTGGAAGCTGTTTGGAGAACTGATGTAAAGTCCCTATCCCCGAGATGAATGTTCCTTGCTTTGTCACCAGCTCCGCCTTTACTTTTCAATGATTACAGCAATGGTCGCATCTCTAATCCTTTGTTTCATACTTTCTGATCTCTAAATAGTTCTAGTTTTAGAGGTACCATTATATTCCTGATGCACTAGACAAAAAGGAAGTTGAGTAAGGGATTCAAGGCCACACCCAGCTAGTCATAAGGTGAAAGGTGTGTGAGGAACAAAATAGGACACCTGACTACAGACAGATGCTACGGGATGGGGTGACTGGCTACAAAGGACACCTGCCATCTGCTGTGGCTGAGTGCTTGGAATGCAAAGGGCAGGGAGGTGATGGATTTGCTTGTAGCCTTTCTGACGGTGCTGATTAATAGGAGTGAACATGTGTCGGAATGTTCTAGGTTGTGGTACTGGAGAAATGGCCCAACAGTTAAGAGTGTTAGCTGCTTTTCCAGAGGAGCTGAGTTCTGTTCCCACCACACCTACCTTGTGGCTTATGACAACCTAGAACTCCAGCTCCAGGGGAGCTGATGCCTTCTCTGGCCTCTGTGAGCAACACACACACACACACACACACACACACACACACACACACACACACACACAAAATTTTAAAAATAAAATAAAACCTTTGCAGACTGGGCAATCAAAATACTTACACTTGAGTACATTTTGTATAACTTTAAAAAGAAGTAAAATAATTGATGGTACCAACAACTAATGAGTGTAAACAATAAGTAAGTAAGTAAGTAAGTAAGTAAGTAAGTAAATAAATAAATAAATAAATAAATAAATAAATAGGTGCAGTTGTTGGATAACCACAGCTTAGTGAATACAGGAGTATGCGAACTCTAGATTCCTCTTTATTCATCCTGTGAATAATACTGTGGATCTTTCAAACTGTTCCCACATCAGGCACCCTTAGTTGACCTCCCACTAAAGGGGAATCTTGATTAAGTGGGAGGGCTTAACTTGTGCAACTCGCGGAGCTCTGGGGAGCAGCCTCCATGAGAATGAATGGGCTGCCTGCAGAGTTCATGGAAGCTGGTTGAGCTATCAAGCATTCCAGCTAACCAGCAAGTCTGGAGGGCAGTCTGCCTGTCTTCCCAGGACAGGGGTGGTGCCTTATAAATGCCCACGGTCTGGTGAACACTGTGTGCTAGTGATGCCCAAGTCATGAGGCCTGGGCTGGCACAAAAGGTTTTCACCGAGGTTGGTCCTGGGGAATGTGTCCTTGTCTGTCTCAGTTCCTGATTACACCGGAGGAAATTCAGTGCTTTCTAATCAAGAGCTTAAAAACCCCAGATCCTAAAGTCTGCCTCTACCTCCTTGACCTAAAACCTTGGACTGGTTGAGCTCTGCATATTGCTTCCAGGTTGAAAGAATATAGACCTGTCTTTCCTTGTCTCCATAAACTGTCCCTAGTGAATTCTGATGTCAGGGCTTCTTGCCCAGTGCCATTATTGTCGTAAGCCTCGAACTCCAAGCATAGGCATCCGGTTATGAACACAGGGCTTTCTCCCTTACCTGCACTCCCAGGATTGCTCAGCAAAGGATGTAACCTACTGTTCTCTCATCAGCTTCTAGCTGACTGCGAACGTTTACAACTCTTTTCAAACCTTCTACATGTTCATAGTCTCTCGTTTCGGGCAAACAGCCCAGCTTCCAACTATGTAGAGAAACAAACACCATTAAGTATAATTTCTCTCCTAGAGACAAATGTCTCCCTGCCATTTCCCAGGACTCCTGCATTCCTTCCCATTTCAGAAGAGAAGGCAGGGGGAGAGGGGTGGTTTTACAGTGGTTAAGAGCAGGGCGCCTTGGGTTTCTGCCTTGCTCCAATACTAGCTAGCATGTTAACATTGGGAACACCACCTGACGCCTAAATTTAGCATCTGTAGGCAGAGGTACTATCGATGCCACAGACTGTAGAGAAACACATAAGGAAGTTGGAATATTTAAGCAGTTCCTGTTGGGTAGATGTGTCCTCTGTATGCGGGATGCTGTCCATGCTTCCTTCTCAGAGCAGACTCTTCCTGTCCTCTGAGTCCATTTCTCTTCCCACTGCAGTCCTCATTACAGAAGACACTCTGCCCCCACCTCTCCTCCAATTCTAGGATCAAATGTCAAGTTTAACAGATTTCCCTTGTTAAAAATCTCACCTCTCTGGATCTTGATACTTGCAAGTATAACTTGCTAAATATATAAATTTTAGACAAGTCAGATTTCCTCTCCTTTTTTTCCTCCAAAGAGACTATTTTCTGTGTTTAAAATACTAACTGTGTGACATCTCCTTTTATCTCACTCCGTGCTTGGAGGGGTAGTGTGCTGTGCCCAGGGTTCTGGAACCAGGGAGGCCTACGTAGGAATCATGACTACCATATTGGTTCGGTTGTATTAGCTACTTCGCTATTGCTGAGATCAAAGTATTTGACAGAAACAATTTAAGAAAGGAAATCTTATTTTTGTTCATGGTATCAAAGAGCTCTCAGTACATGACTGCGTGGCCCCTGTGCCTAAAAATCATGGCAGAGGGAGCCTGCAATGAAGGATACACTTTCAAACCATGGCAGACCAGGGAGCAGAGGGTGAGGCTAGAAAAGGCTGGACTCATCAAAGATCTGCTTCTACTAATCTACTTCTGGCAGCCAGAGGCTGTCACCTACATAGGTTCTACAGCTGCCCAACATAGGGCTTCTAGTTGGGCCACGTATTCAAAGCATGAGCTACTTGGAAATATTTCCTATTCCATTACTAAGCCCACGAGGTCCATTTTGTCCTATATAAAATGGACATAGTCCAGAACCTGTTACCATGGAATTGTCCTATCAGCACAAATAACACTGGAGAGGCTTGTAGCCCCACACTTGGCACAAGGCCTATTCTATCACCACTGTAACAGAAATTAAGGAATCTCCCAAACCAAGGTGTCATACTTGCTGAAGGACCCAACCCAGTTTGCGGCTGTGCTCGCACATCAACACTAACGGCGCTGTCAAAACTACAGAAAGAGCAGAAACAAAAAGCAAAAGGGGGAAGCATTTTTTTATTCTGTTCACAGACTCGTTTCAATGCACGCTTGAGTGCTTCTCTGTTTGAGTATGTGTGTGTTTTAAGTTTAATTCATACAATTAGCTTTTCATTTCCCATCTCAAACAGTTTGTAGCTAAGGAAGAAAACTAAACTTTTCCCCCCTCTGGGAAACAGGAGAAGAAGGTTTTTCTGAGGTAGCTTAGATTATTCCTGCAAGTTGATTAGTATTGTGTATCGTGTCCATCACGATTTTAAAGCTTTCGAATTAGTTGATCACCACAATCATTCAAATAACCTAATAGATCTGATTGTTTATGTAGCATAGGCTTTGATACACGTTTTTAAAATTTCCCTATTTTTTCTGCGTTGATAATTATTTTTCTGTGATCTTCCCCAATTTTTTTCAACAGAAAGAGAAGATGATTAATATCCTGAACATTGTTGAAGTAGTGTCCACGATATCCACAACACGGAAGACAGATTCTTATTTTCAATAAAGATAAAGATGCACTTCTATGTAAGAGGGCAACAGACACGAAGAGTCAATCCTCAAAGTAAGTAAAAATGACCAGTAAGAATGCTATAACAAAACAATGGATACTATTTTAATGTGGGAACTAACTCAGCATGTACCCATGCAATTCTTCATGACCAACTAAGATTATATTTGGACTTGCATAGTAAGAAACATCCTGCTTTTGCAGATAACTCTACTGCCTCCATTTTATATGTGACTGAAAAACAACAGAAGATCAATAAAGGAAAAGGCAATAAGAGGGGTATAGAGTAAACTGACCAGTGGCAGCATGCTAAATATTTGAATATGGGGCAAATTGCTCTGAAGTCCATGTATAAATTAATTTTTAGTCCCAAATTTGGTAAAACGTGGCTGGAGGGTGACAACCCTCTTGTCATCTTGCTGCTGGTCAGTCCTGAAAACTGAAGCTTCTGTTGATCTCAGATTGCACTCCCCTGAGCAGACTCTGGCTCTGACTATAGCCTGGAGCCAGACGCTGCCTTTGGATTTTCCTCTCCTGTCCATCCATCATGCAACACATTTGATGGCTCGCTGTATTCCAGAGGGACCTCCCACTTGCTAGCTCATTTATTTTTAAATATCAGTGGCTATCTTTTGGAAAAACTTCTCCTACCATTTAATGAGATTCAAGAAATCATATTATAAAGAGTGTTTTTCAGAGGAAACTTAGTAGAAGGACCGAGCACTTTTCCAGCACAGAACATTCAATCTTCTTGGTCCCTAATGCGAATTACCATCCTGGCCACAAGAGATGACACTTCATTCAAGGTTTGAGAAACTAATGGCAATGCTATTATAACAAAAACAATCTTTGACTAGCTGTCTACATGCTGTTTAAACGGTTACTGAGGCAGGATATGGAGAGCCTCCTGCCTTAGATCACTGACGTTCTGTTATTCAACCCAACCAGCCTTCATTTTCTTCATGAGTAAGTGCTTCCTTCTGAGTCCCAGTAACCGAGAGACACAGAAGTCCAAAAAGAGCACTCTGAGATGGGAGCAGGTTATAGCTCCCCACACCTAAAAGCACTAAGCACAAACTCATACCCAGCTCACTAGAGGGAATCAACACACACACACACACACACACACACACACACACACACAGATTACTATTCAAAAGTAGGACAGAAGGATAATTATATTTTATATATGGTTCTTGCCATATGGCCACTGTTTTACCTAGTGAAAATTTTGGATTTTATCTGTAGCTGTTAGTGTACGTGTCCCTGGGTATAAATCCTTTCATCTGATCTTTGCGTTTAGAAGTTGGTGGTTCTTACATGAATTTGAAGGTAAATTCACTGAATTTGTCCTTGAGATACAAAGCAGATCCACAATGTTGCTGTTATCTGTAGATTGTTCGCCCTTCCCCCAGTCCTTTCATATTAAAGCTGGCAGAAAAGGCCCTAAGCAAGGCTGGTTGAACAACATCCTTGGAAAGCTGAACCCTTTTCCCTCCAGACAATGTGCTCACCTTCAAACTGGCAACAGTGTAACTTGAAAGACGAGAGAGCTAATCACATCTCACTGAAGAAGTGGTTCTCAACCTTCAGGAAGCTGGGACTCTTCAGTACAGTTCCTCCTGTTCTGATGAACCCCCCCCACACACACACACCATAAAATTGAGTTCATTGCTATTTTGTAACTGTGATTTAGTACTGTTATGAATAATATAAAAGTTTCTGGAGATGGAGTTTTGTAAAAGGGATCAAGCCCCAGGTTGAGAACCACTACACAAAATGAAGATGGATTTGTTTGTTTTTATTTGTTTATTTAATATTTATTTATTTAGTGGAGTTTCAAGTAGCAGGATTTCTCATAGTTTTACTTTTACAAAATGCCCATAGGAAAAGAGATTTTTGTGGCCAAGACATTGAGCTATTTATAGATTGACAGGGAGTATGAGCGTGGGCATGTCCTGAGACTTCCTGTGCTTTAAAAAAATTCTCTTTTTAAAACTCTGTTTAGCTTAGTGATTCCAAATTTGTTTGACCACAATCCTTTTTTGGGAAACATTATTAGTATTGCATAGAACTAAAAGACTACAGAAAAAAGTCACTGGTTGTCTTTACAAATCCTTTAGGATCATGGAAAAGATGTGTAATAGCATTTGGGGTCACAGGTTTTCTGATTTAGATTAGATCTTGTGACTACTAACTTGACAGGCTCTGGAATCACCTAGGAGACAAGCTTCCGGGTGTGTATGCAAAGGATTATTTAGGTTGGTTAATTGCAATGGAAAGTCTCACCCTAACTGCCCGACTGAATAAAAGGATGAAGATAGGGAGTTGGCAATCACTGCTCTGTGCTTCCTGGTTACGGATACAATGTGACCAGGTGCCCTCGGCCTTAGAGACCATGGCTCCTTCAGGCTGCTACTGATTGGTACAATTGTGAACCAAAGCAAACCCTTCCTTCCTTAATGGTTCCATAAAAGCATTTTATCACACCATTGAGATAATATGGAAAACTAGCACCAAGAAGTGGGGCCATTTCTGTGATAAGCCCAACCATGTGGCTCTTAAAACTTAAATGCATGTTTTGAAATTTCAAAGATTAATATAAATATTATTCAAAACTAATAATAAAAACATCTGTATCGTTTTACATAGCTATAATTTTTTGCTATGAACACCAGATCTTCAGTACATATGTCTGTTGCTTCTTCATTCCAAGTTGCCTCCTTCAGGTCAATCTCAAAACCATGCAGGTCATGTTAGAGGGACAGAAGTTTAAAATTGCCAACAATGGGAGTAAAAGTGACAAATCATTTGAAGTATTAAAGAAAAACTTTCATTAGGACGTTAAAAAATGCATCTAGACTACACCCATTAAAGGCTGGACAGGTAGAAAGGGCAAATTTATTTGGAAGGAGATAGCAGAACTAAGAATACTGCAGGATTCCTTTCTCAAAAACAGACAGGCAAGCAAGCAAGCAAACAAAAACCCTGCCTAGGAAAGTAGTCTTGCAGATTCATCACAAAGATATGCAGAGCCCAGTAGGCGTCGTTCAAGGGGCCCCATGCTACACTTTGAACTGAAAGGGAACTCGGCAGCAGTGCCCACAGGACACTGGGTTTGTAGATCTGAAGGATGCAAAATGAATGGGGTCCTGGATTCGTTTTCCGTGGTTTCAGAGAACCACTGAGGCCAGGCAATGTGTGGCTTGGTCAGAGTCTCTTCAAGGTAGCCCCGAAAGTTCATTACATGAAGCTATGAAGGTGCAGTGGAGACCCCACAATCCTGGAGACAGGAGAACCATGGGATTTCTGCTAAGGAAAAGTAGCTGTGAAATAGAGTCAGCTCAAGAAGGAGAGACATTATGTATTGTGGGCAACACATCTGGATGGGGGGGGGGGAGGGAGTTACAGAAATCCTTTGGATTCCAGATGATTCTGTCCAGTATCCCAGATGCTGATATGGACATGCAGGGTTTGGTGTTTTCCCTCCCTGCTGGTCTGGTTCCTTCCTGCTTTGGTCTGATCTTTCCTGGCTATGCCCCCCTGCCCCAATTCCTCTCTTTTAGAAGGAGAAGATTTATGCTGTTCCAGGTGACTTGTTTATTTTGTTTTAGTTTTTTAATAGTTCCTGGTTAAGTTATTGCCTTAAATCTTAAAAGATACTTGGACTTTGTACTTTCTAACACTGTTGGAATTATTAGAGACTATGGAGGGGGAAGGGTGCAATGTTATGACTTAACAATATGTTTGGGTGTAAAGTGGACAACTTGTGATGCTTAATATTTATCAATAACTTAACATGAGCTGGAAGACAGGCCTCTGCGCATGCCTGTGAGGAAATATCTGGATGGAGGTGGGAGGAAGACCCACCCTAACCGTCGAATCCATAAAATGGAGAAAGGAGCTGAGAAGTAGCTTTCATCACTTCTGTCTTCTAACTGCAGATACAGTGCAACTGTCTGTCTCAAACCTCTGCTACAGCTTCACAATGAACAGTGTGGGCAAACCATAGAGAATGTTGAGCTAGAAGTTATCTGCACAAGTCTTGTCACAGTCTAAGCCTGTGGAGATGTGTTCACTGGTGACACACATGATGGGCATTAGCAGCTTCCAGATGAACAGGGCACAGAGGTGGAGATGAGTGGGACATCTATTGGCTATCTTGATAGTTCCTGGGTAGTGGCCATCTTAAAAGTCACAATGTTTGGACTAACTGGCTATTTTGTTCCCGCTCAAAACCATTATATTTTTCAAAACTTGTTTGAGTATAAAACATAGTTTTCCAAAAACTAATATTATCAACACTTTATGGGAGTGGCAGTCTGTGCAAAGCACATAGAGCACACTGATGGGGCCGTCAGGAACTGGAGCTTATGAGCTATGTTCATGTTAAGCTGGTAGTCCCACACTCTGAACTCTGTATTCACTCCACTGTAACTTGCTCTACTGAAGTTTTTAATCCAGTCTCCTTAATGAGCACTTTTGTTTGAAACTGTCAAAGAGCCTTACAAATGAATTGTGTCAGACAAAGAGTTCTATGTCCTGAACACTTTTAAGGATGGCCCATATTCAGCGATTCGTCCAAGCAGGAGTAAAAGCATGCAACCATTTTTGGGCCAATGTGAGAGAGTTCTGACAGCTAATGTGTTCCACTGTCTCAGGTCTCAACAGAGAAGGCCAAAGATTTGTTACTCCTGGTGGACCTACCCTGATTCATTTGAAAAAAAAAAAAAAAGATGTGCAAAAAACATTACAGTTGGACTTCTGTTCACTGGTACTTCCGTTAGTCTTCCTAAGTGTAGATTACAAATGCCATCTCAGTGTCTTCTCACAGAGAATCCTACCCACACCCAGAATGTGTTGTTTCTTCTCTGTCCTTCCTGTGTGTCTGTTCAGCTTTTCATGAGCACAGTGTAGGTGTGTAAGTCCGAGCAGGACGTAAGCTGTCTGTGAAATGGACAGACAAGGCAGTTCCCATTGCATATAGAAGAAGGAGGCCAAGTCTGGTTTGGATGGCTACCATGCTTCTTTAATAGGAGAATCCTCTACTTGACAAGCAGTCACACATTAGAAGAGCCATGTTAGGATGCTGGAAATCTGACGATCATTCTCGAATTTACCATTTCTCTCCATGTGGACTCCATCTGTGGATATTTCCTGAGGGTAGCTCTTCCCCTCTCCCTTCTCCCTATTTTCTTTCTCCATGAGAACTAACACCAGTGTCCAGAATTCCACTCCCTCTCCTTCCACCTCTATGATAGCTGAAATGATATTTTCCTTTATGAATTGTTATTCACAGCAACCTTCTTGACTAATGCATTCAAAAGATGGGAATGCCGTTTTCCCCTTAAATGGGCCCCTTTAGACAAATAACTGCTAGGCATTTTTTTTCCTGCGAATATGTAAATAGGTTAAAAATGAAGATGCAGCCAGTGTTGTGTGAATATTATTCCAGCATTACACTTAAGATCCTTTCAGCCCCATTTGCTAACATTTTGTACTCCTAGCCAAAGTGCCAAAAATTGCTCTCTCCTCATGCAATTTTCAAAAATTTTGCTGGCACGAAATGAAGTAAAATCTCTATGTGCAGGAGAGAGCAAACTTCATTTAGCGTGTTTTACAAAGTGCTAAATAGGTTTTCTATTTTGGGAGCGGGACGGCAGAACGTGTGCTTCCTGCTATCCAGATCAAACATTTGTACTTCTGTCCTGCGGATTACATCCTCCAGGTTATGTTTGGCTATATTAACACGAGGCTTATTATTTTCTGCAAAGGAAAAAAATAAAATCACAGTATGTTTCTGGGAAGCGATGTCAGTGCTGCGAGGCTTTTCTTCATTGTTTTTAATTTTTTTCTTATTTAAGATAAGATAAGGTTTGGGGGGGCAGATTTGGGTAATGGCTTTTGTCTCCAATAGTTTTCAGAGTAACGGCTCTTATTTTCTTTCGCTCTTACAAAATGCAACAATTGAAACTGGGTTCTGACCTCTCTGGCAAGGAATTTAGGACCTTAGATCACTAACATCATTTCTAAGCGCCCATCAGATCTATATAGCTCACGGGGCTAGGTATCCTTTGGGTGTGTTTTTTATGATGTTGAGTCCCTTTAAAAACAACATTGATGACTGATATTTATCAGCTGCTAAATATGAACAATTCGGAGAACTTGATTTTCACGCCAGATTGCACTATTTAGATTGACTTCAGACTGAATTCTTCACCAGTATACAATGCCTTCTCACAAACAACACACTTCTTTATAATCCTCCCACTATTTGCATCATGAAATACAGACTTTTTTCTTTTAACCAACTATGTTTTTATGTTATAAATAGAGTCACTTGCAATAAGGAAACAGCAAAAGCCTATATATAAAAATTGGTTGTTTGTTTAAAAGCAGAATTTGACTGATGGGAGGCGTTCAGTGTGTATTTCACACTCTACCTCTTACAGGGATGCTCTGAGACGGAACATTTACAGCAGCTTGAATAAGAGCATGAGGGACATTGCTATTCATAAGCAGGCACCGAGGAATGAAAGAGGTCTACAGTTCTTCCGAGAGTGCTGCGCAGTGCAGACAGACAGCTTAGTCTGTGTGCATACTGTATTGAGTCACAACTACGGGGTCCTGAAAGCTCCTAGGACTCAAACTCTGCCCAGCGTGGGTGTTTAAGGAGGATGAACTTAGGTCCCTGGGCTATCCCATTCTAGAAAGGATGGGACCAGAGCCCAGAATATTCTGGAGAGTCCTTCCTTGTTCAGAGTATGTGACAGCTGTCCTGGGAGGAGGGGGCTTGTCCTGATTCTGAATGTCTTGGGGAAGGTTTCTTAATATTTGTCTTAGAAGTATATGAAATCAGAAAAAATTACAAACAGCAAGAATGAAAATCAATCTTACAGAAAAGTCATTGCCAGAATCTGCGAGTAATCCGTGGACTCTTGACGTCTGACAGACCTGGCAAGGTCCTCTCATCTTGCCTTTGATTGGTGACATTCCTAAGTTTTGCTTCTCAAGACAGACTATAACCCAGAGCCCTGAATGTACTCCACCTAGAGGTTGTGATGTCACATCCTTATCACACATGACTGCTTTGGGAGGCTTATTGTACTTAGTGGAAACTGCTCCCATGCTATTTGAGAAGCAAGCTCCAGAAAATATGGCCCAGGAAAGGGTTGTTGTCAGTGAAATGTTGCTTACCTCAAAAGGATGCTGGATAGGAACAGACACTTTAAAACCTAGCTTGAGGTAGGGAAGGCCATCAAAGGAGGTCTCGTTGAAGATCTAGATATTTACAGTTAATACGGAGAAGGAAGTAGGCCAATGTAATTCTTTATTGTCAAATATAAGCTCCCATTATCCATATCTTTTAAGATAAAGGGCAGGGAGTGGGATCTAAAATAAGACCATGAAGACATAGTGTAAAACACTGGGAAGGATTTGGAAGAACACTGACTGCTTGGTATTTGGTAGAACACTGGCTGGATAGGTGACAAGTTTTAGCAAAAATTAACATGCCACAGCCTCCTTGAGACAAGGAGGAAAAACCCAAACAAGACAAGATGTACAAAACACATGGACATAAGAAATAATAAGGATCAAGATGTAAAATGGAGGATTAAAATATACAGTTTTTACAAGATAAAAAAACGAGCAATTCGGTGCATAAGATATGGACTCAATGATATGAAAATTCACTTAAGGACACCGTTCTTAGAAAGGAAAATACGGGATAGGCTGAATAATGAGAAAGGATGGAAACTTAGGCCACGGTAGAAGTTAGGCTAACTGAAGGAGGAAAACCAAAAATACCTGAAGTGAGCATCTGTGAAAATGGAAGCAGATTGGTATTCTAGAGCGAAATCAGCAGAATTTAAAAAGAAACTTTGAAATTCTATAAACCCTAGCTATAGAATGCAGTTCTTCTATAATGGAGTAAAAAAGATCACTAAGTGCAGTCTCCTTTACACACTAGAAATTAATGGAGTGACCTGTCGGGATATAATAAACTTGCAGCATCAGCCTAGGAACATCTGATGTTGATTGATAAGTCTCAAGAGAATTTAGAATGCCATCAAATGCAAAAAGGACACGGGAGTCCCTGTGATCATCCTCAATTTCTAGAGAATAGTTAGGGTAAGTGATGTTCCCATACTTGGGATGTTTTCTTTTTTTTCCTTGACACAAATAAGCATTGCTTTGCTTTATATAACCTTGAACATGCTGGCCTGTATAGGATTCTCTGGTGAACTCTGTTATCAAAGGCTCATAACTCTGCTATCAAAGGAAGTGGAATCATAAAAATGAGCCTGGTGTGCAAATTACAATCCCATGAACCTATGGATTAAGCACTGCTGTCCAGGAAGCCATGTTTCAGTGCTGAGAATATCCTAGACCTGTGCTGGGAAATAGGTAGCTTCTGTTTACATATAGTTATTTAAATGTGACCAGCAAAATACAAATATGTGGTTACATGCTATGCTGGATAGTGATCTGGGAGGGCCAGTCCATAGTGGGCAGTGCCATCCCTAGGCTGGTGAGCCTGGGCCCTGTAAGAAGACGGGTTGGGCAAACCATGAGGAGCAAGCCAGTAAGCAGCACCCTTCCATAGCTTCTGCATGTTCCGGCCTCCAGGCTCCTGCCCTGCATGAGGATAACTTGTTGTATTATATAGAACTGTGAGTAAAATAAACCCTTTCCTCCTCAAGTTGCTTTTGTCATGGCTTTCCATCGCAGCAATAGTAGCCCTAACTAAGACAAATGCCAACAATATTGACAGTAGATCCAGAGCTTTGAGATTCAGACATTGCTATGGATTATTGTTACACGAATGTTCCTACTATCTCATATGATGGGCATGGATTTTGAACACTCAGAAGCTAAAAAATTAATCACTCATAAAGTTTACTTGAAAGATAATCTTTGAAGGTCTTCTAAATATTAATAAATGCAAAGACATTTTCAGTTCAAGAATAAGGAAGTTTAGCTAGGCATGGTGGCATATGCCTTTAATCCCAATACTTGGGAGGCAGAGGCAGGTTTATTACTATGAGTTCTAGGCTAGCCTTATTTAGATAGCAAGTTCCAGGACCACCAACTACATACAGAGACTCTGTCTTAAAGCAAAACAAGAATAAAGAGGTTTTATTATTAAAGTCTTGATAGCTCCCAAAACAGAGATCTGGGACCACACACTTTCTGTGCCAAAGAAAAATACATACATTTCAAAGCTATCATTATTTTTTTAATTTAACATAATATTTGTATCGACTCTTCTTTATACATCATACACCCCAATCCCATTCGATGCTTAATTCTTCCATGTCCTCTTCCCCCTCCTCTGACCGTGTTACCTTCTCCCCAACAAAACCAAAACCAAACACATAAAAACAAGTCCAGTCTGTGTTATCTATATACTCACTGGAGCACGGTCAAACTCCCAGCGACTTGTCCTTTAAACAGAACTGAATTCTTCCCTTCTTAAACCCCTGTCAGAAGCCGTCAACTGCAGAAAGCTACACTTCAGCATCCTCATCACACATTTGAAGAGTTCTCTTCCATGGATTCCCATTTAAGCTGTTACTTTGGTAGGGGGAAAGGGTAGGGAGGGTAGAGGTCACCAGAGAAGCTTTCTACATAGTTCTTTCTTTTCTCAACCTTGCGTTTTCAGTTATCAGTATCGCTGCCAAAGCAGCTTCCTTGCTCTTCGCCATGAGCAATCCCAGGTTTCTACAGAGTTTCTGGCAACAGCTCTATCCATAAACATGGCCGCTGGCTGCTGACTCAGACAAGGCCCTCGGAGGCAGCCCTTATCACAGACATCAAATCTGGTTTCGGGTGACCACACAGGCCGTTCCCATCAACAGGGGCCCCTGCGGCAGTGTGACCCATGGACATCAACTTGGTCTCAGGCTGCATCACAGACCACATAGATCTGCCTGGCCTTTGGAGATAGCATGGCCCACTGACATCAATACAGACCTTGGCTGCATCTGGGCCTAAGATCCAGTCATGGTCCTTGACAGCAGCACAGACCCAGACAACACCATAACTCCTGGTGTCAGTGTAGGCCACTCATCAAGATGGCCCCTGGCAACAGCACAGCCCATAGTATAGATTGTTATGGCTTCAGGCTGTAGGTCAGACCATGGACATCCACAAGCATTTGATTGTAACAAGGCCACAAACATCAACACAGACCCTGTCTGTGAGAGGGACAGTAGAGAGACCATGGACCCAGACATGGCCCTTGGCAGTAGCACAAGCCTCAAATGGCAGTACAGGACACTGAAATTGGTATGATTCAGGCAGCAGCATAGACTATGGACACCGAGATGGCTTACATCAATATTATTAAAGAAGAAAGAATTGAAGTAATTTAAGCATTCAGCTCAAGAAAAGTAGAAAGTGCACAGGAAAGCAAAACTGAGCAAGGCAGAAGACGTGAATACACAAACGTTTGAGAGGCGAATTCATATATAAAGATATAAAGAGAGAAATAGTAGAATAAATAAACCTATTTATTTATGAGGGAGCGGGAAGCCCTAATACATCTTCAGTTAACTAAAACAAACAGCAGAAAGGAGAATAAGCCCACCACACTGTGAATGGCAAAGGAAATATAAGAGCTGTGGTGCTTTGAATATGCTTGTCTCATAAGAAGTGATACTATTCGGAGGTGTCACTTGCTGGAGTAGGTGAGACCTTGTTAGAGGAAGTTCATCACTGAAGATCTGAGCTTTGAGGTCCTATGTTCATGCCCCTCCCCGTGGAATGTGACCCTCCTCCTAGGTGCCTGCAGAAGACAGTCTCCTCCTGGCTGCCTTTGGATTAAGATGTAGAACTCACAGCTCCCCTGCATACTTCCCACCATGATGATAATGGACTGAACCTCTGAAACTGCAAGCCAGCGCCAATTAAATGTTTTCCTTTATAAGAGTTGCCTTTATCATAATGTGTTCACAGTGATGAAACCCTAAGTCTGAAGTAAATGTTAAATAGATTGATTTTTAAGGATAAAGAGAAAAACACAATACCCCACAATCTGAAAAATGAAAACTTGTTCAGGCATGAGTTAACTTCCATGAGAAAAATTAGAAAACACGTTAAATATTTTAGCATTTTTTAAAGTTTTTTAAGCTGGTTATGGACGTGCTTTTGAAATACTTCTTTTTTTTTTTGAGATTATAATATAAGCACATCACGGCTCCAGGAAAGAACGTCAAAAGGTCAGTCCTGAAAGCATGCATACAAGTAACACCATACAGCCTTGGATACTTTGAAAGAGATTTTCCAAATGTCTAAGGAGATTACTTCAAGAACTTGTTGTTAAAAGACTTTTATTTTTTCCCCCAGTGCAGTTTTTTGTTTTAATAGCCAAATTAATCACAGTCACCAATGGTTTCCTATTTCCAGATCCCAGACTGGCCTCTCCTATTTCCAACATCCCCCACCAGAATGGCTCCTTAGTTACAGCCAAGAAGTCAACACTGAAACATCGAAGGATCTCATCAGGATGCACTGGGCACTGAACACAATAGGGCTTGAGCCAGCAGATGTTGCTGGTTATTATCACACAGTGTTGTCACTATCTTACAAGTCCTCCACTATTCATAGCTTGCTGCCCTGACGCCTGCCAATCACTGATTTTGGTTTGTGTGGTTCATTGTTTTTCCTTTCTCAGAACGTCTCCTACTTAGAATCAGATACTATGTAGCATTTCAGACTAACTTCTGTTCCTTGATGATACACATTTACATTTTTTACACTTTTTCATAGCATAGTTAATTGCAGAGAAAACATTCCTTTTCTAGATGTACAACACTTTAATTTCACACTCACTAACTCAGGGACATCTTGGTTGTTTCTAAATATTTGGAGTAACACATATAGCTGCAACAAACATCTGTGAGTAGGTTCTTGTGAGGACAGATATTTTTTGGAATTGATAGCCAATGATTCTTGGTTGCTAGATCCTATCAAAAGACTATATGTCGCTTTTTAAAAACTGAACAGTCTTCAAAAGTAGGTATATTATTATACATTTTCCATTCACTTAATCAATAACAGAGTTTGTTGCTCCATGTCCTTGTCAATATTTGTTGTCAAATTTCTCAAGTTTGTCATCCTACCAACTAGGATCTGGGATCTTTTTTCTTTTTTCTTTTTTCTTTTAAAATAAAAATTCTTTGATGGCATGTTGTGGGAAATCTTTTTACATGTTGCTTTAACGTCGTTGGTAAGAAATTTGTTAAGATCTTTTTCTCTCTTCTTAATCAGTTTGTCTGTTTTAAGAATTTGGTTAATAGTCATCACACCTGTGTGGATTTATGTTCCAGGTGGAAGATTACAAGTTGCTTATGATTTATACAAATCAATTCTCACGAGAGTAAGTCAAGTGGGCCCCACTGTCATATGCATTTTATGGAAGAGAACATCGAAGTGTTAGAAAATTGGGTCATAATTTCTTTTTCTGGCATTGTGATTAAATAACAAAAGCAGCTTAAGGAGAAAGGATTTCTTCTGGGTCACAATTCAAGAGTACAGTCCTTATGTAGAGGAAGGCAGTGAGTGTCTAAAGCAGCTAGTCACATCCAGTTCATAGTCCGAAAGCAGAAAGTGGCAAATGCATATTCCTTCTTGCCTCTATTCTTTCACTTCTTCAATCCGGGATCCCATCCAGGGAATGGTGCCACCCACAGTGGGCAAGTCTTCCCACCTCAAGTCACAATACAGGTGTGCCTAGATGCCGTCTCCCAAGTGTTCATCAAGTTCTCATCAAGTTGATAACTAGAGTTGGCCATCATATCAAGTAACTTGACCAATGTTCCACTTTCAGTAAAACGGGATCAAACTCCAGTCCAGGTAGCCTGGCTCCAGAGTGATGCTGTGGTAGTAACTATCCTATCTTTTATGCCAACAGATTTTTTGAAGAAAGCAAGGTATACATCTGAACAGTTGTAAAACAAAAAGTAGATTTTAATATTCAGAACCTAGTCCTGACTTAATAACCTATCACTTAAGCTGGGAGATATGGTTTTGTTGCTTGTTGTGGGATAAATCAGATATTCCTAAAACCAAAGACTACCAAGACATCTTTGAGGCAAGCACATTCATCATTACAAGTGCTTATACGGTAGTTCCACTCAATGCAAAGAGTCGTGATGTGTATATGGCAGTGATAGGTATGTAAAAGTTTTAACTTTAATGAAAGGGAAAACCATTATTTAGGATGCCAGTGACATGATGTTCTTCCTAGGGAAATTAAATATCTAAAATGAATGAAAAAGCATAGTGTGCATATTATGAAAAGAGAAAGTACAGAGAAAACCTGACTTGTCTACTTCAAGAAGTGCAAACACAAACGTCTTTACAGGTCAGCCAAGTGATGCAAATCCATAGCCTGTCCTGTGAACAAATAGGTAAAGCAGGTAAGATGTCGTCAGAAGTACACAGAATCAGAATGCTAAAACTGAACTGTGTTCCTGGATCCTATGGACAAAAAACAGGCCAAACATTTAGAATAATGAGAGTAAGGAGTGAGAAGTCCTTTACTCCCATCATATATTAAAATGTTTATAATAACTAAAGTAATTTAAATTTTATTCATTTGATTGGTGAGAGAATAAAATCATCTATTAAAATAGAAAAGATGACAAAATATATAACTATATGTACATGTGTACCCTGTGGAGCACTGGAGTCATTTATTCACGCAAAAACAATGTCTAAACACTAGCCTTGTAATGGATAAGACTTAGGTCAATAGATTAGACAAGACACTGTTGTTCTTCCTCAGGTTCCAGTGATAAAAGTCCCACAAAAATAAGTTTACAAATTAACCAAGATATCATTCAAGATGGATGTGTCATTGTGGTTTAAAGAAGGGACATTAAGCAGGTGAGTGTATAGTTAGAAGAATGAGCCATGTTGACAAGGGAAGGAGTGGGGATACCCACTGAGGAAAGGTTGACAAAAATCAAGAAATGCATCATCCATTCCAGAGGAGCAGAGCAGGAAATGGGAAATTGCCCAGGGTACGCTGGAAAGTTGTTTTAACTTTAGGATGTTGGGCCCAAGGTAAAGAATTGGGTTATGAGCACAATAAGATCTCTCCACAGAAATTGGCACTTGTTTTACTCATAAATATCATCCACCAAGGCAGCTAATCCTCTGTGGAAACTCGTGGGGTTTAGAGGAAGATATAAGGGGTTGCAGCAGAGTAGAGTTCTAAGTACATGAGTAAATTTTAGATGTGTTTTTGGAGGAGAAGGCAAATAATTAAATTTGGGGCAAAAGAAATGGAAGAATCTGTGCCATTTCTCAACTATGAGCTAAAGAATCAATCGGGTGGGTGATATCAGAAGATGGCAGAACACCAGGACTGAGCTTGGTGTGGGAGCCAAGAATCACGAAGTAGGCTGGAGGATGGTGTCAGACATTTCGAAGAAGTACAATGAGGCAGTTATACATCTGATGTTCTGATGAGAAGTCTGACGTGAAGCATCCTTTGATAGCATTTAAAGCCAAGGTACAGATGAGGGCATCCACAAGGCAATGGCATCGGAAAGGACTTCAGCCAACTTCCAACACTTGAAGGGCAGAAAAGGAAGAGCATGACTGCAGTAGATACAAGGGAATCAGGTGAAAACTATGCAAGGAAAGTATCTCAGAGGGGACAGTATTATAGCAGGGTTAAGACTTAAACTCAAGTGAGGTTTAAGACAATGGAACTAACACACAGCTTGAGAAACTTAAAGAAATCCCACTAAAATCAGGGACAAGACAAGGCTGCCCACTCTCTCCCTGTCTATTGACTATAGTACTTGAAGTTCTAGCTAGAACCTAAGAAAACTAAAGGAGTTCAAGGGGTTACAAAGGAAGGAAGGAAGAAGCCAAACATTGCTATCTGCAGTATTCATAAGTGACTCCAGAAATTCTACCAGAGAACTCCTACAGCTGATAAACAACTTCAGCAAAGTGGCTGGATAAAAAATTAACTTAAAAAATCAGTATCTCTCCTTCACAAAAATGGTAAGCGGCTCAAGAAAGAAATTAGGCAAATAACACACTTCACAATGGCTATAAATAATATAAATTATCTTGGTGAAACTCTAACCAAGCAAGTTAAAAACCTGTATGATAAGAACTTCAAGTCTCTGAAGAAAGAAATTGAGGAAGATAAAGATGTAAAGATCTCAGAGGCTCACGTATCAGTAGAACTAACATAGTGAAAATGGCCATCTTACCAAAAGCAATGTATAAATTCAAAACAATGACCCTCAAAATTCTAACACAATTCTTTACAGATATTGAGAGAACAATTCTCAACTTCATATGAAAAATAAACAAAACAAAACAAAAAAACAGGATAGCCAAAATAATCCTAAACAATAAAAGAACTCAAGCTGTACTACAGAGCATTAGCAATGAAAACTTCATGGTATTGTTATAGAAACAGGTTGGTTAATGGAATTGAATAGAAGACCCGGAAGCAAACCTACACACCAATGGACACTTGATTTATGACAAAGACGGCAAAACCATACAATGGAAAAAGGAATGGTGCTGGTCTAACTGGATGTCTGCAAATAAAAGAATGCAAATAGATCCATACATATCGCCCTACACAAAGTGAAGCCCAAGTGGATCAAAGATCTCAACAAACCCGGATACATTAAAACTAATAGAACAGAAAGTAGGGAATATTCTGGAACTCATTGGTACTGGAGGAACCTTCCTGAACAGAACATCAGTGGCTCAGGCTCCAAGATCAACAATTGATAAATGGGACCTCATGAAACTGAAAAGGTTCTGTAAAGGCATAAGACACTGTCACTAGAACCAAAAAGCAGTCTACAGACTGAGAGACAATCTTCACTAACCCTACATCCGATAGAGGTTTAATATCCAAAATTTATAAAGAGCTCAAGACGTTCAACATCAAAAACCCAAATAACACAATTGAAAAATGAGGAAGAGAGCTAAACAGAATTCTCAACAGAAGAATCTTGAATGGCTGCAAAGCACTTAAAGAAACGTTCAAAGTTTTTCGTCATCAGGGAAATGCAAATCAAAATGTCTCTGCGACTCCACCTTACACCGGTCAGAATGGCTAGGATCAAAAACTTAAGTGATTGCACATGCTGTCGGGGATGTGGAGCAAGGCGAACTTTCCTCCATTACTGATGGGAGTGCACATTTGTACAACCACTTTGGAAGGCAACAATTGATGAAGTTGGTGGGCACAGAATTCCCGTAGAGCAAGAGGTGAGGAAGTGGGAGCTGATGCTTCTCACAACCTTTTCCATACAAGTAAAAGGTTAAAATCATTCCAGTTCAAAACAGCACTTGAGTTTGTTAAAAGCAGTTCCAACCAGCCAGGTGAAGAAAGGCTACAGAGGTTCTTAGTATGATTTATCGCTAACTTGGGAAAACAAAGTTTGAGGTTTCTGAGAAGGAAATGGAAGAAATACTTCAAAACGAGAGCAAACCTCTCTCTTTCTCTCTATTTTGTATTTTCATTTTGTAATCATACTTTTTCCAATTTTTTCCATATTGTGCTCTTGTTTTAAGCCAAAGTATTAGTCTCTCTCTCTCTCTCTCTCTCTCTCTCTCTCTCTCTCTCTCTCTCTCTCTCTCTCCCCCTCTCCCTCTCTCTCTGTGTGTTTCTCTTTCTTTCACCAACCACTTTTTAAGGAACCTACCTTGTCCAATACCATAAGAAGTCAATTCAGTATAACAAGCTATCTGCATTACACTGGCTGCCTGACTTCAGACATCTGTGGTCTATGAGACTGCTCACAGCTATAACAGAAAGTAGGCAAGGTGTTATCCTCAGTAAAACCACAAGAAACAAAGTGGAAGTTGTAAGTCCCTGTAACTCCAGGCTACTCATCAGAACTACAGAGTACAAGTATGAAATGAAAGAACTTGACACAAGGTCATGGCAATTGAGTCATCTTGAGCAACATCATCAGAGTGGTTAAGGCAGAAATTGCCCCTCATTGAGTAAGATCGTGGGAGAAATCTTTAGGACATGGTGACCAATTTGTGGTTACACTAAATTCTTCAGTGAAGTTAGAAGTGGGGGAGGTTACCCAAGAAGTAGCCTTTCCTTTTCTCTTGGGAGTTCTTGTGCATCAGCTAGAGTGTAAGTATATTGTACACAGAAGCAGAGGATGACTACACTATGTGTGTCTCCCCCAGCACAGAAGGCTGTAATCAGCTATCCAACGAACAGCCCCAGATTCCCTCTAGATCTTGTGTTCAATACTCTGTCATTTGTCTGAGTCCAGTTAAGGAAAGGTTAGCTCTAACTACGTTTAAAGAAATGTGGTCAGTGACAAGAGGTCACAGATCAGGAGACTTTAGAACTGAGGTTGCATAGAGACTGTTTTGCATAGTTCCTGTTATGGCTGTGGGTTTGGTAATGTTACTGTAGAGACCATTGCTCAAGCTCATGTCTACCTACCATTGCATATTAAAAATTTGGGGAGGATCTGGATACTACATCCGACTCAGTAGAGCGAGGGAGGGCACCTCATTGTATCTGAGGCAAGGATTCCCTCGGTTGGCAGTGGGAAAGGTAAAATGTGTGCAAGCAGACTTGACTCAAAATTCTTCTGGTGTCTGACTCAGAACCAGGGGGTCAAAGACGTTTTTAGCTACGGACCTGGCTTTTGCACCGTATGCTTAGGCAAGCGCTGAAAGGAAATGATCTCATGAGATGAGCAAGTAACTACATTACATCTACCTGGAAACCAGGAAACAGCCAGTGCACTGGAACTTAGACGCAGAAAACCTAGAGGTGGCCGGCGGCCTTACTGATGCACCTTTTCTCTGTCTCACTGTGTTCCGCACCTTCACGCATAGATGTCAATGTCACAGGTTCTTTTACATTCGTCAGACAGAAAACACACCTCTCATTCCCCTCAAACTATCGAGCTGTGTACTCCTCAGCTTTTATAATCTTCATTTTGTAATCTGAAGCTAGCTACGAATGAGGTTGATGTCAGGGTTTATAAAATATGTTCATGTGCTTGCGTCTCCCTCTGCCCTCCATTTTGGTTCTCTGTGTAGCTCTGGCTGTCTGAGAATTCATCCCATCAACCAGGCTGACCTGAGACTCACAAAAATCCTGCGGCCTCCACCTCCTGAGTGCTGGGATTAGAGGTGAGCACCACTACTGCCCAGCTGTACTCGGATCGTTGCTAGAAAGTCTTGGTTTTATGCTTACAGTTACTTTTATCGGATTTTATTTTTATGTCTATAGATGATACGTTCAACCTTATATTCCATTTAATTTCAGGGTCTTGAGTTCTTAGCTATGCATAGGGAGGAGTCTGGTTTTCCATCATTCAAGTCCTCAGACAATGTGCTTCTGTAGAAGATGATGGCCACAGTGAAGGCAGCTTGTTCTGCACCTTCTCAACCAGATGTGTATGGACACGTGAACCAAGTTTCTTCCCTCTCCATCTCTCTCTCCAGTCCTCTTTCTTTCCCTCCCTCCCTTTTTCCCTTTTCTTCCCCCCCCTCTCCCCCCTGCTCCTTATTTGCTCCCTCCCTCTTTCCTTCCCCCTGCCTCCTTCCTCCCTCCCTCCCTTCTTCTTTCCTCCCTCCCTCTCTTCTTATCTCTGAAATACTGCACTGCCCGGGTCCTTCTTTAATTAAAGAAAAGCTACCAGAAGTCAATCTTGGGCTGGATTTTTATCTAAAAGTACTCTAGAAAGTCCTAACATTCAGCCAACAGCAACCGTCAATGTTAATTGAAGCATTTCAAGTCTGACTCTTTGACTTTGAGAAAAATCAATGCTTTCTATATTGATGGTTCTCAAACTTTGGTGGTTACAAGAAATTAGTCACACCAATTAGTAAACACAACGAATAAAAAAATCTAAAGTACAGCCAAGTTTAAGAACTGTACCTGCACCCCTCCGATTCAAAATATGGGTATTGTCCTGGAATTTGTTAAAACAGCAGTCTTGTCACAAGCTTGTCTGCAATTGCCTTTGTCACATTGAAGTTTTATTGACACTGCTGCAGCCTTGAAGTTTCCACCTTAAATGTTGGAGTTTGCTATTTTATCACCTCTTTCAAGTCATTCCCTTATATCAGAGAGCAACAATGTAAAGGTATAATTCTAAAACCTTGTTTCCGAAAACCATCCAGGTCTTTTCAGGGAGGGGATGGCTATGGCTTCAGCTTGTTTCGTCTTTATATGTTTGTTAGTGTTCTTTCTTTTCTCCTTGGTCCTGCACATGTTTGGTGACTGCAGGAGGAAATGCGAGGGAGGCAAAGGCCTCATGTTCTTCGTCTAAAAATGAAACGACACTCTGAATATGAAATAGGAATCGATCAGAGATGCTTTGACACCTTGCAGTGTGGGAGGAGAAGGCAGCAACCAGGGCACTCCCTCAGAGCAAGTTAGTTAGCTCTGCTCTGTTGGAACAATGGTGTTCCCCGGGATGTCAAGATCATGCTGAAACCTCCTCCAACTCTCCAGAATGGCAGCCTCCACACCAGGCAGAAGATTTGTTCTTCAGAAAGAGTTTTAGTACAGAGAAGCCTGATAAATATATTTCTACTTAGGGTGAGTCACCGCCACTTTCCATTGAAGCAATTTTCTACATGTGATGGGTTTTTAGAATTTGCATTCACTCCTGCAGCACTGTGACTGAGAAATAACTGTTGAGCCACAGTTTGGTAAGGAATTGCCTGAAAGCTGTCTGTGCAGATTTCTCATTCCAGAATGTTCCTTTCTAGTCAGCCTCTGCCTCATTCTTTGTTCTAAGCCTATCCTAAACCCTATGAAACTACGTTATATTCTGCATGTCCTACGTACCTTACATGTACACACACACACACACACACACACACACACACACACACACACGTGTACAATGTGCAAATCCCCTGGGTCTCCTTTCCATATGTGTTTCTCTCAGCTAATCATAGGCTATTGGAGGCGCAGTTTCTACAATACTCATCTAATATCAACAGTAGTTGATATTTGGGAATTGCTTTGATATTATGTGATGGGCACTTAATATGCAAAATTTCATCTAATTTTCAAAAATTGAATGAAGTTTTTATTTTCCCCAGAGTGGGCAAAAAGGTCAGCTCATTGTCCCCAATGTCCATACTTTGCCCTCTATAGAGGAAAAAAATTCTTGTAAATGAGCATCTCTTGATAAAATGAAGGAATTAAATATGGTTCATTATGAAGATTTTAAGCAAAAAAAAATTTATCATGATACAATGAACTTCTACATACTTACCTACTAACTAGTATCTCCAGTCAATAGTTTTTGTATCTTTCATCCATATTTATTTTACTGTGTGTGTATATGTACATATGTGTGTGTGCATGTGTGCATGCATGTGCATATGTACACATGTAAGGTACGTAGGACATGCAGAATATAACGTAGTTTCAAAGGGTTTAGGATAGGCTTAGAGTAAAGAATAAGACAGGAAAATTCTGGAACGAGCAATCTGCACAGACAACTTTCAGGCAATTCATTGCCAAACTGAGGCTCAACGGATATCCTAATGTCAGACACTTTTGCATTTCTGTAGATGGCAGAGTGGTGGTCTCAAAAAGGCACTTCCATATTCTAAGTCCCTGTTCCTGTGAACGATACTATTTGTTAAGAGACGAAATGTTATCCTATTTGAAGTAAGTCTTTGCCTACATAATTACCTCAAAGATACAGAGATGAAGAAATCATCATGAATGATCTGTGTCGGCTGGGCATCCAATGGCAAGTCTCTTTCCATAGGGACTGTAGGACAAGGGTTAGCAGACAGAGAAGATGAGGGGACATTATGAAGATAGAAGTCATAGATGGGCGATTATCAGCCACAAGCCAAGGATTGTGTGGAGGTCCCAGACATTGGACGAAGCAAGGACACATTCTACTTCAGAAGTACAGAAAGGAACACTGTCCAACACTTTGATTTTATGTGCTTGCTTCTAGAACTGAGAAACAACGAACAAATGAATTTTTGCTGTTTTGCATCAAGCTCCTTAGAATTTGCTACAGTGTCTCTGGGAACTAGCACCACCTGGCATATTCTAGTATGTATTATAAATAAGGATAGTCTTCTACATAAATACAGTACAGTGATCACATATAAAAAAAACTGACCCTATTGACCTAATTTTGCTAATACCTTGGTGTTAATGCTTCCCAGAAGTCGCATAGAGTGTTTTTTATGAGATCTATTAGAGAATAATATACTGCATTTGGTTATTATTCCTTGTAAGTATTTTTTTCTTCTAGAAAAATGTCCCCTTTATCCTTTCTACCCTGTTTCCATGGCACTGAATTATAGCTAAAGCTGATAAATTACTCACATTATAGGAGTACCCCTTGGATAGAGTGAGAGGCTGTTGCAAGGTGGTGATTCTGCTGGGAGAGTTCCAAAGCTCACTGAGTCCTGTACTGCTTATAACAATCTCACTGCGGGAAGGGCTAATGGGAGGCAGTGACAAAGGAGAGACAACTTTCTCCACTGGCTGACATCTTTTGTGGGCTTCTTCTCTTTTCTTATATTGGAAGATATTAAGGCTCAGTAAGGAACTACCAGAGAGGAGGTAGAATAAACCCCCTTCCCACTGAAACCATGGTTCTACACACACACACACACACACACACACACACACACGCACAAACGCATGCACACAAACACACACATACACATACACACACTTATGATGATTTGATGTCTGAATGTTTGAGACCCAAGGAAGATAGTGGTACGGCTCATTCAGAATTGGAAGGCCTGGGAAGAAGGGCCATCATAGATAAAGGGCAGCCGACGACCAGGATGCAGCAGAAATAGGAAAGAAATACATTCTCCCTTTCTAGTCTATTGTTCTATTTATACCTTCAGTGGAGAGAGTGATGTCTACTTACATTCACGGAAGGCAGTCTACTTCACTGAATCTACCAGCTCAGACTTTAATCCTATATAGACATTCTCAGAAATAATGTTTAGCAGAATAAATGGATGTCTTACCAACTGGTCAAGTTGAAGCATTAGATTGACTATCATGTATGTTGTAATTGGCACTGCCTCCAAAGTCCTTGTATTTCATGCAGGTCTCACTGAGGCAAGAATTTCATCTTTTGGAGTCTATTCCTCTATAAATATTAGACACGTCCATGAAAAATAGCACACCTCTAGAATTTGAATTTGAATGCCTTGTATTGCTAATGAAGTGCTGTGAATTGTTTTTATTTGTTTGTGTTTTTGTTTTGTTTTGTTTTTTACCATACACATGTCTTGCCTACTGATTACATCATTGAAAGGGATCTGGGGCTGATGGTTGTTTAATAATGAAAGCCTTCATTTGCTTTCTAATTTTACACAGGACTAAATGTTCAGTGAGAGAACTAGAGTGGAGAACTGAGTGCTTAGCCACCAGTTTTGGCATCCATTATGTACCTAGAAGGAAGAAAGGCAAAGCTTCTGAGATTCTTGGCTGAGGGGACACCTCATTAATTCTGAAAGAACTCTGAAAGAGAAATGATGGCCCTGTTTAGAATGTTCAAGGTGTTTCTTGACCTTTCCTAGATTAACTATCATGGTCAACGCCAAGAAATGTCCTTTTGTCACTGTCTCAAGGCCTGACATTTGTATTCTTTCCTGCCTCTTGTTTGACTTAAGGCTGCCTTTGGGCATTTATTGACTGGATTAGCACATTAGTTTTACTATTTTCTTCTATGTCCTTTTATGTTCTGGTGAGTTTATTAGTTGAAACCAGTTTTCTTCTGAGAGTTTATTCCAAAGGCCTTTACAGAAGGCGGGCATATTTCCTTTTCTCATAAAGATAAGAACACATTGGTAAGCTAAATAAAGTTAGTGAATTGTCTAAGACTGAACGGTGGATCAGATTCCATGACAAACTCCCTTATAAAGAAGCCACTTCAACCCCTCAGGCTTCCTTCTCCAGACACATGAACCACGGAAAAACAAGTACTTCTTTTGGTACCTGGTCGTGTCCCTTTGTTTTCTCTGGAGACATTTTTGTGACCTAAAACTAGCTGTCAGTATTTAGGATCTCTACCTGGGCTCCAGGAAAGGCAGAATCATGAGTTCTCTTTGAGTACATACCAATAGTCCAAGAGCAACTATAGAAGACAAGCCATATTTAGGAATATATGGAAACTATATTTCAGAGGGAAGAAAACATGAAATTTCATGTACTCCCAATGATAAGTTCTCATACCCAAATTAATCCACTAACATACTTCCTAGTGCTCTTCATTTTAATGGCATGCTTACTCAACAGTGTCTGATTAATAATCTCTCTTTGGTTTTGTACAATTATGTATCATTTTTCCACAGAAGCATCTTGGAAGCACCTAGAAACCATGAGGGTGCTATTAAAACATGCCTGGATCTGAGAATGTACAAGCAGTCCTTTAGACTCACCCTAGACCTATCTTACAGTTTGCTTCTAAGCCTGTCTTCCCTTAGGCCATCCCCTAATCTTTTTTGATGACTTTTAATCTGTCTTTCTAGAATGAAAAAGAATCAAGTAACAGCTTTCAATTATTCGAAAATAAAAAACGACTTTCTGTCAGCCAGTACAATTTTGTAGTTCAAAGCTAATCAAGTATTAAAATGCCGCAAACATTACTTTCAAGAATTCCTGATTGATTTGCCTGCTTGCACTTCCGTTTTCTTGCCTGCGCTTATCACCAGTGAAGAAAAAAAGAATTCTTTCAAGATTCCTAGACAGTTTCTTGCAACTGCCTTTTTTTCTAATTTTGCTGCCATGACAGAATTATATGTAATGAACAGAAATTTATTTGTCTTACAGTTTGAAGGCTAGAAGTCCAAAAAGGAGCTTTGGGCCAAAGTATATTAGCTTATGCCAGCCAGGTAGAGGAGCAAAGGATGGAGAGGGAGGAGTGGGGGAGGGGAGGGTCATAGATGCTCCTTCATCAGGAACCCACACCTGCAACAACTATCTTCTCATCATAATGGCAAGAATTCATTGCCCTAATTAACCATATATTAAATAGGCTACCTCTCACCTGTGAGAATGAGGTTTTTAGGACACGACTGTGGTTAACACATACAAATCATAGCACACATGATCTAAAATCACCTCCCATAGACAGCTTTGTATAGTAGATTCTCTTTAAGACATTTAGATACAAAAGTGAATACAAATTCAATACCAGCCACACCTACTGGTTTCTTGTAAGCTGCGTCAGGTTAAAGCAGACATCAGAAAGCTCTCATGGAAAATGATCTTATGGAATAACTCTAACCTTCATCTGGCTCTAAACCCCACAGTCCCAAAATACAGAAGAGTTTCAAGCTCTCAGTATAGCTGGAAAGGTAAAGACAGATGGAAAAAATGAAAATTAATTAAATCTGGAAGCATGCAAACAAAAATATTTCTTAAATGAAATATAGAGTGAGCATAGCACTAAGGTTTGGTTCTATGTTTTAAATTAGTCATCCTCTAACTAATGTTTAGTAGCACCATCATTGCACTGCTGCAGGATCTCTCTCTCTCTCTCTCTCTCTCTCTCTCTCTCTCTCTCTCTCTGTGTGTGTGTGTGTGTGTGTGTGTGTGTGTTGCTTGTATAGAAGTAGGCTTCCACATATCTTTTTCAAAATTTCTTTAGTGTTATTTATCCATCCTTGTGCTCCTTCTGTGTTCCTCCATCATAGTTTAACCCTTACAGATCCCTTACTCCCTTGTCACCTTTATGCCACTGTATTCTGTCTCCTCTCTCTTAGAAGTCCTCCCTGTGGCCCTTTAGTAACATCATGACTTCTGTGCATATTGCAAATGAAATGAATATATCATAGGACCCAAAGCTAACATCCACAGGTAAGAGAAAGCATGTGACATTTGTGTATCTAGTTCTGGATGAATGTTTCCAGCTCCATCCACTTACTAAAATGGTTCACTATTCTTAATAACAAAATAAGATTCCATTATGTAAATATAACACATTTGCAATATCCATTCATCAGTTGGTGAACATCCAGGCTGTTTTCGTTTCCTGACTACTCTGAGTAGAGCAGTTATGGATATAGATAATATGTATCCATAGAATAAAGACATGGAGTCCTTTGGAAATATACTGAAGATTAATATATCTGAATCATACGATTGGTCTAAATTTCGAAAGTGACTGCCCCAGAAATGAGTAAGGGGTTCCCTTTCCTCACATCTACCTAACCATTGTTATCATCCTCTGTTTGTCTGTCCTTCCTTCTTTCTTTCTTTTTCTCTCTCTTTCTTTCTTTCCTTCTCTCTTTCTTTCTTTGCCCTTCTGACAAGAGAGAGTCAAAATCTCAAATAGTTTTAAATTACATTTCTCTGACAGCTATAGATGTTGAACATTTTTTAAAATGCCTCTTTTTTTACTTTATCTTATAAGGACTCTAGTTCTAGGACCAATTTTTCACATTGGGTTGTTTTTTTTTCCTCTTGTTTAATTTTTTAGTTCCTTATGTATTCTGGATTCTAGACTTCTATTAGATGTACAGCAGGTAAAGGTTTTTTGCATTCTGTCGGCTGCTACTAGAATGATGATATCCCTTATTGTATAAAACCTGGGTATTATCATAGGATCCTATCTATTAGCTGTCAGTTTTAATGCCTGCGCTATTGGAGTCCGGTTCAGAAGGTCCTTTCCTGTGCCTGTTGAGTTAGTGTATTCTCTCGTGTCTCTTCTCTCAAAATCAGGGCATCAGGGCTTATGTTGAAGTCCTCGATCCCTTTGGCCTTGAGTTTTGTGTAGGGGGAGAGATAAGAATCAAGTTTCATTCTTCTACATACAAATCACCAGTTTAATCAATAGCATTTGCTGAATATGCTATTTTTTCTCCAGTGTGAACTGTTGACTTCTTTGTAAAAAAAAAAAAAAAAAAAAAAAAAGAAAGAAAGAAAGAAAGAAAGAAAAGAAAAGAAAAGAAAAAGAAAAAAGCAAAAACAAAACTCAAAACCAAACCAAACAAAAACAAACAGACAAACAGATAATAACAACAAACCCCGAAATATCAGGTTGCCGCAGGGGTGTGGGTTTATACATGGCTTCTCAATTCTAGTTGAGTGATAAGTAAGTCTGTTTCCATGCCAACACTATGATGGTTTCCTTACCATAGCCCTGCAATATAACTCGATATTTGGATGCTGATGGCTCCAGCAGTTTGTTGTTGCTCTTTGTATTTTTAAAGGAAATTAATATTTCCTCTTTTTCAATTTCTATTAAGAATTATGTTGGGATTTTGAAGGGTATTGTATTAAACCTTTAGATTGGTTTTACTAGGTTAGCCATTTCCACAATATTAATATTGCCAGTCCATGAGCACAGGAAGTCTTTCCATTTTTCTATTATCTTCCTTAATTTTTTTCAGTGTCTTAAAGTTTTCATTGTACAAGTCTCTCACTTCCTTGGTTAGATTTATTCCAAGATAATTTGGCAAGATGATTGTGAATGATATGCCATGATGTTTTTCTGTTTGCATCTACAAAGGCTACTAATTTTGTGTGCTGATTTTGTATGCTGTTACTCTGCTAAATGTATTTATCAGCTGAAGGAGTTTTCTGATTGAGATTTAGGATCACTTACATATAAAATTACGCAGTCCGCAAAGAAAGACTAACTTCTTTCTTTCCCAGTTATAATCCTTGTAAGGCAAACACAAGTGGGGAGAGTAGATATTCTAGTCTTGTTCCTAATTTTAGTAGAAATTCTTCGAGTTTTTCTGTATTTAGGATAATGTTGGATGTTAGCTTCTTGAATATTCTCTGTAGTATGTTGAGATATGTCCACTGTATCCATATTCTCCCAGAACTTTCCTCATAAATGAATATTGGATTTTGTCAAATGGTCATATGATTTCTGTTCTTTAGTTTATTTATGTGGCAGGTTTTATTTATCAATTCATGTATTGTGAATCATTTCTGCATCTCTGAGATGAAGCTGACTTGATTATGGTGTATAATCTTGCTGTATTCTCGAATCAAGTTTACCAGTATTTTATTGGGAACTTTTTGTGTTTGTATCATCAGAGATATTGGACTATATAGTTCTCTTTTTCCTGGTTATTTGTATAATTTTGGTATTCGGATAATCCTAGCTTCACAGATTGAATGTGAATGCATTTCTTTTTCTGTGTTGAGGAGTAACTTGAGGAGTATTGGTGTTAGTTGTTTTGTGAAGGTCTGGTGGGATTCTGTATTGAATCCATCTGACCCTGAGCCTTTTTAGTTGGGAGATTTTTAATATATGCTTCTACCTCATTGGGTGTTGATAGGTTATATCTCTGCCACCAGTAAAATGAGTCAATTCAAACTTGATAGGAATATATTAAAGGCAGATTTATTGGGAAACTGCTTTTAAGCTTTTGTTCACTGGCCCCAAAGAAGTCACCTTGGGGAGAGTGGAAAATAGGAAGGGGAAGAGAAATAGAGAAAGGGCATGGGCACATAATGAGAGAGAGAGAGAGAGAGAGAGAGAGAGAGAGGGGGGGGGGAAGAAGAAGAGGAGGAGGAAGAGGAGGAGGAAGAGGAAGAGGAAGAGGAGGAGGAGGAGGAGGAGGAGGAGGAGGAGGAGAAGAAGAAGAAGAAGAAGAAGAAGAAGAAGAAGAAGAAGAAGAAGAAGAAGAAGAAGAAGAAGAAGAAGAAGAAGAAGAAGAAGAGAGACTATATAGGAAGGTGCCCCGAGGAGAAGGGCAGCCTAGCATCTGGGCTGCAAAGTTCAGGGTTGGGGTCAGTGTATGCCGGGTAGGGAATTAGGGATGCTGGAAGAACCCAGAGGCCAGTGTTGCTGGGTCTGAAACCAAACAGGTATTAGTAGTCCATTTAAATTATTTATTCATCCTGAGTTTACTTTAGTTAACTTTGGTAGAATATATATGTACATACATACATACATACATACATACATACATACATACATATATACATATGTTTGTACATACATAGTCCCAATTCTAGTCCCTCAAGAGCAGAGGTGGTAAGCTTCTTAACATTTCCATACAATATTTCATCTTGTTGGGTCTCAGTAAGCACTTGTTCTATGGAAGGTAGATCACAATAAATGTTTACTTGGTAGATAAAAGGCCTTGAATACATCATAGAGATCAAAACAAGAGTCTAAGAAACTCAGTCTAAATCCACGGTTTCAGCAGGAACCTCTATGAGATGTCTATCGATTATAGGAGTCACCTAAAACCTGGGCAAAGGGCACTCAAGGAACCACAAGATAGTTCAGTGGAGACCTCTGGGGACAACATAGTCAGTCTACTGGTGTTACCTGGTTGTTTATCTACTCTATTAAATTAAATTTTAAAGTGTTTAAGGGAAAGAAGTATAATTTCTTTTTATGTTTTATACATACCTTACAAATATTTTTCATGAATAAATTTTACCCTGAACACTTTTCTCTGGAAGTGATTGAACCTCTTTTTTGCTATTTCATTATTTTCTTTAAGATAAGACATGGAACGTGAAAAAGGTGCTTCCCTTCCAGGGTGGATTTGGGGGAGGAGATTCTGTCATTAATAATTAACTGAAAGCATGAACATGAGTGAAGGTAGAAACCCCTATCATTCAGCAACACATCTACTTGCTATTGACTCTCCCCACTAGCATGCAAACTCTGCCAGACCTCAGATCAATATCTGTTTGGTTTGCTAGCATATCCTGAGCACCTAAGGATGGTTTGGGGTGCATTAAACATGCTTAATAAATATTTGTTGATGGAAGAAACGGGAAGAGGAAAGAAGAGACTGAGGGAGGGAAGACTTTTGTATATGGAAATGTATAATAACTATGCATCCATGCTAATATCTATCCTACTTCATTGGTAAGTGATCTAAGAAACACGCCTGCTGGAATCAAATTCTCTCCAAGACTCCAGTGGAGGGACATTCTGAAGCAAGAGGAATAAACTGTAAAAGGAAAGGAAAGAAAAGGAAAGAAGCTGGCTGTATGACTGGGCAGGAAAATGCCATGTAAGCTCCAAGCAGACAGATGTTAGAAGATAGTGCATCATGGGAAAATGGCACAAATGTGCCTCTAAGATAATGGTTTCTAACTACCTGATCAGAATCGGGAAAAACCAAAGGAGTTGTTGACTACAGCCTACTTTATGTGCAAGGATTACACCTCAACTTCAGTGCAGTAGAAGAAACATTACTTTAATTATGCACTTCTGCACTTGGATGAGAAGTATTTCTAGAAAATAAGTACATTTTCCCCTAATGGTCATGACATAGTTTTGGGATTTTTTTCCCCTAGTCTTTCTATGTCTTTCTTTCAAGCCTATTGCTTTGACTATGAGCCTATTTGGTCTTACCAAAAAGTGTGTGTGTGTGTGTGTGTGTGTGTGTGTGTGTGTGTGTGTGTGTGTATGTAAAACCATAGTTCAGGTGACATGGTTAGATGCCTCTCTCTAACCCCTCTACAAGAAGAGTTTTTATAGCATTTGCTGTAAGTTCTGTGGCTGTCACTTAAGGTTGATTCATGTCATAGATTTAATATGTATACATATATAAGTATATTCTCATTATAGCTAACTATAGACTGAAGAATATTTGCTATTCATATCCTATCCTTATGTCCTGTGTAGATCCAATGTAGTTAAAGTTTTTACTTATTGCAATCAAAAAAAGAAAAAGAAAGAAAGCCTTTTACAATTTGGAAGTGTTAAGTTTACAAAGAGTGGACTCATGATAGTTTTTCTTCACTGTTCACAAGATTTATGGTCACCTAGGAGACACACCTCTGAGCATATCTGTAAGGGCATTTCCGAGAGACTTAACAGAGGAAAGAGGACCCATCCTGAATGTCAGAAGCACCTTTCCATGGGCTGAAGTTTTAGACTAAATAAAAGGGTGGGGGCAGAGTTTGTTTAGCAACAGTGTTCATCTTTCTGATTTCTGGTCTATTAAAACATGAGCCAGCAGCTGCTACAAGGGACTGCCAATGCAGGGTCTTTCCTGCCATCACGGACCATGTGGAAACTGTGGGTGCAAAACTGTGATCCAAAAAAATATCTTTCTCCCTTAAAATTGATTCTCCTCAAATATTTGGTCACAGCAACAAGAAGGGAAACAAACACATCAGGGTATCAGCTAGACCTCTTTATTTTCCTAGAAAAAAACAAACAAAACAAAAAAATCCTATAGCCCGTAACCCTATTAAGTGGGAAGACTGAGGTAGGAAGATTGCTGGGGGTTTGAGATCAGCTGGGACAGCATAATAAGCCAGCCCTTGGCTACAGAATCAGACTGTGTCTTGCTAGCATGGTTACGAAGGAAAAAACTCCTTATTAACTGTTGGTGAGAGGGCAAATTGGTGAGGCTGCTCTGAAAATCAGTGCTCAGATCCTACAAAAACTAAAATCTATCGTATGACTTAGCTACACCATTCCTTCACATACACTCAGGGGATTCAACATCTTGCTTCACAGATCCTTGCCTAGCCATCGTCATTACTACCTATTCACAATGTCCATGAAATGGAAACAATCTAACTGTCCTTCAACAGATTAATGCATAATGAAGGTGTGGTGTGTGTACATAATGGAATGCTGTTTAGCTGTAAAGAAAAAGGAAATCATGAAATTTGGAGGTAAATGGATGGAGCTACAGAAAAATTACCCCGAGTGAGATAACCTAGACCCAGAAAGAAAGATGCCGCATGGCGTCTCTCACCTGTGGATCGTAGTTCCACATCCTTCCATATGAGTATACAACATGGAGTAACTGCAGAAATCAGGAAACTATGAAGGGACCAGTGGAGGATGGAGTAGCAGGGCTTAAGCTTGAGAGGGGACTGGAGAGATAACAGGAGGTGAGATGATGTTAGAGACAGAAAAGGCTGGGAAGGATAGATGGAGATCAATAAAGAGAGAGGAGGCTGGGAAGGATGGATGGAGGTCAATAAAGGGAAAGGTCGGAAGGACAAATGACACCATGGCTGTTTGATAAAACCTCAAGGAATCATGCTATTTAATATTTACCTAAAATTATACATAATACATATAAGTGTATTAAACCCACACATTTATATCTGAAAAGCAATTGGGCCCCTTGTGATACCCTCAAGACTGACAACACTCCAGCAGGAAACAAACCAACAATTAAAAAAAAAACCCTTCCCTTTAAACAATTAGGAAGTATAGTTCAAGTGACTCCCCAAACAATACAGACAATTGATGTAGTCCTTGGCTGTCTCTCAGATGATGAAGTTATCCTCTATTGCTGAAGTTATTGCATTCTCAGGACATAAGACTCAAATGATTTCAGCTGTATCTGACCTAAAAGCCTTATTCTTGTCATCTAGCTTCTACAGTACTAGAAAATACTATGCAAGCTGCCAAGGGAAGGTAATTAAATAGTCCTACCCACTACAGCACCTATGAACCTTGAATGTTACCAATATGACAAGATGTGTGTAAAGGTACAATAGGGGCACTTACCTGTTAGTGACTAGCACTTTGCTAGACCATATAATTCCTTACTACATTCTAAATCTTGTCTTTACATTCACAGTCAGTATAACTATCACTTCTCACCAGAGAAGCCTATCTTTACCGAAAAATGAAGACCATCACAAAAAAAGAAAACAAATAAACAAACAAACAAAAACCAACTATAATAGACAAAAGGCTAATTTTGATCGTGATCGTGAATATCCCAGGCCTGGTGGATATATTTACATCATAGACACTTCGGCTCAGAGAACATCAGGAAAAGGAAAGAATTTAAGAGATAGAATACTAGGACATCTTCTATTAAACAGTGTTTCCTAGAAATAGCTATCAAAACAAGACTGAAATGGTGGCAATATCGATGGACATGTCATGCATCAATATGTCAATATCAAATGTCAATATGTCAAAATGTCAATGTCAATGGACATCAATATCAATAGGAAATTTTACAGGGTCCTACCCGTAGACAAAGAACTGCAGGCAATTAATGACTGCTAGAGGGACAGTAAGCCTCTCCTAGGGACAAGACTCCTTATTGGTTTTTCAATGCAGAGTTTTCAACCCTGAAGTTGTATACACATAAACAACAAAAAATGGACTCAGTACTTTCTATAAGACCAGATTTGCACATAGATATTGTTTAAATTTGACTTTGCCCTAGAATATTTTTTCTCCATCTATGGTGTTTTAAATTTTTGCTGGGTATGGCTGGCATCTGTAGCCTCTTAGAGTCTAAAAGTGAAAGACTTCTATAACAATAACTTAAAGTCTTTGAAGAAAGAAATTGAAGAAGCTATCCAAAGATAGAAAGATTACTCATACTCATGGATCTGAAGGAATAACAGTAAAAATGGTCATCCTACCAAGAGAAATCTTCTCAAAATTGCAACATAATTCTTTACAGACCTTGAAAGAACAATGCTCAAATTCAAATGGATAAACAAACAAACAAAATCCAGGATACATAAAACAATCCTGTATAGTAAAAGTACTTCTAGAGATATTATCACCCCTGACTGTCCTACAGAGCAATAGTAATAAAATCTGCACGTATTGGTATAGAAAAAGACAGATTAGTCAGTGGAATCAAAATAAAATATCTTCAACAAATTGTCTGCTCTAACTGGATGTCAGAGTGTAGAAGAATACAAATAGATCCTTATCTATCACCCTGCACAAAATTCAAGTCCACATGTATCAAAGACCTCAACATAAAACCAGATACACTGAGCCTGGTAGAAGAAAAAGTGGGGAATAGCCTTAAACTCATTGGCACACAAGACACAACTTCCTGAAGAGAACAACCACACCGGCACTAAGACCGACAATTAGGACATCATGAAACTGAAAAGCTTCTGTAAAGCCAAGGTCACTGTCAATAGGACAAAATGGGAGCCTACAAAATGGGAAACAATTTTCACCAATTCCATATCTGACAGAGAGCTAATTTCCAAAATGTATAAAGAACTCAAGAAACTATACTTCAAGTAAACAAATAATCCATTTTTAAAAAGTGAGATGCAGATCTAAACAGAGAATTTTCAAGAAAGGAAGCACTTAAATGTTTCGTGAAAAACTTTCAACTAGATTATGTCAGATTATCTTATTCATAACTTGATATTAATTAAGTCATCAGAGGAGATATATGCAAAAGATGAGAATGGAAAAGTATTGTTTGAGATAGTAGATCTCTGTGCTATGAGGGAGGCATTGGAGATATATAAGGATGCAGGATTGGCCAAGTCCATCAGGATGTCCAACTTTAATCACGGGAAGCTGGAGATGGTCCTGAACAAGTCAGAGCTCAATTACAAGCCTGTGTGGGACCAGGTAGAATGTCACCGTTATCTGAACCAGAGCCAGCTACTGGAGTTCTGCAAGTCAAGAGACATTATTCTGGTTGTCTACCAGGCCCTGGGGTCTCAGCATCCTATAACTTGGGTGGACAAGAATGCCCCATTTCTTTTGAATAGTCCAGTTCTTTGTGCCATGGCCAAAAAGCACAATCAAAGTCCAACTCAGATTGCCCTTCGCTACCAGGTACAGCATGGGGTTGTTGCCCTGGCCCATAGTTATGAAGAGAATGAGATGCAAGAGAACATTTGAGTATTTGAATTCCAGTCGCCTTTAGAGAATCTGGCAGTCCGAGATGGCCTGAACAGACGCTTCAGATCTTTTCCTGTGGACATTGCTGCTGGACACCCCAGTTTTCCATTTTTTAATGGATATTAATATGAGAGCACTTGTCATGGCATCTACCTAAGCTCCTAAATGTGGGTAATGATACTACCGCCGATGGAGGCGATGCTAATGAAACTCAGCACTTCTGGGTGGTCCATATGACTCTTAACACATTACTAGCAATTGGAGCCACGTTCACTAGCCTACAGGAGAGACACTAAGTTTTTAATCACTTACCGAAGTAAAAGTAACTCTTTTTTTCTCTTCAAAAAGAAAGAAATGTTTAACATCCCTAGCCATCAAGGAAATGCAAATCAAAAAATCTCTGAGATTGCATTCCTGACAGAAGGGCTAAGATCAAAAACATGAATGGCAGATCATGCTGGTAAGAATACGGAGTGAGGAGACCACTCTTCCATTGCTGGTGGGAAGGCAAACTTGTTCAACATCTGTGAAAATCTGTGACAGTTTATCAGAAAACTTGGAATTGATCTACTTCAAGACACAACTATACCACTCCTGAACAAAAACTCAAAGGATATTCCATTCTCCCACAAGGACACTTGCTCAACTATGTTCATAATACTTTTATTTTTAATAGAAACTAGGAACAACCCATATGTCCTTCAAACAAAGAACGGATGAAGAAGATGTGGTATATTTATCCAGGGGAGTATTACTCGGCTGTTAAAAATAACATCATGACATTTGCAGTCAAATAGATGGAACTAGAAAAAAATCATCCCGAGGGAGATAACCCAGACCCAGAAGGACAAACATGGTATATACTCAATTATAAGTGTAAATTAGCTGTAAAGAATAGCCACACGGGTTGGGGATTTAGCTCAGTGGTAGAGCGCTTGCCTCGGAAGCGCAAGGCCCTGGGTTCAGTCCCCAGCTCCGAAAAAAAAAAAAAAAGGAAAAAAAAAAAAAAAAGAATAGCCACACTACAACCTACAGATCCAGAGATGCTAAGCAACAAGGAGGGCTCAAAGAAGGAGGCATGAAGTCTTTGAGACGTAGAAATAGAAGACATATTGTGGGAAGACTGGGGAACATGGGGACAGGAGGAATCGGGTGGAGGCAGGTTGGAGGGAGAAAGTACTGGGAGAGACAAATCAAATTGGAGGCATGTCGGTATAGGCTAGAAAACTAGTATAATGGAAACTAAATGAATCTACAAGGGTAACCCTAGCAAAGATTCCTAGCAATGAGGAATGCAGACCTTAAACTGGTCTTCGGCTTTACCCAGGTAGACTTCCGGTAGAGGGATTGGAACACCAAACCAGGCACAAAACCTTCAACCTACAATTTGTCCTGCCTACATTATGTGCTGGGTTAAAGATGGCAACCACTGACTGGTCCAGCTTGAAACCCATGCCACGAGAGACAGCCCTGACACTACCTAGAGGGTCAGGAACCAGAGGATGAATAGCCCAGAGACCCTGGATAGAACTAAACAGGACTGGTAATTTTTTTTAAAAAAAGAGTCAATGAAATGGTCCCTAATGAAATTACGTTATACTCATAGACAGGAGCGTAGCATAACTGTCCTCAGAGAGACTTCATTCAGCAATTGATGAAAACAGATCTGAGACCCACAGCCAAACATTAGGCAGAGCTCAGGGAATCCTGCTGAAGAGAAGAAGAATTGTAGGAATTAGAGGAGTCAAAGAATATCCACAGAATCAACTAAGCTGGGCTCACAGGGGCTCACAGAGACAGAACCAACAATCAAGGAGCCTGCATGGGTCTGAGCTAAGCTCTCTGTATGTATGCTAATGTTACGTACCTTGATCTTTTTGAGGGACTCCTAACAGTGGAAGCAGGGGCTGTCTCTGACTCTTTTGCCTGCTTTTAAGAACCCTTTCCTTCTGCTGGGTTGCCCGGACTAGTGTTAGTACAAGGGGTGGTGCCTGGTCTACTGCTACATGATTGTCCATATTTGGTTGAATTCTATGAGAGTCCTACCCTTTTCTTCAGATAAAAGGAGGAGTGGATGGGGATGGGATGGGAAAGGGGACTGAGATGGGGGAAGGGGAAAAGGGGAAACTGTTTAGAATGTAACATGTGAGAGAAGAATAAATAAAATTTAAAATAAAATAAGAAATGGACCTGTGTGTGTGTGGAGAGAGAGTGAGAGAGAGAGAGAGAGAGAGAGAGACAGAGACAGAGACAGAGACAGAGAAAGACAGAGAGAGAGAGATTTGTACATATACATACATAGTATAAAACAATATTAATTAGTAAACAAGAAGCTATCAACTTGAGAGTGGGATAGTAGGGGAGGAGTTTAAAGGAAGGTTGCTGGGAGGGGCTTCAGGCAGGAAATGGCAGAGCAGAGGTGATACAATTCTATTACAATAAAAACATACTGAAAGAAAGACAGACAGACGGAAGGAAGGAAGGAAGGAAGGAAGGAAGGAAGGAAGGAAGGAAGGAAGGAAAGAAAGAGGCTCCTGTGTCATATATTTCTTCATAGAAATATGTGCAAACTGATTCAAATGGCCAAAAGTCTTAGAAATAGATTCTGAAAATGAAATGATCTCTACGTAAATGCTCTCAATCCTGATGAACTATAGCCAGTACCTGTGGATTCTTTGGGCAGACATTGTGGAGGGAACTCCTGACCTCAATGGGAAGAAGAAAAAAAAATGAAACTTTTTTTTTTGTACCAATAGACTATGATCTATTAATCTATATGATTTTACTCTAAGTTTCCACTTGATTTTACTGTTGCTTCCCACCAGTGACTTTCCTTGGAATGTACTTTAGAAAAATAGATGAAAACTTCAGGGTTCATTTGAATCTGGCCTCTGCACTTCATGAATAATAATTTAGAACTGAGAGACGAGGAGAGTTGAGCGGAAGGGACTGATGACCTTTGACACTGTGCTAATTTTAGTATGACAGGAATGTGCTCTGCAAAGGCAGCGCTTGAGAGGTTGTTAAGGTAAATGAACTCCTCCATTCTAAGTGGTTTCTATGTGTTAACTTAGTATCGCAATTATCCACATTTCACCTACAAGGAGCTAAGTTGCCCAAGGTTTCACAGTGGCAAAGCTGGGATTTAATTTTTAGCTATTTGACATGAAGATCTTATTATACTATCACAGTAGATGGCCCTCCTGTGTATGTGGAATGAAACTTCCGTGCAAGTGTTGAGACATTTCTAAAACTTTGGGGCTTTTTCTACTGAGATGTAGTAAATAGGCACGAGTGGAAAAAAATTTATGAATCTCAATCCATAAAGCAACATGAAAGAACTTTTGGGACACTCAAGGGTGTCAATCTGTGGAAGCAGATGATGTGAAAGCGAATGTAAATCTGTTCTCAAATTGCTCTAGCCGGCCTGTTTTCGGCAAACCAGAGACATATGGAAGCCAGATTCATGTCAGGGCAAAGTCTCTCACCTGTAATATACTGTGTCACAAAAGCTACAGGAAGGACATTTGAATGATCATTAAAGAGCTTTTTCACAGTCCCTACTTCTGGTGATGGCAACTGTAGTTGCACCAGTGGCTTTATTAAGATGTAGTAAGGGGGTGGTGGCCTTCTGATGCCTGTCGTTGCTAAGGAAGACACATAAACACTTCTGTACTGGTTTTTAAATTCCATCCATCCTGCGAAGAAACTGTTCATGAACAGAATTAAAATAGTAATATCAGTATAACAGAATGTTAGCCCTTGAAAATTTTTATTTTTAAGTGCTATGTTTCCACCAATACAGAGTTAATGGTACCTGGGTAGGTCTGGGTCCTCTCTATATTAAAAAGCCTATCCAGTAACTAGAAATGAACATTACATTTGAGAAAAGTAGTCTAAAGAATGAGTATTATATCATTCAAACATGCTGAGATAAAATAATGGAAAGATAAAAAAAATTAAAAAAAAAACAAAACACCACCGAGATGTGGTTGGAGGGAGGGAGGAAAGAAACTGGAAGGGATTTCACATGGTGACTGTTGCTATAGGAACCATTTACCAATTGCCCAAGGTATTAGTTCCCAAGAAAGTCAGGAGTACTAAGAAAAAAAAAATCAAAGGAGCAAAAGAAGGATCTGTGTGTGCGCACGCAGCATCACGCTCACAATCCAGCCACGATTTGATGTAAACACATCGAAAGACAGTATTTTCTCAGGAAGGGCAGTTGTGGCAGGCACCCAAAGTGTTGTGACCATTTTTCTTTCAAAGAGCATGTAGGTGGTAATGCGTTAAACAGCGGGGAGGTCTTGGATGGCTGCTCTGTCATCTTCCATAGCTCGGTACCACTCCACCAGTCAGTTCTGTGTCTGATCATTTACTTTGCCTGCGGGTCCCCCTTTCTCTTGCTTTAAAATCAATGAGCACAGAATCTCAGTGCCAGGGTGTGGTCTCAAAATCTCAGTGAGATTTCTTGTCCAGAGCCTGTCAGACTCAATCATATCTTTGGACTTATGGCTAATTTATAATTTCCTATCCACAACAGATAGACGTACACCACAAGTGAATTGTCGGTTTAAAAATCTAATCACTGTATTTCCAATATCTCAGTAAACATGTTCCTTCATGTTAGGGTGAGGACACAGTAGGTAGGCTGGATGTGTTGGACCTCAGCCTTTCATATAAACTGGACATAGGGTGTCAGTCACCTCTCAAGCCACCGTTCTCCACTGAGTTCTTTGTCTTTTTGCTGGCTGTGGGTGACCCTTTCTTTGTTCCTTTGAAAATGTCATTTACTACTTGTCTTTCCTGGCTAAGAGTGGGAGTCCCATAAGAGAAACTTTTTTGATTCCTTGGTAAATCCCAGGTTCCCCAAACAGTGATAAACACACACCCACTAGATGGTTTTAAATAATTTTTTTCTTATGAAATTTTGATTTGGGGGCATTTCACACACGAATATACATTTACATCATTTTCACCTCCCTTTCATTCTTTGAACTCCTTCAACTCTTTCTGCCAACTCCTTTTCAGATTCATGGCCTCCTCTTCTATAATTATTATTAATTTTTTTTTAAAAAAAGTGTGTGTGTGTGTGCGTGTGTGTGTGTGTGTGTGTGTGTGTGTGTGTGTGTGTGTGTGTGTGTGTGTGTGTGTAGACTCAATAAGAAAATGCACAGCTGAGGATAACCTAGTGGCCTCTGGTAGAGAAGCTAGGGCATCCCCACATTCCTCCTCTCTGCTGTCCCTGGTCTACCGGGTAGGTCTACATCTTCTAGTCTAGATTTTATGGACAGCACGTAGAACATGCCTGGGATGTGAGTTAAATGTTGGGTTCAAACATATCCCTTCTTTTGCTGCTTTCTCTAAACTTGCTCCGTAGGAGGATACTACAAACTCCAGTCTACAGAAGAATGTAGGGAAGTGACCCAGAAGAATTCTACAGACCCCTAATGGCACCTGGCTCCATACCATGTCAGGAACTGAAACAATAACTCAGAACCAAAAGCTAGAGCAGTCACATGGCAAAGTGACATAGCTGTTCCTTTAAACAATATTTCACAATAAATTGTGAACAATATATAGCATGTTGTACTGAACTTTGGAGTGAGCACAACGAGGTGAAATCCTAGCTCTGTCATTTAGTGTGGACACCTTGCACAGCTTTACTGAGCTGAATATTCCTTTTCTGTTAGAGGATTTGAGGGGACAATAAATGGAGTAGGTGTTCAATTAATGATAGCTTGCTTTCCTGCCGCTAAGCCACTATGTGCGCTAAAACCATTTTAGAGAATTTGGATCCTCATCTCCTAAACCACATTCAGGAGCCTTTTTTGGAGGGAGGATGCATGTGCTTGCTAGTGTGGATTTGTGCACCCCTGGGAGCTGCCTTTTTCACCATTCTACTGCTGTGAAGAGACACCATGACCAAGGCAACTCTTACAAAAGAAAGCATTTCTTTGGGGGCATGCGTACAATTTCAAAGGCTTAGTATATTATTGTGATGGCAGAGATCATGGTAGCAAGGAGCATGGCAACAGGAGGAGAAGTAATTGAGAGCTACAGCTTGATCCCTAGACAGAAAGAGACACTGGGCCTGGCTCTGGATTTTGAAACCTCAAAACCCACCTCCAGTAACGTACTTCCTTTAACAAGGCCACACCTAATTTTTCTAATCCTTTCAAAGGGTTTCACTCCCTGGTGACTAAGTATTCAAACACATGAGCCTGTGAGGGCCATTCTTATTCAAACCAAAACAGAAGGGTACAAGAGCACACACACACACACACACACACACACACACCACACCACACACCACACACCACACACCATACACCACACCACACACACACACACACACACACACACACACACACACACACACACACACACCCCTACCTATGTGGATAAATGTGGGTGTGTGCATGTGGAGACCAGGTTATATCAAGTGTCTTTCCTCAAAAGCTCTCTTTACCTTTATTTCTGAGACAGCAGCTCTTACTGAATCTGAAGTTGATGATTAGATGAGCCTAATTAGTTTAATTAGGCTAATTAGGTTAGGCTGGCCATCCAATGAGATTCAGGAACTCACCCATCTCTCACACACCTCCTCTCAGTTTGATTATAATTTTAAAGTGATAGCTACCACGCCCAGCTCTTTAGATGAGTTCTGTGGATTTGAACTCATGCTGGGGTAGCAAACATTTATCAGTTTGACTCAACTCCCCGGCTTTCAGCACTCTTCTTACTGTAAAAGTACATCATTGTACACAAGTGACCTTTCTTTAACTTATGCCCTTACAATAATGTTTCCTAGATTTTGGCATCACTTCTTAGTATATTTCTCCCTCCCCATCCCCATCTCTGTGTGTAATTCTATATTTATCTTCCTTTTCTTAAAACAAAACAAAACAAAACAAAACAAAAAAACAACAACAAAAAAAACCCCTACGATTTGCTACCTCGGAGGACATCTTTTCAAAAACTTTTATAGTTTCTATACATTTTCTATCCCTAACATTAGGAGAAAGACCAGTTATACATCAGATGAAAAGAAAATCAGAAATGGCATTAAAACACTGCAAACATCAAGACTGTAAGTCCTTTAAATATGAAGGAGATTTTACAACACTGACTGTTATTTTCCAAAAAGTCTGGTTTCTGGCTTTTGTCTAAATGAATCCAGTAGCAGCAGACGCTTCTGTTGCTATGTGACCTGGAAATTCCCAAGTAATCACCATTGAATAGTTGATGTTTAGATTAGCTAAGATGTTCTTAAGGAAATAAATCCTTTTCTGGTTATTTTTGAAGGGTTCTGTGTATCTGGTTCAACACATTAGTGCAAGTATGTCCTCAACAGGTGCAAATAAACACGTGCGGAGTCAGGGCCCTCCGAGGGGATCTGGATCCTATTCTCTAGCAGACGCATCAAGGCAGGACGGAGCTCTGACCCAGGGCTGTGTGGGGGTCAGGAGGGCAAGGCAAGAATCTGCTGGTCCTCTCTCTCTCTCTCTCTCTCTCTCTCTCTCTCTCTCTCTCTCTCTCCTCTCTCTCTCTCTCTCTCTCTCTCTCTCTCTCTCTCTCTCTCCTGCCCCCCAGCCCCACTCATGTGAGAGCAGAAAACGGGCCATTTTTAAACAGGCTTAGGAAAGGAAGTATTTTTAGAAAGATAACTTGCTACTTAAAATAATTCTATCAGTGACATTTTAATGTCATGTGCAAAAGCAAGTGTTGGGGTAATACAACCTGCTTATAACCTGCTATCAGTCAGTACCATGAGGAAATATTTGTCAAGTGTCCTTGAGAGAAAGGTGACCAGCAGATGGACGTAGGGATGGGAAACAGAATGTTTGAAGACACCATAGACTTAGGGAACTATGCTAACGTAGCACTTTTTTTTTTACTCTTTTCCCTTTCTTTCTTTCTTTTTTAATTCTATGTCCTCTTAAATTGCTGCTGGTCTACCCTCCCTTCAATAGCTGTGCTGAAAGAGCCCGAGTCACTCAGACCTTAGCTTAGGAAAAAGACAAAGCAGTTCTATACCTTAGCTTTTTCCTTTGAACCAAGCAAATGCTTATGTTTTAACCCCCTAGCTCTGTGGTGTCCTAAGCTGTCCATCCTCACGAGCAGCAAAACACGAAACTCAGTTCTAAGAGACCCCTTCTTCCCTTCCTTCTCCTCTTCCTTCTTTCTCCCCTCTCTCCCTCCCCCTTCCTACTTCCCTCTTCCTCCCTCCCCATCTCCCTGATAGTCCCTCATTTTCCCTCTGCTTTTCTCCTACTCTGATCCTTTACCAAATTTCTCCTTTAACCCTCTCACCCTTCAGTGTCGTCATCCACCAAACAACACCTTACCGTTTTGTTAAAGAGAAAAATGATACTGATCTCCATGAGAAGCTGAATATGCCCACACAATTTTTGCCCAGGCCAACTTGGAAGTTAATCATTTTTTAGTCAATTTTTATTTAATAGACAAACAACAACGGCAACCAAAATCATAGACTCTATGTACTCCACATAGTGAACCTACAGACTCAGGAGGCAAAAGACTCTGGAGTCTTTCTCTCCTCAGATCTTTCCAATTAGAACTTGAAAGCCCATTTTCCTCCCAGAGAAATGCCAGATGCATTCTTCTTTAATGAGCTTAGGACCAAAACTGCAATCTGATCTGCAGTTCAGGTGGAATATGGGTAAGAGCTCGGAAAGAAAGGAGAAAGGGGTCTGGAGGAGGATGGAGATGGAAGGATTACCTTAATTAAAGGTAAAAGTAGGATCAGAGAGGTAGCAAAGCCTTCAAGGAACTCTAGTCCTGTGGTCTAGGAGACAAAGCCATGGAGGGCAGCTGTTCTCATGTAGGAAGGGGAAAAATCCAAGTTAACACTGACATTTAAAGAAATATGGTGGGCATCACGAACGCCTCACAGAATATCAGTAATCGAAGACAAAACCTTATTATGAACAAATCACATCTTCAAGGTTTAGAGTAGTAGCGTAGTTAACGCCAGTCCAAGCAATTATCCTAACTCATAAATTCAGATACTATTCCCAAGGATTTCATTGTATTTTTCAGAGTCTTAGCAATTAAGGTCATATAGACAAATGGAAACTCAATTCAGACACTAATGCAAAATAAAAACACAGTTTGTGACACGGTTTCCCTTTTAAAAAAAAATGTTTTTAAGGTCCGGATTTGAAGATGCCGTCGTTTGGATCCAATAACCTCTAATCTATTCAAATAATGAAAAATTATGCAACTGAAGGAATGAATGTAGCAATCACACAGCATGATAAAAAGAAGTCAAAGATAAGTCATTACAGGACAAGTAGAACAATAATATGAACCAATACATAGGCATTTACATGAAAAGGCAAGAATAATATATATGGACTTACTTACTTAAATATGTGATTTGACATAGATGTGATTTTTTCTTAATAGCGTTTTTGGTTACTGATATATTCTGTGAGGTGTTTGTGATACCCACCTTATTTCTTTAAATGTCACAAAAATATTCAAATCTTTTCTCCCTACATGAGAACAGCTGCCCTCCATGGCTTGGTCTCCTCAATATACTTACACAGACAAGGAAGTTTTCAGGAAGAACATGTGAGAAATCAATAAGTAATTATTTTGAATTAGTGGACAGGAGATTACTGGACTAACTGCACATAGGGTTGAGGAGACATTTTACTGTGTCCAGCTTTATACTTGTTAGATCCTTTCACTGTGAGACATGTGTGTGTGTGTGTGTGTGTGTGTGTGTGTGTGATTTATTTTGCACTTCAAAGTTCTCTGTTATAACCCCAAATAAAATACAATGCAGCAGTCCAAAGGACAGTTGCAAACTGATGAACCTGTGGAATCTTCACGATCTCCCCCACCCCTGACTTGTATTTTGGTTGCAATCTCGGTTATCTTGTTTCTTGCTAAATATCTCAAATGCCTAAGGTTTGACCCCTTGGTGAAAGGAGAGATCAGGAAACTTCAGAAAACACAACCTCCCGGTAATCTGCTTAGAGGCATTTGGAACTGCTCAGTGATCCATGAATGTCAAGGCAAACTTCTAATATCCCTCTTCCCAGCTCATGTAAATCTCTTTATCTCAGGTAAACTTTAGGTCAATAAGAAATACCAGTGACCTTTGTTTTAAGCTCCTGGGCCTTTCAGAGACATTCTTTCACATACATTTCTGATCACTCAAAAATATATGCAGCATTTCAGATAGCTTTCGCTCATGGCAGGGTAGCGGCACTGGAAGATGTGGAGTGGTGGCCATCTGTGTGAAGGTAAGAAAGGGCACTTGTTTGCTCTGCTCCTCTGGAACTGCAAAGATTCAAAGACTTCCCTCCTGACTACTTCTGAGCTACTTTCCCCTCCAGACATGCGAGGCTCCCCTGTTCCAGCAGCTCCTGTCATTTTAAAGCTAATTTCTTATGTAACTAGATGCCTTCCTTTTCTCCAGGTGGCAAATGTCCTCTATGTAATATCTGGGGAGTGCTTATCACTGGAGTTATTAAATGTACAAGCTGACACAACAAACCACCAATTTGTTATTTTGATGAAAATATTTTTGTATTTTCAGCAGATGGCTCAAAATGTTGCCTTTGTATTATAGTCTTTGTTTTGACAAAGAAAAAAAATAAGAGAGAGGGAGAGAGCGCTCTGGATCATTTTCCTATGAAACTTAATCTAAAACCAAACAATTTGGCACGTGACTCCCTAGTGTTGTTCTGCATTTCACTCTGAAGCCATTTCCCTGGCAACCTCCACCTTCTCCCAGCTGTAGAGGTCAACACAATAGACTTGTCACAGGTTTGAAGTCCGGTAACCACTTTTAATTTGGAGAAATTATTACCCGGGGAGAAAATAGGCTGGTCCTGCACGTCAAAGTAAAAAAATAGAAATCAAGATGCACACAGCCTCCTGAATCGGACTGACTCTTAGTGCTGCTGTGTGGCCTCATAAGCAGCTGTTCAAATAAGTAGTTGCCCAGAGGAAATGTATATTCAAATGGGCCTTGTCAATTGCCTCTCCTTGCTTCACACCTAAAAGCCAGATGCAAACTCGTCCCAGCTAACAAATAGATACCTTCAGCTGGCTCATTATGGTGATTACTGGCCATATATTACTGCCATGTGAAAAGAGCTGTGGGCAGGCCAGCCCAGGGGCATTTACAAGTGGTTTATTTGTGTTCAGCTATTAAGAATCCTCGAGTTATCAGATCAACGACTGCTCTTTGGGTTTTACAGCAAGCAGTTCCTAACAATCCGTCCTTCATCTGCTACCTTTGTGATACATTTAAGCAGCACTTAAAGACCTAACCTGCTGTGTGAGAAAGTTACTTCACCCTGTTCCAGAGAGTTTTCCAAGTCCTCCTGCCCTATGAAGGGCCTGCTCTATGACAATGCTTCCCTGCAACCCCGCTGCATCCCTGCAAAGCATTCCCCTTCCTTGTTTCTCCACAGGACTACACACCTCTTCTGGGGGCAGCAAACACTTTCTCGGTGTTAATGCATGTGGACTGAATTTGATAGGTTTGAATTTACAGGTTACACAAGTGCTGAACCTCAGACAGGATAGGGTAAGCCTTCTTTTAACGGGGGGGGGGGGGGGGGAAAGAGAGAGAGAGAGGGAGGAGGGAGAAGGGAAAGAAAGAAAGAAAGAAAGAAAGAAAGAAAGAAAGAAAGAAAGAAAGAAAGGAAGGAAGAAAGGAAGGAAGGAAAAGAAAGAAGAAAGAGAGGAAGGAAGAAAAAGGAAAGAAAAGAAGAAGAGAAACAACAAAAGAAAGAAGAAAGAAAGAAAGAAAGAAAGAAAGAAAGAAAGAAAGAAAGAAATTTTAGGATTATTACAAATAAATTTTGCAATGAGAAGTGAATTTTTTAAAGCTGACCAGTCTATACTCATCACAAGACTTAAGAAAGAAGAACATGACTTTTAAAAATCAATTCCTGAAGTGGTGGCATGGCTCGGTGGGTGAAGGTGTTTGCTGGACAAGCCTGATAACCACAGGGGATCCCCAGAACCCACAGGAAAGGAGAGAACCAACCACTTCCAAAGCTATCCTGTGGACTCCACATTTGGACTGTATGGACATTTTCATGAGCACACACACACACACACACACACACACACACACACACACACACACACACAAAAGAGAGAGAGAGAGAGAGAATTAAATTTTAAAAATGTATCCATTTGACTCAAGTATGCCATTATTTGAGCCATGTTATGAGCAACAGTCACACATCTTTGATCTTTTCTTCATGTGACAATGGTTTTATATTATTTTCAGACAGGGCAAAGGGAGTCCAGTTTTGTTTTTTTTTTAAACAACCTTGACTGAAATATGACAGTTTTTATTACTGTAAATTTCTTTTGACACCAGAAAGTGTTATTAGTGATGTCAGGTAAATTTTCAGAAATTTGTTTTTACATTTGGGAAAGTGTTTACTAAATTTCTCCGTATGTGAACTAGAGTATTTCAGGGTGCATTGCAGTGTCTGATCTTAAATACGGTTTGACCGGAAATCTAGGTACCGAGCACAACTCGTGATTTGTGAGAGATGCCCTCATTGGGAAGGGTTTTCCTAATCTACTTCTGCATTTGCTTTACTTTGCAGATTTGCTTTACTGGGTGTGCTGCTTTTCTGAATATTTTCTGCTGATTTCACACTTGGCTGCTGCTTTTTGTTTCATATTCCATTCCCTTTTCTGATATTTCTTTTAGTTTTTATGTCCATTCATAAATGTATTAAAATATGGTACCCTTCATGAATGTTTAAATCAGGACAATGAAGGTAAATTCATATATTTTGATTTTATTTCTCTTGGATATTTTATGTGGACGTTTCAAATGTTATCCCCTTTTCCCCCTCTCGCATACCGCCTAACCCCTACCCCCGCTTCTATGAGGATGCTTCTACTCCCACACACCCACTCCAACCCCAACGCTCCTGACATTACCCTACATTGGGGAAACAAGCCTTCACAGGACCAAGGGCTTTTCCTCCTACTGATGCTGGACAATGCCATCCTCTGCTACATATGGGGCTGGAGTCATGGGTCCCTCCATGTGTACTCATTGTTTGGTGGTTTAGTCCCTAAGAGCTCTGGCGGGGTCTGGTTGGTTGATATTGTTGTTCTTCCTATGGTGTTCCAAACCCCTTCAGCTCCTTCAGTATTTTCTCTAATTCCTCCATTGGGGACCCTTGTTCAGTTCAATGGTTAGCTGCAAGCATTCTCATCTGTATCAGTAGGGCTCTGGCCCAGCCTCTCAGGAGTCACCCTTATCTGGCAACTGTCAGCAAGCACTTCTTCAGCATCAGGAACAGTGACTGGGTTTGGTGTCTGCCTAGGGGATGGATCCCCAAGTGGGGCAGTCTCTCGGTGGCCTTTCCTTCAGTCCCTGCTCGACTCTTTGTCCCTGTATTTTCTCCTGTGAGTATTTTGTTCTCCCTTCTAAGAAGGACTGAAGCATATACATTTTGGTTTTCCTTTTTCTTGGGCTTCACATGATATGTGAATTTTTTTTTCTTAGGCATTCTGAGCTTTTTGGGCTAATATCCACTTATTAGTGAGTGCATACCATGTGTGTTCTTTCATGACTGGTTTATCTCACTCAGGATGATATTTTCTAGTTCCATCCATTTGCCTAAGAATTTCATGTTGTCATTGATTTTAATAGTTGAGTAGTATGTCATTGAAACGTTTCAACTTTCTAAAATATTTTATTTGTGTGCATATGTGTGATTTCACTAGATGGAAATGTTTGCTTGTCAAGCCAACCAGGGATCCTCAGGACCCATAAAGAAGGGAGAGAACAAAGCACTTCCCAAGATGTCTTTTGGCCACCACATTTGGGCTGAGGGATCAGAGGACAGCTAAGAGTGGACTGTCACCTTCTAGCAGGTGGGTGGGTGGTGGAGATAGCCAGACTTGCCATCTCCCCAGCCCCCTTTGGAGACTTTCAAAATAGCTTTCCAATCTTGTTTCTCCATGGTAGCATGCATTTATATATTAAAATACACACACACACACATACACACACACACACACACACACACACACACACACACAAAAAGACTATCCACTGAGAAAATTCTTTTTCACAACATCATCTTATTGATTATTATAGAAAATTTGGAAATAACTTAAAGATCAAAATTGGGATGCTGAAACCTTAGTTGGCATCACACAATAGAAGAATGCAGCATCTTTAAATGCTTTGCTGAAGTAGATTCATTGCTCAGAAAATTAATTATAATACTTTTATGGAAGAATACAAAGCAATATAAGTGGCAAAAATCCCAGTTTTGCCTAAAAAAAAATAAGCTCCTTACTTTTTTACATACATGAATATCTGTGTACCAAGGTATTCGCAACAATTGTCTTTGGGTTGTTAGAAATTATATATTCATATAATTCATTTTTCATTTTCCTAACTACTTTAAATATTAAAACATTTTAATGTCAGAAAAAGAAAATATTACTTGACAATGGATTTCTTTAGACTTTCTCAATAAAATTATAGACTAAAATTTAGATGCTTATGTTAAGGCCCCATTTTCAGGAGACAATAAACCATTTCTGAGATTTACTCTCCAGCTCACTACAGCAACAGGAGGCTTCCCCATATGGTGAGATCCGTGAGTTCCATCCCCGTGCTTGGGTAATAGGTCCAAGTCCAAAAATTATTACCAAGTGACCATAAGAATATCACATGCTCAAGTGAATCTTTCTAGAACGTTATAAATATTTCAAGAATTGTCTGGAGCTGGGTTTAGTCCTTCACAGTTGTAATTAGAAAAGACCAAGAACCTAGTAAGAAATGGTGTGTGTGTGTGTGTGTGTGTGTGTGTGTGTGTGTGTGTAGCATAGACTTTCCACATTATTTGGAATTTGAGTTGTCCTGTATATGTTTAAGGATTGTGTTGGTCCCCATAATCTGACGCTTAGAATGTATTTTACATAAACTATTCTTCTAGATACTATTCTCTGTTCCTTTCTTCCTTGGTAAAGACCCATATTCCAAGGTCACACTCCCAGTAAGCCTCAGTAGATCCAGAATGTAGCCAGGAAGTGACTGTTGGAAGGGCAGAGTGGCCCCTTGGAGCAACACTATCTAAGCCTCCTTTAACACAGTGGGGACTCCAGCAGCGCACTAGAAAGAGCCTTCTCTGGAGGTCAAAGGCTTTGGTGTGTGGAAAAGCAATGGTAGGAACTCTTCTTGTTCTAACCAATTTTCTTCGTTCTCCCTTTACCAGCTGACCCGCACGCCTCCTGAGTTGTATAGCCCTCTGACCAAATTAATCAGTGCTTCAAAACCAGTCCTCCAGCAGCTAATATAATCAGGCCATGGGAAAAAAAACAATTGTTTTTCTCTCAGAGTAGTTTGAAACCCTGTTAAGATAATGACTTGGGGGGCTGGGGATTTAGCTCAGTGGTAGAGCGCTTACCTTGGAAGCGCAAGGCCCTGGGTTCGGTCCCCAGCTCCGAAAAAAAGAACCAAAAAAAAAAAAAAAAAAGATAATGACTTGGGCCCCACTTAAAAACCTGCCACAGTCAACCTTCTAAATCCCTGCTCTTACAGATTGCTGCCCCGAGTCCGAGGGCTTTGTCTCCGCAAGTGCTAATGGTTTTCTGTGTTCTTTCTAGACACGTGATGGCCTGGTGTCATAGTGCTGCTGAAAAAAAATGCATTCTCTGTGCCCAGGAAGAACCTGTATAAATATTCTCAATAAATAAATAACAGTTGTCATTTTCAGAATATGACAATCTCCAGCTGCCTGTGCTTAAAGTGAGCGACGTGTCATTTACCCTAATAGATGTGAATGCATGTATTGTACATGCCAGCGAGTCACCTAATTCCTATTCGCTCCATCCAGCCTTGGTCTCAGTTGGGGGCAAGTGCCTGTAACAGGGTTTGGCTGGATCAAATCACAAGCTGAAAAATCTCGGTCAATTATAGAAGGCTGAGGGGAGGGAGAGCGAGGGGGGGAGGAGAGAGAGAGAGAGAGAGAGAGAGAGAGAGAGAGAGGGGAAGGGAGAGGGAGAGGGAGGAGGGGAGGGAGGGAGAGAGAGAGAGAGAGAGAGAGAGAGAGAGAGAGAGAGAGAGAGAGAGAGAGAGATCTTCATACCTCCTTAACCGCCCTACTTTCACCCCGCGCACTTCCCAGGCTCACAGAAGCCACACACCTCCCATCTGTGGAATTTCTGGGAATCTTTTCCCCCTTGTAATCGAATGTGACTCAGTCACTCTGGGTCCCCATAATACAAGTGGTGAGAACGGCGCCTAATCCCGCTGACATTGTCGCCTGTCAGCACCTCTTTCTTTCTCTCTTTAAAGGCTCAACATGTTTTGATTTACAATCCACACTAAGATAACTGCAGGTGCCCTCTCTAAAAAGCGAGGTTAACTCACCTGAGATGAGTTCTTTTATTGCAAACAAAAGCCACGCAAGAGCAGGAAATACAATTAAGACAGGTGGCTCCCCCGAAACTTAGCAAATGCCTGCTGCCTTGAAAGGGGAGAACAATCTTCACCATTGCCTGGGGGTCCCTTTCACACTACTTCAGGAAAGGATTTGAATTGGAATAGGTTGAAAACAAAATGGGAAAGCCTTCTGTGCAGGACCGCATGTAAGGAGGTATAAATTGTTTAAGGACTCAGGTTATGCAGGGGTAAAGAGTTGACCAAAACTGACCCTCACATTGGAGTTCAGTGAACCACCTGACAAGGAAAGCATTGGGTCTCATATGGGATGCGTTTTCAGGCTGTCTCCGCGACAAAAGCCTTTTTCTTTTCTTTTCTTTTCTTTTCTTTTCTTTTCTTTTCTTTTTTCTTTTCTTTTCTTTTCTTTTTCTCTTCTTTTCTTTTCTCTTCTTTCCTTTCCTTTCCTTTCCTTTCCTTTTCTTTTCTTTTCTTTCCCTTAGCGAACGCAAGGCAAACTTTATAAGAACTTGTCATTTGATTCTCTTGGAAATATAGAATGCATATATTAATTCAGGGCAAGTGTTTGACTCCGCTGGTAAAGGCAGATGAGCTAGCTCCAGCTTGTTTAAATTCAGAGTTCACTAACTTGGAGGCTGACTGGTCATTCCTGTCAAACTTAGCAAACTAACCGGGTGAAAAGACTTTTTACCTCGAAGTAACGGTCAAACTTTTCCGAGGTGGTTGAGGTTGTTTGCTGTCCATGTTGAGAAATGACCAAAAAGGAAATCAAGCAAACTGAATGCTGCAGCCCTACCAATCGGCCACATTTCATGAGTTTTGTGTAAAGAAAATTAAGAAGAGAAGCCCTGAAAAGCAAAAGGGGTGTCATAGACTTAAGACCCGATAAACAATTACATTCAACCAATCAAAAATATTCCATCTTCCCCCCCCCCTTATCTCGATAACTTCCCTAAGCGCATGGTATATCTCTCACCACATCCTGGTTTAATTTGAACTGATTTGTTAGACAAAGTGTAACTGTTCAGCCTTGGCTGGGCCCTTTCTAGTATGAATTAAGCCAAGGGTCCAGATTCGGATGTTTACCACCCCGATTCTCCCTCGGACAATCCCCCTCCTCCCCAGAGCACCCACACAAAACCCGGCTTCCAGCAGATGCTTTGGGCCTAGCCTCATTTCCTTAGTGCCGGTGGCAAATTTACCTGCTCTGCCGGTGACAGGATGACAGGGTCGCATGCTCAATTACATCTGCTCCTCTTTTTAAGTAATTGCCTCAGATCTTGCCAAATTACATGCTGGTTTTCTCAGGCGCGCTAATTCCGATTAGAACGGAGGTGCTAAACTTTTATCAATGACTCTAACCTGATGGTTTGAAGCAGTGTCTTGGTTTTCCAGAATCTACTCTTTCACGACCCGATTACAAATGGCCAGAGACTCCTGCTCTGCGGAATCCCAGCACCCCGGAACATGACATCTCCTTCAGGAATGTCTATATGGAAAACCTTTCCCCCACGTTCCGATTTTCACGTCACAAAAGAGTGCTACTTTAGAGAATTCCTGATGATTTACACAAATAAAAGCAACAGAGGAGTTAAGCACGCTCACCGGCTTTAGCAAATAAAAATTCGACATGCCTGGTTAAATCTAAATTTCAGATAAACAATGAATTATCTGTTCGTGTAAGTATGTCTCATGTAATATTTGAGACGGAGTGATGCCAAAAACTGCTTTTTTAAAAATCTGAAACCCCGGTTTAGCTGGGCTCCCCATATTTTATCTGGCAAGCCTGCAGCAAAGTAAGCCAAAAGCGATCCCTATCACTGCATTTTCTAACTAATGTTTTATTGGGAAATTAAGGAATGAACTCTGTTTTGATTTTTGTACTAGGGAAGTATAAAACGGATTTGTTCAAATATTGGTAAAACTGAGATACGACTGGCAAGAGACCGCGAGAAGGATAGGAACCCCATGCCCTTTCCACATTCTATAAAAACATAATTTTTCCTGAGCATACAAATATGAAAACTCCATTGTTTTCTGCTTGAATTAGCATTTGTTATTTTTGCTCATGACTCCCTAAAACACTTTCCATTACCCGAGTCATCGGCAGTCAGTCAGAACTGGTAAAGCCTTATGAGAACTCCAAGTGGAGAAGTGCGGTCTAACTAAAGCGATCTCACTTTGAGGAAGAAGAGCTTTGCGCCTGAAACTAGATGGTCAGTGTGCGGACTATTCAAAACGAGCATCTTAGATAATTTTCCAAGAAAGTCCAAGAAAGACATGCTAAGGACAATTTCTTCTCTAAGTCACATTTGCAAAACCCAAGTGTTCTCCTTTTCACTTTAGTGGTCCGATGTTATTAGCAGAATGGTTACAAAGCAATCGAGCGAACCTTTTTAGGATTTTTTTTACTGCACATTTTATATTAGGAGCCAATCAGAAGATGTAGCGTAAGTTGTTTTAAAGGTAGAATATTTCAATTTTATACATTCTAAAGTTCAGCCTACGTGAGACTTGAAATGTTCTCATTTTATAAGTCGTGTTTTATTATCTTTCCCATTGATCTCGGTAATTTTATCTTTTTTCTTCCTTACTCTTAAAATAGAGTTCATATTGGTAAAAGAACGTTCGTTATTCTTATATGGTGGAACGAAGCTTTATTATTGGGCAAAGACCAAGTCTGGGTTGAGTCTAGTGCTATTGTAATAATCGGAAGTTCTCAAAGTAAATGGTCTTTCTTTTCAATTGTCTTGATGATGTGTGGGACAGTTACGATTGTTTCCGGTACTCTAAAAGAAAACATGTATATCAACAGGCAATTCTTTACTAAACATGGCGAAATATAAGTACTTGCTGAATTTTTCTTAAACATCACTTTATCTACTTACCTAAAATGTCCCATATTGTTCGCTAAATATTTATCCCATGTCTGTGGGAAGGAGCCAAATTAACTGTGCAAATATCCAATATAGACATAAAAATTCCTATGTCTGCAGATGTATATATATCATCATTTAAGAAAGAAATCTGTTATTTCACCATATCCTAGTTGGTCCTATGACAATGTAAAAAAAAATGAAGGAAAATAAAAATAAGTAAATAAATGAAGACATATTGAAGGCCGATCTACTACCTGGCAGTGTGCCAACCCGAAGCGGGGTGCCCATGTGGCACTCACGGTCTGTGAAGCCAAAGCTGCCCTTGCCAAAGTGGACAGTGGGGGAGAAATATTCTCCAAGAGGGAGGAAAGAAAGCACAGATAAAAGGAAAGGAAAGCTCAAGAATAGCAATGGGATGAGGTCGTGAATCAGAAGCTATAATGGACAGATACAACAACAAACAAAACAAAACAAGAGCATCACCCCGAACAATGGCAAGTTACCATTTCCCCACGTGAGATAATTGGTGCCGAGAAAGTGAATCGTGCAGCGAAGAAATAAGTTCCTAGGACCAGACGTGCTGGAGAAGTTCATGCTTTTCTTGGAGTTCACATGCTTAGTTGAGCACTACACTTTCCAAGCTGTTTTTGCAATATACTTTATCTTGGTATTACACATGCCATGATTAAAATGGATTTCCTCAGACTTTTTTTCACTTGGAAGCATTCCTATAGTACGAGTAGATAGGGAAATGAACTCCAGCATAGTGTCATTGTGTCACGATGCCCTTGGTGACAGCAGAGTATCAAAGTGGTTAACAGTAGGACCTTTGAGCTGGGACTCCATGGGTTCAAATTCCAGGTCTTCTATTAGCCTAGGCATGGTCCTTGGTTCTTTTTATGCCACTGTTTCCTATGTCAAAGAGGGGAAATAATGATATCACCAGCTTCCTAAGTTGAGGAGAAATAGGCTCAACAACCTCTCAGGTGGCCTCTATAAGATATATAACCAATGCCCAGCACTTTTGAAACAAAAGTCTTAATAATTAAGGTGTCTTTATTTTTTTTTAAATCTCCTTTGTAAATTCTCTAGAGTCTCTGTCTCAACAGTCTTATGGTTGTTGTTTTGCTTTGCTTTTCTTGAGAACGAGATGAAATGAATGCCCAGTTTCTCCAGATGACAACGTAGTGCCTACTCTGTGGTGGAATGTATGAGTGTGATCGTCGCAGCCCCATGCTGGCTGCAGAGGGATTCAGGGAGATTACACACATGCAAAGGGCTTAGTGGTTTGATAGGCAGCGGGTATTACTTATTTAATTGTGGTAGGGATGAACTGACAGGTAATACTAGTGTGATTTGGGTTCCTTATCCCCCTCAAGTTGCCCCTTTCATAGGCTTTCAATATCTGCTTTGCTGAGACACAAACAGGCTCTGGGGGCGTTGTATCTGTGCACTCAGCCAGAAGAATCCCTGCCTCTGGCAGCTGGCATTGTGAAGAAAAGGGAAGATCTGGGGGGGGGGGGGCTTAGAAGGAAGAGCATAGCCAAGCTTGCACCACATGACAGATAATGTTATAACTGCAGATTGACGGAAAGTTAGGGAGACAATACAGAGATGTCTTGGGGACCCTCCACCACAAATACGTTCTCACAGTGTGTCTTAATTTTGGGGTTTTGCTATTTTTGACATTGTCTTAAGAACAATCAAGTACCCCTCCACACACACACACCCAAATAATGGAATGAGGGACTGTCCCCTCATTTGTTATGTCTTAAGTAACCGTGGTTTGGTAAGAAAAGCAGGAGACTGGGATTGGAATTGAGCAGATATATTCAAAACGGTTTATCACATTTCACTTTTGCCTCCACCACCAAGATGCAAAACCCAAGACTGCTTTGATTGATCCCTACTCACACGCTGTCTTTTATTACTATTACTGTTGTTATTGTTGTTGTTGAAAGAGTAACTACAAACATTAATTTTTATTGATTGTATTTCAACTTTTACATATACCCTAGAGGTAGACATGATTAGAAAAAGCAGTTACAGTAGCAGACTTGGATGCCGGAGTGTGGACTTCATGGATTGTGAACAGATCTTCTCTGGCTGTGGTGTGCTTCCCCCTCCTCTTTGTAATGCCGGTCGTCATGAATAAATGACTCGGGATGGAACTCCACGTTAATCAGCTTCTCTGTCTTCCTTTATGATAACCCGTGGAACAGTATGTGCTGAAGAAAGGAGCTAACAATGAAACAGATGCCACTTTAAAAGCCATAAACAAGCTCACGGTGGTTAAGTGGTGACATGAATAAATGGCTTGTGCAGGAAAATTCATAGTTAATATCATTACTAAGCCACCACTGAAAGGCATAACTGTATTTCAAATGGTTGTGATGGCCGGCTCCACTGGATTAGAAATGATTTCATGATGCCATCATAATGACTGTTTAAAAAAAATAAAGCAAAGGAAATCTTAGAATTTCATCATGTTAGGGAAGTAAAATTCAATTATGATATGACTGGGTATTATACCATATTCTTGCCATATTCTCCTCTGATCTTAATACAATACAGCAAGATTTAAAAGACTTATCCTCAAAGTTTTGGGTATGGATATGATTCTCATTGTTTTAAGGAAAAATTAAACCTCCTCATTCCAAAAAATATTGAGCTTACTGGATTTCCAAACGGGTGAATATTATTATAACAAATAATTTTTCATCCACACAATGAGTTAATCTTGATTAAGTAATTAAAAAAGGTTATTGAAATGGAGAGACTTGGTGAGAAGTATGTTCATTAATGACATCATTGCGTCAGCATCAATTTATCGATCTAGCATCAATTAACAGCATTTTGCTAACTGAGTTTAAAACCAGTCCCTGTCCTGAAATGCTTTCGTTGGAAAGAAGTGTGTTTTTAATGCTGTACCTAGGACGTTGTTAATGCAGATATCCTGAAGGCCCCTACTGTCTTAGCACTCTCTCTTGCATCTCAGTCCTTCTTTGGGGTACTTCCTTTGTTCTTTTGCCTTGAGGTTCTTCTAGAATTTTCTTCAGAACATAGATCCTTTAGACTTCTTGACCAGTGTGCTGAATTTAACCTGGAATATGTTTCAGTAGATAGATGTTTCACTGTGCATGCGCGTGTGTGTGTGTGTGTGTGCGTGCGTGTGTGTGTGCGTGTGTGTGTGTGCGTGTGTGTGTGCGTGTGTGTGTGCGTGTGCGTGTGTGTGTGTGTCCGTGTGTGTGTGTCCGTGTGTGTGTGCGTGTGTGTGCATGCGTGTGTGTGTGCGTGTGTGTGCATGCGTGTGTGTGCATGCGTGTGCGTGTGCGTGTGTGTGTGTGCATGCGTGTGTGTGCGTGTGTGTGTGTGCGTGTGTGTGCATGCGTGTGTGTGTGCGTGTGTGCGTGTGTGTGTGTATATGCATGCGTGTGTGTGTGCGTGTGTGTGTGTGCGTGTGTGTGTGTGCATGCGTGTGTGTGTGTGTGTGTGTGTGTGTGTGTGTGTGTTTTGCTTTCTCTTGTTTCCATAACGTATAACTTCTGTTGATCTTTGGCAATCTAAATCCTCGTTATTAATCTAGTGTCTTTTTATTTTTATCTTTGTTTTAGTTTGAGGTTTTATATATTTATTATGGGTAGGACAGTTTTTCCATAATTTAAAACATCTCCTCCAACAGAGTTTTGAATTAGGACTTTTCCTTCAATTCTATCATCCACGCCCAGTCCAGAAAATTGCTTGGACTTCTATAGGACTCCTCGTTCTTCCCTCTTTACTCTGTCTAATCTCTTGCTCAGTCCATTGTTTCTGAAAGATCCTTGCTTTACTCTTTATTTTGCCTGGTCATTATTATAATCTTTTTCACTAAGTAGTGTTTAAATGAGTCACTGCTTTCTAGTTTTGAGGTTTTTTCTGACCTTGCTATAGTATGTTGATACTGGTGTAGTTCTTAAAAATATGTTTAAATTGAAATAAAATTGTATCACTTCCCCCACCCCTTTCCTGCATTCAACTCCTCTCATGCCCCCTCACAGTCAAGTAATAGCTTCTTTTACTGTGTTTGTCATTGTCACATAATACATGAGTGTGCATATGTATGTGTGTGTGCTCAAACTAGAAACACAATCTGCTAAGTTCATTTCCGTTGTTTCTTTGCATGTGGTATTAAGGCTGACCACTCTGCACCGGACAATGGATGCGAAGACTTTTTACTGGAAAAGGCTGGTTCATTGTCTAGAGGTGGGGTTCTTACATTTTCCCCTTTCCACATTAATGTGTCTTTTGGTTTTGCCACTGTTTCGGTCTTGCTTCCGCAGCCATTTCTAGATGAGACTGTTTCCCAGCTCACTTCGAAACATCAATCTTTATGATACACTGTCTTAACATTCCCTGGGCCACAGATACAGCAGCAGCACTGTAGCCGTATCCACTGGGCTAGACTCCCCACCGTCCATTTATCTCTTCATCATATCCAGTGCATGGTACCCAGTTGTGGTTCTATGATAGTCTTCATTGGTTGTAAAGGCAGGGTTCTTTGATGATGGTAGCAACACTTATCTGTGGGTATAAGGATAAGATCCAGAATGTAATCAGGAATTACATCGGTCTAGTAAAGTGATAGAGTAGTGGATCCTTGGACCTCACTAGCATGAGGAAGCTGGCCAGTTCTCAGTGTCCAACATGACTTCCCTCCTGTTGAGTGGGTCTTAAGACCTACTTAGACAGCTATTGGTTTCCACAGACATGTATGTGCCACTTATTGCTCCTTGCATATGCATATCTTTATGCATATGATACGCAAATATGGATATCTTGTTATCCTTGTTGTCATAGTGTTGTATGTAACCAGGAATGTTAAACTGTTTTCCTCCTTTGGCAGCTCGTGTAGCATTTTCTGATACCTTGGAGGCTAGACTGAAAGAAAGAGGCTTTGGGGTCAGATCCTGCTCAAATCATCTGAATCCTGTGCCCTACATATGTGGTGTCTTCAGGAATAGGGTCCCACTCTCAATCCCTGAGAAGAAACCAAGGCTTCATACATAGTCTATATCATTTTGGGAGTCACTTGGACAATCATTCAAAAGGAGAATTTCTAATGTCTGTGCTGGGCTTTTATTATTCTATGGTTTTTATGGGAAATGTTTTCAGCCAGTGTGATTACTCCTTTAAAATATGTGTGTGTGTGTGTGTGTGTGTGTGTGTGTGTGTGTGTGTGTTTGTGTGTTGTCTTCAGCAAAGGATCTTCGTTGTCAATTTGTGGAGAATAACCTATATTCTTGCCAACAGCCTGGATTCTTTGGGGGTTCCCATGTGGCCCCATGGTAAAAACCTCAATTTGATATAACCCAGTACCAGTACTGGAAGCTTCGTTTGGTGACAAGAGACAGTGAGTTCAGACTCCCCTTTATTTGGCAATTTCATTTAGAGCGCCTCCATACTCAAAAGATGCCCCAACATATAACAAAGACACATGCTCCACTATGTTCATCGCAGCCTTATTTATAATAGTCAGAAGCTGGAAAGAATCGAGATGCCCTTCAACAGAGGAATGGATACAGAAATGTGGTACATCTACACAATGGAATATTACTCAGCTATCAAAAACAATGACTTTATGAAATTTGTAGGCAAATGGTTGGAACTGGAAAATATCATCCTGAGTGAGGTAACCCAATCACAGAAAGACATACATGGTATGCACTCATTGATAAGTGGCTATTAGCTCAAATGCTTGAATTACCCTAGATGCATAGAACACATGAAACTCAAGACGGATGATCAAAATGTGAATGCTTCACTCCTTCTTTAAAAGGGAAACAAGAATATCCTTGGCAGGGAATAGAGAGGCAAAGATTAAAACAGAGGCAGAAGGAACACCCATTCAGAGCCTGCCCCACATGTGGCCCATATATATACAGCCACCAAACTAGATAAGATGGATGAAGCAAAGAACTGCAGGCCGACAGGAACTGGATATAGATCTCTCCTGAGAGACACAGCCAAAATACAGCAAATACATAGGCGAACGCCATCATTAAACCACTGAACTGAGAACGGGACCCCCGTTGAAGGAATCTTAGAAAGGACTGAAAGAGCTTGAAGGGGCTTGAGACCCCATATGAACAACAATGCCAACCAACCAGAGCTTCCAGGGACTAAGCCACTACCCAAAGACTATACATGGACTGACCCTGGGCTCCAACCTCATAGGTAGCAATGAATATCCTAGTAAGAGCACCAGTGGAAGGGGAAGCCCTTGGTCCTGCCAAGACTGAACCTCCAGTGAACGTGATTGCTGGGGGAGGGCTGTAATGGGGGGAGGATGGGGAGGGGAACACCCAGAGAGAAGGGGAAGGGGAGGGGTTAGGGGGATGTTGGCCTGGAAACCGGGAAGGGGAATAACAATCGAAATGTAAATAAGAAATACCCAATTTAATAAAGATGAAAAAAAAAGAAGTATGTATTATAGACAGTTTCTACTGTGTTAGATCTCCACACAACCCCTCAGGTACCTCTTAATTTTAGCGGTCTCTCCCTATGTTCCCTCCCATACCCCCTTTTCCCCAACCTCGTTCCTCCTGTTCCAGGCCCCCACCCCTGTTCCATTCACCCATCATCATCTATTCTATTTCCACTTTCGAATGAGAATCTGTCTCATATTTTACATACCCTCTGGAGTTCTATAAATTGTAGCTTGGTTATCATTGACCTAACAACTAAAATCTACATATATGTGAATACATAGCATATTTGTCATTTTGGTCTGAATACATTCTTTAGGATAATTTTATATTTAGTTCCATCCATTTGTCTGAATTTCATGATCTAATATTTTTAATGTCTGAGTAATACTCCATTGTGTAAATGTACTACATTTTCTTTCTCTGTTCTTCTGTTGACAGACATCTAGGTTGTTTCTAATTTCTAGATACCATGAAGAAAGCTACAATAAACATGGTTGAGCATGTGTCTTTGTGGTAGGATGAAACATTGTTTAGGTATATGTCACACTGATTTGTATAGTGGCTGTACAAGTTTTTACTCCCACCAACAATATATGAGTATTGTCCTTGTTCCAGATTCTCACCAACATGTGCTGTCGGCTGAAACTGATTTTTGTTTTGTTTTGTTTGTTTGTTTTGTAATCTTAACCATTCTGATAGATGTAAGATGAACTATCAAAGCAGTTTTGATTTTCAATTCCCTGGTGGCTAAGGATGCTGAACATTTCACTGAACATGGTGATGTCAAGCTGGTGCCTACACAGAGCCCCAACTTTTACATTCTAGTGTCTTTGGTACAGGAAGATACTCTGCAAGATACCAAAACAGAGATATAAATATCAAGCCAGCCACAAACCCTTTGACCTACAATGGTATACTACCTGCAAGATACGCTAGGGCAATGTTAGCACAGAGCTCATGGGAGTAACCGAATCATATATGATTTGACTTAAGGCCCACTTCATGAGATGGAGCCCACACATGACACTGCTTCAGTGACCAAGAACCAGAACAGAAACTAGATAGCCCAGGAACCTAGGGTTAAAGCAAATAATATGAGAGAGAGAGAGAGAGAGAGAGAGAGAGAGAGAGAGAGAGAGAGAGAGAGAGAGAGAGAGAGAGAATAGAGATAAAAGACTCCTAATGACATTCTCCTCTACTCATAGATCAGTGACTTGCTCAGCCCTTGTCAGGGAAATTTTGCCCTGCAGCAGATGGGAACAAATACAAAGACTCACAGCCAGACATTATGCAGAGAGTGAGAGACCTTGGACTACTCAGCCTTAAATGTGATGTCTCCATCAGAGCCTCAAGGCTCAGGGAACCCCAGGGAAGAGGATGCACAAAGAAGGTAAGAGCTAGGAAGGATGAAGCATACCAAGAAAACAATGCTCTCTAAACCCTCTAAATCAACATGAGCAAAACTCATATGAATTCAGAGTCTGAGGCAGCATGCGCAGGGCCTGCGTGAGTATGCACCAGGTCCTCGGCCGTCTATTAAAGCTTCCAGTTTAGTGTTTTTATGAGATTCCTGAATGTGAGTACATCTCTGATTCTTGAGCCTTCTCTTGGGCTCTTTTGCTTCTGTTGGCTTGTCCTGTCCAACTCCAAGGTGTTAGGTTTTGTTTCATCACAGTATATTTTATTTTCTTATTTTATAAAAAATGAATGAACAAGGGAGTGAATGAATGGACAAATGGATGAATGAAAACCTAGCCACTAGGGTAAAGGCTAATAACTGAAGTGTTACTTACACCTGCTGGGAGAGAGAGTCAGTTTTCTCCAACGGAATGATACTGCTTATATGAGCCACTCCAGAGGAAACTCCATGTTCAGGAGTAGTTGACCAACACATATGTGAACTCCATACTTTTGGGGGTTTTGTTTTTTGTTTATTTCATTTTTACTGTATGTGTATGTATGTGCGCGTGTGGGGTTTTTTTTGTTTTTTGTTTTTGGGGGTTTTTAAGTCTTGTTTTCCCCCTTGCCTGGATGTTTCTTTTGTTTTCCTGATTTGGGGAGTCTTGTTATATCGAGTGTGGGTTTTGTTTTTGTTTTTGAGAAACAAGTTAAAAGTTAGATGGGTTGGGAGCAAGGAGGATCTGGAAGGACACGGAGGAGGGGAAGAATATGATCAAAATATATTTAAGTTTAAAATAGTTTAATAGAAATTGAAAAGTGTGTGTATGTATGCTTAAATGTGTTGTGCATGATCTTAGGTTAATATATAAATCACGATGTGTTTGGGCTTTGTTAAATGAATTTAGTGTTGTTTGTGCCTCTTTCTTCATTCTCCCTCATTGCAGATGGCCTTCCCCTTTCTTCAGGTGGAGTCACACACCCCCTTTGTCCATCTCTCACTTCACGTTATCTGTATCCTGCTATTACTCTCACAAGCATCCTCCATCTACGACCCTTCTATCATTTCATGGTTTCTGTGGTGACTCCATGTTTTATTTTCACATCTGAATGTCTGTAGCTGCGACCCACAGATAATATAGAACATGTGGAAATTGGCTTTCCGAGTCTACCTTAGTCAGTATAATCTTTTCTAGGTCCATCCATTTAACTTCAAATTCCAACATTCCATTTCTCTTTATGGTTTAATATCATTTCATTGTGTGTGTGTGTATGTATATATATATATATATATATGCATATATATATATATATATCACATTTTCATTATCCAGTCATCTGTTGAAGAGCATTTAGGTTGTTTCCATTTCCTGGCTGTTGTGAATAGGGAGGCTATAGACACTGCTGAGCAAGTGTCAGTGGAATGAGATGCCGAGTCCTTTTGGACACGTGCCAGCAGTGGTGTTGCTGGGTCATATGGTGGACTCGTTTTTAGTTTTTTGAAGATTTTTCATACTGATTTCCAGAGTGGCTGCACCAATTCACATTTCCCCCGCCAACATCATACTGGAGGAAAAACTCAAAGCAATCCCATTAAAATCAGGAAGGAGACAGGGCTGCCCACTCCTCTAACTCCATCCACATCTATTTAGCAGTCTTGTGCTTGGTTCTTTGTGGAAAGGTTGAGGAAATCTTAAATGGGTTTGAGATGAATTTCAAAGAATGCAATGGTCTTGAAAATTCTGTGCTAAGGATTCAATTCCAACTGGCTCTATGTGAGCCATGCTCAGAGGGGATGAATAGAGTCTAAGACGAAAAAGTAATGATTTAAGAAAGAGCACGTGAAGAAATAAACTGAGGAAGTCCAGCTACTGTATCAATGTATAAATGACAACAACAAACCTAAGGTCAGAATTAAAAGATAACAGCAGGATGAACACACACACACACATACACACACACACACACACACACACACACACACACACACACACACACACCACGGTACATTCTATAGACTTTTCCTAGAGAAAGACTCTCATTCTGAATCTCTTAAAAATTTGATGACAAGGTGTCTCTAAGATAAACAGGGGTAGCAGGCAAATTAAAATACAAAATTATGTGGATGTTGTGAATTCAGACAAGGTTGAATTCACAGCAAAGAAGCATTAGATATCACTAGAAAGACATTGTGCAATGATAAATGCCAAAATTCACAGGAAAATATAACACTCAAGGATGATCATATACCAGATAACATAGCATGAAAAAAAAAAGGGATGGGCTATGGGTCTGGCTCAGTAGGTAAAGTGTTTTCTGGCCAAACATGACGACCTGATTTCAGATTGCCAACATCTATATGAAATCTAGATATGGTGATGTGCATTTTCAACCCCAACCAGTGGGGACGGGCAAAAATATGCAGATTCTGGAGGCCTGCCTGCCAAGCTAGTGAATTCCAAGTTAGTTAGTGAGACTCCTGGCTCAACAAGAAGGTAAGAGAGCAATAGAGGATGAAATGCACAGTCAACTTCCATCTCTCTCTCTCTCTCTCTCTCTCTCTCTCTCTCTCTCTCTCTCTCACACACACACACACACACACACACACACACACGCACACATTTGAGTTCAGGGTACTGAAAGTGAGATGAGGTGAGAGTGGACATGTTACTACATATTACATTGTCTGTTTACATTTTAAAAATCGGTACATCTTTTAGAGAACAAAATATGACAATATATATTAAAAGACAAATTTAAATACAGTAATGTCCCACTGAATCAATATAGGCTGTTTTGGTAAGTTTTGGAATATGACTTGGACAATATGCATGAGCATATATCATTGCCAGGACAGTAGTGTTGTTTTATTTTAACTTCATAAATTCTGTCTCCCTATTAAAACTACCCCTAAGTGTGTGAGCATAATCATTGCTCAAGCTTTAGGCTATAAAACTGCAAAATGTAAATCTAAAATAACATATATATATTTATATATATCTATAAATGTATTCCACATAATATATAGTAAATGTTATGTATATTATGAAAACATATATAACATCATATGAAATATATATAGTAAAGTATTTCTGGTCACCTGCAGTGATCTCGAAGATGAACTCAAGGAATTCGTTGTTAGAACCTTGTAGAGCCTCTCTGCAAACCTGAGGCAGGAGAACTCACCCTTTCCTGGCAGACCTTTATTTTTCTACTCTTTTTTAATCACAGAATCCACTTACTAAAATTGTACCTCACAACACATTGACCTTCAGACTGTAATGGCTTCCTTGGGCCATCACTGCTCACAGGGCTCACACCTTTCTGTCATTCAACCTCCAGTAAAGGTTACACATTTTAGAGCACGAATTCTCACTCTCTTTTCCACCCAAACCCAAAACATTAGCCCACTTTGGGACCTTTTAGTACAGGAAATGATATTCTTGGAAATCAAATTTATCTCAGTGTAGAAAGGAGGATTTTTAAAATATTTAATACCCGGGATCATGGTCAGATCATCTCCTGCTTATCAGCAGTCACAGATTGCTCTCTAACCATGGTCAAGAAAGAGAACATTCGTTTTCCTTTGGTATAAAAATATACATAAAAATTATAGCAATTGCCTAAGGATTGTGATTACACTTGATCTCTTTCTCTTTTATATTTTCAAATATTCAGGTGAATAAATGCATTGAGTATACTTAAAGTTGAAATCAGACTTGGTTTCACGGTTGGAAAACATATGTGAATACGACAGAAAGAAAAACCCTTGTGTATATGTAGGCGTTTGTCAGTGAGCATTTTATGTAGAGCATGGTTAGGATCGGCCACAAGCACTTTGGATCCTTCCTATAACAACAGCATCAAAAGAACATGAGATTTTTCCTTCCCGTGTTAAAATCCAGACAGAATTAGTCCAAGTGAAACAGCTGACCTGCAACACAAAGACCTCAGGAAGTGACATGCCTTCCACTGACCAGTCCCCCTGTGCAGGACTCTACTCCTAAAACATTTAGTGTGCTAAGATTGATGCTCCAGCCAGCAGTATGAAGAAGGGAACCAAAGTAAGTCACGTATATTAGTTTTTCTCTCCTTTCCTTTTATTTTAAGACAGGGTCTAATGTAGCCTATGCTGGCTGACTAACTGACTAGCTGTGTAGCCAATGATGACGCTGAACTCCTTCTGCCTCTACGTCCTGAGTTCTGGAGAAACAGGAGTAGGCCATTATATCCAGTTTTATGTGGCACTGGGACTAAAACTGAAGCTTTGTGAACACCAGGCAATGTTATACTCACTGATCTAAATCCCAGCTCTCTTCTTTTGATTATTTCAGAAGTTAAACATGCCACCTCCATTTCTTGTAAATGTCTAGAACAATGACATGACCATCATCCCCCACCAAGGAATTCTGGGGAGAGGAATAGTTTTGGATGACAGGGCCACCTGAAAATTGGCTTAACTTATCTGCTTCTTCATTCCCAATTCCTTTTCATTCTGGCACACACTTTCAAATCACTAGCAAAAGCTAAAATTTGAAATCTTTGTTCTCTCTTCATTTATAATATCATGGATGAAAATGGGTTTCTTTAAGACAAAAGCTTAGCTGTAATGGAGACATTTGTAGAATAATATAAACTGTCACAATTGACTCAAAATGAATTTTTTTTAAAAAACCCACCCCACAGTAGATACATTTCTGAAATCAATATCAGTACCACTATCAACAACTTTCCTCTATCCAAGAAGAGAATTCACACCAAAAGGTAATCTTACCAAATTCTCTGGTTTTTAAGTCATTTTTTTTAATAATTTTAAATCTTTCTATACTTATCTTGTTTTTTGTTAGATTTTTACCATGGGACACTGGTTTCTTAGACATGATGCAACTATGACTGTGAGTAAGTTTTTCTTCTGAACTTTGAGTGGCAATTCTTTGAACAGAGGTCTGAAATGCCTTTCTTCAGGCATCGTCTGCCCTAGCTCCTGACACTAAAACCACAGCTTCCATTTCCTAGACTTGGTAGTTATTCTTTGTTTAATTTATCTTGCTGTTCTTCATATGAACTATATATATTCTTTTGTCATTGGTCAATGAAAATCAATCAATTAATAATAAAAAAAATCAAAGCAGAGCTGCTGGTGAGATTTCTCGAAAGAGATAGCTTTTTCTTTTCTATCTGATGCTCAAATACCAATGCGCATGTTTTCTTGTCGTGATGTGCAATGAGGTTCATTTTGGATGAATCTTTCGTGGAGAGCTGTTGGATATCCATTTGGGGCTAGCCTCAGGTTTTAAACTTGTTGTCTCCTGTGTTAATTTTGCCCAAGAAAATGGAGGCTGAAGGTATCATGGCGTGTGAAGGAAATGGCAGCTTTCCAATGAGCTTACTATCTCCCCGGGCTTCTGCTTCCATGTGTTTATAAATATATGCATTCCTTTGATGCTAGCTCAAATGTGCCCTCAAAAAGAGCCTGCCCCACATGTGGCCCATACATACACAGCCACCAAACTAGATAAGATGGATGAAGCAAAGAAGTGCAGGCTGACAGGAACCGGATGTAGATCTCTCCTGAGAGACACGGCCAGAATACAGCAAATACAGAGGCGAATGCCAGCAGCAAACCACTGAACTGAGAATAGGACCCCTGTTGAAGGAATCAGAGAAAGAACTGGAAGAGCTTGAAGGGGCTCGAGACCCCATATGAACAACAATGTCAAGCAACCAGAGCTTCCAGGGACTAAGCCACTACCCAAAGACTATACATGGACTGACCCTGGGCTCCAACCTCATAGGTAGCAATGAATATCCTAGTAAGAGCACCAGTGGAAGGGGAAGCCCTTGGTCCTGCCAAGACTGAACCCCCAGTGAACGTGATTGTTGGGGGGAGGGCTGTAATGGGGGGAGGATGGGGAGGGGAACACCCATATAAAAGGGGAAGGGGAGGAGTTAGGGGGATGTTGGCCTGGAAACCGGGAAGGGGAATAACAATCGAAATGTAAATAAGAAATACTCAAGTTAATAAAGAAAAAACGGAAAAAAATGGCAGCACAAAAAAAAAAAAGAAAGAAAATCTTTAACCACCCTTGTCTTGCAGTCTAAGTGTGCATATTAAGTGCGCATGTTCTAGAAGCTGAAGTACTCCTCCGTGTCTGTTTAATGTTTCTGTCTTAGCTAAGCTTGCACTGTATCACACCTGTAACTTGTATGACAGTGGCTCTCCTCTCTGCCTCGCCAGCGAGCACCTGTCTCTGTTGCTTCCTCCACAGTGGTCATAAGACATTTTGTTTGTTCTTTCATTACTCCTCTCATAAGTCTTGCAATCTTTAGATGTTACTATCCAAACACAAGATCTTTCTAGTGTCTGTGGTTCTCCATTTCTGTCCCCCTTTCCCTCTGCCTCAGCCATTCACATCCACAAGAATATCTTAAACCTTGCCATTATTAATTCCTGAAATGCTTACTTTTTTTGTATCTTCTTTGGTTTCTATACTCCAAAATAACCTAACTTTCTTTTTTCTTTCTTTCTCTTTTTCCTCATTCTTTCTTATAATACAGTTTGAATATTTTTGTTGTTCCTTTGGTAGTTATGTTACTATAAAGGTTGTCTGGATATTCCTGACCTGGGATGCTACTTGGGGCCATGTTGATATCCAAGGTCTGGTCCTGCTTCTCACCTGGGCAAGGAGGGAGAATTGGCGGGCTGACCATTAGCTACCACCTGGGCCCAGATTCAGGTCTTCGAGTTGGCCACCCCAACATCCACATGACCAGTAAATGACTGGAGCACATGAAGGTGCCAGCCTAACAGATCCAAAGCTAAAGGATCTCTGACATAGGGCAACAACAGGATATCCAAGAGGAGTCCTAATGAGGATCTAGTATTGATAGTGTAGCAGGAGCCAGATCAATGACTCATTGCAATGAACATTTGTAGCTAAAGTTGTTTGGGCAAAAGGATATATTATGTGACATACCATAACACACTACAGCTTCCATGGCAAGATGTGTTTGTTTGTACGTCTGACTATTTGTTTGTTTGCTTTAGGAGGGGAGGTTGCCAGGGCAGAGGGTGGGTATGAGAGGATGGGGAGATGAGTGGGATTGAAGTGTCTGATGTGAAATTCACAAAAATAAATTTAAAAAAAATATTTTTTAAGGGAGTGATGAATGAGTGAATGAAAGCCCTGCTAATCCATGTCAACAAATTCCAATGAAGTAACTTGCCTTTCTCATCAAAACATAGGTTCCACTGTCTTGTTTTAAAGAGTTAATAATGCTTAATTTGTATTGAATATGCAAGAGAAGGGTTACTCTCCACTTAACTCTCCCTAGCCCTTTATATGAGTAAATGAATTACATGTGGCCATAGAAGTGATAACTACAGAATGACTTGGATCTCTTCTATAAGACGATTAAACATGAATATCTGGTCCTTCCTTGAACTATGCTTTAGATGTAAAAATTTAAAAGTGGTAAATATTGTATCTTTTTAGAGCTCAGTGACACAAATACTGCAAGAGGTGGTAAAAAGGTTGGCTGATGGTCACTTTCTCATTGTTGTGACCGAATCCCTGATCAAACATCTTTAGGAAAGATGTCGTGGCTCAGTCTTAAGGCACAGTGCGTCAGAGTAGGGACTATAACATGGCTGGATGGCTGTGAGCTACAGGAGCAGGAACAGCGGGATGCCTGTTCATATCTTAGTGGTGCAGGAGCAGAGGTAAGATGAGAAGCCAAGTTGTAAACCTCAAGGCCAACCCCCAATGACCCACTTTCTCCAGGCAGCCCACATCTCTGGAAAGTTCCAGAATCTCACAAAATCTCACTATCAACTTGGAACCAAGAGTGTAAACACTGGAGCCTGTTGGGGCGCCATTTTCCATCTGAACTGAAGCAGACAGATCCTTAGCTCTGCTACCTCTGGAGTTAATGGTGTGTAAACATATCTCAGATACACAGACCACCACAAAGCTTTCTTCTTTTACCCTCAGAAAGCGAGCTCGTGTATCCTTGTCACCTCCATGTCCGTACCACATCTTTAACGTTTCACGTTCTGTTCCCTTCAGATAAGATGGGGATGCTTAGCTATTTAAGTTCCAAAGCTACTTGTTAAGTGAAATACTGAATGTGAAACAGATGTTCAAGTACTAAGGCAAAAAAAAAAAGAAGTCTTACTCAGAACAACACAAAAGTGGATAAAGGGAGGTCGACTCGTAAGGGAGGAGCGCCTGCAGCCACAGTAACGCCGCCGGGAGAAGCAGCAGGAAGGAGAAAGAAGCCTTTGCAGGGTGCTGGGAGTCTGCTATTTTATGGTGGGAGCGGGGTATCAAAAAAGGAAGACTGTGCTTCTATTTTATGGTTGCCCCATGTCTTTCATGTAAAAGAAAAGCAACTTAAGAGAGACAGGATTCACTTTAGGTCACACTTTAAGGTACAGTCCATCATGATGGGGAAATCACAACAGTAGGAGCTTGGATCACATTCTAGTAGGGTCCCACCACATTCCAAACCAGAACCAGAAAGGGATGGGTACACTCTGCTGTTCAGATCCTTTCTCCACGCACACAGTTTAGGACCCTCTGCCTCGGGAATGAACCGGCCTACACTTAAGATGACTTGCTCCACATCCATCTACTACAGTTAATGTGTATTAAAAGTTAAGATGGACAAACCTCTAAGCCAGAACTTCTATTTCCAGGAAGTTATTCTAAGAAAATAACCGGACATACTGTCATATACACAGAAAGTAAAGACTTTCGGTACAAATTGTCTCTAATGATGAAGGATCCAAAACAGCCCTCATCCCAATCCCTCAGCCATCCTTTCTGTCGAATCCTATCCCAATAGTAAAGGGATTTGTGAGCACCATCACTGTGCAGCCTCCCTCTGGGTGAAAGGCCTTGGTTCCATTTGAACGAATAGACCAGGGACAGTCATATGACTCCACCTAAAGGGAGCTGTGTGTCCTTCCCTGCTAAGGAAACAAAAATCCAGATGCGGGTCCGCTCTAGAAATGTTTGCCATAAGTGATCATTAAAAGTGACCTGGAAAAATCGTCTAAAACCCATTTTTTTGGGGGGAGGGAAAAAGATGTTTTGGAAAATTACTTTATTCAGACAGAAGAAAATAAGACTGGGGAAGCATGCAAGTGTGTATGTGAACTGCAAAATCTAGAAGGATTTACATCTTGAAAATCCAGTGCTAAGTGTGTTTGAGTGACGGGCTTATGGGTACCTAAGGTTGCTGGACTTAGGTTTAGATTATACTGGGTAGCTCCATAAAGCCTAGCAGAGCACACCAGGATTTACACTGCGGATCAAGTGTCCTGACACACTTAAACCTCTCAAAAACTGACAGATTTTATCTTTTCCCTTAACAGATAAGCATCTAAGCCAGAGTTTAAGCCAATATTAGTGAATGAATATTATCATAAATGTCTACAAACTACAAATAACATGTCTTTTTTAAAAAGACATATGTTCAATGAAGCTTTAAAAAAAATAAAGCCTTAGTAAAATCTTTTCATCCCAGCAGACCAGGGTTCCTGGAGTCTCGCCATGTGAATCATAGCTCACTCGGGTCTGAGGTCACTCAGGAGACTCATTTTTAAAACAATACTCTGTGGTCTTCGGAAGAAGTTCTGCGTCTGCCTGTTGAGTATTCATGTTGCTTTCCTTTTACAGTCACTACCTTCCCTGGTGACACCCTCCTTTGATTTATTTCATTCTTTATAGACCATTCTTCAAGAAGCGACTAGGTTAACGTCTCCACCCCTTTCAGCTTGCTGCTGGTACTGGGCTCTGTGCCTGTTTCTCCTCCATCCTCCTTCCTGGACTCTGATCTGCACGGACGGAGTTCATGTAAGAAGCCTTGTCGCAGTAAACTCATCTCGGGCAGAGCTTTGCTAACTTTGCGTTTCCCGACTGTAGTGATATACTAGCGGTTTTGCTTCGTTATGTTCTATGCTGGAATTCTGAGCAACATCTATTATTTACCAACCAAGCTTCTGACCAGCAAAGCCTGTCCTCTGCCCCTTTGCTTCTCTGGTGGCTCAGTGTGGCATCCGTAGTGCATCATTTGCTCAGACCCCTTCTGGTACCACTGTCCCGTTACAAAGAGGCCAAGGTTCCCTAGCTAGAGACTGAAGGATGCAGAGGCTTGGCGTCGGCCCATCCTGCGGGAAGCAGGACTCTAAAATGCAGCTTCTCATTTTCAGCTTAGTTCCTGTGGCTGCCAAAGCAGACGACCACAAACAGGGCGGGTTGAAACAATGGGAGAATATGCTCTCACGGCTTGGAGGCCGGGAGTGTGAACTTGAAATTTTGGCAAGCATGGCTTCATGCCAAGGCTCTGAGGGAAAATCCAGTGTATGTTTTTTGTCTAGTTTGCTGGTGCCTGTCAGCAGTCTTTGTTGATGCTCAGCTTATATTTTTATAATTGTCTTCATATGTCCCCCCTGCCCGTGTGTGTGTGTGTGTGTGTGTGTGTGTGTGTGTGTGTGTGCTCCCTAATACAAAGACACTTGCCATTTGATTTGGGGCCCATGTAGATGATCCAAAATTATTTCATCCTAAGGCCTTAGATTCAATATGCAAAGACTTCTTTTCCAATTGTACGTTCATAGGTCTCAGGTATATGGGGCAGAGGTGAAAGCGTTCGATCCACTCTGTTCAGGAACTTCAGGACAACTTGGCCAAAACTTTCCCAGAGATAGACTGAGATCAGAGACCTTCCTGGCTAATCCCTGTCCCTCCTTGGTTCCACCTGTGGCAGGCCTAAGTGCTTGCAAAGGTCCTACCTGTCCATTCTTACTATTTTATCCTTTTTATTTCCTTTACTAAATCTCTGCAAATCTGTGTTTGTCTTCGTGTCTGTTCTCTTGTGGAGGGTAGGGGAGGGTGTCTGGGACATACAAAATCTAACATACACTTAATTTGCTTTGTTGTTTTGTCTGGGTTTTTTTTGAGACAGGGTTTTCTCTTTGTAGCCCTGGCTGTCCTGGAACTCACTCTGTAGGCCAGGCTTGTCTCAAACTCAGAGCTCTTCTTGCCTCTGCCTCCCGAGTGCTAGAATTAAAGAATCTCTCTTTCTTAATAAATACCAATGCTTGTCTTATTCTTTAGTCCCCACTTTAGTACAGGAAGAAACTGAGTTTCCTATGTTTGCTGCTTAGGTTTCTGTCAACTTGCTACATGTTAGGTTTTTTTTGGAGGACAAAGAAATGGCAATTGAAAAACTGCCCCCTATCCCGTCAGTCTGTTGGCAGGTCTATGGTATATTTTCTTGATTATGACTGACTTGAAAAGGCCCTGCCACTGTGAATTGTGCCAACCCTGGGGCAGGCAAGCCGGGATTACATAGGAGATCAAGCTGAACAAGTCACATGGAGTGAACCAGGAAGTGCCCTTCAGCTTTAGTTCCTGCCTCCAGATTCCTGCCTCAAGTTCCTTCCCTAGCTTCCTGTCAGTTACCTGGGGGGAAAAAAACTTAAGATAACATAAACACTTTCCTTTCCAAGCTGATTCTCAGTGTTTCGTCACAGCAACAGAGGCACAAACTAAAACAATATACAATATCCCACATTTTCTGTATCTTCCTTCCTTTTGAGTGGCTGCACAATGCAGTCTTTCTAAGCATTTTTTCCAGTTTTCAATGCACTGCCAGATTGCTTTACAAAAGCAGAGTGAGGAACTTGATGATGCTAACTAGCCCAAACTCTCTCTTTCTCCCAAGGATGAATGTCATAAGACAACTTGGAAAATCTGGAGCAACTGCAGCCCTAAAGTCAGCACTGCGTAAATTCAGTCACCTTTCTTCTTCCGGGTGCCACCTCATTCTTACTTCCCTTTCACCTATGTGTGCTGCAACATCATAGTTAACACATTACCGTACACGTGAATTGACAGCCCACACATGTGTGCATCTAAAGAGGGCGAAGAATAAAATGCATGCTTTATGAATGGAACCGTAAATCATTTTGCAGCAGCAGTCATGAACTCGGTTCAGGAAAGATTAGCGCACTTCAGTTGATAATTGCATTCACTATATCAAGTGCTTGGTAATATAGTGCTTAGCTATTCTGAAGTCACTCAGGTATGCTAAACAATTGCACATGAATCTGGGCGAATTGCTGTATTTAGCTTTCCTCAATTATAGAACCATGTATTGTTTGTGGGTATTTTCTACATCAAGCTCATGAGACATGAGCATCTTACTTTGTTTTTTTTTCTTCAAAAAAATTAATACTTTTGATTGACAAATTGTAATTGCATACATTTATGGGATGCAGTGTCATGTTTTGATATAGGTAAACAATGTGGTGTGATTGAATCAGGGTAATTAACATATCTATCATCTCACTCACCTATCATTTTCTATAGTGAGAATTTTTAATTTGCTCTCTTTTTTGAAATATATAATATATCATTATTGCCTATAGTGGCCCTGCTCTGGAATCTTTCAAAACCCATTTCTCTGGCACTTCGGAAATTTTGTTGCCTTGATCATCCCCTCCCTCCCAAACACTTTCGTCCCCAAGCTCAGGTTTATTAAAAACCACATGTAAGCAAGACCATGCAATTTAAATTTTGCCCTTCCCTGTGTCACTTACCATAATGTCATTAAGTTCATATTTCCCCTTTTTAAAGGCTGACTATTATTCCATTGTGTATAAGACACTATGCATGTTACATTTTTAAAATCCTTCTGTTCACTGACAGATATTTAGGGGATTCTATACCTTCGTTATATGGATAATTTTGCAGTGAACATGAGGATGAATATGTTCCTTCAATGTATTGATTTTACGTGTGTGTGTGTGTGTGTGTGTGTGTGTGTGTGTGTGTGTGTGTGTGTTAGCTAGAAAAGCAATTCTACGCCATTTAGAGGTCCCATTTTCAGGCTTCTGGGAAGCCTCTACACTGCTTTCCATAATGGCTGTAGTGATTTCCGTTTGCCCCAAAGACGAATGAGTTCGTTTCTTCAGTACTCTCCCTAGCACTTTCTACCAGTCCTTTCCTTAATTATAAAAGCCACCCTTATGGCTGTAAAAGTGATATCTCATTACCGTGATGTCCTTTTCTCTAATGATAAGCAGATTTGTTTTAACGTTAACCCTTCATTAGATGCGTGGTCTGTCCGTATTTTCTTCCATCCACTCGTCATCTCTTCACTTTACTGGATCCTTAGTTGCCCGAAGCTTTTTAGTTTAATGTGGTGCATCTCAACTAGTCCTGCTTCTCTCTTGCCTGTGTTTTTATTTTCTTTTGTTATTGTTTCAGGGTCTCGCTATACAGGGCAGCCTGACCAAGAATGTGTGATCACCCTGCCCTTGTCTCTCAAGTGCCACTTTGTGGGTATGTGCCCCAATGTCCTCACGCCACACCCGTATTGGAGAGACCACCCTTTCAGCATTGTATTCTTATGCCTTTGTCAAAAACCCAATTGACTGTGAATGTGTGGACTTATTTCTCAGCTTTCAACTGTACGTTACTGGTAACTGTGTCAGCTTTTAGGTCAATGCTGTGTTCTTTTGATCCTTATCACTTTATGTTTAGAAACCAGGAAGTAAGCTACCGCCATTTTTCCCGTTTATGTGAAGAGTTTTCGCCTACGAAATTGAGGGTATTTTATGGTTATCCGGAACTTAAGAGGTGGAATTTGCATTTCTATTTAAAATATCATTGATAAACTAGATTTGGACGTATGTAACTGTAGTCCCCACACTAAGGAGGTGGAAGCAGGAAGTTTGGGAGGTCAGCGTCCCACTCAGCTACTTAGTGAATTCGAAGCTGCTCTGAACTTCCTGAGACCGATCCTTAACTCAAGACATAAACAAGCAAAGCCCGTCATGTTGTGATTCACATCGTCCTGAACCTGAAGATCTCTTTTGGGGGGTGGGGCAGCCCTTGTCACAGCAATGACCCTTCCAGTCCAGGATATAGTGTATTTCCCCATTTACTTGTGTTTTCTTTAACTTCTTTCATCAGGATATTATAATACTCACATAGAGTGTTGTCTTCTTGGTTGAATTTATACCTCAGTCTTTAGTTTTCATGATTTATAAATTTAGTCGCATCCTTAATTGAACAAACACCTCTCTTTGTATCCCTTTTTAAAATTGTTTTTCATCTACGTTCCACCCAGTTATTCCCAAAGCAACTGTTGTGGGTGTGGCCGTGTCTCTGCCACTTTGTGCCCATGTTTTGTGTAGGACCTTCTTCTGTTGCTGCTTTGGCATTCTCATGGTTGTGCATTTTGAACACTACGCACTTCTATAGGTTTAGCTTGTACACAGCATCATAATTGCCTCGTCCCACTATTAGCTGACAAGAACTCTTGCTGTGTTTTATGATTTGGACGTCGAGCTTGGTTTTATAGTTTGCACCATTTAATTTATTGTAGTTACAGCCGTTGTTTTTAGAACTTTTGGGGTTTTAGCCCTCTCAGTTGAGATGAAACCTTTTGTTTAAAGCTTAGAAATAAATGTGTTATAGACCAATACAATACATTTATAATTCATAATCTTAATTTCTCATCAATAATATACATGTCTTCGATTACCGTTCCTTTTCAAATTCTTCCTATGTCAATTTACATTTTAAAATATATCTATTTATTTTATATAAATGAGTGCTCTATCTGCATGTACGCATGTAAGCCAGAAGAGGAGGTCACATCACTCCATAAATGGTGGTAAGGCAGCGTGTGGTTGCTGGTAATTGAACTTGTGATCTTTGGAAGAGCACCCAGTACTCTTTTTTTTTTTTTTTTTTTTTTACATTTTTTTTTATTTTTTTATTTATTTTTTTTTTTTATTAACTTGAGTATTTCTTATATACATTTCGAGTGTTATTCCCTTTCCCGGTTTCCGGGCAAACATCCCCCTCCCCCCTCCCCTTCCTTATGGGTGTTCCCCTCCCAACCCTCCCACCATTGCCGCCCTCCCCCCATAGACTAGTTCACTGGGGGTTCAGTCTTAGCAGGACCCAGGGCTTCCCCTTCCACTGGTGCTCTTACTAGGATATTCATTGCTACCTATGGGGTCAGAGTCCAGGGTCAGTCCATGTATAGTCTTTAGGTAGTGGCTTAGTCCCTGGAAGCTCTGGTTGCTTGGCATTGTTGTACTTTTGGGGTCTCGAGCCCCTTCAAGCTCTTCCAGTTCTTTCTCTGATTCCTTCAATAGGGGACCTATTCTCAGTTCAGTGGTTTGCTGCTGGCATTCGCCTCTGTATTTGCTGTATTCTGGCTGTGTCTCTCAGGAGCGATCTACATCCGGCTCCTGTCGGTCTGCACTTCTTTGCTTCATCCATCTAGTCCAATTGGGTGGCTGTATATGTATGGGCCAAATGTGGGACAGGCTCTGAATGGGTGTTCCTTCAGTCTCTGTTTTAATCTTTGCCTCTCCCTTCCCTGCCAAGGGTATTCTTTTTCCTCATTTAAAGAAGGAGTGAAGCATTCACATTTTGATCATCCGTCTTGAGTTTCGTTTGTTCTAGGGATCTAGGGTAATTCAAGCATTTGGGCTAATAGCCACTTATCAATGAGTGCATACCATGTATGTCTTTCTGTGATTGGGTTAGTTCACTCAGGATGATATTTTCCAGTTCCAACCATTTGCCTACGAATTTCATAAACTCGTTGTTTTTGATAGCTGAGTAGTATTCCATTGTGTAGATGTACCACATTTTCTGTATCCATTCCTCTGTTGAAGGGCATCTGGGTTCTTTCCATTTTCTGGCTATTATAAATAAGGCTGCGATGAACATAGTGGAGCACGTGTCTCTTTTATATGTTGAGGCATCTTTTGGGTATATGCCCAAGAGAGGTATAGCTGGATCCTCAGGCAGTTCAATGTCCAATTTTCTGAGGAACCTCCAGACTGATTTCCAGAATGGTTTTACCAGTCTGCAATCCCACCAACAATGGAGGAGTGTTCCTCTTTCTCCACAACCTCGCCAGCATCTGCTGTCACCTGAGTTTTTGATCTTAGCCAATCGCACTGGTGTGAGGTGAAATCTCAGGGTTGTTTTGATTTGCATTTCCCTTATGACTAAAGATGTTGAACATTTCTTTAGGTGTTTCTGAGCCATTCGGCATTCCTCAGCTGTGAATTCTTTGTTTAGCTCTGAACCCCATTTTTTAATAGGGTTATTTGTTTCCCTGCGGTCTAACTTCTTGAGTTCTTTGTATATTTTGGATATAAGGCCTCTATCTGTTGTAGGGTTGGTAAAGATCTTTTCCCAATCTGTTGGTTGCCGTTTTGTCCTAACCACAGTGTCCTTTGCCTTACAGAAGCTTTGCAGTTTTATGAGATCCCATTTGTCAATTCTTGATCTTAGAGCATAAGCCATTGCACCCAGTACTCTTAACCCTTTTGCTATCTGTCTACCCTGTCTACTTACAATTTTTACGTAAATTACCTTTGCCTTTTTCCTCTGTGTTTGAAAACTTCTTTATACAAATCTTGGTTAAAGCTCCCACAGCCACGACAACTCTTTTAAAGAAAAACATTTAATTAGACCGGTTTACAGTTCAGAGATTTAGTCTGTTATCATCAGAGCAGGAAGCATCGCAGCACACAGGCAGGCACACTTCCTCCATAGCACCACGCCTACTCCAACAAGGCCACACTTCCTAATCATGCTACCCCTATGAGCCTATGAGGGCCATTTTCTTTCAAACTCCCATAGTACATCAATCTTACAGCATTAGAGAGTTGCAAGCATGACCCTCACTGTTTATGCCATGTGTGATTTCATGTTTCCTCCTTGGGCATCTTTATTTCTTGATGTTATAAATGAATAACCTTTCACTTTAGCTTGGAAACCTCCTCTCGGCAATTCTCGGGAAGCAAGCATAGTGCTGTTGACGCATAATGTTAATTGTCGGCTTGGCAGGATCTAGAATCACATAGGAGACCAGCTTCTGGGCACACTGTGTGTATGGTGGTAGGGCTGTTTTAGCCTCTCTGGCTATGCCAATGAGAGATTAGGACTGGGGAAAATGGGAAGGTGGATGTGATACAACCAACTGCTTCAAGCTCTTTAGCTCTCTGCCATGAAGGTCTGTATCGTACAGTGGTGAGTCAGAACAAGGCGGGCCTCCCTTACTTCACTTTTGTCTGGGCGTTTCATCAAAGCAACAAGAGGTACTAAGACAGTATTTCCCTAGATTTTAACCGGGGAAGTTTTTAGTATCCTTATTTCTGAAGAACAGCTTTTTGGGCAGCCTTGATGGGTATCTTGTTGCCCCTTCACAGCTTCCTGTGTCTTGCCCTAGTGTCTCCTAACTTGCAAAATTTCCAATTGAAAAATCTACCGAGTCATGTCCCTTTGAAAATGACAGTTCTTATTGCTTTGTTTCCTTTTTCCTTTTTCCTTCCTTTTTAAGATTTGTTTATTTATTTATACGAGTAGCTATCTTCAGACACAACAGAAAAGGGCATCAGATCCCATTTCAGATGGTTGTGAAACACCGTGTAGTTGCTGGGAATTGAACTCAGGACTGCGGAAAGAGCAATCAGTGCTCTTAACTGCTGAGTCATCTCTCTAACCTCCACCTTTTTCTTTGCCACTGGCTTTTCTTCTTATTATTTTGCATTTGGTTATGATTTGCTTGGGTGAACTTCACTTTGAATTGAGTTTGACAACCAACCTCAGAAAATTCTATACTGGTCATTTTCCTCTCAAGATCTGGGAACTGTTCTGTCCTTTCGGCTCTAAGTGTTGACTTTTAGCCCTTTGCCCAAATCTTCCTTCCTTATATGAGGGTTGGTTTGATAAACAGTGTCTCCTAATAATCCTTTTCCATTCCTTTTCCTTTTGCTTCTCTGGTCCAGAGTTTTCATAATTCTTTTTTTTTTCCCTCAAATGCCTTATGTCTGAGGAAATGATAATCACTTCCAGTCCTCTTGAGTATTATTTGGAGAGAACAAATACTTATTCCTGCTAGTTATTCCTGCCTGCATAAGCAAGCAAACCCTGGGGTTGAGCTCTGATGTCATGCCGGGTGGCTTCTTGTGCTTTGAGGTCAAATGGTAATCTTGGTTCTTCTCCATCATCTGGTGAGACCATTCAGACACTGCCATCAGATGGTATTGCTGACTAGACTTCGTGACTACCTCCGATCAGGGAGCATTTCAGATTGTCTTTACCTGGGAACCATGTTGTTTGAAATTTGTAGTTAGTGAGGGTTGTGGGTGTTATGGGTCTAGATGTTAAATAAGGTTTCTGGGGTTGCTTCTTGACCACATGGTATAGGTACAGTTATACCTAGTATTCCATAGATATGTGCTGATTAGGGTTTATCTCTTGGTCTAGACTATTCTTAGCCAGAACACAGATGGGTCTGAGGTGAAAGTGGGGTCAGTACCACTTTGGCACTTTCTATGCCTAAGCTCTGGTCTGCAGTTGACTCCTGATGTGAGAAAGCAAGAGGATCAGGACTAAGATCACCTCTCCTATACCAGGCTTAGTCACGGGCAGTGACTTCCATGTGACTAATTGTTGATCTGCAGTGGCTTTGTGGCCTTGGCAACATGCGTTGGATCAGCGCTGAATCACATCTGCACTAATGTTAGAGCTTTATGTCCCTGCCACTTGTTACATTTTCACACAAGGGGGACTTTATCAGAGTGTCCCAGGCACTGGGGAAAGCTGGCTAGACTGGAGCCATTGGCTAGTTTATCTCATATAGTAGTGCCATTGGCTACGATGCAGAGTAGCCACCAAGATATGCGCACTCGTTTGTATGAGCTACGCCTTCAGGGTGTCTTAATTGTTTGTTCTCAGGTGGTCTACCCTTGCCAGTACTACAAAATGTCTAATGGTATGAGATGAAAGCAGGCTTCCTGTGAGAGATTCAGGGTTGCAAATAGTGGGGCTCCTATTCCCCTAACAGGAACTGTGTCCCTCCAGGAAGGGGTGAAGTGCTCAGAAAGCACTCCTCTTGCTATCTTCTGATCATAGCCTTTCTCTCCTGCAGTTCAAAAGGCAGCTTCATGCCTGAGTCTGAGAAATTCCTAGTGATAAATCCAAAGAGCAACTCTATTTTTCTGCCTTGCTGACATCATTGTCCTTGTTGATTGGGATTTTAGATTATAGAAAACAATGATTATACTGTACATCTGTAACAATTGTATAAGTTACATGTCTCAGAAAAGTTGATTACGTCCCTTACCCTATTCCCAAGCCCCCTGTGGTGCTTTGAATAAGTATGGCCCCCATAGACTTGTTTGAATACTTGGCCCATAGGCACTGTGAGGAGGTGTGGGCTTGCTGGAGGAAGTGTGTCACTGTGGGGTTGGGGTTTGAGGTCTCTGTGCTCAAACTCTGCCCAGTGTGGAATTCTAGTCTCCTCCTAGATACTTTCAGATCAAGATGGAGAACTCTTGGATCCTCCAGCACCATGTCTACCTGCTTGCTGCCATGCTTCCAGACATGATGATAATGGAATGAATCTCTGAAACTTGTAAGCAAGCACCAACTAAATGTTTACTTTTATAAAAGTTGTCTTGGTCATGTGTCTCTTCACGGTAATAAAACCTTGACTAAGGCACTCTCATTTAAAATTTTTCCCTAGGCTTATTTTAAAGGGATAAGTTGAAATGTTTAAATCTAAGATGAGTTTTTGGTTTTGGTTTTTTTTTTCTGGGTTTGAAGACATGCTGTCTGGGTAAGGTGCTTGTCTTGTATACAAATCTGAGTTTGAGGCACAGTACCCATGGTTGGTCATGGTATGACATGTCTGTAACTCTTGCACTTATGTTGATTTGGGAAACAGAGACTGGAGACTCCCTGGAAGCTCACAGGCCAGCTAGCCTGGCATACACAGCAGCAAATAACAAGGAGATTGCTTCAAACAAAAGAGGACAGGGCTGGCACCACGGCATTCCTCTATTCTGCACACATGCACACTGGCATGTGCACACACACACACACACACACACACACACTAATGTACACATCAAACACACATGTATCAATATATATATATATATATATATATATATTCCATATATTCCATTTCAAGGAATGAATAGGTTTGACTATTCAAGGTTTGAATAGTCCTATGTTACAGTGACCATTGGTAACTCTGACCAAAGCATTATGGTAAAAATGTTAAACTGAAACCATTTATAAATTAAATGATCAGTTCAGTCACAGCCAAAAACTATGGTGCCCCTGGGCAAATAGAAATGAAGCATTTTGTAGGCTAACATTATGATCCTGATTAGATAACACCACAGTCCTAGCCTACCCAATCATCCCTTTGTTTATCATTTAGGAAGAGGGAATAAAACCTTAAATGGATCATATTCATAAATGTCACTTAAATTATTTCTCAAATACATTTCAAATCTTAGCTCCCTGAGCATTGATGTAGAAAAAATTTTCTGAAAGTCCTAACACAGCGCTGTTCAGTAAAGCAACCACTTTGGATGAAAATGTCTGCCCTTTTTCATACGAATCACGGGACAGAATTTAAGAACCATTTTAAGAGTTGTTGGGTTTCTTTTACCATCCCATGAGAGAGCTAGAAGGTCTTGGTTAGACCGCAGAAGTGATCAAAGAGTCAAAATGTCAGTCAAAGGTTCTCTATTCATTTGGAAGGGGCATCGAACAGACATGGCACTCTGGCCAGTTCACATGTAGGGTTGTCCTGGTTACAAAGGAATGTACCAAGGAAACCAGAATCCACTGGTAACAGTTCCAGTTCTCCAATACCTGTAGTCCACCATTGCTTTTCCAGTAGTCTATGCAAGATAGAATTCCCAAGGAATATTCAGGCTTCAAAGGAATTCCTCCAGTCTAGCAAGAAGATTGCTAATTCACAGATTACAAATACCAGGGAAGAAAATTCAGACCCATCACTTCTTCCTAAGCAATCCAGGCTTGTGGTGAGGAACTTGGCATGTGTCTCAAAGCTCCTATTGTACCTCCCAATCCCTCTCTGATCTGCTACCTGGAGCATGGATACATTGAGACCTGAGTCAACCGCTGGGATTGCAGAACTAGATCTGCCCATTACTGGGCCGTCTGCTCAAGTAACCCAGCACACATTTCTTCATTCTTTACCGTGCAATAACTACTATTCAACTTGCAGCAGACATTGCAGTGAACAAAGCAAGCAACATACTTATGCTCAGTAAGCTTGTATTTTTAAGAGAAGGAAATGGACAGTAAAAGGTATCCCAGGTAATGACAAATGCTTCTTCTGAATTTGGTAAACTACAGTGCTTCTCCCTAACAGCTAGTAAGTTGCAGTTCAGTTCTGTGATGTCGCCAGCTGTTGCTCAGAGGGAGCAAGCAAAAATATTCTAATATTGAGCTTCTTTTACTTAACATGTATGTATAGAACTGCCTGAGGGTCTTATTAAAATGCAAATTGTGATTCAGTGGGTCTGGGCCATGTCTGAAAGTAAACCTTTTACAACTGCTTAACATATCCCCTCCACCTTCCCTTGTCCTTAATTCGTCACTTCTTTCTAACCAACAGGAGGGTGAAGGCATAGTGGCTGCTCACCAGCCTCCACGGGTTTGTCATACAAGGGGCAACTTCCTTCGCCACTCTCAGCAGAGCTGTGGGAGATCCCATTAGAGTAGTGGTGAGTAAGCAAGAGTCCTGTGCGCAGGGAAGGTCCTGACCCACTGTGGCTCATCTAGGTCCCACTTTACAACTGCCATCGGCAGAACCACAACAAGCCCTGTGAGAGTCAACGGGGAAAGTACCATTGTAAAAATGAAGACAGCTGTTTCCACAATAGAGCTAATTGCACACTGCTTCGAGGATCTAAATTAGTAGTGAAAACAGTTATAAAAACTGACAGACAGTGAAACATGACTCACTTGAGAGCTGCTGCCAGCCAGGCACACTGTCCTTGGCCACTGTTCAAAAACTCACACCTGCATTTTTTTTTGAATAGTAAACACAGAAGATGTAATTACTAGGAAAACATATGCCACTTTCCCAATGTGACACTACTATTTTCTTCCTTGCCACCATGAGTGGCATGGCTCTAAACTGACCAGAATACTTATTTAATCCCAGGAGGTTCCACAGAGAAACTGAACCCACCTAAGGCTTAGGATGAGTTACTATTCACATACTAAAGACTGTCGTTAGTTTATACAGTGTTCAATGGTGTGTTCTGCCAACAAGAAATTTCTCAATGTCTTCTCAACTTCTCAAGGAAAACTTAAATCTTGTTATGTAAGAAGTATCCATTGACAGTTGCACAAGACTATACTAGTCGGCTGAAATACTCAAGCAGCAGTGAGTTCGGGTGTCTTCTCTAGCTCCCTTCTCAGCTATCCAGTAATTGCTGTCTCAATAAGAAACAGATGTTCCTAGAAGCCTTCATCTATTCCTGTAGCCTAAACACATTTCTGCCTCCTCAGCTACAATATGCTGCAGAGAGTCTCTAGGTTCCGAAATGGTACACATGAATCCTGCCAGGTACAACCGAAGGATGCTGCTTTCTCTCTCATAGTAGGTAGGTAGCTAGCAGTAATAAAGAGCCCTTTGGTCTCTGACCAGCTAGGCACAGGTAATAATTCCTACGAAGAAGATACACTTTGAGCTAGTTGTCAGTGATAATTCTTCTCCATCCAAAATAACCCGGAGAAGCCAAAGGGTTAGACACCACTAAGCTGAAGTCTAGTGGCTCATTACATTATTACAGTCTCATCTGGTGTTTTCTAATATGCAAATGGTAATGAAATTTATTTTCCAACGAAGTATAATTTCATTCTGAAACCAACTCAGAGAGCTTGTTTAATGTCCAGGTGACAACCCTGCCTTTGCCTAATGGAACATTGGTATTGTGAATTGTGAAGCTACATATAGACTAATACTTTCTCCATCCTCAATTAATTAGTCAAATATAAACGTAAGAGCAGAGCTATTTACGATATTTCTTCTTGCTTTTTCAATACCTAAGATTAAGCACTAAAAATACAATGTTTTCTTCATGTAAGAGAGGGCACGAATATATTTCATGTCATATTACTTAATAAGTAAGATGCTTAAATAAGCAAAAGTTCTATTAGTATCAATTTGCAAATGTGAGGACATGTATACAGTTCTAGATGAGGGACCTGCACTTCATGTTTATAACTTGTGGTTATGCCTCTGAATCTCCCAGATTTATCAGCAGGTGTCCAGGAAATCCTGTCTTTTATCAGAAATGCTTCTGATCTAAATGTACTTCATTGATCTCTTCAGAATTCAAGATCAGCAGCCTTAACTAAGAAGAAACTGAACTGCCACAGCCACTGCATATTGTCCAGGATGGTTGGAGGGATGGGCATGAATGTAGTGGATTACATTCCTGGTCTCACTCATCCGGGATCATTTCTGAAGGAGGTAGGAAGAGAAATTGTTAGACGTAAGCATGTCTTCAGTGTTGCTAGGCCAGTGGAATTAACCAGGGCAATTTAGATCCCAAATCTCATTTCAGCTATAATTCTTGTAAATGAAAATGTTAAGCTGGTAAGTAACAAAGAGGGCTCGAGGGAGGATGCTTGAATCTCACTCAGAAGAAAAAGTAAAATAGACATTTGAAGTGAATGGAGAGAGGGAACTAGGTAGAAGAGGGGATGGAGAGGAGAACAGAGATGGGTGGGGGTCAGGTGTGGAGAGTTGGGGGTGGGGTGAGAGGGATGAAAAGAGAAAGGAAATCCACTGTGGAGGAGGCATCTCTGGGACAAACTGGAGACCTGGGACAAGGGAAGCTCTTGGGTGGGTATGGAGGTGACCCTAACTGAGACTCTTACAGCTGTGGATATGAAGCCTTAAGTGGGTACCTCCCCTAGCCAGATGGGACTTCCAGTGGAGGGAGGGAGACACCAACTCACCCACAAAACCTTTGAGCCAAAATTTGTCCTGCCTACAAAATGTGTAGGGATAAAGGTGGAGCAGATTGAGGGAATGGCCAATCAATGACTGGCTGAACTTGAGACCCACCCCATGGGAGAGGGCCTAACACTATTAATGATACTCTGCTAGGCATGCAGACAGGAGCCTAGCACAAATGTCATCTTAGAGACTTCATCTAGCAGCTGATGGAAATCCCAAATATTAGGCAGGACACTTCTGGAAGCGTCTGGGGAAGGATTGAGGGAGACAGAGGGGTCAAGGACACCACAGAAGACTTAGAGATCCAACTAACCTGTGCCCATGGTGGCTCACAGAGACTGAGCCACCAACCCAAAAGCATGCATGGACTAAGCCTTAGACCCCCTACGCATATGTAGCAGATGTGCAGTTTGATCTTCATGTGGATCCCCTAACATTGAGTGAGAGGGATGACTCTGACTCTGTTGCTTGCCTTTGGATCCCTTTCCCTTAGTGGGGCTGCCTTGTCAGACTTCAGTGGGAGAGAATCCACTTAGCCCTCATGTGTCTTGATGTGCTGGGGCAGGTTGGTGTGGGGCCTCTCCTTCTCTAATGAGAAGGGGATGGAGGAAGGGAAGTAGAAGAGTGGGGGAGGGAGAGAAGAGGATTTGTGGCCTGTAGGCACAGGCCTCAGGCAGGCATAGGGTAGGGAGCAGAGACTGAGGGAATGGCCTGCCAATATCCAGTCCAATTCAAGACCCATCCCATGGGCAAGCATCAATCCCCGACACTATTATGTTCTGATACTCTGTTATGCTTCCGGACAGGAGCATGGTGTCCTCTGACAGGCTCCACCCAGCAGCTGACTCAGATAAATAGACATCTACAGCCAGTAGATGGAGCTTGGGAACTCTTATGGAAGAATAGGAGGAAGGATTGTGGGTCCTGAAGGGATAGGAACTCCATAGGATGACTAACAGAGTCAACTAACCTGGACCCTTGGGGTTCTTAGAGTCTGAACTGTTGGGCTTTACCTTGGGGTATTTCCCTTCCCCTCGCTGAGCCTTTTAGCCTGCTATAGCAAGAAGTTGTTTACACCCTTGGCAGTTGCTCTTAGCCCCTGATTTGGGGCGGGCATTTTCCATGGCACCCTTCCTCCCCAATGAGACTTCCAGCTTGTTGCTGTAAAGAAGTTGTTTATGCCCCTGATTGGGCCCAGAACTTTCCACCACACAGACTTTTCCTGTTTTCCTGGTTGGGGATTTTCACCTGCCTTGTTGTTTTCCATGACTTTTGCCTCGGGTATATAAGGAGATCTCAGTAATGCCTTGGTTGCACTCTCTGAAAATGGGTGACCCGTGTACATGCTTTCTTTCAATCCCGCAGACCTACGCCTGATATTCACACACTGGCAGTGCAGGTGCCGTCACTGAACCACCAACCAAAGAACATATACAGACTGGACCTAGACCTCCCCACTCATATGTAGCAGATGTGCAGCTTGACTTGACCTTCATGTGAGTCCTGAGCAACTGGAGCAGGGCTATCCCAAAAGCTATTGCCTGTACTGTGGGATATGCTCTACTAGCTGGGCTGCCTTGTCTGGTCTCAGTGAGAGAAGAAGGGCCTAGCCTCAGAGACCTGAAGTGCCAGGGAGCAGAGATAGCCAGGGAGGCCCTCACCTTCCCAGAGTAGAGGGGAGGGGGAGGAGAGGAAGGGAGGAGGAAGAAGGACTGTGGGAGGCAGTGACTGGGGCAGTGAGTGAGCTGTCAAGTAAATAAGTAAAAATTCTAATTAAAAACTTAATTAAAACAAATCTGAAACTACTAATACACTAAAGAATTTATCAAAATAGAGATGATATTTTTCTTCCCTTAAATAAAATGTTAAGCTGGAAGCTTTTGAGCTAGAAACTTCTAGCTATTGTCTGTATTTCTTTGCGTGAGGTATATGTGAGCAGCATTTGGATCAAGTACTGAAATAGGCAAAGTTCAGGGCTGTATACATGACTCTTACACAGCTAGAATGCATGTTTATGAGGCCTAACTTTTTAATGGAGATACTTGGCACCAAAGGAAATGAACTTATTAAGTTGTTATAGAAAGCTGCAGCCTTTGAATGTACTTGTTTTAAGAACTGAAGCACACCTATTCTCTCTCACTAATGATTGCTCTCTAACTCAGATCATCTCTTTGTTCAATTACACACATATTCTTTCTCTGACACTGCCTTGTTTGGCAAGGCATATCTCAGTCAGTTCCTTAGTCCTCTTAATGAGCTCCTATTTCCCCTTAAAAAAGGTTATTTCATTATTAGTGAATACTTTGGGGTATTTTACCTGTGTATATGCCCATGTACTGTGTGCTTACAATGCTCAGTGAGACCAGAAGAGGGTATTGAATTCACCCATAACTAGACAGGTGAGGTAGGACTTGAACCCAGATCCCATGGAAAAGCAGCCATCTCTCTTCACCATGGAGCCGTCTTTCTAGCCTCTCTCCTCCTTTTTAAAAAATATTTCTTTTAATGGTATTTACATTATATATTTAGATGTGTTTTATGATACCTTAAAATAAATTTTAAGGAAAAAAGTTTAAAAATACAATATTTCTAAAAACTGAATTTATTTCCCAGACTGTGAAACATGTGATGAATATTTAAGAAGATGGGGAACATAGTTGAATAGGATAAAGCAAAGGAAGGAGAGGAGGAGGAGGAGGAGGAGGAAGAGAAATAGAAAGAAATAGAAGAAGGAAAAATAGAAAGAAATAGAAGAAGGAAAAATAGAAAGAAATAGAAGGAAAAGGAGAAGGAGGAGGAGAAGAAGAAGGAGAAGGAGGAGGAGAAGGAGAAGAAGAAGAGGAGGAGGAGGAAGAGGAGGAGGAGGAGAAGGAGAAGAAGAAGAGGAGGAGGAGGAGGAAGAGGAGGAGGAGGAAGAGGAGGAGGAGGAGGAGGAGGAGGAGAAAGAAAGCAGCAATATATTGAATATTCTGAGGCAAGGCTCTGGTATCCATCCCCAGTGCTGAAATAAATAAATATCTGTACAATGAAGCAAATGTTTGCCTTCCTTAGAGACAACAAGCCACACAGTGAAAGAGATAGCTTGACAATCACATTTGTTAAGCACCTGGGAGTGGGAAATGTCAGGAGCTGGAAATAGCAAAGGTGGTTGTATAGCTTTCAGAAAGGTGAAGGAGCAGAGTGCCCACACCACGAACAAGGCAGGTTAGTGCTGTGGCATTCATAATTCAAGCCTTGATACCCACTTTCAATGATGGTGAGTCATTGCTACGTTGTAGGAAAGGGGGCTAAATATTAGGGATGAGCTCATTTTCACATATACTCATATTCAGTAACACTGATAAACAAATATAGTTTACTAGCAAATACTGTACCTGATGCTATTTTTAAACGACTTAGTAAACATTTAGGTAAAAATACAAATACATTTTATTTTGGGAAGTTAGTGCAGGTGTGCAGTTCCTGGTCCACATGTGCTGCCCTCACTCGATCAAAGAGCTTTTGAATTTGTGAAGATACTGATGTATATTATTCATTCTTCTCTCATGTAATTTGGTGAATTGGGGGGTAATTAGGACCTTGTGAAAATAATATTTTATATTTATTTATAAAATTCCAGGGACGATTCAACAAACCTTAGTCAGACTAAAACACACCAGGTGCTCACATCTACCGATACACCATGATTCTGTTACTGGAGAGAATATATGTATATTTGGAATTAAACTGTTTATGTTAAACATATAGGAAAATTGTTATGCAGGAATTTGTGCAATAAAGGCACAGGCTAATATAAGGCACAGGTGAGAATATATTTTCTAGAGGCCTTTCTAAATGTGTAAGAGAAGGTCACTGCGGAGGCTTACACTGAAGAATTTGAAATATAGGAGCCAGGGGTAAGTCATTTACCTCCCAGATTGATGCTAGGAAGAATAAACCAACATAGTTGTGTAAAAGTGAAAGAATGAATAGGCAGTAGCAGATAGACAGAAGCAATGGACAGAGAATAAACATCATCAAAGCAGGGCTCATGTTATACAGCAAGGGGGTGGGAGGGAGGGAGAGAGAGATAGAGAGGACAAAGGCAATCCTGTCAAGTCAGAGGTTTTTAACATTCAGCAGGTCAATGGCAGAAGAAGACATCATACTAGATTTTCTCACTGAGAATCTCTCCAGCAGGAGCTTCAGGCTTCCCAGGTCCCCCTTTAGGTGTTCTTATACCACAGGATAAATAGTAGTAACAAGGATGCAATACTTCTAAATACCTTTAGTTGGCTGCTCTTTCCCATTTTTTTCTTCACAGAGCTGGGTTCAGGGGAGCATGATCTGGGATTTGACATAAACATGATTAAATCTAAAACAAAGGAGGGCCTCCTCTAGTCCAGAGTCTTCCTTCCATCAGCTTAAGCAGCATATGACAGTTTATCAGTACCATGCATATTACAGCATGTACCACACATGTGCAGGCATACACACACACACACACACACACACACACACACACAGAGAGAGAGAGAGAGAGAGAGAGAGAGAGAAAGAGACGTACATACACAACAATATCAAAGACTTTTGGTTTTTCTTTTATTTGCACCCCACATTCATTGCCGCTTTATTCATTGCAGGAAGGAAACGGAACCATCAACAGATGAAAAAGGAAATCTGGTACATCCACACACAGGAGCATCATTCACCATTAAAGAAGCATGAACTTTACAAGAAGATGCATTGATTTAGAGTGTACAATATTAAGCGAGGTGGCCCAAATCCAAAAGGAAAGAAAAAAAAAAAGAAAACAATGTTTTTCTTTATATACAGATCCTAGTTGTCTTAGGTTTTGTTTGTTTGTTGGGTTTTTTTTTTTTTTTGTCATTTTTGTTTGTTTGTTTCGTTTTGTTTTTCTGTGAAGAGACACCATGACCAAGGCAATTTTTACAAAGGACAATATCTAACTGGGGCTGGCCTACAGTTTCAGAGGTTCAGTGTGTTATCATCATGGCAGGAAGCATGGTGCTGATAAAGGAGCTGAGAATTCTACATCTTGAGTGGAAGGAAACCAGGAAAGACTATCTTCTGCAGGCATCCAGAAGGAGAATCTCTCTTCAGCCTTGGATGGAGCCTGGACATAGGAGGAGACCTCCAAAGTCCACCGGTCAGTGACACACCAACTCCAACAAGGCCACACCTCCTTATAGTGTCACTTCACATGGGCCAAGCATATTCAAACCACCACACTAGCCTTCCCCGTCATTGAATGTATGAACAGCGCCATCATCCTCCCTTCACCCCCCCAATGGGTGTGGTTCTGATTTCCTGCTCCCTCCCTCAGGGTGTCAGGACACGGCTGCATACCAGGCAGATTAAAATATCTCTTTACTATTGCCTCTGGGCTTGTGGTGAGGTACCAATATCTGTCAGGTATATTTGGGCTTCTTTGTTCTACTGCCACTCTTTGAGTTACGATGGTTTCACAATGTTTAGAAGTGTTTTAAAATTTCTATGGATAAGTTGTAAATATATGTTCCTAGTAAAATTTTAAATAATAATTTTTTAATAAAAGTGTTTAATAAAACCCAATCACCATTACCAATATTATATTAAATCCATAATTTCCTTTGTCAAAAGTTTATTTACGAACACAGACACACCTTGAACTACCTATTTCCCCCTTTCCCATTCATTCCATCTGAATGTTGTATGTTGCAAGCATTTTATGTCATTATTGAAATAATAACTTTCCCAGATTATATAATCATTCAACGTCCCAAACTCCTAGAAGTTTACTAAATTATCCCAAACTTCTAGAAATGTTAGTTGTAGAGATATTTTGGCATGTATGTATGAGTGTACGTGTGTCTGTGGATGAAGGTGCGTGTATGTGGTGGTTCTGTTTTTTTGTTTTTTTTTTTTTCCTGGAGCTGGGGACCGAACCCAGGGCCTTGCACTTGCTAGGCAAGCGCTCTACCACTGAGCCAAATCCCCAACCCCATGGTGGTACTGTTTTTTAAGACATCCATCTACCTTGCTTTTTAAAGAAAGGGTTCCACACTGGAATTGATGCAGGTGACCCAGAAACCTGCCTGTGTCTGCTTCCCTAGTGCTGGGATTACAATTGTGTGATACCATACCTAGATTTCTTACGTCAGTTCGGGAACTTCTATCCCTGTGCCTGTAAGTTACCAGCTAAGCTATCTCTCTAGCCTATAAATATAAAAGTCTTCTTGATAGATTTTGTTTTAGTTACTTTTATAAAATCCAATGGATTTTTTAAAATCAAAACTATGTTAAATCCATGAAGTCATATGGACAAATTTTCTTAGTGTGTCATTAACTCAACAAATATTTCTTGAATATGTACCATGAGATAGGTGCCACTCATGAGACGATCGCTGAGCACAAGCAAAGTTCCTGTCCAGAAAGCTTAGAGGATGGTTTCTTCCATGCGAGTACATTCTCTCTTTTGCTTTATTTGCTAAGGTCATCTACTGTGTTGGAGATTCTCTATGGGCAGTACTGAGGGTGACCTCCAGGCAGGGCGGCAGTTCTTAGGAAAATGAATCCTGCCAGCAGCCTTGTGAATTAACTAGGAGATTTATCTTTCCACCAGTGGAACCAGCCTAAGAACACATTAATAGGCACTATTAGGAGATGTGGCCTTGTTGAAGGAACTGTGTGACTGTGGGGGTGGGCTTTGAAAGACCTTGCTTTTAGCTGCCTGAAATTCGGTCTTCTCCTGCTTGCCTTCAGAACAAAAGATAGAACTCTCAGCTCCTCCAGATCCTTGCCTGCCTTCATGCCTTGATGATAATGGACTGAACCTCTGAACCTGTAAGCTAGCCCCAATTAAATGTTGTCATTTTTAAGAGTTGTCTTGGTCATGGTATCTCTTCACAGCAATGGAAACCCTAGCTAAGAAAATCACTGTGTTTATCACAGCAAAGAACTACTTTCTAGAGAGAAAGATTTTACCAGAGCTGTATACCAGCATTTTCTTCACCCCAGGTTCCTGTAAACTTTGCACCTTACCAAAATGAGAAGTAGGGTCATACTCTTGTGATGTTCACAATGCAATGAGATGTCTATGAGATGGGAGTAAAATATGACATGTCAGAACATTCCCCTCTTCCACTCACTTCCAGCCAACAAGACCCCAGGATGAAAGTACATGAGGGCTAAAGGAGCCCTCTGGGTTCAGAAACCCATATGGTTTCTGAAGAGCAATGCTTACAGGGACCCTCAGTCAGATGTGAAGATCAAGTGAAGAAAGAAGAGATGAGATTTCATCATCCACAGGTACAGAAAAGATCAAACACAGTTACTCTCTTAACCAGGTTAACATAACTGGATATTCAAACCATAAAATTTTAACAATCAATATTAGCATCAGTTTCCATGTCCAGAATTACTGTCTTCCAAAAATCACAGGTGAAATACTTTGTCTGGTAAACAAGAATACATGACCAAGCTAACAGAAAGAAGAAGGAGTTGATTTGGGATTACAGTTTTAGAGAGAACATTCATAACGCTGACAGAAATGTGGTAGCAGTCCACCTGAGCAGGAAGCCAAGAGATCACATCTCTACATAGAGATTCAAAGAAAAATGGGAACTTGGTAAGACTATGAACTCTTAAGGCCCACTCCCAGGGTGTGTTTCTTCCAGGAAATGTCCCCAAATGGTGCCCAATGCTTGGGAACCAAGTGTTTACATCCATGAGCTTAAAGGAGACATTTATTAAACAACCACAACCAGCAATGCTTGCAGAAAATAAAGGCCAGCAGCAACACAAGAGATGGAGAAAGATTGAGACTTGTCTGCCATAGACGTCTGAGCTGACCCTTCACTATGGTGTTCTTTGAAGGAGTTTATACTAGCTAAAATTATATGTTATGTGGGGCTAGAGAAATGACTCAGCAGTGATGAGCATGGATTACTCTTCCAAAGGACCCAACTTTGTTTCCTAATACCCACATCAGTCAGCTCACACCTGTAACTTCAGCTCAAGGGATATCCCATCTCTGGCCTCTTCAAGTACCTACACTTATGTGTATACACACACACACACACCACACATACACACCATATATAGACTTAATTAAAAATAATTTTAAAACTCTATTATACATTCTAATGCAACCACTACAATATTTTAGAATAAATAAAAATTATTTAGTAATTGAGTAAATAAAATGTAATTGAGCACAAAAATTAAACTCAAAGGACTCAGAAAAATAGGGGACATAAACCAAAAAAAGCAATAAAAATAGTTACAATTATAATCGATTTCAATTCACCCACAAATTGAAGATTCCTGTGAGTAACTTACAGACATTAATACCATCATAGGTATGATTGGTTTGAATATATGATTGAAGACAGATTGCTGGGATGGTTTAAAAGTGAGACTAGTTATATTATTTATCTATAAGAAATCAATTTTAAATACAAAGATTTACAAAGATGTAAACAGGAAAGGTATAGAAAATGCTATTCTACATACAAACTGTCAACAAAAGACAGGGACAGTCTGGTGAATTTCAAATTAAGATTACTTCAAAATCAGGAAGGTTAGTAAAAATAAAGAAGGTTACATTCTGAAAAAGTCACCCCCCCCAAAAAAATAAACCCCGCAAACCCTTAATGTAGATATATTTAACAAAAGATTCAAAATACAGGACACAAAACTAATAGAAGCAGAATAATTCTACTGCTGAGGCCCCTGCGAGTAACTTACAGACAAATTAAGAAGGATACATCAGTGTTCCAAGCCCTGAACTTTGTAGCTATTTGCCTGTTCTCCCTGGTACCTACAGACTACAAGGTCAGCAGTAGCAGAATGCCCATTCTTCTCAAGATCATGTAGAACTTCACAACAGAGAAGAGGTTTGGGGTCAGAGAGAACTGAAATCATATGAAATGTATTCTCAAATCACAATAGAAATCAACAATTGAAAGATAGCTGGAAATATTAACAAATAAATCTATTTCCATATTGACAATATTTCCCCAAACATCTAGCATACTGACCACAGTCCATGGAAGGTCCCAAAGGATAATGTTCACAAAAAGCTAAGAAGACAGACTACAGCTTCAGTAATAGCCATAATAATTTTTCTATCCAAATCATGGCATGATATAGAAGTCCTTAAACTTTTTAGTTTTAAGATCTATTTGGACTCTTAAAAATCATTGAAAACCACAAATAAGTTTTGTGTTATATGTGTCATGTCTATTGGTACTTAGGATATTAGAAATTTAAGACATTTTAGAGATAATTGCTCATTCATTTTTAAGTCAAAGTAATAAACTTCTAATATTTTAATAAAACACCTTTGAATGCAAAGTCAGCATTTTCAAATCCAAAATTTTTTTTAGTAAACGTGGCATTTTTTTTCAAATCTCTTCAATATCTGGCTTAACATGATAAATTATTATTATTTCACAGTTGTTATTTTATATATGAAGAAAATTTAACCTCATACATATGTAGTTGGAAGAGGAAATACGATTTTAGTACCCGTTTTAATACTTGTGGTTAATCTTCAATATGGCATCCAAACTCAGCAAGTGGCAGTTGGCAGTGTTTAAAAGAACTTGCAGTATGAAGTCTGCGACTGTATCAGTGACTTACCCTGTTCTCTGTATCAACACATTGCAGCTACCTGGTCTATTTTGTGTGATGAATGAGCCCTTTATTCATCTAACACCTTGCATTGGTCATTTGGAAGACATTGCCTTAATGGATCACATAGCCTTTCCCAAAGTTGACACATTTCCTAACACAGCACCGCAGTCATTAATATCACACCACTCTTATCAGAAAAGCCTTTCAATATTGGGAAGCTGTCAAGCTCAAGGTGGCAGATAGGAATTTTCCAAAATTCTAATTTTTGCTTGATAGCTTAAATTTTATTGTTGGCAACAAATACTGTCAGTTGTTTTCCTTGAAGTGACAAGTTCACTTTGTTCCTTTTTGACAAATGTCTGCCACACGCCCAAGTATGAATAACCATAGTTTGTCAGTCATTCTTTCAAGTAAAAAAATGACTTTCAATGAAAAGAAAAAAAAATCCAGCTAGCTCTGCTCTCAAGTATCTGAGAACAGAGCCATCATGTGCTTCAAAGTGCAGCCAAGTTGTGAGTTTGGATACCTCCCCTCTCATCACACTCAAGAACTGAGATTTATCAAAATTAGTAATTATTACTCCTTTATCCAGGACATTCTTAAATGACACCGGCTCTTTCCCCCCACTTGTTAATGTACAGTGGTTTAATAATATGTCTGCTGGCCTTGTCTGCTGCCGCTGACTCGATTTGGACTAAGGTCCAACACTCTTCCACCATAGCTTTTCAAGCACCAGTTTACACATGAACCAAGAACTGTATACAGTGTCTTCAGTATTTTTATCAGGATACCTTTGATCCAATGGTACCCTTGAAGGTTCTAGGGGATCCTAGTAGAGCACGGGAACCTTGACTATTATTGTGTAGGGAGATCATTGAAAAGAGAATATGTCCTCTGTCTCCACTATTAAAGCTGATGGTGACTCTGAAGAAACATGTGCCCACGTGGCCGAAGTGAGAAGCTAAAAACGAAATTCACAATGGTGGATTATTCTAATTATAGCAAAGAAAATTTCCACATGGTCAGTGTAAACTAGGAATGAATTCAGCCTCCCTGTAGGTATGGGGACTTTGCAGGTGACTCTTCTGGAAGACAGTGGTAAATACTGATTGTATTTTGCTTCCTTCCTTTGACTGAGATGTCGTGGGAGCATGCTGCATTTTTAATAGAATGTGAGATCACTCGCCAAGGAGCTGAGACCTGCACAGGTCCTATTATAATTACACTCGAAGCTGGTGTTAGTGCAATGTTAGTGGCATTTATTTTGATGAAAAAATTAGTCTTCAGTATTCAAATGTACTTTGTTCAAATGTGTGATGCAGGGATATTAGGGGGCTTGGTGCAGCAATCACATGTTGTAGAGATGTAGCCCCTCAGGAACTAGGAGTTGTAAATGACAAAGAGGCATGTTTCTGGGAGCTTGAGGAGTCCATTAGAACAAGGAGCTTATGCAGAGAGCAAAAGTCTTACTAGCAAATGTTATTTGTGAACTGTTAGCCAATAATCCCACAGCAACCTTCTATTGTCTTCAGCCTTCTGAATCTGATGGGGCAAAAAAGCATCTTTTAGGGGCCAATGCCAAAGCAGAAGAAGATGTAAACCTGAGTTTAAAAGTCAGGTTCTTTTCAGACTGTATCTATAACAAGCTTTTGGCTGAAACGAAATGTAATTAGCAAGTCCGATAATGCGGTTTGCTTCATTTAGCTCTTTACTGGGCTTATAAACAAATTCTGTCCGTTAACTTGTAAATCACATGCATCTGCTACACCCGTTAAGGAAGGCAGCCTCGGGCAGGTGCAAGAAACACAACAGAATGACCTTTAATCAGAGGGCCAGCCTGCGACTTGGCAGCAATAGACATGTGCCACTGTCTAAAGGCTCCCCTGTGAAGAAGGGTGAGAAATGCTTTACGTGAAGGATTAGAAGAAGCTGAAACCCCAGATTCAAAATGTAACCCTAAGCTTTGATGTCCCTTTTGTAACCTTCCCAAAAGGACCTCAGGTATCATGAGGGGACTAAGCCAACGTTGAGTCCTAATGACTCCTATCAAAATATTAGCTGTGACTTTGAGGCAGGCCAAGTTTTTATAACATTTCTCTATTTTTATATTTTTACTATACTAATTTCACTTAAAATTTTAATGTGAAAAAAAATGAATAAAAATAAAATTTTGACCTCATCCCACAAGGAAATTGAAAAGATGAACAAGTAATTATTCAAAAAACATATTTTATTCAGTTCAGAATTGGTGAGATCAAATTCTACCTGTTTGTGCTGAGATTTATGGATATAGGACCATAGTCTCTATTTCAGAACACAGTGAAAAGGCGGCAGAAATATCTGACATAACACTGCTCAGGGAGAATTGAGCTGGAGTAAGGTTCAAAAGGGGGAGATAGACTTTCCTGAAATAATTTTAAAAGTTTGCAAATGGGTAAATCAAATAGTGATTTAACTATAACAAAAATATTAAACCTCCCAGTTTCGTACCACCTCCCCTCTCATCGAGACCCATTCCGTTTCTGAGCTTTATTAGAAAACAATCAGGCTTATAAGGAGAAACGATAAAGCAGAACAAAATATAAAATGAGAAAGCAGCAGCTAACACCTTGGAGTTTCTGATGGGGACTGAGCAAGTCATGATTCTGTGAGTTTGCAGAATGTTCTGGGGCTTCCTGTTACCTGGTGTAGAGCAACTACATAGTAGAGTCTTGGAAACAGTCAGGGTTGTTTGGAGATTCTCAGGAGACCCCTTTGGCCAACAACTTGATTAGATGTGGCCCAATCCCAGGACTGGAAGCTTCATTTGTTGACAAGAGATGGCCAGTAGGGACTCTGTCTCCCCCATTATTCAGTAATTTTATTTCAATCCTCTTCATATATATATATATATATATATACATACATACATACATACATACATACATATATTTAGGAAGCTTCTACTATATTATGTTTCTGTACTACCCATCAATTGTCCCTTAACATTAGCCTTTTCTCACTCTATTCTCCCTTCACCCCCTTTCTCTCTCCCCCACCCTCCCCACTTGATCATCCTGTTCCAGCTCCCCATCTATCCATAACTATCTGCTCTTTTCCCCTTTCTAAACGGGCTGTGTTCCGTAGTACCTTACTCTATGCCTGTGTCTCTGCAGATTGTAGCTTGGTAATCATCGACTTCGCTAATCTTCACATATAAGCCAATACACACCACAGTTGATAATCTGAGTCTAGTATGTCTTACCTGGGATGATTTTTCTTTTCTAGTCGCATTCTTTATCAACAATTTTCATTTCTCTTAAAGGCTAAATAATACTCTATTGTGCAAATGTACTACATTGTCTTTATCGTTCTTCTGTAGAGAGACATCTAAATTGTTTTCAATTTCTGGTTATTACAAATAGAGCAGCAATAAACATGGTTGAGTAGGTGTCTCTCTGATAGGATCTTTGGGTTTGTGCCCAAGCGTGGTTTAGCTGGTCTTAGAGGTAGATTGATTCCCAACTTCCTGAGGAACCGCCACACTGATTTCTATAGTGGCTGTACAAATTCGCCCCAGTACTCACACCAGCAATGGAGGAGTATTCCCCTTACTCCATCGCTCACCGCCATGAGCTCAGCCATTCTGACTGGTTTTAAAGGAAATCTCAAAGTAGTTTTGATTCGTATTTCCCTGGTGACTAAAAATGTTGAAAATGTCTCTAATTATTTCTCAGCCATTTTATTTTTCTCTTTCGAGGATTCTCTGTTTAGTTCTACACCCTGTTTTCAGTTGCGTTATTTGTTTCTAGTTTTTAGGGCTCCTTAAATATTTTGGATATAAGCACTCTCTCAGATATGCAGTTGGTATACAAAATTTTTGGATTCTATATGTCAATTGTCACTTTGTCCAAGTGATGGCATCATTTGCCATGCAGACGCTTCTCAGTTCCATAAGGTCCCACTTACTGTTCTGAGTTGTTGTGCTAACGGTGTTCTATTCAGAACATCTTTTCCTGCACTCATGAGTTTAAGGCTGCTCCTCTTTCATCAGGTACCAGGTTTTATACTGAGGTCTTGGATCCATATAGTGTTGAGTTTTGTGCAGGATGTTAAGTATGGCACAATTTGGATTCTTCCACATGCAGCTATCAAGTTTGACCAACACTATTTATTGATATGGTGTCTTTTTCCCAGTGTGTATTTCTGGGTTCTTTACTAAAACATCAGATCTTCATACATGCATAGAAATTTATCTGATCTTCAATCAGATGCCATTGGTCAACATGTCTGCTATGTGCCAACACCATGAAGTTTTATTACTATAGCTTTGTAGTACAACCTGAAATCAGGGATAGAGAGAACGTCTCACAGTCTCTTTATTGTTCAAGATTATTTTAGCTATTCTGGATTTCTTGTGTTCCCATATGAAACTGAGAATTTTTCTTTCAAGGTCTATGAAGAATTGTGTTGAAATTTTGATGGGAATCGCATTGAATCTTTACATTGCTTTTGGTAGGGTGGCCATTTTTACTATGTTAATCCTTCTGGTTCATGAGCATGGGAGATCTTCCAATCTTCTTTAATTTCTTTTTTCCATGTCTTAAAGTTTGTATCATACAAGTCTTTCACTCTTTTGCTTAGAAGTACCCCAAAAATTTTTATATTACTTGAGGCTATCATGAAAAATGTTGTTTCCCTGATTCATTTCTCAGTCTACTTGTCTTTTATATATAAGAGACTTAGAGATTTTTGTGAATTAATTTTGTACCTTACTTTGCTGAAAGTGTTTATCAGTTGTAGGAGTTTGCCAGTAGAATTTTTAGGGTCGATTATATATACTATCATATCAACTGCAAGTAAAGATACTTTGACTTCTTCCTTCAAATTTGTACCACTCTGATCTCCCTCAGTTGTCTTATTGCTCTAGCTAAGAACTTCCACAACTATATTTGTCATTGTTTAAATAGGAATGAGCCCCATAGATTCATGTGTTTGAATGCTTGGCCATAAGGAGTGGTACTATTCAGAGGTGTGGCCTTGATGGAGGAAGTTTAAGACTGTGGAGGTGGGCTTTGAGGTCATACATGCTCAATCTATGCCCCACAGTGTGGTACGCATCATCGTTTCTGCTGCCTGTGGATCAAGATGCAGAACTCCCAGCTACTTCTCTGGAACCATGTCTGCCTGCATGCAGCCACAACAATAATGGACTAAAACTGTAAACCAGTCCCAAATAAATGTTTTTTTTTTCTTTATAAGGGTTACTGCCATGGTCATGGATTCTCTTCACATCAATAGAAATTCTAACTAAGATAATATTGAATAGGTCTGAAGAGAGGGAGCATCCTTATCTTGTTCCTGATTTTAGTGGAATTGCTTTGCATTTCTCCCCATTTAAATGTATATTGGCTCTAGGCTGCTTATAAACTGCCCCTACAGGAATGTTACTTGTACCCCTAACCACTCCAGGACTTTACCATGAAGGGGTGTTGGATTTTGACAAAGGCCCTTTCTGAACTTAATAAGATGATTGCGTGGTTTTGTTTTTCAGTTTATTTATATGGTAGATTGCATTTATCAATTTATATATGTTGAAGCATCTTTTAGGTGAAGCATACTTGATCAGGGTGGATGATCTTTTTGGTGCATTCTTGGATTTGGTTTGCAAGTATTGATTATTTTTACATCTATATTCATGACAGAAATTAGTCTGCAATTCTCATTCTTTGCTCTGACTTTATGTGGTTTGGGTACCAGGGTAACTGTGGCCTCATAAAATGAATTGGGCAGTGTTCCTTCTGTTTCTATTATGTGGGATAATTTGAGGCATATTGGCATTAACTCTTCTTTGAAAGTCTGGTATAATTCTTGCCCTGGCTATTTTACTTTATTTATTTATTTATTTATTTATTTATTTATTTATTTATTTATTGGAAACTTTAATGACTTTTTCTATTTCCTTAGGGATCACAGGTCTGTTTAAATTGCTTATATGACCTTAATTTAACTTTGGAAAGTTGTATTTATCAAGAAAATTATCCATTTTTCTTAGATTTTCCAATTTGGTAGAGTACAGGATTTTAAGGTATGTCCTTAACATTCTCTGGATCTCCTTGGTGTCTGGATTTCCTTGGTGTCATTTCTGATTTTGTTAAATTTGTACGCTCTCTCTGCCTTTCAGTTAATTTTTATAAGGGTTTGTGAATCTGGTGGATTTATTTTTTTTTACAAAGAATCAATTCTATGTTTCATTGATTTTTATTTGTTTTTATTATTTTGATTTCAGACATGAGTTTATTTCTTGCCATTTGCTCCTTTGGGTTGTGACTTATTTTTATTCTAGAATTTTCAAGTGTGCTGGTAAATTATTAGAATAAGGTCTTGCTAACATTTTTTTTAAAATGTAGGCACTAAATGCTATGACCTTGCCTCTTAGAACTGTCTTCACTGTCTCCCATAGGTTTGGATACGCTATGTCTTCATTTTCAGTCAATTCCAGAAAGTCTTTTCTTCCGTCCTTCCTTCCTTCCTTCCTTCCTTCCTTCCTTCCTTCCTTCCTTCCTTCCTTCCTTATTTTCTTTCTTTCCTTTCTCCTCCTCTTCTGTTTCTTGTTTTGATTTTTGGGTTTTGGTTATTTTCAAGTCAAGGCTTCTTCGTGCATTCTTGGCTGCCCTGGAACTAGCTTTATAGACAAGACTGCTCTCAGATTCACAGAGTTGCCTCCTCTGCCTCCTGAGTGCTGGGATTAAAGGCGTGTGTCATCACCAACTGGCTTAATTTTTGTCTTGAACCATACTTCATTCAATAGTGAGCTGTTCAGTCTCCATTAATTTGTAGGCTTTCTTTTATTTCTGTTGCTGACATTCAATTTTAATCTGTGGTGGTGAGATAGGATGCAGGGAGTTATTTCAAATTTCTTTTATCTGTTGAGACTTGCTTTGTATACTTATGTGGTCAATTTTGAAGAAAGTTGCATGAGGTCCTGCAAAGAATTTATATTCTTTTGTAAATATCTGTTAAGTCTATTTTGGCTTATAACTTCAGTTAGCACTAACATTTCTCTCTTTAGTTTTTGTCTGGATAACCCCTCTATTGGCAAGAATGGGTTATTGAAGTTTCTTACTCTCGATGTGTGAGGGTTCATATGTGATTTAAGCTGTAGTCGTAGTGATTTACTCTTTGTTTGTTTAGTTTAGTTTAGTTTAGTTTTTTGTTTAGTGTTTTTTGTTTTTCTTTTACAATCTTGGTTGGCCTTAATTTGGTGTGTGAGTGTTAAGAAATATAATGTCTTCTTGGTGAATGTTTTTTCCTTTGGTTAGTATGTAGTATTCTTTTCTATCTCTTCTGAATAGGTTTAAAGTCTGTTTTGTTAACTATTAAAATGGCTACATGAGCTTGCTTCTTAGGTGCATTTTCTTGGAATATATTTTTCAGCCATTTTAGTCCAAAGTGATGTTTACTCTTGACGTTAAGATGTGTTTCTTACTTGAAGGGGCTCGAGACCCCATATGTACAACAATGCCAAGCAACCAGAGCTTCCAGGGACTAAGCCAATACCTAAAGACTATACATGGACTGACCCTGGACTCTGACCTCATAGATAGCAATTAATATCCTAGTAAGAGCACCAGTGGAAGGGGAAGCCCTGGGTCCTGCTAAGACTGAACCCCCAGTGAACTAGATTGTTGGGGGGAGGGCGGCAATGGGGGGAGGGTTGGGAGGGGAACACCCATAAGGAAGGGGAGGGGGGAGGGGGATGTTTGCCCGGAAACTGAAGAATTATTATTAAGTATTAAATAAATTTTTTAAAAAAAAGATGTGTTTCTTAGATCCAATAAATGAATGGGTTCTGTTTTTTAATCCACTCTGTCTGTGTCTTTTTATTATGGAATTGATAACATTGGTGTTGAAAATATCAATGGATAATGTTTGTACATTTGATTCCCATTATTTTGTTGTTGTTATTGATTTGGTGGTGATGGTGATGGTGGTGGTGGTGGTGGTGGTGTGTGGGTGGGTAGGTGTGTATTGTGGGTTTCCTATCTTTTGATGTGATGGTCTAGGATTGTTTATTCTCTTTCATTTGAGGAGTGTAGTTTTCCCTCTAGCACTTTCTGTAGGACTGAATTTGTTGAAAGACATTGCTTACATTTGGTTTTACTATGGAATGTCTTATTTTCTCCATTTATGGTGATTGAAAATTTTCCTAGGTATAGTAGTCTGTCTGGTATCTGTGGTCTTATACTGTCTATAGCACAGCTGTCCAGGCTCTTCTGGTTTTTAGAGTCTCCATTGAGAAGTCAGATTTCATTCTAATAGGTCTGTCTTTATATGTTACTTTGTTTCCTACCAGCACTTTTTGTCTTTCCTGGTCCAGTCTATTTGATGTTCTGTATGTTTTTTGTACTTTGGCATGCATCTTCTTCTTTAGGTTAGGGAAATGTTTTTCTGTGACTTTGTTGAAAATATTCTCTGTGATTTTGACCTGTGTTTCTTCTCCATCCTCCATTTCTATTCTTATATTTGGTCTTCTCATAGAGTTCCAAATTTCCTGGATGTGTTGTGCCAGAAATTTTTTTTTAACATTTAATGTTTTCTTTGACCAAGGTTTCTATTTCTTCTATTGTTTCTTCAATGCCTGAGATTCTGTCTTCCATCTCTTGGGTCTGTTGGTGAGGCTTGCATCTGAGGTTGCTGTATGAGTCCCTAAATTTTTCATTTAAAGATTTCCCTCAGTTTGAGCTTTATTATTATTGTTGTTGTTGTTGTTGTTGTTTCCATTCTTAGGTCTTGAAATGTTTTATTTCACTTCACTGTCAGTGTCTTCATAGATTTTGTTAAGTGATTTATTTATTTCCTCTTTAAGGATCTCTGTCTTGTTCAGAAGGAATATTTTAAGTATTTTTCTTATGCTTCAGCTATGTTGGAATACTCAGGGCAGGGTGGGTGGGCTCTAGTAAAGGCATATTGCTCTGCCTGGTATTGGTTGGGTTCTCACACTGGCATTAAGCATCTGAGTTTGGGAAGATTGGGGGTGTTTGGTTCCTTAGTTTCTGTTGCATTTTCTTGTTCTTAGGAGAGTTTCGTGGTTGTGTGTTGCTTGGCAGGAAATTATGTGGGATTCCTCACAGATGTGGCCATTGGGGTCCCTAGGTAAAATGCTTTTTTAGGTACTGGGAACCAATACTAACAAATGAGGATGGCCTGGAGGTGAGGGCTCTGAGGGGCTCAACAGAAGAGAGGAAAGTTGGGTGTTCCACTAGGATCTGCTTAGTCCCCTGGAAATGGGAGAAAATATGGGAGGAAGGCTACAACAGATGCTCTGCTACAGAGCTAGGGATGAGCCTTAGGGACTGGACTTGGAGAATGAAGGAAGAGGTAGAGTTTCAGTTAACCTACTTGCTTCCCTGGTTAGAGTGCCCTATGGGCTCTGTTGCAGTTGGGGGCTGGGATAAAGCAATGAGTTGGGAGAGGGAGAGCTGTGTGATCTACTGGAGATGAAGTTGGGTGAAGTAATCAAAGCTGGTGGTCTGCAGAGTTTGGGGTTAGTCTGAGGGAATTAGATTTAGAGGAGCAGAGGGTGATGTGAAGATCTGTGGTTAGCCTACCTAGTTCCCTGGATTGAAAGCATAAGCTTCTGTGATATGAAGTAGTCTTGCTTGTCAATTCTTGCTTTTGTTTGCTGTGCAGGGGGAGACTCATGTAGGAAATCATTACATGTGCCAATATTTTAAAGTGTTTCCCCATGTTTTCCTCAAATAGCTTCTGAGTCCCAGGTCTCACATCTTTAATTTATTTTCAGGTGATATTTATATAGTTCTTCTTGAGGAGAGGATGATTAGTATGAATCAAACTTCTGCATACACAAAATTCCAGCACTATTTGTTGAAGAGGCTAACCCTTCCAATAAAGTTTTTTTTTCATTTTTCCCTTTGTATTTACCTCTTTTACATGTGATTAGTGCTTCTACTTTCTATCTCTTTTTAAAAACTTTTATTCTTTCCTCATACATTACATCCTGACTGTAGTTTCCTCTCCTTCTACTCCTTCCAGTCCCTCCCCATACCTCTTCTTTCTTCCAGATCAACTCCTCCTCTATTTCCCTTCAAAAAGGAAGGAAGGAAAAAAGGAAGGAAGTCTTTCAGAGATATCCACTGAACATGTTCTAACAGGATTCAGTAAGACTAGGCCCAAACCCTTATATCACAGCTGGACGTGTCAACCTGGAAGGAGGAAAAGAGTCCCAAGAACAGGCAAATGAGTCATAGTCACCCCTTACTCCCATTGATGGGAGTCCCACAGGAACACAAAGTTACACACCTATAAGGTATTTGCAGAGGACCTAGCTCAGTCCCGTACAGGGTTCGTGTTTGTAGCTTCAGTCTCTAAGACCCTCTGAGCCCTGATTAGTTGATTCTATAGAACTTCTTGGCATGGTGTCCTTGACCCCTCCAGCTCCTACAACCCTTTCTATCAGTCTTTCTATAGGGTTCCCCTGATGTCCCCCCCAGCTTAGTGTTTGGCTGTGGGTTTCTGCTTCTGCTCCCACCAATTGCTGGATGCCACCCCTCTGTTGACAACTGGGCTAGGAATTGATGGATTAGTATAGCAGTATTCTATATTAGAATCAGTATTAGAAATCGTTTCATTAAATTTTTTTCCAGTCCTGCTTGGTTTTATTCTGGGTCTCTGAGCTGCCCTGCCTCTGTTCCTTGGTCATCCAGGTAGTCTTGGGCATGGGCTCCATCTCATGGTATGGGCTACAAGTTGGACCAGTCATGGGTGGGTCACTCTTACAATCTCTGCTCCATCATTGCCCCAGCATATCTTTCAGCCAGGACAGATTTTAGGATGAAGGCTTTGTGACTTGGTTGATGTTCCAGTCCCACTATTAGGAACCTTGCATGGTTATAGCAGACAGCATACCCCAGTACTAGGAGATTTCACTAGGATCCCTCTCATAGATTCCAGGGAATTTCTCAGCACCCCCATGGCCTGATCCCTCTTGTTCCCATCCCCACCTACAAATCCACCCCCCCCAAAAAAATCTATTCCACATTCCGTGGGAGATCCATGAATTCCCTTACTCAAGCCCTCTTTGTTACTTAGCTTCTCTTTTACTACATTAATTTATTTAATTATTAAATAAACAATTAAAACCTAATTTAAGTTGTACTAGGTTAATTCTACTGATCCATGAGCATGGGAGATATTTCCACTTTCTAATATTGTCCTTAATTTCCTTTTTCAAAGACTTGAAAATTTTAATCATATAAGTTTTTTGCCTGCTAGACTTACCTCAAGGTATTTTATATTATCTGTGGCTATGAAACATGTTGTTTTCCTGATTCCTTTCTCAATTCATTTGTCATTTGTGTATAGGAGGGCTACTGATTTTTTTTTCAGTTTCCAGTTTCTTGTACCAGCCACTTCCCTAAAGGTGTTTATCAGCTATAGGAGTTCATTAGTAGAATTTTGGGGGTTTCTTGTATATATTATCACATCATCTGAAAATGAGAGTTCTTTCTTTCCAATTTGGGTCCCCTTGATCTCCTTTAGTTGTCTTATTGCTTTCACTAGAGCTTCAGTTACTACATTGAACAGATAAATAGAGAGAGCACAGCTTTAACTTGTTCCTGACTTAAGTGGAATTGCTTTTAGTTTTTCTCCATTTAATTTGATGTTGGCTATCAGATTGTTGTAAACTGCCTTTACTACGTTTAAGTATATCCCCTGTGTTCCTAATCCTTCAGGGCTTTCATCATGAAGAGGTGTTAAATTTGGGCAAAGGTTTTTCAGTGTTTAACATTTTCGTTGAAGATCAGTTGGCTAAAGACATGTCCTTTAATTCTGGGTCTGCTGGTCTGCTCTGTAGATTTTCGTGTCTGTTTTTATGTCAATGCCATGTTGTGTTGGTTAAGACGGCTCAGTAATGTGCTTTGAAATCAAGCTTTTGATGTCTCTAGGCTTGTTCTTTTTTTCTCAGTTTCTTTGTTATGTGAGGCTCTTTGTGCTTCAACATGAACTTGAAGAATTTTGGGGTTTTTAAAGCTCCTTGAAGAGCATCCTTGGTGTTTGATGAAGACTGTTTTTGATTGAGGGTTCCTTTGGCATCATGAGCACATTAGCAACATTAATTCTTGCAGGCCATGAGCAAGAGCCTTTCTCTCTGTAGGTGTTACTTTTTCTTCAGTGTTTTATAATTTTCTTTATTGTTTTTGGATAGTATCTTGTTATACATTAATTTTGAGTTGTGACTATTATCCATGAGGCTATCATGATTTCTTTCTTAGAAAATCAATTATCGGTATATAGAAATTATTGGGTTTTACATACTGATCATGTGACCTACTACTTTACTGAATTAATTTAATAGTCTTTTTTAGACTATAGGTTTTTCTGTGTTAACAGTCATATTGCATGGGATTAGTGATAATTTTGATTTCCTCTTTCTTGAAGAAATTCTTGATTGCTTTTTCCTTCTCTTAATTCCTCTCCCTTAAATTTCTGTTACTATACTGGGCAAGAGTAAACACCCATAACTTGTCTCTGAAGTCTCAGGTTTTCCCCACTCAATATGCTCTCTAAGGGCTTTTTACTTATTACCTTTATTATCTGGGTGTAGGATCTTTCTGTAACTAATCTTGTCAGGGCCTTTATCATGAATAGATGTTGAATTTTACCAAATGCTTTTTCTTCACCTATAAAATGAGAAATATAAATTTTATACCTTTATCTGTATGTATATTTATTGATATTTGCATGTTGAACTATCCATTCATCTCTAGGGTGAATGAATACTATGCTCGTGGTTCAATAGTTTATTCAAGTGAACTATTGAATTCAATTTGTAAGTATTTTGTTGAGAATTTTTGCAACTGTGTTCATCATGAATATCAGTCTTCTGGTTTTTTGGGGGTGTCATTGACAGGTATTGGTAGTAGAGTAATGTTGGTCTTATAGAATGAATTCGGAAGCATCCCCTTCCTTTCAATTTCAAGGAACTTTTTGAGAATCTAACATGTCTTTTAACTTCAAAATACCAAACTGTCTAGGAAGACAGGTCCTCTTCTTCTCCCTTTTAACAAAATCCAGTGATAGAGATCCCAGTGTATGCTAATGCTTACTGTAAACGAAGATTTACACTGTACCGAAGATTAAATTGGGCACTGAATCTCTTCCTTTCATATGTACTGTGTTCTTTAAGACACAGGTCAACTTAGCAGAATAAAATCTCATTTTTCTCCACTTTCTCCCACATATATTATTCCCTTCTTGTTCTTGTCTATTACACTGAGCTATTCTGAATCTCTTCTAGACAGCCTACAGCTCTGTCACGTACTGATTTCTTGACAGAGTCGCCAAATTTGCCAGTCAAAATCAAGAGGATGCTACTTATTCAAGAATATCATGCTAGGTTGCTAACTATCGAGAAAAAAAGATAATCCAGAATGGGGGTCATTTATACTTTTGCCCCTTCCCCCAGTTAGGATCCTAACATTGCAATAGTGTGGTTATGACTCCCAAGCAACTTGTTTTATAGATTTTTTTCTCCTTCATTGACTCATCAGGCTTCAAGCTAGGATATACTCTTCTGACTTCATAGGAAGACATCTCAAAACTACTACTTGAAACCTTCTCACTTGTGTTTTTCATCCACCTGGTTTTAGTTCCTAAGTTCTTCAGACAAAATGTCTGTAGTGTTGTTTCTGTGTTAGATGTGTTCAAGTTCTGTTCCTCCAGCTACTGCCTAACATCACCTCATCCCCCAACCTTGAGCAGGAGCATCAACAAATTCCTCATATCCCCTCAGGTTCATGAAGATTGCCTGACCACTTTCGCCTTCACCCCTTGTTAGCTCCCTCTGCGTAGGTGAGGTCTGGTCTTTGCTCACCATCTTGTCCCTCCTCAGCCCCAGGTTATCTCAGAAGGACCCCAGCCTATCCTTCCAACCAGGCTGCACCTGTGAAACCAGCTACAGCCAGAAAGAGGAACCATGCTAAAACTAATCCTAAAACAAATTAAATTTTTCTGTGACATCCTCTGATAGCCAGAGATATTCAGCAGAAGGTTTTGCATTAGTTAAACACCCTCTTCTTTAAAGTGTTTTGGGAAGGAAGTAAAAAACCTATTTTTATGCTAGGAGTTAGGGATTCCTGGAGCTCCCCCACAGTAATTCAGGATGCATTAGTACCACAGTGAAGGCTCTTCCAGCACACCTCACAGAGGGAATTTTTAAACCTGTAGTTTGTGTGTTTGTTTTTAGAAAAGGATCACAGTTACTATATATGAAAAATGTCTCATTTGTATCTCCCCAAAGACGGCTGAAGAAAGTGTAAAATGCTCGGAAAACTATTTCTGTGAAAAGATGGTCCTTTTTAGAAATGTTATATTTCCATGCTCAGAATAATCCCAGCTGAGAAGTCTCTTCCCAAGAGTGTCAATTTCTCGTTTATCCAAAAAAAAAAAAAAAAGTCAGCAATGTGGATACTCAGGTTTTACTCCCTGTACAGAGAACCTGTTCACAATTGTAACTATTAAAAAGTCTACTAGGAGATGGGTTGGTGGCCCCATCCTCCAACCAGGGGCCTTGCCTAACCTCTGAATATGGACTGCACAGGTTGTCCCTCTGCTTTGTTGGGCATTACAGCTAATCTCACCCCTGTTGGGTCCTGGGAGCCTCTTGCTTTCCTGGCATCTGGGATTTGGTGGCTGCTGCTAGTTCCCCCTTCCCCCATTGCTACACACCTCTGTTCAAATTTCTGATCCTGTGTATATCATAACCATCTCCTCTCATACCTGATCCTGCCCCACCCATTTCCTCCCTCTCCCTCCATTCTACTTTCAAGTCCCTCCTACCCCCTGCCTCCCATGAGTATTTTGTACCCCCTTCTAAGAAGGACTGCAGCATCCACATTTTGGTCTTCCTTCTTGAGCTTCATATCGTCTGTGAATTGTATCTTGGATATTCTAAGCCTTGGGCTAATATCCACTTATCAATGAATGCATACTATGTATGTTCTTTTGTGACTGGGTTACCTCACTCAGGATGATATTTTCTAGTTCATCCATTTGCCTACGAATTTCATAAACTCGTTGTTTTTGATAGCTGAGTAATATTCCATTGTGTAGATGTACCACATTTTCTGTATCCATTCCTCTGTTGAAGAACATCTGGGTTCTTTCCAGCTTCTGGCTGTTATAAATAAGGATACTATGAACATAGTGGAGCATGTGTCCTTGTTATATGTTGGAGCATCTTTTGGTTATATACTCAGGAGTGGTATAGCTGAGTCCTCAGGTACTATGTCCAATTTTCTGAGGGACCGCCACTGATTGAACTGATTTCCAAAGTGGTTGTACCAGCTTGCAATCCCACCAAAAAGGGAGGAGTGGTCCTCTTTCTCCACATCTCTCCAGCATCTGCTGTCACCTGAGTTTTTGATCTTAGTCATTCTGACTGCTGGGAGGTAGAATCTTAGGGTTGTTTTGATTTGCATTTCCCTTATGACTAGTGGCGTTAAACGTCCTTTAGGTACTTCCCAGCCATTCAATATTCTCAGCTGAGAGTTCTCTATTTAGCTATGCACCCCATTTTTAATAGGGTTATTTGGTTCTCTGTAGACTAACTTCTTGAATTCTTTGTATATATTGGATATTAGTCTTCTATTTGATGTAGGATTGCTCAGTCTAAAGGAAGTAAAGGGACAAAGAGTGGAGCAGAGACTGAAGGAAAGGCCATCCAGAGACTCCCTCATATGGAGATCCATCCCATATGCAGCCACCAAACCCAGTCACTATTGCTGTTGCTAAGAAATGCTTGCTGACAGGAGCCTGATAAGGATGTCTCCTGAGAGGCTCTGCCAGAGCCCTACTGATACAGATGAGGATGCTTACAGCTAACCATCAGACTGAGCATGGGAATTCCAGTGGAGGAGTTAGAAAAAGGACTGAAGGAGCTGAAAGGGTTTGCAACCCCATAGAAAGAACAACAATATCAACCAACCAGACCCTGCTAAACCACCAACCAATGAATTCACATGGAGGGACCCATGGCTCCAGCCACATATGTAGTAGAGGATGACATTGTCTGGCATCAATAGGAAGAGAAGTCCTTGGTCCTGGGAAGGCTCATTTCCCTAGTGTAGGGAAATGCCAGGGCAATGAGGTAAGAGTGGGTGGGTGAGAGGGGGAGGATCCTCATAGAAACAGGGGGTGAGGGGATGGGATGGGGGGTTTCTGTAGGGGAAACTGGGAAGGGGAATAACATTTGGAATATAAGTATATAAAATATCCAAGAAAAAAGAAAAAAGTTTACTTTGAACATATACCCTGAGTAAGGGAAAGCTAATTGATTTAGTTTATGATTGAGAATTAAAAGAGTAAACTGGGTTGCTGGCATGGTGAGCCCATCAGTAAATCTGTTGTGCAAGCAAAGGGCCCCGAATTCAATCCCTAGTACCCACATATTAAACCTTAGCTTGAGGGCTGGGGAAATAACTCAATGGGTAGGAGAGCTTGCAGTACAAGCAAAAGGACCGGAGTTTGCATTCTCACCAACCAGTTAGAACTAGGTATGATTGCCCATTCCTAAAACCCCAGGATTGGAGGGCAGAGACAGGCTGAGGCTGGGCAACCAGCATGGTGGAAACAGGTTCAGGTTCAGACCTTATCTCAAAACCAAACAAACAAAATGGTGGCAAACAATAGAGGAAGACAACCAACATCCTACATGCATGCATGCATGTAGAGAAACTTGTTAGGAAATAAAATGAAGAGTGATTGAAAGAGCCTGGCAATGACTTCCAGCTTCCACATGTGTACACATACATATGTGCACTCAAGCCACATACACGAGTATGATATAGTAGCCGACCCCTAGAATCCTAACACTTGGGAGGTAGAGGCAGAATGATCATTCAGAAGTCCCAGCTAGCCAGGGATAGATACAAGACTCTGATTCCCACAACAGAAATGACCCTTGAAAAACTAAAGGGAAATGTCTTCTTCATGGCAGAAGAACTTCATAGCTACATCAGTTATATAGTTATACATAGGTGTGGCTGATCCATGTTCCTTTGGCACAGTATAAAATTGAAGGAAACCTAGATAATGAGGAAGAAGGTAGATTCGAAAGTGGCATTTTGCTCACAAATGACATGTTAACTTTGAAAAGTTGTTTCATACAATCATTTAACTTTTTTTCCCTCTATTTCTTACAAACAGCAACTGGGGAAAGGTTAAAGTGTCTACAGCCTGCTGTACCCTGAAGGCTCTTTGTGGAACTCTATCTGGAACCTAAGGCAAAGGGTTATTGTGTCCTACCAGATGAGGTCTGTGACCTAATGATGGTTCACAACCCATCTTTCTTTCCTCCAAACCTAAGTGAGCTACAACACCAGGCTTCATGGAAGTAGATGCTTCACTTATTTTTTAAATACTTTTTAGGCATTGAGAAGCCCATGTTAAATTTCTTTAGTATAAAAATATATGCTAGAGTCTACTTTATCAGCTTATCAAGTGGTGTGTACTTCAAGGTTTTCTCTTTTTTTAATTAGAATATTTTTTATTTACATTTCAAATGTTATCCCCTTTTCTGGTTTACTGTCCATAACCTCCTTATCCCATCCCCTCTACCCCTGCTTCTATGAGGGTGCTCCCCCACTCCCCCAACCACCCACACCTTCCCGACTCTCCACCCTGACATTCCCCTACACTGGGGGTGGGCAGCCTTGGCAGGACCAAGGACTTCTCCTCCCATTGGTGCCCAACAAGGCCATCCTCTGCTACATATGCAGCTGGAGCCATGGGTTTATCCATGTGTATGCTCTGATTGGTGGTTTATTCCCTGGGAGCTCTGGTTGGTTGGTATTGTTATTCTTATGAGGTTGCAAACTCCTTCAACTCCTTCAATTCTTTCTCTAAGGGACCTGTTCTCAGGACAATGATTGTGGGCATCCATGTCTACATTTGTCAGGCTCAGGCAAAGCCTCTCAGTAAACAGCTATATCAGGCTCCTGTCAGCATGCACTTCTTGGCATCAGCAACATTGTCTGGGATGAAGCCTACTTCATCATGGTGAATTATCATTTTGGATAATTCATGGATTCAGGTTAAGAGAATTTTATTGAGTATTTTTACATCGATATTCATAAGGGAAATTGGTATGAAGTTCTCTTTGCTTGTTGGGTCTTTGTGTGGTTTAGGTGTAAGCGTAATTGTGGCTTCATAGAAGGTAATGAGTAGTGTTTCTTCTGTTTCTATTTTGTGGAATAGTTTGGAGAATATTGATGTTAGGTCTTCTATGAAGGTCTGATAGAATTCTGCACTAAAGCCATCTGATCCTGGGCTTTCTTTTGTTGGGAGACATTTAATAACTGCTATTAGTTATTAAAATATTTCTTTATGAGTTATGGGAGTGTTTACATGGTTTATCTGATAGCGATTTAACTTTAGTACTTGGTGTCTGTCTAGAAAATTGTCCATTTCATCCAGATTCTACAGTTTTGTTGAGTATAGGCTTTTGTCAGATCTGATAATTTTTTTGGATTTCCTCAGTTTCTGTTGTCATGTCTCCATTTTCATATCTGATTTTGTTAATTTGGATATTCATATTCCTCTCTCTCTCTCTCTCTCTCTCTCTCTCTCTCCCTCTCTCTCTCTCTGCCCTCTTGTTACTCTGGCTAAGGATTTATCTATCGGGGTTGTGGATTTAGCTCAGCGGTAGAGCGCTTGCCTAGCAAACGCAAGGCCCTGGGTTCGGTCCCCAGCTCCGAAAAAAAGAAAAAAAAAAGGAAAAAAAAAGGATTTATGTGAATGCTTCACTCCTTCTTTAAATGAGGAAAAAGAATACCCTTGGCAGGGAAGGGAGAGGCAAAGATTAAAACAGAGACTAAAGGAACACCCATTCGGAGCCTGCCCCACATGTGGCCCATACATATACAGCCACCCAATTAGACAAGATGGATGAAGCAAAGAAGTGCAGACCGACAGGAGCCGGATGTAGATCGCTCCTGAGAGACACAGCCAGAATACAGCAAATACAGAGGCGAATGCCAGCAGCAAACCACTGAACTGAGAATAGGTCCCCCGTTGAAGGAATCAGAGAAAGAACTGGAAGAGCTTGAAGGGGCTCGAGACCCCAAAAGTACAACAATGTCAAGCAACCAGAGCTTCCAGGGACTAAGCCACTACCTAAAGACTATACATGGACTGACCCTGGACTCTGACCCCATAGGTAGCAATGAATATCCTAGTAAGAGCACCAGTGGAAGGGGAAGCCCTGGGTCCTGCTAAGACTGAACCCCCAGTGAACTAGACTATGGGGGGAGGGCGGCAATGGGGGGAGGGTTGGGAGGGGAACACCCATAAGGAAGGGGAGGGGGGAGGGGGATGTTTGCCCGGAAACCGGGAAAGGGAATAACACTTGAAATGTATATAAGAAATACTCAAGTTAATAAAAAAAAAAAAAAAAGAAAAAAAAAAGGATTTATCTATCTTGTTGATTCTCTCAAAGAACCAGCTCCTGGTTTTGTTGATTCTTTGTATAGTTCTTCTTGTTTCTACTTGGTTGATTTCAGCTCTGAGTTTGATTATTTCCCACAGTGCCCTCCTTTTGGGTGTATTTGCTTCTTTTTATTCTAGAGCTTTTAGTTGTGCTGTTAAGCTGCTAGTATACACTCTCTCCAGTTTTTTTTGAAGGCACTGAGATCTATGAGTTTTCCTCTTAGCACAGCTTTCATTGTTTCCCATAGGTTTGGGTATGTTGTGCCTTCATTTTCATTAAATTCTAAAACGTCTTTAATTTCTTTCTTTATTTCTTCCTTGACCAGGTTATCATTGAGTAGAGCATTGTTCAGCTTCTATGTGTATGTGGGCTTCCTGTAATTTTTGTTGTTATTGAAGACCAGTCTTGGTCCATGGTGATCTGATAGGCTGCATGGATTATTTCTGTCATCTTGTATCTGTTGAGGTCTGTTTTGTGACCAATTATATGGTTAATTCTGGAGAAGGTACCATGAGGTGGTGAGAAGAAAGTATATTCTTTGTTTTAGGATGGAATGTTCTATAAATATCTGTTAAATCCATTTGGTTCATAACTTCTGTTAGTTTCTCTGTCTCTGTTTAGTTTCTGTTTCCATGATCTATCCATTGATGATAGTGGGGTGTTGTAGTCTCCCACTATTATTTTGTGAGGTGCAATATGTGCTTTGAACTATAAAGGTTTCTTTAATGAATGTAGGTGCCCTGGCATTTGGAGAATAGATATTCAGAATTGAGAGTTAATCTTGATGGATTTTTTCCTTTGATGAATATGAAGTGTCCTTCCTTAATTTTTTTTGATAACTTTTGGTTGAAAGTTGATTTTATTTGATGTTAGAATGGCTACTCCAGCTTATTTCTTGGGACCATTTGCTTGAAAAATTGTTCTCCAGGCCTTTACAATGAGGTAGTGCCTGTCTTTGTCACAGAGGTGTATTTCCTGTATGCAGCAAAACACTGGGTCCTCTTTGTGTATCCAGTCTGTTAGTCTATGTCTTTTTATGGAGAAATTGAGCCCATTGAGGTTGAGAGATATTAGGGACCATTGATTGTTGTTTCCTGTTATTTTTGTTGTTATAGGTGGAATTATGTTTGTGTGGCTATCTCTTTTGGGTTAATTGAAGTTAGATTACTTTCTTACTTTTCTATGGTGTAGTTTCCCTCCTTGTGTTGGAGTTTTCCATCTATTATCCTTTGTATGGCTGGACTAAGATATTGTGTAAATTTGGTTTTGTCAAGGAATATCTTGGTTTCTCCCTCTATGATAATTGAGAGTTTTGCTGGTTATAGTAGACTGGGGTGGCATTTGTGTTATCTTAGGGTCTGTATGGCATCTGCCCAGGATCTTCTGGCTTTCGTAGTCTCTGGTGAGAAGTCTGGTGTAATTCTGATAGATCTGCCTTTATATGTTACTTGACCTTTTTCCCTTACTGCTTTTAATATTCTTTGTTTTGTGCATTTGGTGTTTTGACTATTATGTCGTGGGAGGAATTTCTTTTCTGGTCCAATCTATTTAGAATTCTGTATGCTTCTTGTATGTTTATGGGCATCTCTTTCTTTAAGTTAAGGAAATTTTCTTCTATAATTTTGTTGAAGATATTTACTGGCCCTTTAAGTTGGGAATCTTTGCTGTCTTCTATACCTAATATCCTTAAGTTTGAACTTCTCATTGTGTCCTGGATTTCCTGGATGTTTTGGGTAAGAGCTTTCTGTGTTTTGCATTTTCTTTGATGGTTGTGTTAATGTTTTCTATATTATCTTCTGCCCCTGAGACTCTCTATTTTATAACTTGTATTCTGTTGGCAGTGTTTGCATCTATGGCTCCTGATCTCTTTCCTAGGTTTTCTATCTCCAGAGTTGTCTTCCTTTGTGATTTCTTTATTGTTTCTATTTCCACTTTTAGGTCCTGGGTTCAATTCCTTCACCTGTTTGGTTGATTTTTGTGTTTCCTCTTTAAGGGCTTCTACTTGTTTGCCTGTGTTGTCCTATATTTCTTTAAGGAAATTAGTTATGTTCTTCTTAAAGTCCTCTAATATCTTCATGAGTTGTGATTTTTAAATCAAAATCCTGCTTTTCTTGTGTGTTGGGTGTCTAGGACTTGCTGTGGTGGGAGGACTGGGTTCTGATGATGTCAAGTGGCCTTGGTTTCTGTTGCTTAGGTTCTTGCCCTTGCCTCTCTCTCACCATCTGCTTATCTCTGGTGTTAGTTGGTCTTGTTGTCTCTGACCCTTCTGTAAGCTTGTGTGTCAGCACTACTGGGAGACCAACTCTCTCTCCAAGGGTACATGGAGCTGTGGCACAGTATCAGATCAGGGTAAAAGTGGAAATTGGAAGGTTCCTGTCTCAGACTGCTCCTTGGTTCCTGTGTCCTGAGGGCTCCAGGTGGGTTATTCTTGGGCCAGGAATGTGAGCAGAAGTGGTGGTCTCACCTGTGCTCTCAGAGTTTCAGCACTTCTAAGAATCCAACTCTCTCCCAGCATGACCTGCATACAGAGAGCTGTGCACAGGGTCAGCCAGTTCAAGGTTTTCTGCAGAAGGTTCTAGTGATGACTTACAGACTACTTTCTCCTCCATAAGCTCTAATGTCTAAGGGGAACAAGGGACCCTTCAGGTCTTTGATCAGATATTCTGCACTTTTTGTTCTTGTTTTATTTGGGGTTTTGTTTTTCTTAAGAGGAGTTTGGTTTTTGTTTCTGGTTTGAATTGACACAGAATCTCGTTGTGCAGCCAAGACTTACCTCAAACTCAGGATTCTCCTGCCTCAGCCTCCTGAGTTCTGGGATTTCAGGCTGCTGAATAAACTAATCATAGAAAAAAATCACCCTAGTGAGAAACGATTCATGAACTGTGCATACTCGTTTTGTGAGGTATTGGCAAAAGCAGAAGGAAAACCCAAACCCCTTGTAGAGTTTAATTATTTCCAAAGAGTAACAAAAATAACTCAGTCAGGCTGCCCGGGGATGTATAACTTACTGCAAATGAGGCTTGCTTTCTAAGAATGGTGGCCATGGGGGAACCAAATGCTTAGCAAGATGTAACTGAACACTCGCAGTCCATCCCATTCTGCTATCTCGTGAAAAGCACAATTTGCCAGTAGTGGGAATAATGATGATAATGATGCGAATTAATAAACTTCTAGTGAAACCTCCATTCAAGCACATGCTGAGTAATTTAATTAGCCCTGGCTGCACTTTCTCTGTCAATTCCAAACTTACGAGGATTGGATTGTTAAGTACATTTTTTTTTGACTCTGTGAGTCTGAGAAGTTTATTTTTACCTGGCAAATTATTTTAAACGTGAGACAAAGCAGGGCAGCATTGGTGAAATCACACAGGAAGCGCATGTCCTTGTTCCCGGAGCCTGGGCCCTAGCAACAGGGACCCCTGTGCATAAAGAGCCGGTGTGAGTTTCAGACCCCAGGCCTGCTCTAAATCAAGGGAATGGGAGAAATTGGAAATGACATCATTTACCCAGGGGCCTTTGCCATGGAGTTTCTCTTCTTTCTTTTACTTTTTCTTTTTTTTTTTTTAAACTTTTACATCAGACTCAAAATTCACTGGCTTCATTAACATGTGTGTCTCTGTATTAGGCAAGAGGATGTTATTAACAAGGGATAGTCCCCCCACACAAACCTTTTTTAAAATTTTATTTGCTTGTGTTCTCCCTCTCCCTACCCCTAAATACCTATTATATCTTTCCTCTCAAGACTAAGTGGCATCCTGTGCTGACTTTCTTGTACACTCTGAGGAAATACATTTCTTTATGTGCCCAGTTTTGGAAACAAAGCCATGGCGCCGTGGAAGATGCTTGGTGCATCCTTGTCTCCTATTTACCCACAACTCCTTCCTTCCCCTTTAAACCTTATAGTTTTAGAGCAAAGGCGGGAATGATGAAAAATAACTGTTTTGTGTGTGAGGCTGAGGATGATTGTCCCTGAAACTGATATGTCTATCTGATAACAAAAACTGTCCTAGCCTCCCACAGAAGACAAGCCGGGGGCCTGGGGAGAACAAAGCCTGCCTCTGAGAGGAGTAGGGAATGGTGGGGGTCATGTGCAGTCTCTCATCCCTGTGGCACCAGCCGGAGCCCACAAACCATTTTATCATCTTCAGCCCTAGGAGATCAAGAGAGGCGGTGTTTGGAGGGTCGCCCTCAAGGCTGAGTTAAGGATTTGGTCTTTTGTTTGCCCCAGGGACTTCTTTCCCCTCGTCTGCTCCTAGGACACCCAGCTCCATGGGCTGAGACAGGGAATGCTTCTGGGCCACATTGCTTTTCTTCCTGGTCTGGTGTCTGGGGAGGTCCTCATTAGGACACATATCCCTCAGGGTCTCTACTCTCTGAATAAATTCAGAGCCGTTTATTGGTAGCTGGACACAAGAAGAATTTTTTTCTTTTTATATTAAGAATCTGTTTCTCCTTCCAATCAAAATCACTTTTGGCTGTTGTCTGTAGAAAGTTTGCACACTGTATGTATTAAAAACCTTAAAAACGGGTCTGGGGATTTAGCTCAGTGGTAGAGCGCTTACCTAGGAAGCGCAAGGCCCTGGGTTCGGTCCCCAGCTCCGAAAAAAAAGAACCAAAAAAAAAAAAAAAAAAACCTTAAAAACATTTTTCGGTCCCATGGAGAGGTCTAGCATTCAGAGAGTTGCTCTAATGTTGTCAAAAGTAATATGAATATCTGCAAAATATGTTTTATCCAAGTGTATAAAGCTTAGGTGTATATTGTCTAAATTGCTGGCAATAAAATGTTAATAATAAACTGTTAATGGCATGCAATGTGTTTTAGGAGGAAGATGAGAAAACATATTTAAGATCAATTGATGGCTATGAAACTTTAAATGTTACTAAAATCTTTTTAGTTGTTACTAAAATCTTTTTAATTGTGTGTTTCTTGGATCATCTGGAGAGCTTCATTATTTTACCAATGTCTAAGCCCTGTTCAGGACCCCAACAAGCAAAGCAAGTAGGCTATCAGGGTATTATAGGGTCCCTTCCTTCTCACACACTAGCTAGATAATTAGATCAGTGAGAGAATGAAAATGCAGATACTTTCCTCCAATCACTCCAAGGTGCGGTTAAGGAGAAGGGTTTTATTGTAGTTATGAGAAAGAGAACAGTGAGAGGCATCTGGAAGAGTCCAGACTGAACCTGGCCATGAGACGAGAGATGGAGGGAAGGGGAGTAGCCAAGGACCAGGAGAGCACGCACACAGCTGAAGTGGCAGGTTTATACAGATAGGAAGTAGACGCTAGGGAAAGGGAGTGAAGCCCAGTGCCTAGGCTGGAGAGAGATGGGATGGGATGGGGGCGGGGGGGGGGGGGCGGGGGGATTCTAGGAGGAGCCACTGGCACCAAATCAGCCTTGTCCAGGGTTACTTTGGTGTCCCCCACTAAGAATCCTCACTGGGATTCTGAAAAGCACAGATTCCTGCTGTGAAATAACCTTCCTTCTACTCTTCTCTCAGCAAATTTTGTGTCTTCACCCTGTCCAGAGGGAACCCCTCTTACTGGTGTGCGTCTCGCTCTCTCAAGTGCACTTTTCTATAGGCCTGTGAGTCTCTTAATTGTGGTAGGCAGCAATTTCATATCCAGCAACTCATTAAATCAGGATATCTGACATGGTATCCCTGGAATACGGCCAGAGGGTTAGTTTTCTAGCAAGTTCTCAAAGGACACTGACACTACTGCCATGCAAAAATGGAAGAACAGGGAGCCATCAATAGGAATAAGGGGCTGGGTGATAAATTCAACTAACTTCCTGAGGTGGACAGAGGTGGTAGGTGAGGAGTGTTCCCTACACAGACTAACAAAGAAAGCAGCCTGTGCAAGGTAGCTTTTGACCACTTGAAATGCAGTCATGATGACTGAGGACATACACTTCAAATTTTAATTTTAATTAATTAAATTTAAAATAGAAAACTGATAGTTGATCTAGCTAGGGAAAACCTTTAAATGTGGGCAAGCACAAGGAATGTCTTCAATACAACTTTTATACTAATTTAATGCAGGTCAAATATTTCCTATGAAACTCTACATGACAGATATTAAATTTTTAGCATGAGCCCAGCATGATTGCTTAGACCTGTAATCTCAGCACTCCATAGAGGTAGGTAGGAAGATTTCATTTTTATTTGAGGGCAGTTAAAGGCTACACATACTTTGTCTCAAAAGTGAAACAAAATACTTAGTGTAAAATAGAATTTAATAGCTTGCCAGTAATTCTCATATATGTCAGAACTGTTGGTGAAGGTCTATGATCTCAGCTACCGAACCAGGAGGACTTCAAGTTAAAGACTGATTGGACAACAGAGTAGACTTAGGTCAGTCTCAATGGCTAGAGCTATAGTTCAATTGTAAATTTATTTCTTTGTATGTTCTAGGTTCTGGGTTCTAGGTTCTATCCTCAACAACAGACAAAAATACACACACACACAGAGCACGTTGAAGTAATTTTGCTATATTTGCTAAATATATTAATTATATAAAACAGGGTTGTTAACTGTACAGAAATAATTTCTTTTTACTCATTAATGTGCCCACTAGATAACTTGAAATGACCTATAGCAGTCATATTCCTACTGGACAGCATGCTGTATATTGAACGGTGTACACTAGAACAGCCATGAGATACATGTTGCTACTTAATTTCAGTCAAGAAAAATTACTTAGAATGTACCTCTGGCTCAGTAGCTACATTTTAAGCCTTTAATTTAAGCCTGTCTCACTCCATCGATAGAGACCATTGGCATCATGACAGGGGACTCTATTGAACAGCTGTGGTCTGTCTTTTCAATAAATTCAGAGATAAGATCTTTTCCTATATCGGGGAGAAGATTACTAAAGCTAAAATGGCAAGGGAGGTAAAGAAGACTATAATGGACACGGTATAAAATGAAAACTCAGTGAGACAACGAACAGTTTCCTAAGTTAAAGACAGTAAGTAGAAGAAAGTCCAACAGAAAGATGTCTAAGGATGCAGTGTTGAGGTTGCCTCTCCTCCCTGCCTCCTTCCTTCCCTCCCTACCTCTTTCCCTCCCTCCCCCCCTTTCCTCCCACCCTCCCTCTGTTCATCCTTCACTCCTTCTGGGACAGAATCTCACTGTGACAAAATGGGCTGAAGCCTGCAATGCTCCCACCTCAGCCGGGGCTTACAAACACGCAATAAGTGGAACCACTCCCAGTGGGATAAAGGCTGAGATGCATCGGAGGGTAGATGAGTCTAGCAGTGACAGTGAATGACACTAACAGGATCTTAATGCCATGATTTGAGTTTATGAGGATGAGAGCTGGTAACAGAAGAAGATAGCTGCTGGAGATTGTCAAGGCCAGAAGTTGGTAGATAACTATGGTCTGAAAAGGGGAAAATTAACCCAAGTTGATGATTAGAATTCCAAGACATGGGGGAAAGACAGAGAAGTGCTGACCATAGTGTTTGTGGGAAGGAAGGGTTATACTGTTTCGTGAAGCAGCCTTGGACGTCCTCAGACAACCACGACTTTCCTTTTGTAATCTGTGAGGCACCATGTATGTCTCTGGTGAAGTTCTGTAGGTTTTAGACCATGATGTTTTATAGCCCTTAACCCCCTCCAGCCCCACCACCTAGTGCACAAACATGCCATATATTTATCACACAGAGATGTATATGATGGTTAGAATAATGCTTCCTTCCTTTCTCTTAGTTTCCAAATTTCAAGAAATTTATGTCAAATCAAGGTTAATACTCTTATAAACCAAATCCACAGAGTAAAGGTAAATCTGAAGACACTCAGTAAAACCCTACATATCTCTACCCTTCCCATCTTCTTGTTCAGTTTTCAATCAAAAATTGGAATGAAAGCATCCTTGGGGCAATGTCCAAGAGCTGAGTCATGCCATCATTACACAAAGAATTTGAACAACAGAAGGATGAGTTCATCATAAAGATGAGACGAATGGACTGGACTGAGCACTTCAATCCCATTCACAGTGTGCTGACTTTCCACAAGGTGCTGTGCTCAGTTCTGTATATGTGTACAGTCCTGGAAATGAACCCAAGGTAAAGTGCAAATATGAACACCAAGGGGTAAAAGAGGCATGACCAGTGAATTCCAATGGCCCGATTCTCGGGGCAGAGCCACCAGGTGATAGAAGCATTGGCTGATCAGACCAAACTCCAAAGTCTAGCATAGAGAAAGCTAAACAAGAGAAACTACATCCATCTACACAAAGACAACAGTCTGAATGCCATGACTGATATTTTAATCCCTCAGTATGCAGAGGTCAGGGATTTATGTGCCAGGAGTGGATCAGTCACGCAAATATAATGGTAATGGAGAGCTTGTGCCTGGGGCAATGTGTCAGCCTGTGTCATCTTGGATGTCCCAGACACTGCACACGACACATGCCAGGATATCCGAAATGCTAACATCCACTTCCTTCTTACTGGGCTCAACATCCTTTTCAGGGATAATTAACCATTTGGTGAAATTGATTTTGAAAAGAGGGGAAACAAAGACCACGTTTGATTTATTTATTTCTCCTCTTTCCCTAAGATCTCTTTCCCCTCTGTACTCTGTATAGTTCAAGTTGGTGATGTAAACAATTGACTCTCATTTTGTTCTTGAATTTTGGGTAACTCTATAGTCAAAGGGCCATCTGGATACATTCCTTGAAACTCTCCTATCTATGTTTCTAGACCGTTGGTGGAGACGTGCAGTCCGAATTCCGCACAGTATTCTGGGAAAGGCATGGCAGTGAAATGGAAAAACTTAGCGTACCCAGATAGGCCTCCATTTGGGGCTGCACATTTGGATATGTGAGGCCAAATCCTCATTCCATGGGGCTCTGGGGAAGCTTTGGTCAGCATGTAATTCGGTGTGGGTTGGGCAAGGAAAAGACAGGAGAACATGAAACTGCCAAGTTTGAAGCCTGTTACGCAGTTGTGACCTGACCTAGAATGTGGTGCCGAGTTGTGTGTGGGGAACGCAACCATAAAGAGGCAGCTGTGGTCTTATTAGTCGTGAACTCGAGATTGTTTTTACAGAAGATGAATTGCCCCTAAATGATTGATCTGGTATTTGGAGGAAATGCTGTTCTCTGCTTCTCCTAAATGGAGACACTAACCAGATGCTTGTCCTACACCCAGAATGGGCATTTGTGGTGTGGCTTGTACCATGGTCTACTATAGGATAATGACCTCAGACTGACAGTTCCCCTTTAAGTAGCAAAGTTGCATTTTTCATCTTACTATTATATGCCGAGGCACTGAAAACAACCTTCATCCTTTCATGTGACACATGTGAGTGCCAGGTTTAAGCTGATAAAAGCTGGAAGGAGCTTTTTCTGAGAGGTATGAGTGAGGGTGGAAATAGGAATATTCAGTAAGAGACAGTAACTCCTCCTAGAGGACAATCAGAGATGGACTCAATACAATTTTAAACAAGGGGACATGGCTGTCACTCTGCACTGGGAGGTTTTACTGTAAATAAGTTGTTCGGGTGATAGATTAGATTTGCCAGCTTCAGCATTGCCCGGCAGGGTCTAGCCTGGAGAATTAGGGGGCTCACAGGAAAATTAGTAGGTGGAGAAGGAAGCCTCCACCCTAGGTCAGCTAGTCAAACTCCAAACTGATAAGTAGCCAGGACAGGAGAGTTAAGGTATGGGTGAACCCAGTGTCCTGGTCCCTGCCTTCTTCCTAGCCACAGACAAATAAAATCCCGAAGCTTCTGCTGAACAACTTTGCACAATTGTAGACATGGCACCCTCCAACTTCTGTCCAAAGTCAAAATTAAGAGTATAGGTTTTCTTCTTTGTTCTTCCCTAACCTTTACCGTCAGACTAGACTTTCTTCTGAGCCTTCTACCTTCCTTGTGGACATTTCAATCTTTGTAGGGGGTGACAGGGTAGTAAACCACATGACTGAGGTGTCTTGGTCTTGAACATGAAGATTATTTCCAGATGTGAACTCTAAGGAGTCAAGTGTTAGATCAGCTGTTTGATGAGAATAAAAGCCTTGAGGGTAACCCTTCCAACTTGAATAGCATTTGATTACCACAGAGCACATTTGCTCTGGGCTCATCTGGTTATCACAGAAGCTGTATGGAATGGGTGAGGCAGGTATTCATCCCCAACACTACAGGTGAAGAGACGGAGCTCACAGCTCACTCTACCCCATAGGAAGACTCTCTCTGTTTCTCTGTCTCGGTCTCACTCTGTCTCTCTCTGTCTCTCTCTCTGTCTCTGTCTCTCTCTGTCTCTGTCTCTCTCTCTGTCTCTCTCTGTCTCTGTCTCTCTCTCTCTCTGTCTCTCTCTCTCTCTCTCTCTCACACACACACACACACACACAGAGCTTAGTAGCTTAGTGCAATATCAGGCTTGATCTGGGTTTGCCATGCCACCCAGCCCTGTTCTACAAAAGAATATGGAATGACAAGGGACCAGTAGCATCATCTGACCTCATCTAATTATCTCTGATGCCTCCTTCAGCTGTGGTTTCCTCCAATGAGATCATTATAACATTTTCTTTCTGGTTCCTACAGTTGCATGCCTTGGAATGCATCAAAGTCTTTCCTAACAGGAACTTCTTACCAGCACAACTTGGATAGGAACAGGTTTTGGTTCACATCAGATAAAAGCCAGGCTGATGATTACAAAGCCCATCACATGATTCCTCTTTCCACCTTCCCCCTTTCCTTACAAGCACATGACTGAAAGGCAGTCTGTTTTGCTAGCCACCACCAAGAAAACAAGCTTGCTCCTTTTAGTCTACGTGTGATGTTGCTCTGGGAAGAACTGGTTACAGGATATGCCTCTGGACTCCTATAGAGTTTTAGGCAGTGTGCAAAGGCTTTGGAGACATTTTCAGGACAGAGTTTTGTTTTTCTTTTGAATTACAGAATCTTTATCATAATCTAAGATGTTAGGAGAGTCTTGTACGATAGCTCTCTACCTAGAATACCCAGGTAGGTCATTCTCTCACTTCCTTTGACTATTCACTTCCAACCATATCTTTCAATAAGCCCTCATCCCCATTCCATACCCTATTTAAAATCCTCAGCCTACCTACCTTCACTACATTGCTGATCTCCTGTGCATTGCCCTACAATTCCTTTGCCTATAGCATGTACTACCGAAAGCACCACGTAACTTACCTATTCCATTTGTCTGCACTTCATTGCCTGTCTCCTTCTTGAATTAAGTTCTAAGAGGGGACAGAGTTCGGCTTTTATTGTGGCTACATCTCAAGTACTTCAAGCAGTAATTGCTCAAAAATACTTTGTTAGATCATTAATGTTCTCTCATCAATGTATTTCACAGCCCTCTTAGACTTCCAGAATGTTCTTTTTCTTGTTCTTTTTCTTACTAGTGTTTCTTATGTAATATAACTCCAAAATCCCTAATTAGCCTCTACTTGTAAATAATTCCACCATGCTAATTGATCTTTAGAACTAAAAGGGACATTTATTAAGCACAGAGGCTCAAGATAATGTCTCTCACATATAGGGATTTGTTATTCAACCATATTTGGTTAGTTCTTTTAAAACTGCCTATAGAGCACCAAATCAGGTGAGACCAAGGATTATTTCTTATTCATAAAAATAAGTGGATGGTTTTGTTATTTTGATAATTATGAAATGCTTTTTCACCATCATCGTTGGCCACCAACTTCCTTCTCTCTACTTTTTGTCACAATCATGGCCAACTCATGTGTGTTACCTAAAATACCATGCAGAGGTCAGTAGCTATTTCTGTGTATATTAAAGGAAATATAATCTATTCAGAATAAAATATGGTGGAAAGAAATTGAGCACAGGAACAGATAATCACCCATGTAGGCCATTGCATATATAATCTGAACGTTATCCTACAGAATATATTGGATGCTATTGGAACACACTGTGGAAAGGGGAGTTGGTATGAAACTCCATGTAAGGTTGATCACAATATTTTTATTAGTTAATAGAGAATCATCTTCCCAGTAGGTCAAGCTGCTCATGGAACTACATTATTAACTGATAATTACATAATGATTATAAATGTAAAGTGAATGAACTTGGGTCTATTTTACTGGCAGTGATGATAGTCCTGACTCTAGTTAGCAAAGATACAAACACTAGACCAGATGTTCACACTAGCAGGTACTCACATATTGAGGTAAATCTCTTGTCTTGATGTAATGATAACATATTTTTGTGTTAATGGTCACTTTGACATTTTTATCATCATAGCATTATGTATATATACGTATATATATATATATATATACATATGAAGTTTACATGTTAAAGTATGCTGGTCTACAAGCTTCCAGCATATTGTAAAGGTCATTATACCTTATATTCATTGCTATGTGGTAACACTGAAAAGACTCTCAAATCACAGTGTTGAATAAGGAGACTGTAGTGTGACTCCCCCTCAACACATATATCTTCATATATGTATGTATTCAAGGAGAATGGATTACTCACATTATTTATAAAACTAAGCCGAGTGTGATTTTTGTCAAGCCCAAACACTGAATCTTTTATCCCACATGTGTATTGGATGCTCTATTACTGTACATGAGTACAGCAAATGTATTCTTTCGGTTTAGAATATAGCTTTCATCGTGTAGTAAAATCGATCAGTCCTTACAACTGTGGTATTGTCTTTTCATTCTATGCTGAGAATTTAAACACACATATACTAAGCCTATAGCAAGTTGTGTCTGCTTACATTTTAAAACGTCTAAGTTACTTATACTATATTTAAGTGACAATGGCATTCAGGTATGTGGCACAGAGCAATGATCATGTAGAATGGCATTAGAAATTTGTTCAATATAACCATTTGCTGCTATCTTGAACATATAAAACACTTTGTTAGCACAAAGAAACAACTATCGGGGAGATCAAAGGCCAAGAATAGATCATTCGCATAACAGAACTTTCAGGTATTTAGAAATACAAAACCTTTCTCAATCTCTAGTGGCCACAAAGATACAGGTTAAAAATATTGAGATTCTGATTTTCAGCTTTCAGGTTGGCACAAACTAAAAGAAACACATTATAAACGTTGAAGTGAGTTTCAAGAAAGGAATGATACAGTTGGAGTGTAACCTCACAATGTTTTGAGAGATTTATCTTTTTAGAGCTCTTTCATAGTTACAGTAAAATTGAAGGGAGGTACAGAAACATCCATAATCTTCTTGCCTCTATGTAAGCAGCCTCCCCTTTTTGAACAAACCCTACCAAAGTGGAACCTTTGTTATAATTACTAGACGTACATGGATAAATCACTAACCAAGGTCATGGTAACATGAGGATTTCCTCTTGGTATTGGTCATCCTGTGGATTTGGACAGGGGTGTATAGTGGTACATTATACACCCTCACCATATCAAGAATATTTTCACTGCTCAAAAAATACTTGCTGGAAATATATGTCCTTCCCTCTTCTCAGTCATCTTAATCAGGGTTCTATTGCTGTGAACAGACACCATGACCAAGGCAACTCTTATAAAGGGCAACATTTAATTGGGGCTGACTACAGGTTCAGAGGTTTAGTCCATTATCATCAAACCAGGAAACATGGCAGCGTCCAGGCAGGCATGGTGCTGAAGAAGGGGCTGAGAGTTCTACATCTTGTTCCAAAGGCAGCCAGGAGGAGACTGTCACCCAGGAGGCTAGGAGGAGGAGGGTCTCAAAGGTCATCCCTACAGTGACATGCGTCCTCCAGCCATGTCAGTCTACAGAAACCTTTTTCCTAACCTTTCCCTGTACCCATGGTTTACTCGCTTCTACAGTGTCACACAGTAACTCTACAGCGCTCATACTGTTTTGATTGGTTTCATTCACTTAGCAATATGGCATGAAATGACTTCCATGTCTTTAATGGCTTAGTGGCTCTTTCTTTTTAGTGCTGAATAATGTCTCACTGTCTAGACATACCACACTAGGATGTCTGTCTACTCACCCAATGGGGGTTATCTCTCCTAGCTTTGGGGCACTCAGGGATTATTGCTTTTGTGCTATTTACCTGGTTTCCTCACATCCTCCTCCTTCTCCAAGACAAAATTTTTTACTTGTGTGAAAATAGAGTCATCTTGGCTTGGGGTTCATCCTAGTGATCTTCACTTGATCATCTACAAAAAAAAGGAGAAGAAAGAAAAAGAAAGAAAAGAAAAAGAAAAAGAAAATCCACTTCCAAAATGGATTAGTAGATCCATATTAGTAGAAATTCTGAAGTTAGGACTTCAACCAACATTGCTGATCAGGCATCAGGGAAAGAAGTTGGGTTATAGTTTCATTCTTAGGCTTCCTTGCTTATCTACTGTATTTCTGGTTTGGTTCCTTATTTATTAAATACCGAAAATGTGATCACCCTTTCTGACTCACTTGTCCTTTCTCACACTACCTGTTCGTAGAACCAGACCTTTTCAGTCTTTCTGTGCATTTCTACTTCATCACACGAATAAGCAGAACACGTGTTTTTATCAACAATGGCGGAGAGTTGAAGGTATCACTTCCTAACAGAAGCAGGTCAAGAAATCATACACACATCACAGCTCCTGGGGAAGCTTTGCTTGAGTCTGTTTCTCTTTTCTCACTAATCCCTCACAATGCCCCTGCTTCATAACGTAATTTAGCGAAATTAAGCTCAAACAGCCCCAAATTACGTAATTAATTACATTTGGCTTCAATTACATTGACTAATTGGTCCAAGCCTGCTCACAGACTACCTATAGCCTAAGGTGGAGTAAGCAGGTGGTAGAGGTTCATTAACTTCGTTTGTAGCAGCTAATTTGGTTTTTTGAAATTGTTACAAATCTCCGCTGAATCCCAACAAACATCAGGTGTATGTCACTTAGCCCACGTATACTGTGCTATATACGGTCACGTGACTTTACATCAAGGGGTCTTTGTTGTATTGATCCTGTACTACAACCCCTACCATCAAACTCTCCACACTCATCCATTCCAATAAAGCCAAGTTCATTTTTCTGACATGGACTAATGGTGATCTTGGCCTCAGAGGCAAGGGTTGGGTTGTGGGAACAGTAGGAATGACTGCATATCCCAGGAGCTCAGTCTCCCACAGTCACATCTCCTCAACAGTTCAGAATGAGTCATGTTGATGAAATGGTTGCCGTGAATCTAGGACTTTAGGTCCTGGCTATTCAAACCGCCCTTCCAAGTGTCTTTGAGCTTCAGAAATGCAGAATTAAGGGTGAACACTACATAAAAATCTGCAATCTAATGAATATCCTAGTAAGAGCACCAGTGGAAGGGGAAGCCCTGGGTCCTGCTAAGACTGAACCCCCAGTGAACTAGTCTATGGGGGGAGGGCGGCAATGGGGGGAGGGTTGGGAGGGGAACACCCATAAGGAAGGGGAGGGGGGAGGGGGATGTTTGCCCGGAAACCGGGAAAGGGAATAACACTCGAAATGTATATAAGAAATACTCAAGTTAATAAAAAAAAAAAAGAAAAAAGAAAAAAAAATCTGCAATCTAACAGGCTACCTTGTATGCATTAGACTTTTAAGGATCCCCACCTTAAACAGAGCTTTGTGAAATTGAGTTCACATTATATAATGTGTGGCTTTCAGACTAGAAATCAGTGGGAAGCCTAGAGAGAAGACAGTGACAAAGAGTAATGATCTCTTCACACATGGTTCTCCTGTCTCCATTGCTCCTAGAGTTCCAGTCTCATTTCCTCTACCAGTTTGCACCGTGTCCTCCAGCTGAGTAGATATGCTAACTCTTCCTTAGACAAATGCCATCTATTCCTCCTAATGTGACTTGCTAGCATGGCGGCTTGGGGTTCTTTACATTGCTGTAGCTAGACTTAAATAAAACACTGTTTGGAGTGTATTGAGACTTGCACAATAGAATTCTGTATGTTCACATTTCTGTACAACAATCACGCACATCGACCTTCTGAACATGTTCATCTTTCCCATTGGAAACTCTGTGCAAATTAGACACCAACTCCGCATTTCTGTTGCCCATGCTACTGTCCTATTTTCTGTCTCAATGCATTTATCTATCCTAGACGTCTCATATGCGTGGCATCTCCAACATATGCATGGATGGAGCAATGCATATGGTGCTTATCATTTTTAATACATAGTCATGTCTTCCAGTTGGTGCATGTTGCAGCATGCATCAGAATATTCCTCGTTGGTAAAACTGACCAATACTAAACTGTGCGTGCCATGTTTTGTTCTGTATTACTATGAACCCTTGGGTTATCTCCACGATTTCTGCTGTGCATGCAGCTGTGAACACAGGCATGTCAATTATAATTTAGGTTTCCGTAACTGTTGAGCGCTATGAACATAAAGTCAGAGCATCTAAAGAGGAGTGGTTCCATGTCAAAACTCGTAGTGTGGATCGTTCATCAAACTTCAGATAAATGAAATTCTGGTCATCAGTTCTCTAATCGCTGTAGCATATGCTCATTAATGTGAAAAGGGAACTCAGGCAACGTAAAGGGACACAGTAGAACTCTAACATCAGCACGTATGATAACAAAGGTTGTAGTCTTTACGGTAAGGATTAGCATTTCATTTAAAAATACGTTTCTAATCAAACCATGACACTTTAAAAAAAATCCCACTTGATTCACAGTTACAAAGGCTGAACACATCTTCCCAGAAAATAAAATTCTCCGTGTCCCCTTTAGCTCCCTGAAGATTCTCTATAGTAGCACTACCCCAGAGATTCCTATTAGCCTTACAGTATTTGAATGGGGGGCTATTTTCTTTGATCTCATTCTATAATGTATTTATCTACCTTAACTCTCCCACTAGATCTGTAGCCAAAATCTGAACGTGGTATTAATGGGCTGCAATCTCACTGACGGTAATAACAGAGTGGCTTTCTACCCACATGATAAGATCAAGATGCATATTTGAATTGACTGTATTTATGTTCCAGATGCAAGATGATTATCTCGCAGCAGAGGCAACATGATTTAATACATAAGGCGCAGGGCCAGAAATCAGGAAATCTGGATTTTATTCCTGGCTTTATCACTTGGGCCGTGTACACATGAATGTAGTATTTTGTAATTGCATTGTTCTTTCTGACCCTAAACTGCTTCCTCCTACCACTAACGTGCATTACTGTGTTCAGCCATGACACCAGTGCCTTTTCCCCCCCGTTCCTCATCTTCCCTATCTCTTACTAAATTGCATTACATTTTTATCCTGTGAACAGTGCGTAAACTTGTTTTCACCTTCTCTAACATGCAGAGAATGTCCCTCCCTAGTTACCATGTTTCCTGTTTCCCCAAATTTCTCCTCTTGTCATTAATATTCTTCCCATCTTCTATTTCACTATACAGACTCACTCAACTTCTTTCCCATCTTCTTTTTAGCAGTTTCACAAGCTTGAGTTATACATCAAAGCTTTATTTTTTATTTACTTTTAATTTTATAGGCATCGGTGTTCTGCCCAAATGGATGTCTGCGTGAGGGTTTGGATCACCTGGAACTGGAGTTACAGTTTGTAAGCTGCCCTATGGGAGCTTCAAAGCTTTGGAAGAGCAGCCAGTGCTCTTAGTCCCCAAACACTAAGCCATCTCTCTAGTCCCCAAACATAAAATCTTACCCACCAAAAACATTCCTCTAAGAAATGCAATGTAAGCATGCTGTAGGGCACAAAAGCAAACAAAGAAACATGCTAGAGGACGGGTGGTTGGATGGGTAGTGTCCCTGTATCTGCAGGACAGGCATTCAGTGAACTGAAAGATGCACTGAGTCCATCCTACTCCACTGAGAAGAGGGTAGACAGCAACATTCTCATGATCCATGAATTTTCTTGAGAATGTAACACCTCTTCATCTCTGCCATGGGGTAGTGTTCAGGGCGAAGAGAGTCTGAAATGGCCTTTCAGCTCATGAAAAGAACTAGTCATAACAGCACACAGAGAATGGAGAAGGCTAGTCTACAACTAGGATTACCAGCAACACAGGGCTATATGATCACCGTCCTTCACCTCTAAAAGTGCGGGTCATTGAAGCAGCCCAGCACTGGTCTGTAAAAGGGCTAAGAACAGTCTAATTGCTTGGACAAAGCTTGGTGTTTTCCTAGGTCATGTTGGCAAACAAGCAAAGAGGAGAAAGTTGGAGAACAGTTACTTTGACCAGAATGTGTTGTTTGGAATTGTATTTTTTGTTCCTTTCAAGTTCCAATAGTTATATACAGAGTGACTAAGGGTACGGTTAGCACTCAGTAATTTTTGCCTCAATAAAATACTACTGGCAAAAATAAAGATCCGCATTTTCTTGACCTGGATACTGCTGCAAAACACAGTGTGCTTTTGATAATAAATATGAGATGCAGTGTTTTTGAGACACGAAGCAGTTTAGTAATCTCAATTGTGTAAACGTACACGTTTGCACACATCCTTGAGAATATATATATAATCTCTACTTTAAAAAATGGAGCGGGCAGGCTGAAACATAAAATTACAGACCACTTTGGCACACAGCAGATAGGATGAATTAAAGGGCTTCCTGTGATCTGTGTTCTCAAAGAGCTCTTTTCTGTCTTTTGTTTCGCCTTTTCTAGTATTCTTCTTTTAAGAAAAGCACAAAAGGTGTCACCGAAGCCCCTGCCACTGTCCAGTCTTCCTCTTTCTCAGAGGTTGGCATTCTTCTGAAATGAATGCAAACCCTTCCTGTCTATGCCTTAATTTTTTTTCTTTTTTTTTTTTCGGAGCTGGGCTATGCCTTAATTTTAACAATGTGCATGCATATCCTCAATCAACATATAACACTGAGAATTCCTCTTAAAAACACTGAATTCCTTACAAGATCATGTCACAAATAAAAAAGATTTTGTGACTACTTTTCAATCAGAAAAAAAGTCACTGATTTTTTTAATAAATTTCTTTCTTAAATATACTGTCTATATTCAACATATTTTATAATTTTTTTTCAGTATTTAGACCAAGGTACAGTACTTCCAATAGTATACAAGAACTAACACATTTAACAAACTTTTTTCTCGAAACATGGTTAGATGCTACTTGATCCTAGAGAATTGCAGAACATATGGTTCTGAACAGTATCACTAGCTACAGCCAATATTTTACATGACCATCATAATAAATCAGCTTGGACTGTCCTTCAGCATTTGAATTTTGGTATAATTGAAATAAGGTTGACCCTCAGCTGATGAACTGATACTTGTAGACTTCGTTCTCAAATGCATTGTTGGGGAGTTGATAGACCATTCTGTTTTCATAAATGGTAAAAATGTCCCATGCTATTAAAAATAAAGAGGATGAGGAATCAGAGTTGAATCCAGACCCCAGACTTTGCTTTTCTCATAGGCTCTGCTTGTAGTCTATGAAGAAGGGAGTTGCAGATTCAAGAAGAAAAAGAGCCAGTCTAGAAAAGCATGTGATTTGTCAGCCATTAAAACAATCCCAGGGCGTATACCTATCCCAAGAGCATACTTGTGACATTTGAAACAGAGCAGATGCTGACAGGACTTCAAAAACTCCACAAATTCCCCGAAAGTTATACTCAGTCTTTGTATGTGTGCATCTCTGAGGACAAAGTATGTACTTGGTTCTACAAAGCCATAAAAGAGATTCTCTTTCCCTGAAACTTTGAAAAACTCCTGGTGTAAGGGGAAAATGAGGAAATCTGAGAACATGTGCTATGGGCTCCACAAAAAGACCAAGAGGAAGTTAGCAGTTGTGGGTACTGCTGTGAATCTGATACTTGGGCAGCACTACAGTGTCTGGGTGGATAGTACCCACAGTGTCTGGGCTGTGCTTGTGTAACCAGTCTCTTATCTTCTTAGTCTCCTTGCTAAACAAGCAGTTTTAGTGAACCCTGACCCTGCACACCGTAACAACCATTGCCATTAGGGTTTACCCAGCCCTAATGGCAGTAGTCATCAGTTAAGGGAATTCCAAGGTAGGAGCATTTAGTATAAGAATATCTACTGGCATTGGAATTTTCTAATTCATCATGAGGACCCTGGTTCAGTAATGGTCCCTTGGATGCTGAAAATGAGGCTGAGATGAGTTTAGGAAGCCTTGTGTTATTTTAGCATACCAGACATGTAAAAGACGAATAGAAACGTCACTGCATATTTGCTTTGGTTAGCCCATCACAAGGATGTGTCTGTCCCAGTGAGTCACACAATCCATAACACTTGGTCTTCAGGATGAAAACAGACATGGTATGTTTCCCTAGACTAATCCTTTTTCCCTTGTAAGCAGTAACCAGAGCTCTTTGCCTACTGAGCAAAGAATGATGGTGGTGATTCTGGCAATCAACAAGAACTTTCACAAGAGAGAATGGTTTTTTTTAATGTCAAGCCTGTTGTGACATTCAAATGGACATAGCACTCTAACTACTGACTATTCAAGAATGGAGGTGACTGTCCAATGAGACAGAATGTTGCTTGTTGGTCCTTGGAGGTTATACTGGAGATAAAAGAGTTTAATGTTTCACTCAATAGACATGTCTCCAATAAGTGACTTGGTAATAGCCAGTTTAGAGGTCCTTCTTATCTAAAGATAAAATTATGCTTCTAGTAGAGAAATAATGTCCAACATATATGTCAACTATGCAGGCTTGTTTTATTCAGCATTTGGACAATGCTTAGGCTTAGAAGACCTTGCCAATCCATCAGTAAAGGGCTCTTGTTGCTGGGTTTCAAACTCTGGGAGGGCTCAGAAGAAAACGAAAAATAGAAGCCATTTCTGGGCTACATCAGAATGAGTCACTCAGTAAAAAATGCCTCTAGTGCTGAAGTTATATAATTGCTTGACATTCACTTGGCCCCTACCCCAGAACAAGACAGCTATGGCTGAGCACACGCCTTACACATAGGAGGAACTCAAGCATGTGTTGAGTGACTACGGTATGATAATAGATTTGAGCATGAAATCATTGGCGAGAGAACTTTCTTGAGGGCCTGGAGTTTTTTTCTTCCCTTGGATCATAGAGGGGTGGAGACCATAAAGATGAGACAACTCAAGTAAAGGTAACATCTGCTTAGTGAGCACTTAGCATATATCAGGCCATATTCGAAATATCTCGCACATGTTAATTCTCATAACAAGCCAAGGGGATGACTGTCATGATCCATTTTATGAATGGAAAACTGAGATCAAGAAGTCATGTTTTCAAAGTCATATGGCTTATAAGTGACACACTCTAGGTTCAAACTGTTTCATTTCAGGATCCGTAGTCTTAATTACTGGTTTAAACCATGGCTTTTGGAACAGAAATAGTGAGCAAAAGCCTTGTTTTAAAACATGTATGGGTTTTGAGAGGCTATTTCATGGCAACAATGCAGTAGAATGCAGCGATTTACAGAGCACAGGCCCTGAAATTAGTGGAATGTTTTTTTAAATTATTGCCCATGGCTTACCAGTGGCTCTAAGTAGATTGCCAACATTAAACTGAAGGTAATATGCCTTTTCTCAGAGAGGTTTTCTGAAGATTAAGTAAAGCTTTTAGTGTGTTTGTTACACATGGTAATGATAAGGATAATGATAATAATTGACATTTATTGAGTGTTTGCTATGTACTTACTAAATATCTAATAAATTCTGATTAAAACATCTTGGTATGCTCAAGGTCTACCACATTTGGATGTTTTCTAATCTTCTCTAACTATAGTTACCATCGATTAATTCAAGGGCTTTATCAACTACAAATTAATAGCTAACTTTAAAAACTAGTTCTATGAAAGCTCTATGCACTAAAAAACTGTGTTGAATCAATAAGTTAAAGATGGCTAGCCAAATGTTGCTTGGATTCCATCCCTGATGACTAGAAGTTGACATTACCAAATGTCATCAGTAAATACTTTAACACCTGCCTTAGTCATTTCTTTCCTCTCTCAGAGGAAGACCCAGTATCAAATCTAGGTGTTATTCTATCTTTTAAACATTGTGAGACAATTTAGACATAAGAGAAAGAGGACATACAAACTGTTTCATGAACCAAACTTAATCTTAGAATACCCACAGTGTTATGGTAACTCGCAATGAGATCCAAGAAGTCTGGCCTCACATTATAGGCATCATGTGAATGGTCTTTAGGTAACAGTGATCTGTGAAGGTCAACCGACGGCCACATCTTGATTCTTTGGGATTTTATAAGAGAAAGGCTGTTGCTTTGCAACATCCAGTTGAAGCTGAAGAGAAACCTTTGGCAAGTGGATGGAGAACAGGCTCAGAGAAATATGGTAAGCGTTAGGTGGAGTTTCAGGATCACAGCCAAATGCAGTCCAGACCTGGCCAGGAGCTGGGAAGAAAATGGGCCAAGATGAACATCTAACTTTCAGTCTAGGACTATAAATTAGGGGATATGAGAGAAGAGTACCACAGGATAATAACTAAGGGCTTCCTGGATAGCACATAGAAAAAAAAATAAGGCACTTTAGGGAAGTGTGGCTGCTTTGGAATAGTAGTGGTTTATACTACAAGTCTTTTGGTACAGTAAAGCAGATGCCTCTATTTGGGGATCTGTTTAATAGGTCTTAGGGTTCCCCCTAGAATAATGCAAGATATTTGTATAGGTATGCATATATGTAGCTTCCTGAGGGAAGAGATCATCTCTTTTATCTGATTCTCAAACATTCTATCCAGATTAAAGCATAAGAACGGTAAGTGAACTCTATATAGGCTTCACAATTTGGAATTGACATCGATAAGGCATCTTTTTAACATCACAAAGAGCACAAATAATGCATCATTAAACCAAAGCACGGCAGCGCATCACAAGTCTTCACACCCAAAGAGGACTCAGCTAACAAAGAGCAGGACTCCCTTTTGATGATGTAAATCACTGAAGAGACCAAAGTCTGACCAGCAGGCTGAGTTCTCTTTGTAAGCACTGTATCCTTCCCTCCTGGCCATTGCCTCTCTATTCTTCATCTGCTGTTGTTTGTCATAGATGCTAACATGTATCGTGGGAAGCGGCTCTCAGATTTGTCTTTATAGAAGGCTCTCAACCTAATGAGGTTTCTATGGCACAGGAAAAAAGGGAGTTTTCTTTCACAAACATAAAACTATTCAGTTTAAACACCTTTAAAGGCAAAAGGTTATTTCCTGACTGCTTATTTATTAGGAAACCAGGCCCTTATGTCCTGATGGCGATGGTCAGTGGTAGCTTGTCCTCGGTGGTTAATTCTACTTGATTAATAGTGGCTTGCCATTTTCAAAAAGGCTTTTTCAACCCTGAGAAATCAGGATTGTGGAGCTCAGCAGTAATGCCTGTAACTGACAGGGGAGTGTAGCAAGCAACCAGTCAGGCGAGCTTCTGCTCTCCATGCCTAGTGCCTATTCATATAGCAGACTTCTTCCCTCTGTGACAATGAAACTAAATAGGCACGATAGCCTTGTATGTTTATTTATTAACAAGCACCTGGCAGACAGTGAGGATGGCCCCTGGAACTTCGAAGTTCCATGTTTAGCTGCAAATATGCCCAACATCACATTCAGTAAATGTCTACGGAAAGAGAATTGACATGACTCCCTCAACACATAGGAGAGCTTCTCACACAGCTCTCTCCCACCATAACCCCTCACACAGCTCCCTCCCACCATAAGCCACATTCATCCAATTGGCATCCAGCACAAGGCTCCTCGCCCTATGTGAGTGGGTGGCAAGCTTTTATAGCATGGATCGATTTGATTTTATTCCCAACTTCCTCTGTAAGTGACATGGTCACTCAACTAGACTTTGCCTTTTATTTGCAAGGAGTGAGAACCTCAAACTGTTCTTGTTGCCTGAAAGTCTTTGTTTAAAGACAATAAGTATATCGGCTACTTAGGAAAACTCTTTACCATAATTATGTGCTCTAGGAATTATGGAGGTGAAACATTTTCATCTTAGCACAAACAGAAGTCAAGGCACTCTTGAGAATAACTATGATTATCACATTGCTGGCCTTCATACTCACATTTCAGACCTTTCTTAAAATATATGTAGTTAAGACTGTTTCATTTGAATAATTTCCTTGGAAATTCATACATTGGAAAAATATCAAAACAAATGCATGTAAAACTTGTAATGGAAGACAAGATATCATTAAACACATTCACCAAGAGAATTTCATGTAAGGAGTATGTTGTACGACCTTTGTTCATGTAGCTTCAGGCATGACCTTCCTCTGATCAACTCTACAGAGAGTAAAAGCTACCTCCAAGTGTCATTTAAAGAATTAAAGGTGCTAATATGTGTGTTCCAGCATTGGGCACAACATGTGACAATCAGTAACTTGGCCCAATTAATGTCATTCTTCTTATTGCACACTTGACGTAGCGATTGGAGAATAGTTTAGCAGCGGGAAAAAAGAGCCCACCAATCTCACATCATTTCTTTTCGCCATTAAGGTACAACTTCCCCTCAATTCATCTCCATCCTGGCTTTCTGAGAGAACAGCAGGATAGAAATAAGTTCAATCATTCTTCATCTCGGACCTCACAACAATCTCGGAAAATCCTCTCTGAGCACCAACGCATCTACATCTCGAGTGTGTGATATGCACATGGGCACACACGCATGAACTGTCGATTTTTATGAGATCCTTTAAAAACCCCAGTAAGCATCCTCGAGTGAGGCTAGTTCTTTAGCCTGACTTATATTTTATTGCAGACAGCAGTATAAGCAGTATGGAGCGCTGCTCAAAAGCATGAGCCTTGAAGGCAGACTACTCGGTGTCAAATTGTGGCTCTGTTTTGTTCAAGTGTTCATCGCTCCTCCAAGGCTCTTTGTCTGCAAAGGCGCCTTTATGGGAAATCCATGGGAGTTGAGAGGCTGTGTATGAAACACTGGGTCCAGCACCTGGCACCTTGTAAATGTTCAGTAAGCTTTAGCTGTCATTCTTTGCTGCAGATGTACTTTTTTGTCTCTAAGAGTTCCTTCTGAGTCTTTACTGTTCTGTCCTCACGGTGCTGTCTTCCTCTCCATCTCTGAACCTATGGAGTAGACAACCTATAGCAGTTGTCTACTACAGTCTTTGTTTACTAATTTTGTCTTCTTCGCTCTTTCACATTCTCTTCCTACTAGTCAATATTCTCCTATCTCCGGGTCATATTTTATTGTCACTTTTGCATACCCAGTGCTGTGGTATAGACGTAGTTTGAAGTATTCCCCCAAAAGTTCAATTGCTAGAAGTTAGGTTCACATGTGGAGATGCCTTGAAAGGTGGGACCTAATGGAAACTGGCTTAGATATTTGAAGTGTTGCCCTCAGAATGAAGCAATATAGTTTTTGCAGGACCCCAGTTAGTTCTTATAAAAGGAACGAAAATGCCCCTGCCCAGTTGGGCAGTGATGGATTGCATCTTTAAACCTAGCACTTGGGAGGCAGAGGCAAGCAGGCAGATCTTGGGGTTTGAGACCAGCCTGATCTACAGTTTCAGGACAGCCAAGACTACACAGAGAAACCCTGTCTCAAAGGAAAAGAAAAGAAAAAAAGAACGAATGAGAGACAAAGTCCCTGCAACCTGTGTCTCAGTCAGAAACCCAGACAAAGTGACTTCTTGTTCATGAGTATTCAGCTTCAAACTATGAGTAAAATAAAACACACACCTTAAAATATTTGTACAGAGCAGCAGAAACAAATAATAAATATACCAATGACACATTTTTTTTACATTATAAACTTTGTTATTAGCTGCTGGGTGCTGTAAATTTCTTTTAATTGGTGTTGGGTTTTGATTTGCCACACATTTGGGTTACCTGGAATAAATTTAGATACTGCAAAGCTTGCTTTTCAACAGTGCTAGCGTCCATTCAGAGAGGCTTTGGACTACAGCTAGCTCAGTCTACCTTTGTTGAGGATTTGCCCGATATCTCTTATGCTGAGTTTTCCACTGTGGCTGGTAGGAATATGAACTGCTCCATCCCATCAGTTTCATGAATTCCTTCCAGTGGTCCTTTCCCCATATCATTCATTTACTCTCACGTAAAAATCAGTTCCCACAGAAACTTGTGGACACCTCTCCAATATACAACTTTCTAGATACCCACCTCTTCATGATAATGCCCTTTAAATATAGGAAACAGATTACATACTTGACACAGATTAATGGAAAGGAGATAAATATTTGTTTAGAATACACTTAGCATTTATGAGAAACATCACTCTTTCTTTTGATTTTGCCTTTTCTCTTCTCTCTCACACCCCAGCTCTTCCTTGTTTTCTCTCTCTTTCTGTGTGTTTCTGTGTGTGTCTGTTTCTCTATGTATCTCGGTCTCTCTGTCTATGTCTCTGTCTCTCTGTGTCTCTGTGTGCCTTTGTCTCTCTATCTCTCCCTCTCCCTCTCTGTCTGTCTCTGTCTCTCTCTGCCTGTCCCTCTCCCTCTTGCTCTCCCTCTCTTCCTCTCTCTCTCTCTCTCTCTCTCTCTCTCTCTCTCTCTCTCTCTCTCTCTCTCTCTGCCAGTAAAGCTTTCTTTCCAAAATTCTGTCCATCAAATTCTAAGTGTCTTGGCCTCCATGAACAACAATCCTGCCTCTCTCAGCTGGACCACAACGTTAGGCTGCTCCTCTACACATTCAGCTCTGACACACTCAGGTCATTAAGCTGCTGTAATCATAGGACTCTCATACTTTGCTACCCTTCTCTGAGGAAATGGCAGTCACCTAGATGCTCAAGGTGGGAGAGTGAATCCAGTCTTTCTTGCTCTGTTCTTGCCAGAAGTTGAAACCTTCAGCTATCATTTCCCAAATCTAATTTTAGGTACAAAATATTACACATCTGAAGTCAAATTTAAAGAAATAACAAATATGACATGTTACAGAATGTACAGGCTCATGTGTGTTATTAAATACATTTCTCAATCTAGGCATGCACTATGCTAGTTTTTCTTTTGCATTTCCCTTCTGAAAACATTTAGCTTTTGGATTCTTGGCTCTGGGCCAATTTTGTGTAAAAGCCACAAATTTTGAAGCTTTTATATAATTTTAAATCCCAGATAAGATACAATTATGTCTTTTGTGAATGACTTAGTCGATTAAAGGTTTTCCTAAGGGAAGAAAATTAGATTTTGTTGTTGTTGTTGTTGTTGATGTTGTTGTTGTTGTACTCTGGCTGTTAACACATGCAATCCCTAAATGTTAAAAGCAAAGTTCTCTTATATGATGACATTGCAAGGAAAGTTTAATAATCATATGAAGCTAATGTGCAGAAAGATAGTACAAACAAGGGTTAAATTTTATACATACACATGTTTATGTTAAGAATGATCACATTGTTCACAACTCAGTAAGCTTGTTGGGGTATGTGTCTGTAAAAGACAGAAAAACCATATCTACCTGAATGGTAAGTGTGAGTTACACTAATCCTTTTGCTTGTATAAGCAGACATGTTTGTACAATGTTTACTTTGCATTCAGAGAAGTGGAAATCGTGGCGGGAAACTGAGGAATTCATACTTAACAAAACTTACTCTACGAATGTAGTCACTGCATCTTGAGGCATACGATGAGATTTTTACATTTCCCCATTGAGACCTTTCTTGTTCCTGCAGAAACCATATTATTTCTTATTTCTAAATCTGTCTTCTATTAAACTAAAGAAATTTATAAATCAATAATAACCTTTCAGATATCAACCTCTCCATAATTATGCCTTTCCTATCCAGGTAATTATTTGCATGTTTTATATAAAAATGAACAGGGGAAGATATATGATCTGTTTGATTGGAAGGAGGGTCTAAGGATTTCAACATTTGTGAAATTTGTTTTTATCCTCTTTTCCCTTACATTAAAATGTTAATCTATTTCACACAGAGAAGCAAATAGATGAGCTGATGCCCATCAACCCTGCAGGAACAAAAAAATAAAACCAGACAAACCAAGTTGTCCATTAGGATTTGATTGGATCCTATCGTAGTATCATAGTACAGCTTCCACTAAATACAACAGTAAACTTGTCAGCAAAGGGAATATTTGGTTTTAGTTGAATCAGGATCTGAGTATCTTTCTGACGTTTCTTCTGTGTGTCTCAACAGGAAATGGCTGAATGGCCACTCCGGATTGATCTTAGATTCAGAGACACCAGCATCTTGAAGCCACTCTATTTGTGGAGTGAAATGACAGCAACCAGAGAGGCCTGCGGCTGTTTTCCTCGATGCCTAGTCTGCATGCCAGCCATCTGTGTTCATTTAGACTGTGTGTGTGTGTGTGTGTGTGTGTGTGTGTGTGTGTGTGTGTGTGTAGGTGGAGAGGGCGGTGAGAGCTCAGGTTGCAGGTCTCAGTGTGGGTTTTGATACAGAATGAGACCTTCTGCCTGGTGCCGCTCTAACGAGACCCCTCATCTGCTGGGCCCTCCAGAGAAGTAATTTCACCAAGACCAGCTGCGAGGGGAATGTTTTGTGTTCTCTTTATTCAAAGTGAAAGATGTTAAACAGAAATTTTCAGAAGCACTTTTGTTTGGAAAATGGGAACGGAAGATCATGGAAACTGGAAAACATCCATGAAATTAGCCCGAAATCATGGCCAATACTGATCATTTCCCGACAAGCTGTCTGTCAGGGAAGCCACAACAATGGTTGATTCAGGGGATCCTGGGGCGACAGTGCTGCAGCAGCACTAGCCACACATTGGTACAGTGCTAGCATTTTTTATTTTCACTTTTGTCATCGCAATAGAGGGTCCATGGCACTTTAGTGGCAGGAATCCTCAAATACTCATTGTTTTCACTCTCAGATGCATTCCGCTAGTTAGAATTAAGAAAATATGGCTTTAAATGAAAGTCTGGAGGATCAGTGGGAATCACTAAGATCGTGAACATGAAGAGAACTGGATAGAGGCCGCACGTGGTCTCGCTGATCTCAAACTTGGTATATGTTTGTTGAAAAGCTAACTCTGTGGCTATGAATAGGAGGTGGATATGAGCTAATCTGGCTGTATACATTCATTTATTTATAATCCCAAAGCCTAGCAGCCTTTGATTAATATATATATATTTATAAAATGTCACAATATCCCTTTGGCCTTTGACAATATTGCAATATTTTTCCAAAGAATCTCTATCCTCCTCTCCTTCCTTCTTCTTTTCTCACCTCCTCTCTCCTCTCCTCTCCTTTCCTCCCCTCCCTTCTCCTTTCTTCCCCTCCCGTCTTCTTTCTTCCTCTCTCCTCCCCTCAACTCCATCTTCCTTCAACTCCCCTCCTTTCCCCTCTGTTTCTTCCTTGCCCTCCCCTCAACGCCTTTCTCTTCTCCTCCCCTCTTTTCCCCTCCCCTCTCCTTTCCTCCTGTCTCCTCCCCCTCCTCCCCTCTCTTTTCCCCTCTCCTTTTTTCCCCTCTCCTCCTCTCTCCCTTTCTCCTCTCCTCAATTGTGTGTGTCCTCTCTTCTTTGCTCTCTTCTCCAGGTCCTTACAGGTTCTGCTCCTGTAGTGTTCATTGCTCTGGCTGTCTATGGCTGTCTTTAAACGTACCTCCATCAAGACTGCAGATCTACCTTAATCGGTTGCCATGCTCAATTCTAGAGCTCACTTTCCAAATGTCACATCTGCCTACAGCGGAGTGATTTCTCTTCCCAACTTAGTGTCAAGTTATCCATTTATGAAACTATTAAAAGGTGTGAAACTGTCCTTCTTAACTTTTGCTCAAGGAAGACATTTTCTGTGTATTAACCTGACTTAAAAGCTTACTCTGAAAATAGCTCCCAAACTGAGCCAGAGAGAGCCCTTCCTGCACCACAGAGCAAGAGAGCCCTTCAATCTCAGAGCACAGCACTGTGTTTCAGTGCAGACACCAACGGGGCCGTCAGAAGGGCAGGAACACTTCCAGAATGCTCCACATATTTTGAGAATTACATAAGATGAGAAACAGACTCACCTGGGTAGCATTTCATCTTAAATATTCGCTGGTCTGAGTGTGCACACGACCATGAAAAAGATGCATAAAGGAACTGTTATAAACGGCTGTGCCTTGCTGTTCTGGTATTTGACAAATACCGTGAGAGCTTTCTTCTTAGGTAAAAGCAGTTTCTTCCTAAGGCACTGATAAAATTCTTTTTTCCACAATTTGAGTTTGTGGACTCTCGTTTACTGAGTCTTTCTTCGTGAATTGCCCCTCTAGGAACTTCCCAGACTCTTCAGAAATTGCAGGTTGGAGTCTCTGTCCTCAAGAACTGTGTATGCGGATAGAAGAAGCAAAACCAATACATGTAAGAGATCGATGGAGACCATACACTGTTGTGGAGCGGGATGGAAAAGGATTCAGCTTGGGGAATAGGTTCGTGAATAACAAAGGCAGAAATCTGCTTGGTAAAAGTTGGGATCTCTGGAATGCAATAAGCAAACATAAAATAATGGTGCCTCAGTGTGACCAGAGAGGCTTCGTACTCCCTCTGAAGGCAAGAAGAGTCCTGAACTAAAGACACTGTGCATTGTATGGAGTAAAAGTTTACCCCACAGATTTGTCACTCTCCAGTGGAACATTTTCAGCCTTTAGGAAGAATGCAGTTAAGTTGCTCGCAGGAAAAGGGCTACAGCTAGAGATTCAGAGAGTATGTCTCAGAAAGACAAATGGTGTTTGTTTTTCTTTCATTTGTTCCTAGATTTTAAATAGATACATAAAATCACACACACGCACGCACGCACGCACACACACACACGCACGCACGCACGCACGCACGCACGCACACACACACACACACCTGCACCTAAGGGAACAGATAGGACTAGTGGAGTTGGGAGAGACAAGAAAAGGGAAGGTAAATAAGCAGGAATGTGCTTGTCAGATGCTTGCACGATATAGACTCACGTGACAACTTTTCAATAAATAAGTTTTTACTTGATGTTTTAAGAAAGTCATTCTGACGATAATGTTGGAAAGTTGGTGGGGTAACAGTCTACAATTACGAACTATGTCATCGAGCTATTGAAGCAATCGATGAGCGCAGCCGGGGTCTTTGCTGATTAATGGAAGGAAGCTAATCTAGTCAATAACAATGCTATGTGACAACCCAAAAGCTGGGAATGAGTGGCGAAGAGTCCAGAGTGGTGTAGTGTTCTCAAACTTAGGAAAGTGAGAGCTAGGCGCCAGTACCAAGAGAAATGAGAACATTGGCAGATAAGAAATTCACTGTTCAAAACAACGTCACAAGTAACAAAATTTCCTGACATTGCCAGCTCTGATTGGAAAAATTTGTCTTTAATTCCCCTTGCGTGCTTTCCTAAGGACAAACAAAACATTAAAGATGTATTCATTAACTCATATTTACAAATCAAACATTCTGGGCCAGGGAGACAGCTTAGCAAGTAAAAATTCTTACAAGCCTAGTGACCTAAGTCAAAAAAAGAAAATAAGGAAATAAATAATTTGATTAAAAATGGGCTATCGATCTGAACAGAGTTCTTTTTAAAAAGAAATGAAAATAACTGAGAAATACTTTTTTTATAAAAGCTCATCTTCAGGAATTCCTGAAACGTTGCTGGGTGGTGGTGGTCTTTAGTCCCAGAACTTGGGAGGCAGAGGCAGGCAGATCTCTGTGAGTTTAAAGCCAGCCTGGTCTACAGAGCGAGTTGCAGGACAGCCAGGGCTACACAGAGAAACTCTGACTCAAAACAACAACAACAAAACAAATACAACAGGAATATTGGAAAAATGCAAATTTAAATAACTTACCTCTGACAGAATGACTATGGTCAAGAAAGTAACCACCCACAGATGCTGGCGAGAATGTGGGGAAGGGAACATCATTCATTGTTGCTGGGATTGCAAACTGTTGTGGCCACCGTACATTTTTTTCAGCCATTTTAATATTTTCAAACTGTATTCAACTCTATTAGATACTTTCATAGCTAGGCACAGTATTTTGGGCAAACAATTGCTGACAGCATATAAGAACTTCTCATTGTCCTTGGATGGATGACGACCCAACTCAGAAAGCCACTGGAAAACCAGAGAAGATTTCATTTGATGCTGTGAGCAGGGAAAGGGCTAGAGTCAATGCTGGCATTTCACTTCTGGCTGTAGCTTAACAACTTTTCACAAGCCAACCCTGACTTTCAGGAGATGAGATAAAAATGGCAGAGTGATCAGTGTAGAGATGCAGTCTTTAGATGAAGAATCGCTGCCCTTCTGGGTATGCCATATCTCAGTGACGTCACCAGTTAGCTTGCGGGCACGTGGGCTAACTGTAAGAAGTACGGTTTAGCTGAGCTCCAGTTGACTAGGAATTTCTTCTTGTTCGAGTGGGAAATGAATTTTCAGTTTTCCCACACCACAAGTAGCTTTGTGTCAAAGTGGCTGAATGGCTGAACATCCTGGGTTCCAAGAGGAATCTTTCAAAATTAGCCAGGAAAGATGCTTTCCCCACATCAATCCAGATACGTTTTTGTTAGGTGACCCTTGTACCTTCCCACACAATACAATGAGGTGCTTCAGATAGCAGCGTGGCTTAAAATGAGTCAAACAAAATTCTGTACTTTTGTAAAACTTAATGAAAACAGCATTCAAATTATACAGTTACTATAAGTACAATTATTCTAAATAAACCCACTTTGCTAGGCTCCCCTGGCACCTCAGCCTTCTGTGTCTGATCTGCACTGGCATTTACATTTTCTAGAGAGTTGCCGCCATCCATGTGTACCAGCATTTGCCTTTCCCTTTTGCCCTTTCGGTACTGTCCTACTTTAGTTTCTATTGCTCCGACAAAGCCCATGATGAAAGCGGCTTGGGAAAGAAATGGTTAATTCGGTATGTGCTTTCGAATCCTGCCAAGATATTTTCTTCATTGACTACATGTTAAAATATTACTTGGTCCCAGCTAATTAAAACATAACTGAACACCTGGTGGTGAAGAGCTTTAATCCCAGCTACGAGGGAGGGAGGGAGGAGGATTCCAAATTCAAGTCCTGTGTAGACTGCCGGAAGAATTCGAGGGCTGATCAGACAATTTTACAATACTCTGTCTCAAAATGAGGGCTTGGGAGGATATGGCAGTGGTACAACTCTGGCATAGCAAGCATGAGACATAAATCCATAAGGAACCAGGGCCTAACCATAAAATTGGGTGAACTTCAAGGATGGAGAGAAGCAGGAAGCTGGAGGGTAATGTCACCGTCCTATTAGATGGTCTCCTCTGAGGGCACAGTGTACTCCAAGAAGAGGGATGGAGCCTCAGCAGCATATTTTAGTCTATTTAATAACTGTACTAGTGTTTATTAACATTGACTTCACTCTCTCTTCTTGGATGTTTTCTAAACCAAGATCACATTCGAACACACACACACACACACACACACACACACACACACACACACACCGTTTAGGTGTCAGGTTACAGACATGGTGACTTACAGTGCAGATCTATTACCCCACGTCCCCCAGGTGTTGGAGAACGTAAGCTGAATATGTGGTCACGATGAAATCCCCTAAAAAAGAGTATTGTTCAGCGCTTACAGGAAAGTCTTTCTGCTTGAGGGAAGGCACACACAAATCCAACAAATGTAAACATGAGTCTTAAACCATTCATCTCTGAAAAGAAAATAAAAGCTGATATTTTCCTTTCTACCAAGCAGCACTAGTCATGCGGCCTTCACCCAAGTACCGCCCCCATCCTTAGTGGTTTACTGTAGTCACTTGCACACAGATTGATTATGGTCAAGGGCAGAGTTCCACCCCAAATGTTATGTGCTGGCCTGTTTCACTCTTTGGGGTATGGAGAAAAAGAAATGGCAGTCATCTAATAACCGAAGTAAAAAGAGTTGGCCCCAGCCACGCTTTGGAGCTTGAAAGGTTTACATTGCTGTTGATTTCTGCTTACCAATACAGGCTACAGAAACAATCTCCATTAGAACCTGAGCAGTCCTGTGTTCCAGTGGCAGTGCTCTGAGGGCGGCGTCTACAAATTTGGAAATGACATGGTTGTCTAGGCTGCCTTCGAAGTCCTGGGCTCAATGGATCCCCCTGCCTCAGCGTCTTCAGAAGCTGGATGGGTAAAGGTTTCCAGAGGCACTATTCTCAGTGCTGTTCAGGAAAACAAATTACTCTTCTTGTTCTCTATACTACTCCTGTTATTGCTTTTCTTCATTCCTGTTGGTTAGCATCCTTTGCTCTGTAGTAGCCATTAACCAAAGCAACCAACATTTACACATTAGCTTGTGTTAGCTAGGATCATCTGGAGAGCTTTTTAAACTACACATGACTGGGTCTTTACCCTAAAGTTTAGAATCTGAGAAGTCTGAGTGGGCTTGGGAATCACTTGGGGGTGCCCTTACAATAATACTAATGCCCATGCTCACCCGAGACGAATCAAGCAGGCGGTTTGAAGCTGAGGTTGTACCAGTTTCCTAAGCAGTGAAAGCACAGTATCACAAACAAGGTGGTTTATATCAATAAAATGCATTTCCCCCGCACCGCAATGCCAGAAGTCTTTTCTTTGTTTTGTTTTTCAACACAGGATTTCTCTGTGTAGCTCTGTCTGTCCTGGAACTTACTCTGTAGACCAGGCTGGTCTAGAACTCACAGAGATCCTCCAGCCTCTGGCTCTCAAGTGCTAGGATTAAGAATGTGGGCCAGCTTAGCCATCTGATCCCCATTCCCACTTCCACGGGATGCTCCTGTCAATTTGATGCCAGGTCCATATCTATGCTTAAGGATTGGATTTATCTCACCCTATTTCACTATCTCTCAGTTCATCTGAAAACTTTTGTCCAGGCAGGGTCTCATTCTGCACTGCCAGGTGGACATAAATTGGGCCAGGGTCAGAAAGGGAAAGTATTTAAACTGCACCCAGTCCCCCTTGGTGGCAGGCTTCCTGTGCTGTCCGGCTTCCATGAAGAACCTGGCACAGAACACTGAACGGACGAAGCCCTGCATGCTCTGCGACTTCACAGTCTGCCCAGCAGACAGAGAAGCACGCCCCCACCCCATCTTAAAAGCTTGTTAAAGCTAAGTGCAGATCCCAGGACTTTAAAGTGTTTATCTGTGAGTCTCGTGCAGGCCTAAATTAAAGACTTGGTCCCCCAGCAACTGGAGATACTGAAGGTATTTCTTTGTAGGAAGACTCCATTTTTGTTCCCCAGGGCTTTTTTATAGGAAACATTCCTATAAACAGTCCAGATTATACACTCTGGAAAGCTTTCAATGATAAGAAATGATGTTTTTGAACTCCCCATTATGAACTAGAAATAATATTTTCACTGAAACAAAAATGCTAAATTACTAAAGTACCTCCCTAGGGTTTTGAATCTCGTGGAGTATAAATGACTGTTTTCCACGACGGAGGACCACAGAGGTGTTCCTGTAACATGCCTGAGATGCAGAGCAGGAGGCCGGATGCCCTGTCTGTCTAGACTTGGAGTTACAGACTTTTATTCATGAGGTGGGGTGTGGTGGGGAGAGGGGGGGCTGAAAAAACAGACAACAGGGCTAAGCCAAGTGTGGTCATGGATGGGGCTCTGTAATCTAGATTACAAATCGGTGAGAATTCACAGAATGAGTGAGATTCATTTCGGACATGGTGGCTTCTGAGGCTCAGAGCCAGAATTATCGGTGGGTTTATTCTGCTAGGTCTATATTGGGCGAGTGTCATTAGTGGGCCCTATGACTGATGTCCAGTCCCTGTAGTAGAACTGGATGTAGGACTATGTGTGCTCACCTCAGAATTAGGAGCACTTGATTCTGGTCTCAAAGCCACTATAAATGACCTTGAGTTTCCTTGCAGTTTTTAATTGTGCTGATGGAGGAGTTACCAGTGCAATTAGTAGTATCTGATTTTGTGTGCTGGCTTCTTAAAAAAAATTGTTCTTAAAAAATAAATAAATAAATAAAGCAAGCTCAGATTCGGCCACTTGTTTAGACTTTTTCGGAAGAACTTTTCCATTAGTGTTAGTTCTGGTTTTGATAAACATTCTGGTAGGAATTTCTTTCTTACAAGAATCAGGAATTATCATTAGTTAGCAAAATGCTAAGTGCTTTTGCGGCACTTATGATGATCTTGAAATCTTTATAATTACATGCTCAACAGTTCTAATAATTTCTAGTCTTCTTTTTAAACTAGCATCAGTGATGGCATCTCACCCTGGCAGTGTCTCAGTCTTCCCTTCAAGTGTCTTCTCTGCTAATGAAGTGCCGAGAGACTGAAATTGTCTGCCTATTTCTGTGTATGCTTGTCTGTGTGTGTGTGTGTGTGTGTGTGTGTGTGCGCGCGCGCGCGCGCGCGCGTGTGCTCTTTCTCTGTGTATGCTTTGTGTGTGTGTATGTTCTGTGTGTGTGTATGTTCTGTGTGTGTGTGTGCTCTTTCTCTGTGTATGCTTTGTGTGTGTGTGTATTCTCTCTGTGTGTGTGTGTGTGTGTGTGTATTCTCTCTCTCTCTCTCTGTCTGGTGTCTGTGTTTGTATGTATGTGTGTGTGTGTGTGTGTGTGTGTGTGTGTGTGTGTGTGTGTGTGTGTGTGATTCACATGAATGCAGAGGACAATCTCAGGTGTTGGTCAGGCATTGCCTACCTCTTTTTGTTTTTGAGACAGGGTCTCTCACTGGCTATAGGTCTCCAAGTAAGCTAGATTAGCTGACCAGCAAGCCTGAAGGGGGTCTCTGCCTCCCCAGCACTGGAATTAGAAGCTTGTGCCACTCTGCCTGGCTTTCTTCTGTAGGTCTGGGAATCAGACTCTCGTCCTTATAGGAGCAAGACAATACTGTGCAGACTGAGCCATCCGGCTGCAGCTATGTTTTCCTTTTCTCCAGTCTTTGTGCCAGGGAAGAGGTGCTTCATGACTGACCTGCCTTCTTTTTTAACCTGTCAGTTTCCCAGCTTTTCTTTGAAGATTTGCAGTTCAGTATGAATGAGGCACACAGACCCTGCAGTCTAATTCTGTGGAGGGCAAAAGTTCAGAGAATTATTTCCTAACTGTAGAGGAAACTCATATTTATGGAGAATCAGGAGATGCAAAGGAATTTCTTATTAGTTCTTTTAATGCTCATCATTGTCCCTGGATAGAGATGAGCCTGCTAGCATGAGCGGGCGAGGCTACGATGATTCAGGCATACAGACTTCATTCGTCCTTCTGAACTGTTTATTTGATTTGCTCTCAGTCTTTATATACAGTTGTTCTTTGAGATTCAGTTTCCCCAGTGCCGGAGATTGGATCCAGGGTGTTGCATACTGCAGGCAAGAGGACTACCACCAAGCTAATGCCCCAGGTCAAAACACTTTAAAAGATAGCAACGTGCCTAACATAAAGCTTACTATAGTTAACCATTTTAAACCTATAGTTCTATAAGCAAACTCACACTCCTGTGAAGTAACGGGATCCATCTCCAGAGTGTGTGTCGTGTCTTACTCACACTGTGTGTGTTAATAAGCAACTGCCAGTTCCCTGGTAGCTACTGTTCTACATATGTTTTTTTTTACTTCAAATATTGCAAGTACCACATATAAGAGAAACCATACAACCCTTGTCTTTGTGGGTTTGGCTTATTTAATTGTGGCGCTGGGAATTAAATTCAGGCCTTCAACATTCTAGACAAGTCCTCTACTACGTAGTTACACGCAGACCATTGTTTTACTAACTTTTACATCCTCAAGACTTATCCTTGTTATATGAAGTGTCAGAGTACCATGTCCTTTTGAGCATGAACAGTGTTTGCTGTTTTGAAATTATAATATAATTACACTCTCCCTTCCCTTTCCTCCCTCCAAACCCTCTCGTATACCCCTCCTTTCTCTGTTTCAAACGAATGACGTCCTTTTTTCACTAACTGGTACTGCACACAATCACATATGTTCCTAAATGTAAGCATTTCCATATATATATATATATATATATATATATATATATATATATAACCACATTTTCTTTATTCATTAATTTGTTGATGGACCTTTGGGTTGCCACCTCTTGACTGTGATAACAAGATTGTTACGGACACGAACATCTGTTTAGGTCCCTACTTTCAATTCTTTGTGGGTATATACCCAAAAGTATACTGTAGATCATTGGACAGTTTTCATGTGAATTTATTATTATTACTGTGCGTGTGTGCGTGTGTGTGTGTGTGTGTGTGTGTGTTGTGTATGTGTAATGTGTGAGCACTTATAGGCATGGCATGGACACAGAGATCCTAAGACATCTTTGTGGAGTTGGTTCTCTCCAGTCAACTGCAGATCTGATGAACCGTACTTCTTACAGTTAGCTTTGCCCGAGGGCCCGCAAACTGGTGTAACTGGTGACGTCACTGAGATATGGCATACCCAGGAGGGCAGCGATTCTTCATCTAAAGACTGCGTCTCTACACTGATCACTCTGCCATTTTTATCTCATCTCCTGAAAGTCGGGGTTGGCTTGTGAAAAGTTGTTAAGCTACAGCCAGAAGGTGAAATGCCAGCATTGACTCAAGCCCCTTCCCTGCTCACAGCATCAAATGAAATCTTCTCTGGTTTTCCAGTGGCTTTCTGAGTTGGGTCGTCATCCATCCAAGGACAATGAGAAGTTCTTATATGCTGTCAGCAATTGTTTGCCCAAAATACTGTGCCTAGCTATGAAAGTATCTAATAAAGTTGAATACAGTTTGAAAATATTAAAATGGCTGAGAAAAGTGTACAGTGGCCACAACAGTTTGCAATCCCAGCAACAATGAAAGATGTTCCCTTCCCCACATTCTCGCCAGCATCTGTGGGTGGTTACTTTCTTGACCATAGTCACTCTGTCAGAGGTAAGTTATTTAAATTTGCATTTCTCCAATATTCGTGTTGTATTTGGTGTGTTGTTGTTGTTGCTGCTGTGGTTGTTTTGAGTCAGAGTTTCTCTGTGTAGCCCTGGCTGTCCTGCAACTCGCTCTGTAGACGGCTGACTTTAAACTCACAGAGATCTGCCTGCCTCTGCCTCCCGAGTTCTGGTACTAAAGACCACCACCGCCCAGCAACATTTCAGGAATTCCTAATGATGAACTTTTATATACATATATATATATATATATTATATCAGTTATCTTTATTTCTTTTTAAGAGAATTCTGCTCAGATAAATAGCCCATTTTTAACTGAATTATCTATTTCCTTGACTCCGTTCTTTGAGCCTTTTGTATACTCTGGATATTGTCTGTCAGATGTTATATCTCTGGAAAAGGCTTCTTCATTTAATGTCTCCATGCTTTTTAATGTCATGAGGTCCCACTTGTCAATTATTGACCTTAATTCCTGAGCAGAGTTCTGTAGAAAACATCCTTTCTTACACCTTTATGTAGCGGTAAAAATAAAAAAAGGGGCGGAACGTTTCCTGCACACGCCCTGGTGGTTGCTAGTTCCGGCTCCAATTAGTATCTCTCCTGGCAGCTCTCTGCTAGCCTCGAACTCTCTGGTTCCAGCTACCCAGCAAAATCATGGTTCTAGAAGTCCAGCAGCAGCTGGCCTATCGCGGCTCCCTGCCACGGACTCTGCCCACACTCCCAGCAACCGCCCCCTGGTAGTCAAAGTATGAACTCCCCAACTGCCCGATAAAATCAAGACTCAACAAACTGTAACCCAACAATCAGATTTGTAGTTAAATTCTTATTCTACAATACATCCATACAGTAAATTCACTGCCAATTAATAAAGATAGAAACTGCCCACCTACAGAAGATAAAAATTGACCTAGTCCACCTGGATCTGGGTCATCCTGCTCTGTTGTCTCTACCTTGGTTTTTCGCTCCTCTTCCTCCTCCCTGCTCCCTAGACTTTTTCCTGCCTACCCCTCCTTCTCATCCAGTGATAGGCTTCTCCTTATCCTGGACCCTCCTTGCTGCATAATGACATCATCCTACACCTATATCTGAGCGGACTCTACCTATGTTTTCTTGTAACAATTTTAACATTCCAGGTTTCACATTGAGGTCCTTGGATCCATTTTTTTTCTTTTTTGGTTTGGTTTATTTTATTGGTACAAGGTAATAGATACAAGTGTAATTTAATTCCTACATGTGAATATCTAATTGTTCTTATTTAATATCATTTCTTGATAATACTGTCTTTTCTTCAGGTGTGCTTTGGGGATTTTTTTTTTTTTTTAGTATTCTCTTTAATAAACTACAATTAGAAGAAGAAAAGTAGTTTGGATGTTTTACAGCACAATAGTGCAACTATAATCTACCACATACATCTACAAGTAGCTAAAGGAGGAAGGTTGAAGGTACCCAACATAAAATCAGTTAGAGGGGATGGGAAATGGTAATTGCTCTTCTTTGTTCATTAACCAACATATATTTGTATCCAATCACATTACCATATCCAATAAGTAATTCCAAATAATTTATGTCAACTAATAATAGGTAAGTTAGAACAGAAGGTAGGCATTCCATGCACACAGTTCCCTTAGGGAGCCTCCCTTCCTGGAACACAGAAGAGCTTCATTAGAACAATGGTGCAATGGTCCCTCCCAGGGGAGCTTGGATATACAGGGTGCCTCCTCTACAGCTTTCTTCCTGTTTCCGTAGTCGCTAGTACGTGCTGGAGTCTGACTCCATGCCCATTGGTCTTGGGCAAGAATTGATGACACCAGATTTGGATAGCCACAATGAGGGAGTGTTTGATTGATGAGTAAGGGGTGGGGGCGGGGAGAGTCAGAGACAGAGAGACACAGATGAGTGCCCGTCCCTTCCAATACTGACAACCTACAAGTTCTGGTTCAGGACCACCAGCTTCTGCAACAGGACCCTCATGTCCTCACAGCCTTTGCTATACATGGAGGACAAAGGCAGAGGACAAATGACATAATGGGGAATGACCCATAACAATAAACCCTGTACAGCAACCCCGAGAATTCTAGAATCATCAATGCAAGCCCCCAGATCAGCGAAAGGATTGGAAATATCAGAGTCATGATGGATCAGACTCGGATCAGACAGCAAGCAGGTGTTGACTACAAAAGGAAGAGTAGGAAGAAATCAACTCTCTGAATCCTTGCCAAGGAAACCAAAAACTGCGGGACAATAAGCAATAACATTATAATGTCTCTACTGTGACTTTTAGATTTACACTTGATATTTTGCTTTTTGTGTGTGTGTGTGTGTTTGTCCTCTGCAGTGCCTCTATGGACTTTATGCAATGATTATTTTAAGAGTAAAGCATTACCTATGACAAACCTTAAAAAAAATTGATGAGTAAATAATATTTTTTTCTCCATTATAAGAAAGCCCATATCCTAATCCCTGGAAACTGGGAAGAGGTTGCCCCATGTTGGGAAAAGGATTTTAAAGATGTAATTCTGTTGTGAGTGTGGAGACAGGAAAATTAACTTAGTTTTGGTAAGGGGTCTGATGTGGTCCCAGCAGGCATTTGGGGAGATCAGGGGATCAGAGTGAGTAGGAGCAGCTGTGAAGAGAGACAGTGGTGGAGACAGAGAAAGAGATAAAGAGGCCACAGGAGTTGAAAATATCAAGGAAACAAATTTTTCCTTAGTCAGAAAAGCAGCACTATTAATACCTAAGTTCTAGGCCTTCGAGCTCCAGGATTGGAAAGTTGGCCCTGCTTTAAGCTAGAAGGTTTGTAGTGACCTGTTATAACATTGATAACAGAACTCATGCAAAAGAATAAATATCATTCTGGTATTTTTAAATTATTCATAGGACAAGGAAAGATCTTATCCTAGAAATAATGATTGAAAATGGTTAAAGCTAGCAAAATAGTATTTTTTTTCTGCTTATTTGATGGATCTCAAAGCTGAATGTGAAGATTGTATTTGTCTGCTGGGCAGTGGTGGTGCACACCTTTAATCCCAGCACTTGGGAGGCCGAGATCAATGGAATTCTGTGAGTTCGAGGCCACCCTGATCTACAGAGGGAATTCCAGGACAGTGTACACAGAGAAACCCTGTGTTGGAAAAAGAGAGTACCAGTCCGGCTAGTCAGCAACACCTATGACAATGCTACATACCACTGGTCACCAGCTAGATACAGTGGTGCACAGCTATAATCCCACCACTGTGGAGAAAGATGCAGGATGATGGAGTTCAAGAGCATCATCTTGGCTGCACTGAGAAAGCTTCAAGGGCGTCCCTAGCTGCTATAAGATGAACACACAGGGCGAATGAGAAATGAGTGTGTTTTGGTGGTAAGATTTGATGGGCTGATGGGTGATACTGCAGCAGAGTCCTGCCTGTCCTGATGTACAGAATCATCATGGGCTCGCCGGGATTGAGTCAGTCTCCTTGTGAAGTGATGAAGAACAGAGTCTTTACCTGTCGGTGCAGTGTGAGATAACAGCAACGTCATATGTGACATGGTCATACTGCTCTCAGTTCTGCCCCTGTTACCTAAAGCCAGATACAAAACCTCTGCAAGCTTCGATAACATTATAATAACAATACTACACCACCCTCTGCTTCTTTACAAAAGGAGTAGGGCTAGGGACGAAGTCTAAGGCTTACATAATAGGCACAAGGGACTAGATTCAATCCCTAGGACCAAAAGCAAATACATGTTAAAAAAAAAAAAAGTAAATGTTACAATTCCCGTGACATTATTGATCAAGTAAAATAATAAAGTGATAAGTATTTAAATTCAAATTAAAACTAAATTTCAAAGAAAATAGCAAGTCTGCAGAACTTGTTTAGTCCACAGTATTCCTACTCAATGCCACAGAATAGCATGAGGAAAATTAACCAAATTGTGGCATACTCTTAAACAGTGTCTGGGGGCATTTATCTCTAAACCTTTCATTGTAAATGTGTACCTACAATTAGTAGATAATTTGCCTGAGGAGAGTAATCTATTCTAATGGCCTAGTGCCCTTTCTGGCTAAAGTCATTCAATCAGTCATTTCTTCAGAACAAAAACCAGGCTGGTTGCTGGGAAGCGGGCCCCATGAGGACAATAAGTCTATCTTATTCATTCTCACAGTTCATCTTGATTTCTAACTGTGTGCCTTGGATGCCATCCTGTGTTTTTACTTCTGGGCTTGCTTTGATTACACATATGCTCAGTTTCTGCCTGACTCTTTCTGGTGATAATATGATTATCAAATGCCAAAGGTGATGGGATCTTCCGTGACCGAGCCACATACGCCTTAGAGTATTTAAAGAAAACCATTTTCTGAGGCTGGATGCTTATCCCATAGGCATCCCTGCACTGGGTAAAAAGTCATTTGGGGTCTCTTTCCACGTGTAACATTATAAGCAAAACAATGTGAAAACGTGTCTTAGTTACTTTTCTATCGCTGTGAAGAGACACGTGACCAAGGCACCTTAGAGAAGGAAGAGTCTACTTATTCACCATCAGACATTAAACTCACCAAACAGAGACTGCCCAGTAGCTCCAAAGCAAAATTATAAAGTACTTTAAAGAGCCGGTTCCTTGGGGACAGTGATGTCCCCAAACTGACAAGGAAAGAAAGAAGAACAGAAAGATGGAGAGATGGGGAAAATGAGCTCCACAAATGATATCGTTTGTGGGGAGTTTCCTCAGCTCAGTGCTTGGCTGTGTTTACAGTAAAGAGTGCATGAACTTGACAGACAGCTGAGGGCTCTGATTGTCTCAAGAGCAGAGCATCCTTGGAAATGATATGGTGCAAACACTGTCAAATGGCCCCCTTTGCATCTCACTGCAATCTCTAGCCATAACAGCTGCCAGGACCAGCAGGAGCCAAGCTGCCAACCAGCCCTCAAAACACCAGGCTCGCTATCTGTGGGATCCCTGGACTCCATAATAACAGGGACTTCAGCAGCTCAGGTTTGGGTTGAGTTTGAGACAGAGAATCTCTAGCCATGGGACTCAAATGGAGATGCAGCAAGGGAAGGATGCTGTGAGGATCATGTGATGAGGGTAACCAAACAGAGGAGTCCTGAGATACAGGATGCTGGAATTCCCTGCTGGCCCCATCATCTCTCCTTTGTGCTGTTCTGGGCAACAAGTTCACTTCAGAAGATGAGACTAAGCCTGGAATGTATCCTCTTCAGCTGAGCTGCTAGGGATTATATCCCCTGAAAGAAATCAGGGATCCTAACTATAGTTAAGAAGCAGCGACCTTAACTGAACTCTCATATGACAGACAAAATTTGACTTGTATAATCAATATTAACTAGAAAAATGGCACTTCTGTACTGGAGAGTCATATAACCTCATACCTACCACACATCTGGGATAGCCTGGCTTACTCTGCTTATGCCATATTCATAATTTCACAGACTGTCCAGGTGCTACCGCCACAATTGTGAACATTAGCTATTGTTGCCCTTTTGCCAAACACTTATTTACAACGAGCTTTGTGCTAAAGGATTGAAATGAACGATCACAATGTGAACAAGCCATGGGCTTCTTTAGATGTAGCTGAACCTATGCAAGGTCTCTTGTGGATGAAACAGTGTGTGGCAATTGAGTTGGGTTACATAACCCCCTCAGGCCCCGCCTAGCCTACTGAGCCCACTAATGGAAGACGGTAGGTTTCGTACGGAAGTGTGGTCTGGCCTTCTCTTCCTTGTGTCTCTGTTTAATCTAATCCTTCTGTAACAGCAATCCTTGGCACAGCCCATGCTGCTGGAAAGTGTTTGGAAAGAATACATATAAAGAGAACAGGTATCTGCAACCCTTTCTGTACAATGACATCTTTTCTGTTCAAATCAACTGAAAACACAAGAACCTGTAATTGTTTGGGTTTTTGTTTGTTTGAGACGGACTCTCACAATACATAGCCTTGGCTGGCCTGGAGCCTGCCATGTAGACCAGTATCTCCTCAGACTCATAAGATCTGCCTGCCTCTGCCTCCTGAGCGCTGGAACAAAAGGCATGCGCCACTTCGCCAGGCTTGTTCTAAGGCCTTGATATTAACAAATGCATTGTTCCCACATATGTGACTCTCTGGCTCTTGGAATCCCATGTCCTTGTCCTGGTATTTGTTCCCACAAAATTTTCTGCATTTTTTATCCACTTTACTTTCACCATCCCATGTGTACACCAAAACCCAGTGAAGTGCCCTCTGATGCTAATAATGAAAAAGCGCAGGGGAGTTTGTGAATTATTTTTCCAGCATTATGTGCCCAGTACCTTACTTCCTGCCTCATAGTATATTTCCGTCCATCTTGTTCAGTGAGGCACTGAGGTCAACTGGCCTGAGACTACACTTCTAGATCACAGCAAACCACGGGTCTAAAACCAAATCACTTTGATGCCCAAATCTACCTCTTACATATCTCTGCTTGTGTCTCATATCCATTGTTGATATCTGTCTTGCTTTTTTTTTCTTTCTTTCTAATTTTTTTTTGAAATTGTAATAAAACTATATCATTTTTCCCAAACTCTCCCAGTTACAAATTCAGGGCCACTTTTTTCATTAATTGTTCTTACACACACACACACACACACAAAATACTCCTAAATACTTGAGTACAACCTGCTTGTTCTATGTAATGTTACTGGTATGTATGTTTTCAGAGATGACCATTTGGTATTGGATAATCAGTTGGCGACCTCTTCCCTGGAAAAAAACATGTCTTTCCCACTCTCTAAATTCCATGGTTGCTTCTTTGTGTAGGGTTGAGGCTTTGTGGGCTCTTATTCCTTTTCTTAACACTAGCACCCCAGAGTCTTGCTCATTTTCAAGGTTTTCTCAGAACACAAGCATTAACACTGTTGACCAGAATGTTCTAGTTGATAACTGTTTCACTCTTGTGATAACTGTCTTTGATCATCAACTTGACTATATCTGGAATGAACTACATTCCAGACATGGAAAGCATATTTGAGAGAGATATTTTGCTTGCTTTGAAGTGGGTGAATCAATTTCTAGTCTAGACCTTTGAGATGGAAAGACAATAGGACTTTGATTCAGACCCTGAGACAGGAAGACACACCTTTAATCTGGATCACTCCTGCTAGAAGCCTATATAAGGATATGGAAGGGCGGGGGTCTTGTTCTTTGCCTGCTTGTTCTCACCTTGCGAGCCCATCCATTGGAATCTATTTCTTCAGCATTCCAACATGTATAGAAGGCCAGATGAGACACCCAGACTTCTGGGACTGAGCAACTAATACAGTCTTGGATTTTCAATGTACAACTAGCTATTGCTGGATTAGTTTGACTGTAGCCTGTAAATCATTCCAATAAATTCCATATAAATATATATATATGGAATACATATATATGCATATATACATATACATACATATATACATATATAATACATATACAAATATATTATATATACATATACATGCATATATGGGAAGATATATGAAATATAATATATATCCAGGAAGAGAGAGACGGAGAGAGACAAAGAGAGACTCATTCCATAGGTTCTATGACCCTAGAGAACCCTAAGTAATACAACTCTTCTTTTTTACTTCCTTTCCTAATTTTCTGTAGGTTTATTCTATGGTTTTCTCAATGACTGGGTCAGTACTCATTGGCTTTCAGCAATCCAAGCACTTAAAGCACATTTGTCCCTACAAGTTTCCTACATATTTTGACATTATTACACTCCAAGAATTTTCCACATATTATACTAACTCTATGGTTTAGTAATCCTTTCTAATCTACTTCAATGTGAGCAAAGGCTGAAGGGTACAAGATAGCAGACCCCTGTGTCTTGATGCATGGCTGCTTTTCACCAATTTCGCTGCCTGGAAGTGGGCAGTGTTATTGCCACTCTACTGGCTTTCTCTTTTGCCATCCTTTAACATCCAGCATTTTTGTGGAATATCTCCATATTGTGCATGTGCCTTTTGGAAATAGTACTATATTTACATGTATTTTTTTTAATTCAGTATGACTTTCATTATAATTTAATCAGAAAAATCTATTGTTTTTATTCTTTTAATTATTCGTTGTTATATAGACCTGCCTAAGTCCATTTTCATGCAAGTACATAGTGTGCTTTGAGCCTGCTACTCTCACTGGTGATGCTTCACACCATTCCTTTCCCATGATCCTTGTTGTTACTCAGACAGTTTCTATTCTATTTTCTTTTTATTTTTTTTTAAATTGAAAATATATTATTCTCTCACACACTGTATCCCAACCACTACTTCTCCTCCTTTCCCTGCCCCAGTTTCCCACCCTTACCTCCCCTCTTCCCCAGATCCACTTCCTCTGTTTCCCTTCAAAAGAGAACAGGTCTCCAAGAGTCAACAACCAAACACAACGAAACAAGAAAGAATAAGACAAAATAAAAGCTCTCACTGAGGCTGGACAAGGCAACTCCTTAGGAGGAAAAGAGTCCCAAGAGACACACCTGCTCCAATTGTTAGGAGTCCCACAAAACCACCAAGCTAACAGCCATAACATAAACACGGAGGATCTGGAGCTGAGCCCTACAGGCCCTGTGCTTGCTGTTTAAGTCTCTGTGAGTTCATGTAAGGCCTGCTTAGTTGAATAAATGAGCTATGTTCTCCTAGTATCCTCCATCCCCTCTGATTCCTGCAGCTTCCTTCCCCCTCTTCTGTGGAGTTCTCTGAGCTCTAATGGGAGAGACCCAATGAAAATGCCAGTTTAGACTTTCCACATAATGTCTGCCTGTGGATCTCTGCACCTGCTCCCATCTGCTGCTGGAGGAAGAATGTCTGATGATGACTGGACAAGGTATCGATTTGGTCTTCTAAGAGGCCCACAATTCTATTTCCATGTCATCAACTGATATGTGGTTTTTATATCTATGATTTCTAAGACCTATAGATGATAGAAAACATGTAATACTGTCTTTCTGGGGTTGACTTAATTTGCTTGATATGGCAATGCCCCAGTGTACCAGTTGTCCTGCAAATGACTAACTTCATTCTTTGTGACAAAGTATTCCATCATATATAAACTACACTAGTCTTAAGATTTAGGAAGTGAACAAAACAGTACCAGAGAGCTTTAGCTTACAAGATTCCCAAGGGCCCTCTCTCAGCTACACCACTGCTGGAGAGAGGAGATGTTCTAACAGTCCAGCTGTGAGGAAGCTCCAGGGATGTAGGTTTTATGAGTTCTAATCCATGCTGGAGTGGGCTCTCCATAGCATAGCTGCCTTTAAGTCACCCTTAATCTACAAGTAAGCCCAATAACTCATTGCTTTTCAACTCATCACTTTGGTGTGTTGTTAGTACCCCACCTGGGGTGAATAGACAATTATATCTCCTCAGGAAATTCACATAAACATATATTGATTACTGTCTCCTAAATCTGAGATTCATTAAGATATCCTGAAGCATTTGCCATTTTGTGTTATAATTAGGGGTTTATTTATGAATATGGAATATTCATGCCAACTGGATGTATTTTCTTGTTTTGCTTTTATTTATCTTGCTGGGGTGGTAGGATTGCCTGTGGCACATTGGACAGGTAGAAGTCAAGGGGCAACTCAAGGAAGTTGGTTCAAGCAGTTCACATTGACCATGACTAGACACACATTTTGAAGTAAATTCTTATTTAAATAGTCCAGGTAACATTTCTCAATCCACCTGAGGGCAGGCTTCTGGATGCAAACATTTAGAAGACAGTTCTTTCCCCTCAACTACAATAGATAACGGGTTCACAGACAGCAAGTTTCTCCACTTTTTTCCTCCAAGTTTTCACATGGATTTAGGGTTCAGACCATACAGACCATGTCTAATCCCACTTCTTACTGTAGGAATGCCTTTGATTCTGTAATTCATCTCTCATTAGAGATGTTGGAACCTGGAGGAAGGAGTTGATGCAGAAGCCATCAATAAGTGTTGCTTATAACTTGCTTCATATCATTGCTCAACCTGCTCTCATGTAAAACCCATTACCACCAGCCCAGGGATGGCCCTGTCCCATTGATCGCTAATTAAGAAAATGCCTTGCAGCTGGATATCATGGAGAAATTTCCTCCACAGAGGCTCCTCTTCTTCTATGACTCTAGCTTGTGTCAAGTTGATACCCAAAATCCAGCCATTACACAGTGTCTATAAGAGACCTGTGACAATTGTATTACAATCGAATTATAGCTATAATCTAGAACTATATCAAGTCCGATGAGAATAAAGAAAACAAGGTTGGGAAGAGAATGAGAAGAGGACATGGACGCTTTGTTGAATCCAGAAGGACAAGGGAGTCATCTGATATGGGAAGGCTAAGAGCAACAGCGGCCATGAAAACAGAACATACATATTCAGTGAATGCAGGCAGTTCTGTGTGACTTAGGCAAATAGGAAACAGAAGGCAATCAAGTAAAGAGCACCTCTTGGGTTAGAGAAGTGATTCAGTGGTGAAGAGCACACATAAAAACCCAAATTTAGTTCCCAGCACCTACATGGCCTCACAACTGCCTGTAACTCCAGTTCCAGGGAATATGATGCTTTCTATTGGCTTCCCAGAGCAGTAGGGATATACGTCCTGCACATATGTGCATACAGGCAAACTACTTCTACACATCAGATAAAAATAAATAAATCTAAAAGGGAAAAATTAAAAAGAACATATAGAAATCAGTTGAGATAGCTTGCATTTCAGTTAAATGGTGAGAAAACCAACTTCTAAGGAGAAGATGCCCTGGGGAGGGAAGCAGAAAGGTAGGTAGATACCATAGTGCCACCTTGATGTGAGGACACAAAGGCTTCTGTTCGACTGATTTATTATTAAATCCTATACTCCCAAATGTCCAGATGGGCCTGGGGTCTTGCTGACTGAAAGAATGACTCAGTGGGTTTTAGAAAAATCATATACCAGCCATATACACATCTTACTATATAACATCCTCATTTTTCATTACCGATACTGTATCGATAAGTGGGGAATAAGTAGGTTACAGATGAAGAAGTTATCATAAAGAGGACTTGCATTTGATGTAAGGGATGCTGATCCTGGTTGTTGGGGGTTGGTTTTGTGTACTGTGTATTTACATGCTGATTTCTATGCTCAGACATCTAACTGCTGTCTGGACGATGGCATGGTCGAGCATGTCTGGCCTCAGTGTTATGTAAAAATGGTTTCCCATCACTTGTGATTGGTTAATAAAGGAACCAACCAGCCAATTAGCTGGGCAGAAGAGATAGAACAGACTTCCGATTCCAGTCATGGGATCCTAGAGAGATCAGAGGAGAGAGAGAGAGTAGGGAAGAAGAAGGTATAGAAAACCCATGGAAACACTAGGAGGATTTGCCACGAGATCATGATTGAGAAGGCAGCCATGATAACACGCATGGAAGAGAGCAAACTATAGCAAGACTGAGATACAGGCAAAGGGCCACTTGGCCAGGTAAGCAGCCTACAGGACTGGAGTACCTCAGAATCTACCCACTGCTTGAAGCCTGTTAATAAAAATTCCAGCTCTCTGTCATTTACCCGGGAGCTAAAACAGGCTAGAGCTAGCATAAAAACAGCCTGGAGTTATTTGGGAGCAACAGGGGCTAGAAACCTCCCAAGAAGTCTTTTTATACCTGGTACTTCATAGACCACACTAAGAGACAGGAGCTGAGACTATTGCAGCGTCTGCCCCAAATGTGATTATAAAGGTATGATATTTAAGAAAATGCCTACTCCATCTTCTTAATATTCTCAAATAGTATTTTATCTTTAGATATTACATTAATATTTCAAATGATATTATCCTCTTTTATTAATTTTAAAGATTTATTTATTTATTTTATGTATGTGAGTACTCCGTATCTCTCTTCAGGCACACCAGAGGGCATCAGATCCCATTACAGATGGTTGTGAGCCGTCATGTACTTGCTGGAAATTAAACTGAGGATCTCTGTAAGAGCAGTCAGTGCTCTTAATTGCTGAACCATTTCTCCAGTCCCTTATTATTATTTTTAGATGCTTGTTTGTTTTCTAATGGGAAAGAGAAAGAAAGGGTGTGAATACAGATGGGAGAGAACGTAAGGAGGAAATGGAGGGAGAAGGAGGAGGGGAAACAATAACCAGAATAGATTGTATGGGGGAAAAAAATCTATTTTCAATTAAAAAAAAATAGAAGAACAAAGGAAATGCCTACTCCATCTTGCTAATATTTAAAAGATCTAATTTAAAGTTTTATATATTATGTCCAAATAAATGTGTGATTATACTTAAAACCTACCTAGGATTAGACAAGAAGGAAAATAAACCATGTCTCTCTTCTTTGAAAATCTATATGCTTCTGGGACCCCATTTCTTCCTTTACTAAGAGTACTATCTTTCCAGAAGAACATATTGTAACCAGTTCTCTCAATTTATGGACATAGTATGCCCACCTCTAATATTCTTTTAATAGATCTGACCTACAGTCACGTAGACTATAAGTTACTGAAGCCTTTAACTAAATTTCAAGAAATTTTAAACCTCCTTTAGCAACTAGGTTAGGACATTATAAGAGCCAATGTTCATATCTGTCTCCTGAATAACCCACGTCTATACCCTAAGTGATTTCAAAAGAATTTCATGACTACATGGAAATTGATTGAACACATAATCTATTTCCTCATGCGCATGTAAATTTTGCATCTCAAAATACTGGGTTTCTTTCACTTCCAATGGGAGTTTTGCACACAGTCTATAAATCTTGCTGTTAAGACATTTTCCTTCATTATCCTAAATTTATCTTAATTTCAATCCAATTATAAACTGTTTACTAGAGTTTTCCCCTCATATAATTGAGCACAGTATAGTTGATTTTTTAACTGTAAACATACATCTGTGAATAATTCCTAAATGCCACAGTACATAGGAGATCCTGCAGCATAATGGAAGTAATTTATTTCCAAATTGCTCCCATTTCTCTCATGCCTTGCGCACAGCGCTTTATTAAAATCAAGTCCAGCAGGTATGACAGGAGGCTGACCTTGTTTCTCTAGCACTGCACATGCTGCCCTCACAAGATTTCCGAGGCCCTTTCGTAGCTCAGAAATTCAAAATCTCCACAGCAGGGGTGCGGGGAAACAACGAGAATCCTGAGGAAGTCCATGGAGGTTCAGACTTTGGCTCTGCCAAACTCTGCAGTTGTGTGACTTTGAGCAACATTCAACCTCCTTCTGGCCTTAGCTACTGCATAGGAAAACTGAAGCACAGTAGCTTCCTCACAGGCCCACTGTGAGGTGTCAGTGACCAATAATGTAAAGAACGTAAGTGGTATGTTAACGGTTGCTATTAATATAATTATCATATGGTCACTTTTATTCTTGAGAATTGTTAGCAGACAATTTTGAGGCAGTAGATGAAGTTGCCTCATAGAGGTTCTACAGTGATGCCTGCAAATATAATAGCAACCATAACGTGATCTGTTTATTCTATCGTCTTCATGGTCAAACATCATGACCAGCCAGTCAAATCTACTTTCAGCAAATCAACCTCCTAGTAGTCCTTAAACCAACACAGTGTTACTCTCACATAATAGACCTTGGCTTTCTATTCAACAATTGGGACAGTGTGTCAGTTGAGTCAGACTCATCAAAACGGTACTGTGTGTCTCCTGTGGGCAAGGTACTGAGTCAAGATGTATGGAAAATATAAAGACTAAAGGTCTATCCAGTAACTGTTAAGGGACCTTTGCTATATCAGGTGTGGAACTAGATAATAACAATATAGAAGAGAGAGGATAAGAATAGTCTTTATTCTTGAGGAATTTCTTATCTCAGAAAGGAAAGGAGGATTAGTTATAACACCGGATAAGGACTGTATGAGAAATGGATAAAATTTGAAGGGAGAGAAGGGCACGATAACGCGGAGAGAGGGAGAGATAGAGGCCAAAATGGCATCTAAGATGAACACAGTATCAGGAGGAATTAACATGGAGAAGGGCCAGGGAGAGTTCTAGGAAGCATAGACAAATCCCCAGCAGCGTTTTCTTCCAGGGAGAAAGTAGCAGGTATGATACCTGGTGTGCAAAGCAGCTTGGGGGAAGTGTAGATAGAAGAGAAAAGATGCTCACAGAATATAGCGAGCCATGCTAAGGGGCTTAGAAAGGAGAAGGTACTGAAGGGTCAGGCAAGGAGTGTGGTTCTCAGCATTGTAAAACCTTCATTCTGGCTACAAAGTAAGGACCAGCTAAGTCAGGAGACGGTGGGACAAAACTCGAGTCAGAAAAATAATTCTATTAGCAAGGCCTGGACTTGACCTGGTCTCACAGAAGACAGTTGGAATGTAAAGAAACAATGGTTTCAAAAGAGAGTGAGAAGAGAGACTCAACAAGGTCTGGCAATTGTGGTAAAATGGGTGGGGAAGAAGGAAGAACCAAGGGCAACTTAAGATAAGAGAGAAGACAAAATAAATAATTAATAAATAAATAAAAAAGAATGAAGCTGCCTGTCCCTGGCTGTGTAATAAAGGCAGGACGGAACACAAACACTGATGAAACAGACACAAAGAGATGCCGAAGTGTGTGGAGACACTCTCTTAGTGTCCCCAGAAATGTCACCCAAGTACACAGGGTCTGGACTCCGGTGAAGATTCATGGGGGTGGGAGATACTTGAACAAGCTGAAGGTCTTCCTACCCGTCAGTGGTGCTGAGCTAGAACATGGATGCTTGCTGATGACCAGAGTCCCGAGGACAAAGTTGTTCGCCTGGAATTGTAGGCAGACAGTGTCTGCCTCTGTACCTTCCTTCTCTAGCTGCATCTATAAGGTTCTGTCCAGGGGTTGGTAGGTTTGCCCATTGCTACTCTGAACACATTCTCAGTGAAGACCTTGTCATGACATAAGCTAGGGGTACTCCATATGTGTAAGGGTTAAATCCTCAATACCTCAAAAAAAAAATTAGGTAAAAGAAAAACTTTTGCATAATGCTTCAAAGCTTTTCTATATTGGATTTTTGCCTTGAAGTAGATTTTGACATTAACATCAGACTTCAAAAAATTAGCATTGCTCTCGGTATGTATCCCAAATGCGGGTACCTTCTACTCCAGCCCCACTAACCTAGCCCTGTGATTAGAGCATTTGGCTGTGCCACGGAGGCACACAGAGGAGTGTTCCTGCCTTTTAAATTGCCAAGCCAGCACATGTGGGATGCATCTTTAACCACAGAATATGTTTTCTTTAAGGCCTTTCCTCAATTGTAAAATCCTAAATTTAATAAGGGTTGAGGAAGCCTATAAATCAAACACAATAAAATCATAACCCATACACCTTGTTCTAAGTGGGCTACATATATTTTTATCATTGAAAAGTATAGATCTGGGTGTTCTGCAAATACTGGTTTCTCCAGCAGTCTGGGGGACAAAGCCGCATTAGTTTTCAATTTACAGAACATGATGTTAGTGATTACATTAACTTAATCTAATATTATTTCCCATATTTAAAGATAGAATGAGAACCGTGTGTTTCAATTGTTGTTGGCTTTAAAAACATAAACGGGAACGCATGTGTGCATGTGTATGTTTGCATGTACATAAAGGAATAAGGAATCGGCTGGCCTTCCATATAATCAGCCGAGTTATTAGTACAGCTGTGCATTCTGTGTCTCAGGGGATTAGAAGCTCGGCCTGAAATCTCATTTAATTACAGAGCATTGACTACCATGGACCTCTTGCATCTGGACCCAGGATAATAGAGAACATTTTGTCTGAATGGTTTGTAGTGTTTGGGATGGAAACACATGTAGTTCAATTTCTAACATTTGATTGAGAACAAAAAGCAAAACTTCACAGATGGTTAGCTCAGCCTATTGAACGATTTCACTAACGTTCCTCAACTCGACTCTCCTATAGAGACTTCAAAAATGCAGTCCTTTCCCCTGTGGCATGTACAGTGAAAAGACAAAAGAAAATTTAGTTCGTCCATACATGAATGTAAAGATAATATTTATCTCGAGTTGTCATAGGAACAACACCAGACAATGTAAGTGAAAGGTCACAACCAAAGGTCAGATGATGTGTTAATTATAGCTACTACTCCCTTTACCCATTCATTCATTATTCCTTAGAAGCCTTTGAGAACCCCTCAGCTACTAAGCCCTGTTCTCCATGAATGGAGTAGAGTGATTAATAGTACAGTTCGTGCTTCTGCTATTCTACAGCTCGCACCTACAGAGGGGAGGTAGGTGAACAATAAGATGCTCCTGAGAAAGCTGAAGGAAATAATGGGACAGCGCCACTGGGACTTTTAGGGAAAGCCTGTCAGAAGCATACCATTCTAGCCAGAGACTAAATAAATTTCATGAGAGAAAGCCAGCTACTAGAACTATGTTTCCAGATGAGGGGCAACTACAGCAACCCTGAGCTAGGCCCATATGAGAAGGAAGGTAGGAAGAAAAGTTGAGGCTTGAGGAACACTAGATGGACCAGTCTTGTCCACGATGGCAAATTTGGACTCTATCCTCAGAGCTGTAGGAAGCCACTAGAATATGCTAGGGACTGAAGAGATGCGTTCTGTGTGATACTTATATTAAGATAACTGGCGATCTGGAAGGTAGCTGTCGAACACCAGAGAAGGGCTGGAGACTCAGCCACAAGAGCAAAACCAGAGTAAGGGCAAGTAAAGGCTTGGCCTGAATTGTCCCACAGGGAGGTGATAGAAGGGGAAAAAAGATGGATACCACTAAGTTTTGGGATATCCATACACTCACATCCTTAGAAGGGAAACCCATCAAGGAGCAATAAACAAAGGCAGTGGGTATTCTAGAAAAGGTTTTCCTAGAGCCAAGAAAAAAAGTATTATGAAGGAAGAAAGGGATTGTTGGTAAATCTGCTACCATTGGGAGAAATTGATGAGAACCCAGAGGAGCCAATTGCTTTTGACAATGGGGAAGTCATGGATGACCTTGAGATAAGATCTAAAGGGTGAGTGCAGTGGGCTATGAGAAAGACATGAATCTGAGGAATGTAGAATGAAATTCTAGTAAGCTCTTCTGCAAAGTTTCACTATGAAACTCAAAGATAAAAGTAGCTCTTTAAAAGAAAATCTTTCCCATAATAACTAATGCTCGTCAGTACCATTTTTATAGCTAGGGAGCAATGTATATCATCTCCGTGCAACTGATGCCATTTCTGATAAATAATGGCACTTAACTGTTTAGATATTAGTCAGCTGATGCAAAAAGAGCTCATATAACTTGCATAAGTTATGGCAATTATTAAGAAGAGGTGCTAGCATCAGATGTTTCCAGCTTCATGACCCACGTCTTTCCTAAAAATTTTGTCTAATTTTCAGCCATTATCTCTAGCTAAATAAGTCTGTGTCCCTGCATACTGACTCTGTGTGTTACCAAATATATTTCTCACTACACAAAACTCTCTGATACCTATCTACCCTGGCTAATGACCTCATACACCTAGAATACCAAAGGTGGAAACAACTTAAGACAAGCTGAACAATGAATGGTGCATCATAAGCCAGTTTTTTCCTTCTCTGTGCTATGTGTTCCTCAATATCAGTTTTATCTCATTTGTCCCAGCATTAAATTCTAGCATTAAAAAAAAAAGAACCCTGTATTCTCCATAGTTCAAAAAGACAGACAATTCCCTTCTTACCTGAAACTCACCCAGTCTCCTTGACTCAACAGTGATTCATAGATCCTTTGTGAGAAACCAAACCGCATCAAAGCCAATAGGGAAATCTGAAATACCTTCATAACTGAGTCCCTACCAGATCACAGTTTAGTTTTAAAAAAAAGAAGAAGAAGAAAAGCCTCCCATCTTCCAGGTTCTTTGTGGAAAGGTATGGTGGTTTGAATGAAATGTCCCCCATATTATTGAACATTTAGTTGGTCTCAAGTTAGTGATCCTGTTTAGGAGGCTTAGGAAGTGTAGTCTTGTTAGAGCAAATGTGTCACTGGAGGTGTGTTTTGGAAGCTTAAAGACTTGGCACCATTTTCAGTTTACTTGCTTTGATTGATGCTTGCAACTTGAGATGTGAGCTCTCAGATGTTCCTTCTGCCCTACCTGCTTCCTGCCATGCCTCCCGGCCATGATGGTGATGGATTCTTGTCTTTAACTCCATGAAAAACCCTTCCTTCTAAAGTCATCTTGGTACAAGGAGTGACTATTCTTTTGTCAGGGCCTGCCATCGTGCTCTTTGGAGGAATATGGAAGACTTGGAAATAAAAGCCTTTGACCACTGAAACTAGGGCTTAATGAGCCATCCTATTGTTATGTCCAAAGGAAACTCCAATTCCCCAAACTCCAAAAGGCAGGCCATATATCCAGAAATGAACTCATCCCACTAAGATTTCTGGTGCTTAGCTAAAAGCCAGCAGTCTTCTGAAACTTCTGAAGCCAGTTTCAATTTGCCAAAAAAAGACATTTTCCTATCTGGCAGAATGGACAAATAGCCTCATTAGCATATGCCTGTGGTTGCATATAAAACTGATACTCACCTCCAGGCTCTCTCCATACCAAAAGTACCTGTTAGGCATTACAAGGTCTACCCTAGCATCCTAAGCTCCCTCACCTCTCCAGGCTTCCCTCCCCCCATATACCAGGCTGCTCTCCTTATAACACCAAGGTTCTTCTCCTATTGCTGTTACCCTTGCTAAACTCTGTCTGTTCTTTATCTCTGGTTATCTTCCTTCTCTCACAGATAGCCCTGGTCATGCCCAGTCTGCTGGCCATGTTTAATTTCAATCTCATTTCTTTCTTTTTGCTCTAGACTCTTTAATATGCCTCTGATTGACTTTCTCTTATATCTACAATAAGAACCTTAACCATATCATGGAGTGGTCATGTCAGCCATTTCTTTACTGTATTCTCTCACATATGGAGCTTGAAACAGTAGTGTGGGAAGTTGGGCAAACTGCCCAGAGCAAACAATTTCACAGGAAAACAATATTAGCAACTGGGCAACAGACTGTTGTTTCTGTGATATTTTGACCAAAAGGAAAAAAAAAGGATCTGACTTCTGTCCCTTACCTAAGAACTTACCTGAGGCTAAATTTAAAATTAATAGAACCAGACATAATGGTGCACACATTTAATTCTAGCATTCAAGGCAAAGGCAGACAGATCTCTGTGAGTTTAAGGCCAGTTTGTGTAATATCCAAAATTAGTCTATAAGCCTCACCTGCCCAAGGACTAGGTAACTTACTAAAATGATGGGAGTTGTAGTTAGTTCCATCTCCAATAAAAAAATAAAAAATAAAATTAAAAAAAAAAAGTTCCACCTCCTGAAGAACCTGGAATGCTGGAAGTTGTAGTTCTTGGAAAACAAAGACTCATGAGAAAACTGTAATAACCTTTGAGTTTTGTCCATAAAGAGCCCTACATCATGTGTCTCAGGGTTGTTCATCTAGAAAATTCCAGAGAGTGGTCCTGACTGCTTTTGGACCTTTTGGACAGTATGTAACATTTAATAAAGCTTGCTTCAAATTTGGCTCAAAATGGTGGACTTGGTTTTTCTCCAGCAAATCTCAGGATTAACTAACATTTGGTCTGTATAGTGAGTTCCAGGACAACCAGGGCCAGGTAAAGAGACACCCTCTCAAAAAATAAATAAATAAATAATTTTTTTAAAAAAAGCAATAGACTAAGGTAAAGAGATGGCCCAGTAAGAAAAAGCATTTATTGTTGTTGCAGAGGTCTTGGGTTCAGTTCCCAGTATCCACATGGTGACTCACAACCATCTATAACACCAGTTCTAGGGGTTCCAACAGAAATACACGGTGCACATAAATGTATGCAGGAAAAAATTCATTGGCATAAAATGAAATAAACATAAATAATAAATAAATAAATAAATAAATAAATAAATGTAATGGGCAGAGGAGATCTCAAGACAGCCTTACATTGACTCTGTCACATAGTGATCATTATTATGCAAGTCTACAATAAAAAAGAGCTTGTAGGGCTGAAAAAGACTACTACATATGTAGTTTGAAAGAAAGAGACACAGCAGACAAGTCTAGTGCTAAAACAGGTAAAGTTAAAATGAGGTCTAAAGTGCAGTGGAATAAATGAAGTCAGTCAAGACCTCACCCAGCTAAGCTTCCAGCTTGTGAAAGAAAAAGCCTAACGAATTTCCTGCATCAAGAAAGGAACAAAAAAATCAAAAGTTACAGCAAATGTGATTCAGAGGGGTCAGGATTCATTCCAAGTGGACAGTGGAACGTAGCACCATCTTCCACATGGTGTTTAGTGTCAATTAGTGCCAAGGATTTGGTCAGGGGTCCTAAGGAAAGGGTGTTTGGGAACAGTGAATGAAGGACTTAAAGTCAGTAATGGATGCAAACTCTGTGTTCTGCTCCAGATAGCTCTCCGTTTGAGATCTCTCTCCCTTGCAGATCAAAGCCCAGTCTTTTATTTTGCATAAGCTACTTCCTTAGGAATTCCTTGGGAATTGCATATCAGCTCAATCATTTACCCTAGGTTCCCTTTTGATTATTCCAAGAATCAGCATTTTATGACCTTAGCCCCTTGACTCTAAAGACAGGCCAAAAGCTGCTAAGTTTTGCTGTTTGCTGGAGTTCAAAGATGTCCCATTGTTCTATTACATCACCAGCTTTCTGTTTTCCAACTTCTTCACTGACTTAGCTTGGTTATCCTAGAACCTGCTCTGTAGAAAGACCTTGAACTCAGATCTTCCTGGCTCTGTCTTCTGAGTGCCAAGATTAAAGACATGTACCATCATGTCTAAACTTAATGTTTTTTGAGGTTTTTTTTTTTTTTTCACCTAGAACTTACTCTTCCTAGGCTGGCCCAGAACACAGAAATCTGCTTGCCTTTGTCTTCTGGGATTAAAGGTATATACAACCATGCCTGGGCCTAAGTTTTCCATGGCCACTATTCCTCAAGGTCCAGTTTCAAAGCTTTCAAGCTCAAGATCTGGATCAAGTGTACTCTCCATTTCTGGATTGTAGTTCATTCCAGATTAAAAGTCCAAACTATTCCTTGTTCAACTGGAAAGACAAACAATAAGTTTAGCTGGGTGAGATCTTGCCCTGAGATCATTACTTCTTAAATCTCTTTTTCTCCCTCCTTAATTTCTTTCTGACAATGCTGGCTCATTAGTACAGCTGCCTCTTGTAGTGGCTTGTGTTCTCATGCTAATTATGTTACCCAAAAACCTGTTTACAATATTCCACACATTGTCTAAATGAAGCCTGCCTGCCTCCAGTTGGCTCAGACTGCATAATAAAGTTGCCAATGGCTAAGGGCTGGGCAGGGAAACAGAAGTGGTACTTTTAGGATTCCCAGCAGGAGAGAGGAAGAAAGGAGTCCACCATGAGAAGGGTATAGGACAGACTACTACAAGAAGGAGCAGGAGGTGAGACAGTCGAAATGTAGGTGCAAAGGGAAAGCAGTCCCATGGGGTGGTTGGCCAGAAGGAAATAGGGCAGCAAAGATATAGATTTAGAAAGTGTTAACTCAAGAATATTGGAGGGGAGGGGAGTGTGTGCTATCTGCAATGAGGTTTGGAAGTGCCCAACCATTGAGCTAGTTAAGGTCATTAAATATAAAGTTCACGGGCAGTGTGTGTGTGTGTGTGTGTGTGTGTGTGTGTGTGTGTGTGTGTGTGTGTTTCATTCATGAATTTAGAGCTCTTGGGCAGGTACAGAGACTTGTGTGCACTGCTGGGAACATAGAGAAGACTTTTGAACAATTTACTGCTACAACCTCTGTTCTTCCACATTTGTGCAGTCCCTCATACAATTCCTATTGCTTCATTATTAAATAGTTGAAAAATCCCTTAAAGAACAGTTCTTACACTGATTTTTATATTCTTGAACTCATGTTTTCAGAATTTTTTCTCACAGCCTTAAGGGCTGCCCTGAAGATCATAGCATACCTCTACAAATGGTAACATTTTGTAGAGGAACACAAGAGACATTCTCACTTCCTGGAATCATGCTGTATCTGATTATCATGGAGTCATTACCCTTGGCAGGGAGTATATTCCCTGAAGGAGGAACATAAAGTAAAATATATACATCATTATACAAGTGAGCCTTATGCCTACAGCAACCATTAGAATTTGAAAAGACCCACACCCTGCTGGCTCTGTTCCAGGAGCAGAAACAGTGTCACACTGTCCCTTTTTTGGCTATGCTGGACCTGGCAATGAAGAATACAAGAGTAAATAGGCCATAGAATTTTCCTCCAAGGTTCAAATGAGCAACTGAGGCCAGGCATGTGGCAGGGACTCCTGCCTGGAGGCCCTCAGAGCTGTTGTGTGAAACTCACAAAGTAAAGCCTGAGTTGTGTTGGAGACACCAAGGTTTTAGAGTTGCCAGAACCCTGAGATATATGCCAAGAAGACCTGTACACAGGGGTAGAACCAACCGAAGAATAAAAAAGTATGTCACAGGCAAATATCTAGAAGGGCAGAGCCACCTAAGCACTTTGGAATTGGACATGGAGCTAAAACAATTGGTATTTGCCCTACCAGGTTTCAACCTTTGTTTGTTCCATTGTTTTCTTTTCTATGTCCACATCCCTCCTTTTTGGATTGGTGAGGTACATTCTGTGCCACTATATGTTGGATGTGTGTAATTTTATTTTACAGGGAGTTACAATTAAGAGAATGCCATAAATCTCAGAAGAGACATTGAGTTTTAGGCTTTTAAAGAGTATTGAGACAGAAAGTCTATGAGGGTTTCTGAAGCTGGACTAAATATATTGTAATATGGTGACGAGATATGGGGGCCAGGGAATGGAATGTGGTGGTTGCCTAGCATTTGTAATGCTTAATCCTCAGTTTGTGACTGTGTTTGGGAGATCTGCCCTTGCTTGAAAAGTACCTCACTTGGGATAGGATTCGAGAATTTAAAGAGAGAGTATGCTCTCTCTGCTTGCAGCTCAAGAGGTGAGCTCTCACTTATTCCTGCTACCATGGTCAGTGTTTGCAGCAATGCCTCCCTGACATGTTAGAATCATAGAACCAAAATAAACCCTTCCTTCAATAAGTTGCTTTGGTAATGATGTCTTATCAGCAATGAATAACTAAGTAAAACAAAAGGGAACAAAACCTACTACTATATGCCCAATGTTCCAACTCTTCCAAGGTCTGCCTGAGATCTAGCTTCTGGCTAAAATGCCTTGGAGTACTTACATGACATGGCATGTCTAACTGCTGCAAACAAGTGAAGATGGAGATGACAAACCAGGGCTAGCAATCACCAAAATGATTCTACCCCTGAGCTCAAGTGTAAATTACTCAAATGTTACCTCACAACTGCTAGGTGACATCTTTCTAGTACCAAACACTCCATGTGGACTAAGAGAAATGATTATTTAATACAGAAACACAATACAGAGAGCAAACAAAATGAAGAATTAGTCAAGAATGTCCCATAAAAGTACAAGATACATCCCTAGAAAATAATCCTAATGAGCCAGAAGTAAATGACTTACCTGATGAAAAATTCACATACTCATAGACATTCACCTAGGTCAGGATAATAATGCAGCGACAAAGTGAACATTTAAGCAATGAGACAGAAAACTTCAAAAGTGTTGAACCAAAATGCAATAAATGAAATGAAAAACCCAGTAGAGGTGTTCCATAACAGACAAAATCAAACAGGAAAAGGGTACAGGGAATTCAAAGCCAGGATATTGGTAAATATTGAACCCAAAATGGTATTAAAAGATAAAAGAAAAACTAAAAGGTTTGTTGGACACCATTCACTAGAATGGTACATATATTTTGGGACTCTGTAAGTGAAAAAAGTTGTGAAGGGAGGGAGACAGAAGACAAACAGACACGGATAGGGGCAGAGAGATAGAGGAAAACACAAAGAGAGATAACCATAAGACTATCAACAGATTCCTCAGAAGAAAGTGTACAGACTATAAGGCAATGAGATGATAGATCCTAGGTGCTAGAAAAAAAGAAGAAAAATTCTGCCAACCCAAGTACTATACCCAACAAAACTATTCTTTAAGAATAAAGGTGAGGAGAATGTTTTTCCTAGAGAAATAAAAGCAGAAGGACTGCATCATGACTATGATCATGACTATATAAACTAAACCTCATAAGAAAATGTATATTTTACATGTAAAAGTAGAAATGGAAATTATTGAGATTAAAAAAGAACTCAAAACAGCAACTTGATAACTTAGGAAAGCCTAAAATGTGTTGATGAACATAAAGGAATTGGGAAAATGTAACTAACACACTAGAATAGTAGTAATCAAATCACTGGATTCTGATATCAAAGTTAAAAAGTATGCAATTAGACTGTTCTCCAAACATCCTCAGCATGTTGTATTTAGTTTTGCTCCTGTTGCAAACATAAAATACTCTGGCCAAAACAACTTGGAACAAAAGACTATCCTTTCAGATCACAATCCATCATTAAAGGAAGTCAGGGCAAGAGCCATGAAGGTATACTATTTGCTAGCTCGTTCTCTGCCTTGCTCTTTTGGACTCATATCTAGCCAGCTTTCTTATACAGCCCTGGGCCACCTATCAAGGGATGGTGCCATCTACAGTTGGCTAAAAAATTAAAAGAGCTTCAGGTTACTCATGTGTACAGTAAAGTTTGAGCAACATCACTATATGTCTGTATATGGCCTCTATTCCAGATTCATCGTTAGGCCTGCCACTGCATATGTCAGATGCATACACGTATCATGTATATATTCATTCTTGGTACATGTGCATGTGTGTGCATGCAAGTGTATGCCCATATATGCATCTGTGAGTGGAGGTCACCAATCATTGATTGTTGTCTACCTCAAGTGTTTTACACTTTACTTATTCATACTTTTTCTTTAAAATTTTGAGAATTTTATACATAAAAATTCTATTTACATCATTTCTGCTCCTCACTCCATCTTTTGGGTTTTCTCAGCTCTCTCTCAAACCCATGACCTCTTGTATAAATATTATTGTTACACACACACACACACACACACACACACACACACACACACCCTTCTGAGTTCATTTAGTATTGCACATTTATACATGTGTTCAGGGATGACCCCTCAGGACTGGATAACTTTTCTAGGGAATCTTTCCTGAAAAAAAAAAAACTGGCTCTCTCCCTCTCTCAGCAACCTTTGATTATCTGTAGCTCCTCATCAAAGGAGTGGAGCCCTGTGAGATTTCCAGCATGTATATTGGCATGCTGACTAGTGGTGCCATTATTCAGAACTTGTTTAGGAAGTCATTCCAAGATTTCATGGATGTGGTATCCCTGTTATGCATGTAAGACATGTAAGACTGCTGTGGGAAAAGCAGGTATTCTTGACTTGTAGCTTCATCTCTTTTTTGCAGTAGGGTGTCTCATTGAAGATGTGCTTCATAAACTTTACACCAGCAAGTTCAGTTGTGTATCTGCATACACACCATCTGGTTCCCCGCCCCCGCTGCAAACTCAGGTCTTCATGCTTGTGTGACAAGCACTTTTACAATTGAGCCATCTTTCTAACCCCCTTTTTCTTTCTTCATCTTATCTTTATTTTTTTTTCAATGAATTCTATTTTGGCTGTAGTTTTTCTCAAGCATTGTCCTTAGATTTGATTGATAGACACATAGCATATTAAATAAGTCTTGGTATGTTTGCAAGAAAAAGAAACCATATCAACTGATGAGGAAATCTACTGGACAAAAGAAGCTAGATATAAATGAATAAATGCTGTATGACTCCACCCACAGAAACTCAAAAACAAACAAAATGAGATAGTTGATGGAGGTCAGAATAGCTGTAACTTTGAGGATAAGAATGTCAGAATTTACTAGGAAACTGGAAATGTCTGTTTCCTGTTCTGCAAGATAGTTATATGTGTTTAGACATATGTAAAAACATAACATGCATGCATGCTTAAGATCATGGCTTTTTTTACCTTATATGAAGTTTACATCAATGAAAATATTTAAAAATGGCTTTAAATGATGACAAATGAATTAAAAGCTATAAATGATAAGGAGAGGGGAGAAAACCAAACCAAGAATAACCTTGCCCTTCATAAAATGTACAAGATCAAACTGAAACCTGCCAAAGGCAAGTCCTAGCAAATCCCACAGTAGCAAATATATTTGATTCATGTTAAATGTCAGTAAATTTTAAATTGACCAAAATGAAGAAGTGCAGATACCTACATTCCAAACAAACCTGCAGGCAATGGGCCACATTTGGGCTTAGAAGAAGAAACTGAACTAGCCCTCCTTCCTATTACTCTAGGGAAGAAGAAGAAGAAGAAGAAGAAGAAGAAGAAGAAGAAGAAGAAGAAGAAGAAGAAGAAGAAGAAGAAGAAGAAGAAGAAGAGGAGGAGGAGGAGGAGGAGGAGGAGGAGGAGGAGGAGGAGGAGGAGGAGGAGGAGGAGGAGGAGGAGGAGGAGGAGGAGGAGGAGGAGGAGGAGGAGGAGGAGGAGGAAGAAGAAGAGGAGGAGGAGGAAGAAGAAGAGGAAGAAGAAGAAGAAGAGGAGGAGGAGGAGGGGGAGGGGGAGGAGGGGGAGGAGGAGAGAGAGGAGGAGGAGGAGGGGGAGGAGGAGGATGGGGAGGAGGGGGGGAGGAGGAGGAGGAAGATTCCTAGAAGAATGGAAGAAGGTGGAAAAAAAGACAGCTAGGTTTCCTCCACATTCATCAAGAACCCTTCCTCTCTATATCTTAGGCTTGTCTGAGGGATAGGGAGAACAAAGCAGATTTAAAACAATTGAAAAATGAACGTAGTGGAGATCTAGCCTGTGAGTTCCAATGTCGAGGATCTGTAATAGTCAGTTACAACTTCTGGCCAAAAGTCATAGTCAGATAACTAAGAATTAGTGGACGGAGGTGGGGTTTTTTTTATTTAATTGTTCAAATTACTTGAGGGCTAGGGACATAGCTTAGTTGTTAGAACATATACCTAGCATGCACAAAGCCCTGAGGCCAATCACTACTACCACATAAACTAGGTATGGTGGTGCACAACTGTAAATCCCAACGTGTGGGAGGTGAGGGAGAGGGGTTAGGAGTTCAAGATCATAGTTGAGCTACATCGGAGTCAGAAGCTAGCATGGTCGCATGATAGTCTATTTAAAAAAATTAGCTAATGTATTACTTCATTTTAAAGCCACTGATCAACTGGGGAGCACTATGTAGACAAGCACGTCCTGCTCTCTGACAGGATGTAAACATGAAACATAAAATATGGAAAATGGGAAGCTACGTGTGCTCCTCTGAGTCCTGCATAAAGAATCAGAACATGAGTTAACAGCTCTACTTCTCAACACACTCATAGCAGGTACTGGAGGGGCAGTACATAGAGGGGCAGACACTGGAGGAGTTGAACAGGCAAGCTGCCACACCCACCAGCCCCAGTTCAGCTCCCTTGTCCTAGAAAAAGCATTGCTACAATACATTCACATTTCCCCACCAGGAGCCTACTGTCACTCTTTCTTCCCAACCTCGGTACAAATGAGATTTGTGAAGCAATTGTTGCATTTACTGGAGCTGAGAGGCTCCTTGCATTTCCATTCATCTCCTGCTTTCTGGGGTTCTGCATTCAGGCATACGGAAAGAAAAAGCTGGGAGAGCAGCGGGGTTTGGTCTGAAATCAGTACATGGAGTATCAGCCCACGTAGAAACAGATCTTTTTGTAAAGTTGAATGTGGCTGATAAAATAATAGATGGTCCTGCTGGGTGGAAGCTATGGGGATGCAGCTAATGGGACTCACACAGGTTCAAGGGACCAACCCAACAGTGGCAGCAAGAAATGGTGAAAAGCCAAGAGCTAAATGAGGTAAATTAACCCAAGAGGTAAGTGCATATCTACATTTGCACGTATCTACCTGTGACAACTGGGAATGTGTTGAGAGAAAAATGTAACCAACACACACACACACACACACACACACACACGCGCGCGCTATATTTAGCATCCTCTGTTGTAAGTTTGAGCATTGTCTAGCAGTACTTTTGGTACTATATTCCAGCCATACTCCCGCTGAGAAAACAGGTTCTCCAAGATAGAGGGGTGTGGATTCCATTAAAACCAAATCAACTGAATTGTTAAGCCATACAAATATTTCCATACAATTAGTAGCATAAGTATAATTTTTCTGAGTCATGTCACATAAATAAAACTGAAAACATACTGCTGAAGTGAATATGTTCATTTAGAGTTCCCAATCCATCGCTTCTTGGCCTTTTAACTGAGATCAAGTGTAGTGGAGTCCCCAATCCTCAACTTAGTGATTTCTAGCCTACTCACCATCTTGGAAGTACAAGACACATATTCCACAGCTAGAATGTATAAGGCAACCACAGCTGCTCTCCTGAAGGCCAAAACAATGGTGATTTTTTTTTTGGTAGATTTTTTTGGGTGGGGGGAGTGTTTTGTTTTGTTTTGTTTTAATCTTTTAGATCTCTTTCTCCCAAAAGAATGCAAGAATGTCTCTGCGGATTCAGAGACGACTGTGATGAGAAGAGCCTGCCACCATGTGCGGAATAGTCCATCTACAACACTTAAAGAATGTATGTGTGCAAGAGAGAGCATGGAGAACAGAGACAGAGAGAGCGTCAGACAGACAGAGACCAGAGAGGCAGAGAATCAAGAGGATACTTGCTTTAACAAGAAAGAGTGTCGTGTTTGCCGAAGTATAAATGAGAAACATGCCACCCTAATAGAGCCAAGCCTGTACATGTTCTGTCTTCCTTTGTTAGGATTTGTAATCACTTCCCCAAGCTGCTTTATTTTTACAGCAAATAGACTTAAGTAGAAAAAGCTGTGGTGCTGTTAATATAGCATCACGGGCTTGCTGTGCTAAAACCAAGGGCTGCCTCCTCCAGAGCCTGAAGGAAGGGAGGCTGCAGGGTAGCTTTCCTACCCCATGAAAAGTGCAGCTACTGACTTGAGCATATTCCAAGGTGGTCTGGGACATAGCACATGGCCCACATTGAGGGATGTAAATGCTGTCTTGCGTTTTTATAAACAATTACAATATTAGTAATCTACTCAGTTCTTTATCATGTTGATATTAGGTTCTGAGAGGTCAAGCATTGAAGCCTTTGAAGAGGGAAAAACCTTGAATGATCTAGCCATTCCTCACATGCCCCTAGCTCATGTGTCACAACTAATCCATATGCCAAAGGAGTTTGAATCTGTACAGACCTGAAGACTAGAGCATCGATGAGATGCCCTTGGCTTGCAGCAAAGGTCATGGGTTCCACTTAACATCCACCTTGAAGGTGTAGGAGTCATGAAGGACACTAGTGACCAAACTCAGAGCTTAGTCACTCCCCTCCCCTCACCTCCCTACAGGCATTGCTTTTAGGGCAGAAAATGGACCTGAACATGATAAAGTAATTTGTAGGGTTCAATTTCTTTATAAATATGTGCTGTCACTTTAGCCTGTTCTCTGCCATGGGACTGTATCTTCAACATGTACCATGATGGGGCTCAGGTTTGGCTGTGGGCACTCCTAAGTTTCTCTGATAGAATTGCTTTGGAATGAATAGCTTATCGTGCTATTCACTAAATGCTAAATTACAATCGGTTGTTTTCAATCCCTTCTATGTGCCATTTCACATATCCAATTAGGATTTTAAAATGGGATGACATATTACACTGCATATCCCTCCCACGTCCTCAAGAGAACCATACATAAAGTCCTCTTTAAAGACCCCTGCTCTCCCAATAGTCAAGAGGTAAATATAGGCAGATCTCTGTGAGTTCTAGGCAAGCCAGGGCTGCATAGTCCAACCCTCTCTTTAAATACAAACTAATAGAGTTAAAAGCACTGATTCGGAATCTTGAGGGCTTGCTTATAGAACTCCTCTTCCACAGTCCTGATGGAGAACAGCAAGAGACAGAGTTCATATGACCACTCGTTGGGGACTATGATGGTTTGAATATGCTTGGCTCAGGGAGTGTCACTATTAGGAGGTGTGGCCTTGTTGAAGTAGGTATGTCACTGTCGGTGTGGGCTTAAGATCCTCTTCCTAGCTGCCTGAAGGTCAGTTTTCCACTAGCAGCCTTCAGATAAAGATGTAGAACTCTCAGCTCTGCCTGCATCATGGCTGCCTAGATGCTACCGTGCTCCCACTTTGATGATAATGGACCAAACCTCTGAACCTGTAAGCCAGCCCAAATAAAATGTTGTCTTTTATAAGACTTGACTTGGTCACGGTGTCTGTTCACAGCAGTAAAGCCCTAACCAAGACAGGGACTTTATGATCATTTATGTCCTGTATTGAGAATTGTAATAAAAACATCAGGACAGAGTATACAGTAAATAAATCAATTTTCCTTTGATTCTTTGTTATGTATCTGTTTCTAAGACTACTTCCCGATTCTTTTCTGAAGTTGCATATTTTTTTTTCTTCAGAAAATTTTCCCTTGAGACGGTCTGCTGGAAATGAATTATGCAACGGGTAACCCAGCTGTGCACGTACTTCTCCAGGTAATATGGTCATCCACCACTTTAAGAAAACACAATACAAACAGATGAAGCAGTAAGCAGGTAATTATCTACTTTCAAATCTCCAAGAGAGAATTGCTATAGGCCCTCATATTGCACTTTTTTTTTTAAATGTTTTGGCTTTAGTTTGCCTGGAGCTCTTTGTAACAAAGGTATACTTATGAGAATCTCTCCTACAGTAGGATTTAGACTTAGAGCTAAGCTACACGGTCTATAACTGGCAGCATATTTGCATTTCAAAGCATTTTTAAAAAATTAACCCCATACTACAAACCTGTACAGAACAGCAATTAGGAAATGCAAGCCTAAAGAGACATCGTCCTCTGGGGACTGAAGCCTGGGGGAGACTCTCCCAGCCCTGGCCACTAATCCAGTTGGACTTCATCTGCATGTGAATGAATGACGTCAGGTCCTTCAACAGCTGTGACCCAGTGGGGTCACTGGCCAATCAAAGAATGCAGGCTGAGCCGGCCCTGGCCATTTGCTTGAAGATCTTATCAAGCTTTGGGCTTTTTTCCCATTAGAACTCTGCTTGCTCGGGCTCTCAATTCTCCTCTACTAACAAATGCCCAGAATAGGGGAAGGCTCACAAGGATCTTTTAATCCACTGGTTTTCAAAGTCGTTACATTTTTTTTTTGTTTTGTTCTGTTTTAATCTAGAAATCCTTCTCTTCAATTAAGATTTACAGGGGGTGGGGGAAGAAATTTAAGACAGAGGCATTTTGGATTTATCTGGTCATGAAGGGGGAAGCCAGCAGCCTACCTGTACAATGATTTATCTGTCCTCTCAGTAAGAACTTCAAGTTAGAAATTCTGTTCCTTTCATGAGCAAGTGGAAGCTCTAGAAGCCACACACATTCAGACTTTCCACGGAGAAGTTATCGACACTGGAGGCCAGAGGCTACTGCACAGCAGTGTTTATCGTGCTAGTCCTGTAGCCTTGCTGACTCCTATGAAGTGCTGGAGTGCCCTCCCATACTTGTGTTGGCCCAAATTCTCTCTAACTATGGAGAGAGAATGATTCTGGCTCCACCATGTTTTGAATCCAAGGCCTGGAGTCACCTGCCAGGGCTTAACTATTGAGAGTGCTCTGCTGGCCAGTGTGTGGACTTTCCTGCCAGCTACAATTGTTTTCTCCTCCCTCACCCACCTTGAACATGGTTTAATGATGTGGCCTCTGCTAATACAAACTAGCTTCTGCCCTGAGGGATTGCCTCGCCTTGTCCCATCCAATACTGCTGTCACGGTAGGAACATTGGCTCTACCATACAAGAGCAAAAGTTAGTTCTCACGAAGAAGTTATCCCCTTGATTCTGTGGTTGATGCAGCTCCCCTATGAGGTGATTTCCTCCCAACAATCCAGGCTGTACTGATCTTTCTCTTCTCTCAGAATGGTGTTATTTGCTTGGGGCATCTAAATTCTGAAAGTCATAATCACCATCGATGGTCCTGGTTACGCAGCCAGATGATCCTGGGTTTGAGTCTTTTACCACTGATGAGACTTTGTAAAGGACTCGTCGCTTTTCAAGAACAGGATTCTTCCCTTGCAAGGATTGTGGTAAACATTCTGTGCCGTACCGTACACAGAACTGGGCACCGTCTGACACTCAGGAAATGGTGCCACTGCTATGTCACCATGTCCTCACCATACATAATTAGGTAGAATAGAGTAAATTCCCCAGAGGAAAGTTTCATCTAGCTATCAGCAGGAGAGGAGTTAAGCACTCCAATTCTCAACTCTTTGCCCATAGCTTCTCATATTCTATAGACTTGAGTGGTAATGCCAGCCCAGTTGGGTAGAGAATGATAGCCTCCCCTCTTCTGAGCCAACGCCCCTGTTGGTGCGATCTTATTTCCCACTGATAGAAGGGTCAGCAAATATCCAGACCTTTTACAATGAGTTTTTACGAACAGTCTATCAAGTCTCCACTAGGACTATCATATTTAAGACAGCTGGGATCTTTTTTCTACTGACAGTTTGAGCTGTACAGTTGAAATCGTCTTTGACGAGAAAAAAACAGGCTCAAGTACAACGAAATCATAGACCGTCCATAGTGACCAATTTTCAAGCTTCAAAACCTATGTGAGTGCTTAATTATGTATGATACACAAAGAAGAATTTTCAGGGAAGCTTGGTGTAAATTTTTTGTCTTTTAAACTCGCTACTAAAAAAAAACCAGTTGAACAATTTAAAAAATCATAGCTATTAAGTCAAACTAAACCAAACACAGTGTTCTGATATGTTTGCCAAAACTTTCAAAGCACAGTTTGCTGAAACTATTAGTTTTTACAAAGTTATATATGTGTGGAGCATTTGTCAGACGCCTGCTCAAACTCTATCCACATGACTACTCTTTTAAATGATATATACAGATGTTAAATATATATATACTTTATAATATATGTTTCATAAATATATAAATATATGAAAAGTATATTTTATTGAAAATAGTTAAAAGCTAAATAAATTATAAATTCCATGTTGAGATTCTTTGTAAACAGATCAGATTCATGGATTCTTCTTAATAGAAAGCTTTCATGTGTCTCTAAGGAGAATTCTCAAGGAAAAGACTGACGGTGAATTCGTAGCTGGATTTCCTTTCTTTTTTATTTCAGATGAAACAATAATTACTCAATTAATCTCATTAATCTCATCAACAAGTAGTGGCTGGTTTCATTTCAGTTGCTCACTAATTATCAATGGGTAGATCTTCAGAGCCTTGGAAATGTTGTCCAATTGTGGCAAGCTACTAATGAAACAAGGCTTGCTTAATGAGGGAATAAGAGCAATTAGCTTGTCAGTGGTTCATTCTGACAGTCCCTGGAGAGATGCTACATTTAGGGGATCCGTATCACAGGAGCTATTGACCTTGAGACCTTCCGCCTCCTCTGTCACTGCTGTTTAATGGAAAGTCACTTATTTTTGTCAGGCTAATAGCTGGGGTAATAAAGTAGCCTATAGCTTCAGCTTGCTGGGCTCTGTTTTCCTATTGCTAAGTTTAGAAAGTTTAAAAATAGATGAATGGGTCTATTCTGGACATCATTAAAAGAGGAAACCCAAGGTGGGGCTAGACAGAGTCCTTTGGAGCCTGCTGACCACCAGGCTATCTGGAGCTCATTAGTCTACCAAGTCACCTCTGCCAGAGAAAAGTTTCTTGTGAATTTCTGAAGCAATATGAGTGAGCCCAGGCTGTTTGGTTTGAAAATTTGGTTTAAACCAGAAAGAGAGTACGGCTCTGAAGTAAGTTCTTTGGTTCCTTGGTTATTATCTTTAGAAAACAGTGAAGTCTGGGGTGGTGATCACCGGTCAGCCCTGTACTTAGGAATCTGGGGCAAGAGGCTCATGTGTACCAGGCCAGCCAGGGCTACATAGTAAGATATTGCCTCCAAACACATAAACCAAACAAAAGCAATTAGATAAGTTAATTCATTCATAGCCACCAGTTTGCTCCTGAGAAAGTAAGGTTAGGATAAGGATTGTTTATTATAAAAAAAAATTTGGGGGGGGGTTGGTTTATTATAAAAAAAAATCTTTGGCAATAAAACTCAGAATTCCTCAACAAGGTCACCCAAGAGTAATGTGACCATTCATATCTTGGACTTCCCATTCCAGCATATGGTCTGTGCAGAATCTACACTCTAGATGAAGACTGAGTGTGAGGAGACTGAGGACTTCCACTGAGACCACGGGTTTTTGCATATCCTGCTTTCATCTGAAAGACATGCAGGAAAGGGTGTGCCAGCATCCTGAAAGAGGAGATGTGTCACCCATCTGTTATCTGTCTCATGGTGTGTTATAGACCTTTACTCCCCACTCCTTCATATTTTCCCCTGGTAACACTGAAGAAAAGTTCTCTAATCGTAAGCCTTCAGAGACACAGAAGAACTAACAGGAAAATGAAGGAAAACTAGAAAGGGAGGCAGCTAAGCTAATCTTAGCCCAGAGCTTGACTGTCAACGATACTGGGATAACAATGTTGACCCACAACTAACTGTATCTTTCTTTCTGTATCCCCTCCTGACTTCTGTAGCAAGTCAGAGATTCAGAAGAGAGTATGGTGAGTGGGAGTCAACATCACTGTTCATCTTAAATTGATAAAGGTCACCTCAGGATTTACTATTATCCCAAGGCAAATTACCTCAATGTCTTAAAGAAATCAACAAATATAACACCATTGAATAGCATGTCAGAGAATGTGGTTGGTATGATAATGTGGTATGATAGGCAGGTTTCCTAAGAGGTCACCACAACATGACAGGAGCGATACCTTTGTCACATTTGTCCCATTGTCACTTCATGTGGAGGAATGTGAAGGGAATAAACAGAAAATGGCCTCTACTGATAGCCACAAAGTCAAGAGGCAGTAGTGGGCTTTACAGTTTCCCCTTCTTCTTATACTGAAAAGTCAAAGCCCTCTTCTTCCGAGGGAGCACAGCAAGGACAGGGTAATTGAACGGACAAGCTTTCCAAGTAGAATTCCCTCCTAACAGATGTTCCACATAAAGACTAGACTTTCTACATAGTTATATTCTCTCTGATTCATTAAGAAGTTGAGTACAATAAAATCAGAATTAAATCTTCATTAATTTAAAAATTAGGGCAATTAACGTTTTCATTGTCAATACACAAAGAACCTGGGAGGCTAATTATTAGTGTCAATAAGATTTTCAAGAGACTATTTTGATTTCCAGGAGAAAGCACTCATTTTAAAACACTTCAAAGTATCCACTCAAGTAAACAAAAGCCCATGCTAATTATAAAGACACATTTGGCTGTTTAAGTAGCTCATGTATACATGTGTTCTTACCACAGCAGCTGAATTTTGTATTAAACTAACACAGTGGTTTTAATTTTGCTTCTCAATATGCACATATTCTCCCAAGAGATTCAATCATGTTCTTATTAGTGAATAAAGGTTGTAAGGAAGAAGACTGATGGATTACCTGTGTTTTCCTGACCCTCTACCCCTACTCCATGCTAATATTTTTAGCATAAATGACTAATGCAGAAATTAATTAAATAGTTGAAGAAGTGATAAGATTTCCTGGTCATGGGATAATACTGTTTTAAACAGAAAGTGTGATCCTTTGAAGCTATTAACATTCATTGTCCTTCCCTCTCTTTGTTACCTAGATATGGCTATAACAGGTCCATCTTGTACTTTCTTTGAGTCTTGCTTGAACTCCCACACATTGAAGGTCCACTAGAATTCTGTGCTCCTGTGGTATTACAAATAGTGTCTTCAAGTGAGATAGCTAGCTATTCTACATGTCCCCTCTTCTCAAATATGAGCTGTATGATCCCACAGTATGTTGTCCTCAGGCAAATTCCCTCTCATTGACAGGAAACATGGCCATTGTCACATCCAAACACAAATTCTTACATCTACTGATCCTGAAGAAAATATGTACTTCTCCTCCTTGTGTTTTTAAGCGAATTCCACAGGAGTCTTCCGTTTAACTCATTTGCATGGTCCAGCTGGATAAGTCACTATTAAGGGTCGTCCTTGATGACCTACCTGAGCATACTGTAGACAGGGCACACACAGCTCCAGACAAACCATGGGAACCACAGGGAACAGATAAGAGATGGCTTCCCCGAACACGAGTTGCAGCAAACAAAATGACATGTTCTTGACTACTGTATCCCAGTCCATCCCTAGAATGCTTACAATAACCTGAGCACCTGACACTTCTACATGAACAGGGGTTTCCTGGTGACCTCAGCCTTGGAGTCTCTGACTCCCCTACTGGGGATGGTTACTCTCAAGGCCTCTGCATGTGTTCTCTCAGTAGCTACCTCATTCATTATACTCCTTGCCTTCGTTTTCATATCTGTCCTTTGACAGACAGTGGACATCTTGATGTCAGAGATAGTGCTGAGAACAATAGAAAGAAATGGGTGTCTGGTTATTTTACTTTCAATGATCGCACGGCTAGGGACAGAGCCAAAATTAGAATTCTATGCCTTTCCCTTGATCCGTATTTCCAAGCCTTTATAGTTATTACACTCAAACAAGATGTTTGTGAAGAAAGGCTGACATTTTCACATTTATTGCAGCAAAAGCCTTAGCTTGTAGATTAATGTAGAGAAAAACAAAGCAAAACAAAATGATTCTTCACTGAATAAATAGAGAAATCCCAGAATGTTCTACAAGTAAATTGTATCAGTGAAGTCGTGATACCTCAGGAAACTTTTCGACTTCGAAGCCAATATACTGGGTAAACATCAGTTATTTAGTGAATACTGAATAAGAGTCTGCCCACCCCAGTGATGGGGAAAGGAGTGTGGGGGAAACTAAGACACATCATCACCTTATGAGAAGATTCGGTCAAAAAGGAGAGTTGTGCCGTGCAACCCACACGCGTTTTTAACATTGGGTAAGTTGTGTCAATTATGCTCAGAAATGCCCACTGGTTTTATTCTTATTCCAGAGCCCTTATTTCTCTGGCTTGTAAAATGTCCACATCTTTTTCAGTCTTTTCTTCTAATACTTCAGTATTCCCAAGTTTCTGCCTCAGGCTGTAGTTGAACCATCTCTATCTGAAGCAACCTTCCCTCAGATGTCTAATCCCCTGTAGTTTAATCTCCCTGATCCTTCTGGTCTCTGTTCAAGTACCTTCTTGTCTAAAAACATGTTCCTATCCAGATTTTGCTATTCATCTCTAGGCATCTAACCCTGTACCTTGCTTCATTTCTTAAGTACTTATTAACTAGTATAGTGTATACATTTGTTTCTCTCTCTCTCTCTCTCTCCCTCTCTTCCTCTCTCTCTCCCTCTCTCTCTCTCTCTCTCTCTCCCTCCCTCTCTCCCTCCCTCCCTCTCTCTCAGACACACACACACAAATTATAAGATCTAAATTATCTCACAATTATGAAACCCCAACAGAAATTTGCTGTTTTCATAGTCAAAGCACAGTTGTTGAATGAATTAATGAGTGAGTGAAAGCATACATTCTACAGACTTCAATGAAAATATATTGAACCCAATTACACGACTATAACCAATTATTCTCTTATACTTCTCCAATAACAGCTCTTACTGGTGAGAACTGAATCCTGCCTGGTGTTTGTTTACTTTAGTACTGAGGCACACTGAATTGGATGTTGTAGAGGATACAAATGGTTAAAAGGAGATTCATACTGTAAGGAGATTATGGTCTAACAGGATATACAAAACATACACTTGCTCACCTAAATGGGACCAAATGGGCTTCTGAAGATACAACATGCCATCAAAGCCAGAAGAAAGAGAATTTTTGTGGGAAGGTCATAGAAGACTTAGAGAATGAACTCGAGTTTAACTTAGGCATTAAAGACCCACGAAAAAGGCAGTTGGCACAGGCAAAACTAAAGACAACAAAACCATGAGACCATAAGAGAGTTTCTAACCTTGCCCAGCACCAATAAGAAAGAGGAATAAAGGGGCTGGGGATTTAGCTCAGTGGTAGAGCGCTTACCTAGGAAGCGCAAGGCCCTGGGTTCGGTCCCCAGCTCCGAAAAAAAGAACCAAAAAAAAAAAAAAAAAAGAAAGAAAGAAAGAAAGAAAGAAAGAAAGAAAGGAAGAAAGAAAGAAAGAGGAATAAAGACAGAATGAACAAGTAAGATAAAGGGAGCCCATCAGTATGCTCAGTCACTGGACTGGGTAAAGAAGCGCTGTAAACCTGTACTCACACCCATCCTGGGTCTTCAAACTAGCCTATTAGAAAAACTGAAATATCAATCCCTCGTTCTCAGAGTTTTAACAAATAAAAGCAAACGTGCATACCTCAGCGACACCAGAAGTTCCACTACAGGCCATCACCATGAAGTTAATATTACGATAAAGTGAGCTGCGTAAGTTATAGTCTTGGTGACTGTAGAGTCCCCTCAAAATTCTGCCTCTGCTTTATTTATAAAGCTAAGGTGATATTCTAAGTCTCTTATTGTCATTTCATCAATATGCACAGCACCTTCAGCGGGCATCTATTCCAGCTCAAGATGCCATTTTCTTTTTTCCTGTTAAACACCAAATCCACAATTACTTCCACATAAAATAGCAAGGCATTAGGCTGAACTACATCAATAGTACCAGTGATTCCTGCTGCTTGAGGACATAACAATTAAAATCAGTCGATCTGGAATGAAGCAAACACATACAAATCCAGCCACTATTACCTCTATTATGTATATGGTTGTCTGAAAGGAAGGAAAAAAAACCCATAGCAACAACAACAACAAAAACCAGCCCACATATTTTGAAGTACAAAAGGCCACTTTAAGAATTGACTTTTTCAAAAATATATATACATTCATAATTGTAGCTGGGAAGGAGAGATTGGAGAGTCACCCAAATTTTATTTCATTTCACCACCATACATACTGATGCGTGTGCTCTCTTCGCACAGCTGTAGGAAGCAGAGCCCCCTCCACCCCAGTTTTATCAAATATTCCAGCAACTCAGCATCTCTCCAGGCTCTGTGTCTAGTTCTGTTGCTATTTCCACCACATCTACAGTCACTTCTACACCGATGCCTCCATTTCTTCTCCATCACCCATGAAAGTTCAAAATGACTTCTTCCGACCCCTTTTTAGTGTTAATATTTTGACCTCTTCTGATAAATCAAACAAACAAACAAACAAACAAAAACAAAAACTTTAACAGCACCTAGCATTCTTTCCAGAAGGTGTTCAGTTTTTCTTCCCATCAGCAGGATTGCTGTCTACACGGAGATGCGTGCCTTAAACACAAGGGTTTGAAAGGTCAAGTTTCTCCATGTGCATGAGTGGGAGTTAGATCCGAGACATGACAGCATCCCTGTCACTGCACATTTTCAGCTCTTGGGTGACCTCGTGCAGGGAATCCCTTTTCTGAGCAGTGAGTCTCAATACAGGGGTTAAATTCTTCAGTCAGTCCTGTGAGCAGCTGTGCAGGCTTTGGTGTTCATATGTAGAGAACAAGCAGAGTGGCCATAGTATAACAGTCAAGGGCCCCCCGGGGCTTGCAGAATAGAGCAGTGGCTTCAACTAAAAGTCGTTAACCTCTACGAGAGCTTCCTAGACCTTTGAAGCTTTGAAAGCAGACTTTGACTTATACCTACTTATGAAAGCCCCAGATGGTGTCTTCTTCCAGAGGAAGGCTATTTTGTCCACATGGAAAGATGGTTATTGTTTCGTTTTAGCCAGTCACCTTCCTTTGATCTTGGCTAGATCTTCCAGAAATGCATCAGTTCTAAATCATCTCTCACTGCCGCATCCCCACTCTCGCACTTTTGTGTTATCAAGATGGCTTCCTTCCCTAAAACTTGTCAACCAGTTTGTGTTACCTCCACACGTCTCTTCAGCAGATTCCTCACTTTTTAAAGGTTTTAGAAGCGAAACTAGGTAGGGTGTTGTTCTGCATTAGGCGTTGACTCATGGGAATATTATGGTGGCTCCCTTCCAGTCTACTGAGACTTTCCACCTCAGCAGTCAGGCTGGTTTGCCCTCTTCCCATTAGAATAAACTAGAATCAAACTTTTCTTCTTTGCTTTCACTGCCTGTCTCTCCATTGGTGCAGAGGTCCTGGCCTAGCTGTTCTTACTCTTTCCTTCCCAAGTTTATGTCTAACCTTGGATTTAAAGGCTAACTCTCTTCCTTGCACCTGGACACTTAAAGGCCACTTCAGGGTTGATCGATCTAATTCCAATATTATTGCATGCTAGGAAAAGGGAAATCTCAATAAAAGGGATACAGATGGAGAATAACCCGTTGATGGAGCAGGCAGAGCCCACATACAGCTTTGTGAAGTTTATCTTAAGTGGATGCAATCCATGGCCACTCCCAAATCATTAAAACCGTGACATCAAAGATCACAGGTCACCACAATAACCATGAAAAAGCTTGAAACATTACAAGACCTACCAAGTATGAAGAGCCAAAAAAGCCTTGAGTGGGTGTGCAAAAGGAGAGATGAAGTCCTGAGTGAATGTGGATCTTGAAACAGGCAGAGCCATGTCAAGGACCCCAATGGCTCAGAGCCATAGGAGCAAAAGCTTTACCCCAGTTCAACTCAGGCGATTGGCAAAACATTTCTCTGGTCTGTGTGCAAACGCAAACAGTGTGCACATATGATCGTTTACCAATGACTGACCAGTGTGTACAAGAATTAGTGACTGCATCTTCTTCTCCTGCATGACTACGGGCTGAGAATGCTTCGCTACAAAGATCTCCAGTTAAGGCAAACTCTTCCTCCCTGTGCCACACATACCAAATGGTTGTCACAGTTGGTGCACCTTCAATAGTGCAAGTGCAGCCCACCTTACCCCAGGGTTTTCTGCTTGTGTGTCTAGTCTTTCTTCACTCCCTCACCACCACAGTCAGGTTTCAAGAAACAAGCCTCCAAGGGTATGACACAGACACATGTGAGCACTGCTTCTGGGATAACAATGCCCACTTATTTGCTCACAGCAAAGTTGCCACAAACCTTCAATGTCTACCGAAAGCATGGGATATCTTGCCTATCAAATGTTGTATAATGAAGCACAATCAAAATGGGGTATGGCTGTATTTGAAAGCACTACCGCATAACGTATTCCATCAATACTGTTCTTTATCATTTATAATGTACTATCTAGCCATGGAAGGGATCTGAACAGTAGAATGTCACACTCGGAGTCTTTGCTTATAGTCAAATTATCTGAGAACTCTAGCAAAGTTGAATTTTTCCTTTAATGTGAAATCCCAAACTCAATTTCCTAGTCCCTATATGTCAATCACATGTATGATAACAATACTAACCTCATATATGTGTGTGTATATATATATATAAAACCATATATATGTATGTATGTATGTATGTATTCCAAAGATGGGACAACAAATTCAGCCCATTTCCTTCTTGTGTGTGGTCCATAAGCTGAGAATGTCTTTTTTTTTATATCTTTAAGATGATATGTGAAAAATTACAAAATTTTAGTGTGCATTCACAAAATAATATTAAACCACTGTCACCATCATCCTTTTGTGTATTGTCTATGGTAGCTGCCATTCTGTAAGAACAAAGTGAAGTACAGAGAGCATGTAACCTACAAAGCCATGCATTTTTACCATCTATCCCTTTACAGAAAATGCTGTTGACTCCTGGTGTATTAAACTGTACTAAGTATCTAGAGAGAGGGAGTCTCTCACAGCACCCAGCTTGGTGATTTCCACATTCAAAAGAGTCGTCGAATGTGTCTTGCATTTAACAGCGCTGTAAAACTTTTAGTATTCAAATGCATGCCACAAAATTCCTGCTTCTATATGCTAATAAATTTGAAAGCACTAATTTCCTTATATTTTTACAAAGCTTGACACTTACCTGGTTTGATATTTAGCATATGAATTCTACAAAAGATTTTTTTAACAAGAACTCTGTGCTGCAATGAGAATTTATCATACCCAAAAAGAGAAGTAATTTTGTAGTCTTTAAAAAATATGAAATCGATGTTCATGTTGAAATCTTGAAAATTACACTAATGTACCATTCAAACTTTAAATGTCAGTACAGAAAACTGTTAGTTTTCTGGTGCAAAAATAAATTAAAGATTAAAAAGTTCCAGTCCCTGGTGTTGCATCTCCTGAGAATAAATTCAGAACTCGTAGAACAGTAGACTTTAAAAACTTTTAAATTTGATATTCCCTTTACTAAGACAAACAGAATTTAACAATGTATCTTAGAAAGTGCATTATTGTGTATTTTGCTGAATGTAGGCAAATGTGTAAACATTGATTATGACTGGAGTGGATGCAGTGGAAGAAGATGGCTACCATGCTCTGAGCTAAATCCAACAATCTTATGACAGTGTGAATTATAAATCATATCACGGGCGTGAAATTTAAATGTGGCCCTACATGAACACTGTGGCACAGAGTTTTATAGCATATTAAGGGCCAAAAAATAATATTTTTTCTCCATCCTCTTTCCAAAAAAAATTCTTTTATTTTGTGGCCCTTGAGATTAAAACTTTCCACCCACAAAATCAGGTGCTGCATTCCTGCGACATTCCAGTATCTTCTTCTTTCTTGTTTTACAGCAAACATCACCATTTTTTCCGGGGGGGGGGGGTGGGAAGATATATCCCGAATTCTAGGACCCAGACAATAATGATTTTCCAGAGTTAAAGTGTTATGCAGCTTCTGCCCTGAGTCAACATATAAGGAATGTCCCCAGATCCAAGGCACATCCTTAATGGTGGAATTGGACACAACTATGGCAGAAACAGGGGCATCACCCTTCTAAGGGAGCAGAGACTGGTATATCCAGGGAATTCTGGGAGATTGGGCATAAACATGGAGGTTCTTCCAGAAAGAACTGGATGAGAAAGGGTCTGGGCTCTCCTTCATGTAGGGACTTGTCTGGGAAGGCCTTGGTCCAAAAAACACACTGAGGAAAGTGTGGGCAGAGACACAAATGACAGATTGGAGCCCGTCTCATGACACTGAAGCCTAGAGCCCTCAGAGCTTGGCCTCCAGAACCACAACAGACTCCAACAGACTTTCCACAGAGAAGGGAGGAAGTTGCTAGAACAAACACTGTCCTGAAACTTGCCCCAAAGCTGAACCTCATCAAACCCCAGTGTTTTTCTGAGGTTAGAAAAAAAAAAAAATCCTGGCTTAGCATTTTCAGGACAATATCTATTTGCCTTTTGTCTCCCACTTGCAGCCAGAAGTGGAAGTTCTAAAAACCCATTAAAAATTCTGGGTTTTATTTATTTCTTTACTATATTCTTTGCCTGTCCAAAACCAGAGAATGCTGGCATGGTTCAAGTTCATTCTCCTGAGATATCCGGATCAAAGTCCTTCAGAACTGCCTTGGCCAAGCATCTAGATTTTTCCATTCTTACCCAAACCAAGGCTTCAATCCCTTGCAATTTGTTCTCAAATGCACCCACCTTCTCAAGTGTCCTACAGCACTGCACGAGGCACCCTTGTGTCCTGAGACATTGCACACTGTGCTCTTGTATCCTGGGTCATTGCACACTGCACCCTTGTGTCTTGGGACATTCAACGTGGCACTCTTGTGTCTGTGCATTCAGAGCTCTCGTTGGCCTTATAAGGACAGCAAGCAATTGCACAGTGGAAGAAAAAGTACATACAAGCTTCTACCTCCACAGTGTCATCCAACAAAGAAAAAAAAAATTTCTAGCAACATAGTCTTCTCTACATACCTTGTGTAGAGTGAAAATCAAAGAGAGGTACCTTCAAGTACCCTCCTGTGTTGCTATTGCTGTCCTTTCCATATATCTAAGTATAAAATTCACTTGGTCCACATACAATCTAAAGGCAACCCATTTAAATCTAATGCTAATTTATTAAGAGGTGGATTCTGTTCCCTCTCTCTTTGATATCCCACTAGATATACACTGAAGATAGAACAAACTAGCCCTGTCAGATAGGTTATGTTTGTTAGGTAATCCAAAATGGACTTCTACGCCACCATAAATCACCATACATCACTCTTTTCACAAACCACATCCATCCTTTCAAAAAATTATTAAGAAGATAATACTTTCTTTGTAGGTGTCTTTGTTTTTAAAAACTAGTTTATTGATAGCAGATTTTCTTCCTAGTTTTCTTCATGTTGACTTATTTTCAATGGGATACACAGAAAACTAGAGTTCCCCTTAGCAAACAACCAAGTCACTGAGAATTCTTGTACTTTCCTAACGGGATCAGGAAAGCGTGTGAGAGTGACCCCTGAAAGGCTGCGTGATGACTTTACAGTCAAGCCCATCTTTGTTTTCAGCCTGTCCTCTGAGGGTGTTAGGGCATTTACTCAAACAGTCTGCATATTTCTGGCTAGTCTGTGCTTCAAATTTGAAGCAACATTCACTGTGATAATATTTTTCTAATGCCAAAAGGAAAAAAAAACATTATTCTGAGGAGGTAGATCAATAGTTAAGGTCGGGACCCCTACCTCAGTTTCCATGCTTTCAAGAACTCAGAAGGGATCCTTTTGCCTCAGAAGCCTCTGCCTGCTTCTTCCTTTCGTGTAATTCGCCTTTGTTCAGTTATTTTGTGCCACCCCCAGAGTGTTTTCAAATATATTTCAGCCCCCCAAGCAACCGCATTTCAGTTGATTGACTTCAGGGAGCTCTAATGCTGGCTGGGCATTTTGCTGCAACCCCATTTAGACTCGGCAGGAACAGCAGATTTAAAAGGCAGATTACGTTTTTAGCTTTTTAAAAACTGCTTTATTAGAGAGGCTAAAAGCCACAGAGGTGGTAAGCTGAGTTCTTTTGAAATACAAGCAACCTCATGACATCCAGGCAGCAGTTCCTCACCCATGGTGTTCCTCCTTTGGGTTTCAATGACAGCAGGGACCAGCTGCCCCCAAGGATTTTTCTTAAGGGTCCTTGTGGCTCCAACAACAGAATCCCTGAAAGCACCAAAGGAGGTTCACTTAAGGGTTGGAGACCTTTGAAAATCAGCTCACCCCTGGGCTTCTGGCAGGCCATTTTGTGTGAAAGGGTTGGTTATATACTGGTCTCCACTGAATTGCAGAAATGACCAAGGTAAAGAACCATGATGAGATTGTACAAAAAACAGTTGGAGTGGACGAATGCCTGCAGGCCCGTTTTCTAAGGCTGAGAATAAGTCTGAGAATATAGCTAAAAGAATGCTGGATGGATGGATGGATGGATGGATGAATGGCTGGCTGGATGGATGGATGGGTGGATGGATGGATGGATGGATGAACAAATTATTGCTCCATAGGCTTGTACTAAACTATGTGACATAGTGTATTGGGCTGTTCCCTTTTGCTCACTTTGGGCTCTGTTTGAACTGTCCCAGGTGCTGCTACCTAGAAAGTCTCTGACAAGAAAGAGATTTCTGTAGCATCAATATGATTCTGCATATAGAGATTTAGAGTGAATACTATCACATGTAGGGGATGTGTCTTAGAGAAGACTGCTGCGATTCACTCTGGACCTAGCTTACAGACTGAAGCAGTGTGGGCATAGACGCTGGATTCCCTCTCTTCTCACAGAGAACACCCATCACAAAACAACGCTATGCTAGGTTCAAAAGCAGACCTAATGTCCCTAGCAGTCTGTGGCACCCTGGATGAAACAAGGACAATTCCTAGGGATGTATACGGACCAATTTGGAAACCGATATGAACTCCCATGGGAGGGCCCAGCAAGACATGACAGAAACAAGTCGACTGATGGAACGTCAAGTTATCACGTGCAAGTCCAACCTGAACAGGGCATTGGGTACCCAGCCCCAGAAGATCTCACCCCTATATCAGCTTAATATCTATGCTATCAAAAATGTCAGCAGCAAATAAAAAATACGAATTTTTCATGGAATCTCTTGATTCTTAAGCGATAGACCCAAAGGTGGATTAGATGCTGTCTGGGCCAAACAAATGTGTTTATAGAAAAATAAAATTAAAATAGGCCCATCGGAGCTGGGGTGGCGGCTCAGTTGGTAAAACCATCACTTTATAAGCAGGAGGAGTTCCCAGAATTCGCATTAAAAATATTATTAATGAAATAAAACAAAATAAAGGCCAGGGTGCCGTGATACACACCTCTATTCCTTGTCTTAGTTGGCAACAAGATTCTTAGAGCTCACTGGCCAGCCAGACTACCCCAATTAGTAAGCTCTAGGCTGTTTAGAGATCCCGTTTAAAAACAAAATAAAATATAATAAAATATAATATAATGTAATGTAAAATAAAGGTATGTAAATGGTGTCCTGAAGCACAAGTTTGCTAAGGTGCGTGTGCGTGCGTACACACACACACACTACACACACACACACACACACACACACACACACACACACACACACTGGACTGTGGGTTCATGTAGCCCCAAAACTGTAAGCATTGAAGGAGGATTCCTCTTATCTTTTTTGAACTACCTTGCTAGCATACAGGATGCAGCCGGGGGGGAAAACAAAGAAAACCGTCTCACCAGGGCTCTAAGAGGGCATGTGACAAATTGCAGAAAATTATAGCCAACATTTGTGGTTGCTGGTCTTCCCCGAGTTACACACTAGCAAAGTCCTGGGGGAAAAAATAGCAAACTCCAAAGATCAAAGTTTCCGTGCTGCAGAGGGGACTTGCTTTTGTCTGGCGCCTCCTACCCCCAAGCAGTTTTTTGTCAATCACAAAGCAGTCCTTGCAAAGTTCAGGGCTGACATTGTCAGAGGCTAATGGCGCCTTTCCCTGCTTGCTCCGTTCCCTGTACTAGCCCTCTCAGACCTCCGGTTCCCTTCGGGCTGTTTACATACAATTTCCTTCTGGGTGGAACTTTGTTTTTCCTTTCCTCCTTTTGGGGCTGTTGATTTTTCTTAAAATAGGAGGTCATTTCAGGCAGAACTGTGTTTTCGCCCTTTCCTTCCTCTACGGCTGGAACTGTCTCGCCTTTGGACAGAAGGAAATTTCCACTTTGTTTACGAGGCTAGGTTCGTTTTCTTTGGATTTCCCCTTCACTTGCGGGGTTTGGAGTTTGGAGTTCCTCTGATTATCTAGGATCTTGAAAATCACTTGGAAGGTGGTTCTTCGGTTGATTTGTTTACATTAGTAACTCCGCTGTTTTAAAATGCGCCTCTAACTTACTCCCTTGTATCTTTCCAGTGGACCTAAGGGCCTACATGCACATCTCTGAGTTCTAACCTGTTACCTTGTCTTCCTCCCAGCCCTTAGCTTTTGTTGTCAATCTGGATCTTTTTTTCAGCCAGTACCTGAACCAATTCCAGCGTGAGTCATAGTCTTATACTTTTGGAATGGAAAAGCAATTTTCTCCTTTCTCTCTAAAACGCAGCCATATCCCATTCCTAGGATCAGCAGACGTGGTGGGATCTCTTTTTTGGATGCTATCCTCAGAGAAGGTAGGTCAAACCCTACGGAGAGTAGTGTCAATGTGCACCAAGGGGCAAATGATCTGATTGGACTTCATTCAGGGTTTCCTCAGGATCTGTGGAAGAATACATCCTAAAATAAGAATGTAAGATAGCACATTAGCTGAAAAGAAATATTTCCAAGCACGTGTTTTCCAAAGCTAAGTAGAATAATGAAGAATCTTAGAGGTAAATCTTAGGATGTCTTTAGTAAGTTTGAAACAAAAAGAATTATTAATTATGAAGTGGTTTCGTCAAGACCACTGCCAATATGTGGTTAGAGGACAGGGCCACAATCACAGAGACACTGAGTTAGACGGAACCAAATGACCAGATGTCTAGTGTTGACTGCTCAGTACAGTGTCATTTCGTCCCACTAACGTTTCCCAGGCGTTGGTACTGGATTGGAGGTGGGTGTGTGTTGTGGAGAAAGTGTACTGATAGAGAAAAAGGCAAAGATAAAGAAGAAGGCAGATAAAGACAGAACAGGAAGCAAGTCCCCCGGCACACTAGGAGTCTGGGTTTAGAACAAATGCAGGTTTGCTGCCTTGGTCCTGGCTGACTGGCTGTGGGTAAGTTCCTTCCTATGTCTACCCCTCAGATTTCTCATCTGTAAAATAAGAACAGTAACAGATCCTGTTTCAGAGAGTTAGTGAAAGGGAATGTGTTAGACACACTAACTAAGCTCTTGTCACAGCCAACAAGAAGTCTTTAAAGTGAGAATAGACATCAGGCCCTGCCTTTACTAGAACACTCGGAGAAGTGGGTCTCCTGACGGTCTTCATTTTGCCCATGAAAAAAATGAGGGATTCAGAGAAAATGAGCCATTTCTCCACGGCCTCAGAGCTAAGTAACCAGGCCAGGGTTTCTTCCCCAGAAAACTGGCATCAAGCCTGAGCCCTTAACCACTTTACAGTTTTGAACTTCATTTTAATATGGGGTGGGGTCTTCACTGGGCTTAGATTCAGTTCATCCTTAACTCACTTATTTGCTGTACATAACTGTGTGTATCATGCCATACATTGTTTTCAGCAGAGATGCTCAGAGACGGTCAGTCTGCTATACATAAAATATCCACATAGGCACATATGTGCCTAGACTTATATACACAGCAGGTGAGCTATAAACTAACACTTTAAGAATATTTTCCAGAGAGTAAAAGGAGAGAAGGGTTTCTAATACACATTTTCTTTAGGGTTAGACCAGAATTAGCCAGCTCAATCCTAATTGCCGCTGGGCCTGGTGATGCCTGCCTATGATCTCAGTACAGGGAAGGCTGAGACAGGAGGATTGGGAGCTCCAGCCAGGACTGAGCCACACAGTAAGACCCCCACATCAAAACCAAAACAACTAAAACAAAACAAAACTCATCCCACCTAGATTTCTGGGTAAGATCAAGTAAATACACGTGATTTCAGAAATCTCAGAGTTGCATAGCTTCCATTCCAAAAGGTAGGAATTGGGCCGGAGAGATGGCTCAGCGGTTAAGAGCAGTGACTGGTCTTCCAGAGATCCTGAGTTCAATTCCCAGCAACCACATGGTGGCTCACAACCATCTGTAATGAGATCTGACGCCCTCTTCTGGTGTGTTTGAAGACACTGTACTTATATATAATAAATAAATCTTAAAAAAAAAAAGGTAGGAATTGCTCTAATTGATTTAATTGATTCAGTGTCTAGAAGAGCAGGTTTTAAACTGTTAATGAAAAACCAAGAGATCAGTTTGTTTTGTTTTTGTTTCATCAGAGGGATGAGATTTGAAGAATCGGCTGAGCCATGAACCCATGGGATCAGAAACAGAAACGTAAAGCAGGCCCAGGAGTTTATCACAGTGATGGATGCTCGAGCCATCAGAAGGTAAGTTTTCAGGCTTATGACCACGTTCTAGTGCTCAAATGCTGCTTCTGTTTGCATTATATACTTGATGCCAGATTCCCTGGGACCTCATTTGGTTTACACAGAGAAACCACGTTAGCAGGACATACAAGTGACATGGGATGAATTGGTTTTGTGCAGAACACAGGCACAAGGATTCCACGACCTGACCTAGGTCACACAGCTGTTCACACGCCGAGTCAGGCTTATCGGCTGCCACTGCTTTTACCAAACTCGAGTCCACTGGCGTTTCCAATGATCCTGGTGTGTCACCTTACCTAAACCAAGGTTTTGCCAGAGCTTAGGAGCTAGCAATGGTGTTTATAGGAAAATACTCCAGAGCAAGAGGTGGCAGCCCATGGCTACTGCCATTCCAAACCACCCCCGAAGGTCCCAAAGCAGAGTTGGAAGAGAGGAGGTCACTGGCAGGGGAGGGAAAAACTTCCAAGTACAGAAACCCCAACACCCCCACAGCTGGCTCTGCGCATCCCAAGTTTTATTTGGTATTAATACCGACTGGCTCTTGACTCAAACTGGAGTGGTCGCACCCTGGCGCCACACCGAACCCTTCGGGTCTCATTCTTTGGTGGTTGAGTGAATTTAAGAATCATGTGAATGCTGCAGCGCTGATGTGAGAATTCAACACAAAAATAAATGTAGAAAGGCTTAACGTTTTAACTGACACGTGGGTGTTGGCTTTTTCTGTTTGTTTCACTTTTGTTGTGTCTGTTGTGCTGTTGAGAACTATACCTGAGGTCTTGCACATGCTAAAGGAGCTACATACACAGAAACTTCTCAGTGAATGCCACTGCCTTTGGTATTCTGGTTTGCTTTCCTGTTGCTATGATAAAACTTTCTGACCAAAGGCAACTTAAGGGAAGAAATGTCTTCCAGGTCACAAACCATAGAAGGGAAGTTGAGACAAAAACTCAAGTAGAACTGAAGCAGAAATCATGGAGGAATGCTACTTTCTTACTCAATCTATAGTTCACTCATAGGCTGATACCTTGCCAGGTTTTTATACAGCCTAGGTTCTCCTGTGTAGGGGATGGCACCACTCACAGTGGGCTAGGGCCTCATATGTCAAACAGGGATAAAGAAAATGCCTCACAGTCAGGCCCACATGCTAATGTGATCAGGACACTTTCTCAGTTGCTGGTCCTTCTTCCCACGTGGTTCTAGGTTGTGTCACATTAAGAATGAAAGCTAGTCAAGGCACACAGCTGGGATTTCAGCTAAACTGCAGAGAACAAGTTCACTACCACAATCCCAGACTCCATTTGCTTTTGTATTTGTATTGTTCATCTGTCTGAACTGCCTTTTCAGGGTTGATCCATTCACACCCTCCCTTCCTCTCTCTAGTCAAGCCTCTGCTCCAATGGTATTTTGAGAACCTTGCCTGGCCACCCAACATAAAACAAGATCCTTGTCAGTTTTTGTAGCTCTAAGCAGCTAGGTGTCACCCCACACTTTGGCAGGCAAAGCAGTCACACACAGTTTGACTTTTCATTTAATTCCTCATGGATTGCTTTCTCTACTACCACAAAGAAAGCTCCACGAGGGTAGGACTTTGCTATAGCTTACAACATTTTTTTCTAAAGAGCAGTCAGTGTCCTGTCTTGTTGCATTAATATTTCTATTAATGAGTAAAATACTATGAACAACTACATCTAATACATCAGCAAATGAAATCATAACATTTCTGAAAGTGACTTTAAATGTTCTCCATGAGATGAGACACTGTCATCATTTTATTTTGGAGGTAACAGTCTCCAGAAACTTCTATAGAGAGCACTGGGCTAAAATCACAGAATCTATTCCCCCAAAGTAAGCCAGGGAAGTAAGTGCTTCAGAACTGCTAAAGATCCTGGGAAGTTGAAAAGCTAACTAGGCACTCTGCTCATTCACTTCCAGCTACAGGACTGTGTCTCCTGTGGGGGTCATTAATCAATCCCATTAAGTTATAATTCCTCTCCACGCTAAGAAAACACAGTCCAAACAGAAGTAAGCATTTCCTGCACTTGCCACTTACCCCTAAATATGAAGGGTGGCTGTCTAAAAACTTCAGTCTTCCTGAGATTAGCTGGAGAAAGTCTGCACAATATCCACTGGATGTGTCCGGAAAGAGAACGTGCCAAGTGTGATGAAGGGCAAGAACAGGACTTGATTCTGACTGCTCACGTTCGGAGCCGTTTCGCAAGCTCAGATAAAGCAACGCAGAGCTACCCAGGATGACAAGACTGAAATAAAACAAATCATTTGCAATGTGATTTCCTGCCAAGCAGTGTGCTAAGCTGTCCACTGTGGATAGTTGTTAACTAACACAGAACAGACCTTGCGATCCTGAATGGCAAATCCCTTCATACGACAAATGACATTGTGTGGATATGAATGAACGGGGGCCAGAGGAAAGCCACGTGATATAATGGAATCACTGGCTCAAGGGTTGCAGCTGAGGAAGACAATGATGTACTTCATCAGAGAAGCGCAGCTTGATCTGGTATGATGGGCTGAAGGAGTAAGTGCCCTCTGGGACAGTCCAAGTCACATTCATTAAGGAGCTTCAAGCAATGCAGAGAGTGGCTTGCTTAAAGAACAACACAATCTGACCTTTAAAAAAAAAATGAGATAGCGTCTCATGCAGTCCAGTCTAGCCTCAGGTTTGCTGTGTAACCAAAGATGACCTTGAACCTCTGCTGCTCCTGCCTCCACCCCCTAAGTGCTGTCATTATGAGCACGGGAGACTCCATAGATTTATGCAGTGCTGGCAATCTAACTCAGGGCCCTGTGCACCATAGGCAAGCAACGTGCCGTTTAATATAATTTGTCGGGTGCCTGCTGTCTGCAGTGTTAGAGGCTGGAGGTTAAAGAGCCAAAGACTCACAAGACATTCCTGTCATTAAAGAAGAGCAAAGCATCCACTTAGATAAGCCCTCGTTTAATTTGGTCTTTGTAAGAATCTAGGAAGTAGAGAGGTTCTATATAGACATCATCTTAGAGCTAAGGAAGCTGAAGTTCAGAGTGGTGAGTGATGGGCCCAGATCGTCATATGAATGAAGCTCAATGTGGGCCTCACCACAAATCTTGGCTTTCACTGTGGCCTCGTCTTGCCAGTGGACCCACCTTGAGACAAAAGCCTCCTCTCACGTGTACTTTTGAGGTCTATTAATATCTACCCAGTAACTCTAAACTTTTCATCCCTTCATTATGTCATTAAGAACTCAATTTTACTTTTTGTCATAAAGACGCTGACCACGTGGAATGGAGAGATGGCTCAGTGGTTAAGACCACTTGCTGCTCTAGTAAGAGACCCAGGTTCGATCCCCAGCCCCACCTGGTGGCTCACAACCATCTGTAACCTCAGTTCTAGAGGATCCAAAAGGTAAAACATTCACAGGTGTAAAGCAAAATAAATTGATTAAATAAAAACATTTTTTAAATTTATTTAATACTTAATAATTATTCTTTGGTTTCCGGGCAAACATCCCCTTCCCCCCTCCCCTTCCTTATGGGTATTCCCCTCCCAACCCTCCCCCCATTGCCGCCCTCCCCCCAACAGTCTAGTTCACTGGGGTTCAGTCTTAGCAGGACCCAGGGCTTCCCCTTCCACTGGTGCTCTTACTAGGATATTCATTGCTACCTATGAGGTCAGAGTCCAGGGTCAGTCCATGTATAGTCTTTAGGTAGTGGCTTAGTCCCTGGAAGCTCTGGTTACTTGGCATTGTTGTACATATGGGGTCACGAGCCCCTTCAAGCTCTTCCAGTTCTTTCTCTGATTCCTTCAATGGGGGTCCTATTCTCAGTTCAGTGGTTTGCTGCTGGCATTCGCCTCTGTATTTGCTGTATTCTGAAAAATTTTTAAAAAAAAAAATTTTTTTTTAAAAAGACTCTGACCACGTGGCAAAGACTTTCACCCATAGAACAACTCAGGACTTAGATTCTAGACAGCTCTGAAATGCCCAAACAATTCAAGGTCCTTAAATTATAGTTCTTGGGTTTGGCACCCAGTCAGAACCAGTGTATCTGTCTACTGTCCTTGGGACATCGTGGAGGCCTTCCACCCCCATCCATTGCCTTCATCTGGCTTCCCTTTGTTAAGCACTTCCCATTCAAATTTTCTTCCCTGACATTTCAGTGTGTGCATGTTTATGGTGTGAAGTCAGAGAAAACTTTCAATTGTTATCCCCAGAAAAGCCACCTGCCTCTATTGAGATGACTTCTCACTGGCCTAGAGTTCCCAAGGCAGGCTACAGTGACAGGCCAGTGAGCTGAAGAGACTCCCCTGTTTCTACCTTCTTGGCTGTGGGATTACAAGAGCACAGCACTGGACTTTTATGTGTATTCTAGTATCAAACTCAGGTATAAGCTTGCAAGGCAAGCGCCTTACCCACTGTGATGGTTTGGATATGTGTGGATTAGGCTGTTGTAGTTTTCTACTGAGTTTAATCACAGGACATGGCCTTCCTAAGATCTCCTACTCCAGACATAATCCTTCTTACCTCCACTATGGAGGAGTAATTCAATTTCCCCATAATAATCTGGATCTATCGCTCCTCCTAACACTGTTATTCCTTTCTTAGCCTGTTGGTTTAAAGGCATTAGATGTCAAAATAACCAGGAGGAAGTCTGAGCTTCCAGTTCAATGTTCCTAGCAGGAACACTCCCTCCTCAGGAACCAAAACTTCTAGGCCAGCAGAACCTAGGGTGATGAAGCAAGTTCCAAGTAGATAAAAGCTCAAATCTAGACATGGTGGTAAATACCTTTCATCCCAGCATTCATTAGACTGAGTCATGCTGATCTCTGGGTTCATGGTCAATCTATACAACAAATTTCAGAACAGTCAAGCTTAGGTGGTGAAGGACTCGGGAAACAAAAAGTTGGTGATAATGTAATAGAACAAGTGGCCCATGTTTCAGCCCCAGCAAGCAGCAGAACTTGGCAGCTTCAGCCACATGGCTCTAGCTTTAAAGATGTAAGAATAGAAAGGACAACTGGGACAATTGATACTGGTCAGCTGGAGCTAAGAAATTAACAGAGATTAAGAGACCAGCATCACTGAAGTGAAATCATCTGGGAAGTGTTTTCTGAGAGCACAAAGAAGCTGTGTTCCAGAGATAGCCAAGGCTTTACCATGTGCTTCAGCAGGACTTGGTAATATGTAAGAACTACCCAGGTAGTTTAGTTACTTGTTTTGAAAGCATGAAGGGGTCATGGAGAGCAGCTGAGGCTTGGCACTGTGAGATGCATGGAAAGTCATTGGTGTATCCTCAGTTGCAGTTGATGGCCCAGGAATAAAGGAGTCATGCAAAGGAGTTGAGGCTTGGTATCATGAAGGGAGCCTATGAGAGCCTATTGGTGAAGCCTAGTATCATGGAAGACTACAGAGAATTGGAGAAGCCAGTACCATGGGATGATCACTAAGAACAGCAGCAGCAGTGGAATGGAGTCAACCAGAACATAGAATGTTATAGAGGGCAGAGCTGAAAATATGACCCAAGGCCTTTGGAGGAACCCAGAAGATCATGTGTGAATCCCAGACATTGGAACAAAAAATTGCGAAGCTGAAGTTGCCTTGGATAGTCCAAAATGTCAGAGACGGGATACCTGTTGAGGAAAGCTGTTAATAGGGATTGGAAACAGCCCAACAGAACAAAATTTGTTTCTACTGAATACCAAATCTGCCAACAGCAGTCAAAAAGCATGAAAGGAGTTGGAAATCTGAAGAGTACTTTGACATCAGACAAAGCTTGAGGGCGGAAGACTTGACTTGCTGACTTGCTGAAGCGAACAGAGTACTTTCTGCATCAGAGATGCAGAGCGTGGAGTTTGTCCTGCTGGCTTTTGACCAGTATTTCCTCACTATAATGTTTTGGAATAGTAATGTATATCCTGTGATCTGCTTTTTGATTTTGATTTTGTAGGGGATTACAGTTAAGTAATTGAATGAATCTCAAAGAGACTTTGAACTTTGGACTTTTAACATTATTGAGATTGTTATAGACTTTTGAAGTTGAACTAAATGAATTTTGTATTATGCTATGGCTAGGAATGCCCCCCTATAGACTCATATGTTTGGACAAGCCTATGGGAGCCAGGGAGTGGAATGTGGTGGCTTGAATACACTTGGCCCAGTGAGTGAAACTATTAGGAGGTGTGACCTTGTTGGAGTAAGTGTATCACTGTGAAGGTGGGCTTTGAGACCCTCCTCCTAGCTGCCTGGGAGACAGTGTTTGCTGGCTGCAGTCCAATAAAGATGCAGAATTCTCAGTTCCAGCACCATGTCCGCTTGGATGCTGCCATGTTTCCTGCCATGATGGTAATGGACTGAACCTCTGAACCTATAAGGCAGCCCTAATTAAATGTTGTCCAAAGCACACACACACCATAAGAGATGCCTGGGTTGTGGTGTCTCTTCTCAGCAATGGAAACTCTAACTAAGATACACTCACTGAACCAACTCCCAGCCTCTCTCCTGACATTTCTAGTCCTTAGAGGTATTTACTTCTTTACATGGTGGTCAAGGTGATTCTTCAGCTTCTCCCTCTATTCTAACAAAATGTCCTGTTTCTTACCTTAAATTCTTGTACATATGTATTTTTATATCACCTCTGAACTTAAAAGACCCTTGGAAACAAAAGTCTACAACCATATATGTAAACTCACCAGCATAAATTCCTGAACTTAATAAATATTCAGACGGTTAGACTAAGAGATCTTCGATTTCCATCCCTCCCTGTGGAGAATTTCTGCCTACTCTTACCTCCCCAGGATCTTTTCTTACCTGTACCTTGGCATTATTTCTTTAGTACCATATTTGGAAGTGTTTTTCTGCCACAAGTGAAGCCTCACAACGTCTTCAGTTCATTCAGCAGTGTCATTGGTGATCCAACTAAGATGGTGATAGATAAGATGGTGATAGATGAGGTAAACTTGGCAGCTGATGCTTGAGGGAGGAAGACTTGCCTGGCTGACTTGCTGAAGCTAACAGATGCTTATCCTCAGTCCTGAGTCTTCACATCTACTGTCAAATTGGGGGTGTTACACCAACATACTAGAGGGGGGGGATCAAATCAGAGGAAGCATCAGATTGCGAAATTACCTTATTTTCACCTAGAAATTAGGCCAAAACTTAGTACAGTGTCACCTGCCCAGACATAAAGCTCCTCAGTAAAGGATCCAGGCATCCCTCCTAGACTTCTGAAGTAATTTTTATTTTGCCTTCATTACCCAGAATAAACTATCTAGACTAAAGAGAAACTCATATTTCAGGTCCTTCTTTTACTAAGTTGCAAGCTCTCCTTCTGCTCTCAGATCTGTCGAGAGCATTGGACCTCACTAAGTGATGTGTCAATCACACTGGCTCCAAGGGATCACCATCAAAAGAGAGGGACCATGTCTAGCTCCCATGGAAGTACTACTCTCCTGCTTAGGCAAACCCATAAATGTGTCAGCCCAGAGTCCTCTGACATCTGGTAAAAGTAAAGGATCACACCCAGACTTATATAGGTTGAAACTGGTGAGCCTCTTGTGGGTCAGATAACATTACATTTGCCCAAGCATAAACTGATTATTAGAAATAAAACCATTTTACTGGAATCCTTTGTGGCCATGTCCCTCATTGGCTTCCTTTAATTAAAAATGAAATTTTTTCATGTGATATATTTTGATCACTGTTTCCCCTTTCTCATCTCTTTCCAAATCATCCCTATCCATCCAGTTGTATTCATTCCCCGCCCCCCCCAGTCTCCTCTCTCTCATTTTACAAAGTAAACAGACAGATAAAAGAAAAACAAACAAACCAGAATAAAACAAAACAAACAGAAGGGGAAAAAAAAAGAAAAATCATCCAAAGCACACACACACCATAAAAACACAAAATTGGAAACCACAATATTATAAGCAAAAAATCAGTAAGTTTTTTTTTAAATAATGTTCAAACAATGCAGCATGAGACAAAAATAAAAAGAAATAAAAATTTCAAAAAAAAAAAATTCCATTGAGTTCGTTTGATGTGGTCATCCGCGCTGGGCATAGGGCCTGCCATTCAGTTGGTTTACTTTCCCAGGGAGACTTCTTTGGAGAAAACTAGTTTTTCTTTGCGAGCAGTTTGCTATTGGAGTTAGCGTCTGGATTAGGGATGAGAGTCATGTCCACTTCCCCCTTTCAGCTCTAGGACCCCATCCGGCTTGGACCTGGGCGGGTCCTGTGTGTGCTGCTGCCAGTCTCCGTGAGCTCATACGTCTGTCTATCCTGTTGGGTCTAGAAGGCTGGGTTTCCTTGGTGGTCCCCTTTGGCTCTTAGACTCTCTCAGCCTCTTGTGCAGCAGGGTACCCTGAGCCCTGAGGGGAGGATCTGATGGAGTGGTCCAGCTGGCGATCTCTGCGTTTGCTCCCATCTCCTGCAGCAGGATGGCTTCGACCTCTCTAGTTTGTCCTTCTACTTTCAATTTTCTGTTTTGCTTTTGTCTGCATTCCTTTTATCTCATATTTATTTGCTATAAGACGAATATTTTATACTATATTATAGTATAGCATTTGAAAGAATTCACAGGTATAAAGTCATTTTTTAAAAAACAAAACAAACAAAAAGGACAAATACACTCCAGTCACACTGTCACTTGCCTAAGCCTGAGTTGTACAGAAAGACCCTGCCAAAAAATAAGGTGGCCTTGTTTTTGAAACAAAGACAAGTTAAATAAATTCAATGTACAGAAACAAGTTAGACTAGAAAAGTCCTCCATTTGAAATGAGAAGACTAGGGTTCAAACCCAGCCTCTCATCTGTTCTAGAAATGACTTTGCCAATGGCTGTGTTTCTGGAGTTTTTGTGTATATTCGTAGAACTATAGACCTCTACAGCAGGGAGGAACCTGAGTGAGGAACCCTCAGTGTGACATCAGTCTAGACCCTACCTAAAGGTTGCTCTGGATCGTGACGAGAGCCAGTCATATCAATAGTCTCTCTCCTGTCTTATAGGGTGTAGAACTAGAGTTTTAAAAAGGTTACTCATTGTCAGAGTCCGGATGTGCAGGGCCGGACGTGCCTGAGGGAGAGCCAGAGATAGGACTTGCCAAACCAGCTATCAGCCCCAAGGACATTGACCATCTATAGCCACCCCCTCCCCTTCCTTTACCCCCCTGAGTGAGATGAGCCACCCTACCTGCCTGCCGAGCTGCTAGAGAGCACGTACACCTTGCTGATGTAATTTCGAGACGAAAGTAACTGTGCACCATTTGAATTGACCAATCATGTGTAACCGCGCGAATGCCCCTATATAAACCCCCGAGTTTGGAAGCTCGGGGTCGATTCCTCTGTCTCCTGTGTGGGATACGTGTCGACCCGGGATCCCGCTAAGACCCGGGATCTCGTTAATAAAAGCTACCTCCTGCTGTTACATCAAGATGGCTACTCGTGATTCCTGGGGGCACCCCATCCCACGATTGGAGTGAGAGACGCGGCTCCTCGTTTACGCTCTTTCAAGGGCAGGCGTCATTTCTGATCATGGCACATTCTAAACGTAAACTGATTTTATGAGCCAAATGTAACCGGGAGGATATTGTAGGCTGTCTTTCCCTACTGCTTACATCTATACCTTTTAAGATCTTCTTAGGGTTTTTATTTGAGGGAAGTACATTAAATACTTCTTCAATACAAACAATAGTGCACTTAAGAAGCAGAACAACCCGGGACTTCCTCCAGAGAAAAACACTGAAGAGCATGAGGCGAGAGCTTCCTTAGCTTCTAGAAGATAAAAGAGTAAAAGGAGAGACAGAGGGAGGGAGGGAGGAATGAAGGGAGGGAGGGAGGGAGGGAGGGAGGGATGGAGGGAGGGAGGGAGGGAGGGAAGGAGGGAGGGAAGAAGAGAGGGAGGGAGGGAGGAAAGAAGAGAGAGAGGGAGGGAGAGAGGAAGGCAGGGAGGGAGGGAGGGAAGAAGGAAGGGAGAGGGAGGGAGGAAGGAAGGGAGGGAAGAAGGAAGGCTGAAACAACTCAAACTAAAATTGAACATTACAGCATCAAGAAGGTTCTGTTGGTTCTAGGGGCATGGGTTATTATTTATTTATTTATTTTTCCTTGTCTTCTGGCGCTCAAAGTGGCATCCAGAACAACTCTATTTTTAACTAGGAAAAAAAAAAAAAAAAAAGCAAAGCGAGTGTTTAAAATCCAATTAAAAGCAACGCTGAGATGAAGATGTATCTACAAGATATGACCATAATCCGCACGTCCTTTCTGCCTTCGCTTCCACATGGGCCTTCTGACAATGCACCTCTGGAACTCTACCTCCCTCTCTCATGGTGTGGTAAACATTTTCTGTTCCTTTAAATGGCCACCAACTACCTCACCAGGCTACTGGGTGCTCATGTAACTAACTCTTCCCCGAACCTTAGACATTTGAAACTCCCATTAAACTTGGATGTTCATCTCTTTGTTTATTTGTTTAACAGCACCTCTAGTTTTCATGTCAGAATTCCCTGCGCCCCGATTTTTGTGGTCATTTCTTTTGTGTGGAGCATAAAACAGATCAGCAAAACAGAGCTGCAGGAGACAGAGCGGCAGCTGGCCCTGTGGGGAAGGGGGAGGGGAGGCCAAAACCAAACCAAACAGACACTCTCTAGCCTATGCCCTCAGGTCCTGGACTGATTCACTGACGCTTTAATTTGGATTTACTTCAGCCACCTTCTCTAACTCTGTATCCTAGTGGTAGGGTGGACATAGAAAAAATATCTGCAAAGATTCCTAGGTTGACTGTAATTGTGTGTTTGTGTATGTTTGTTTACAGAAAAACTTAGAGGCAGCTAGAAGGGTTCTAAAGGACTTGGGAGGTCCACTTGTTTTCTGTTTCCGTGCTCTGTTCTTAGGATATTTCTGTCAGTGAAGGGATTTTCCTTTTATTCCTCAAAGTCTTACCTCATATTGAAGCTATATTTTTAAAAAACTTTTTTTCTCTCTCATTTATATAGAAATCAGACTGACATGCACCACAACATACCAGCACTCTGGGTTATTACAAACATTTCATTTTTATCTTGTTCTATCTCTTGTGTAATTATAACCTGGAGGAGGCTTGCTTCTTCAAACTCCCGAGGTCACTAACCAGTCTTCTTTTCTGGATTGGATCTGATTGTATTAATCAACTCAGAAGCAGCAGCAATGGAAAAGCTTAGCGTTGAAGGCTCTGAGGGGAAGGGCTTTACATTGTGCATAGGAAGAAAACAAGACAGCAAATGTGAACTGTAGTTGTTCCCCACAACAGAAAATCACTCTGCTGAGATGTTTGTCAGAGATGACAAGCATGTGTCATTGGTTTCATTGTTGATTTGTCTGTTTGTTTTAGTACGTACTGTATATAAAATTTCTGAGTTCTGTGCTGTGGCAAGGAAGCATTTTGACGAGGAGAGGAGAGGAGCCCTGTCTCTAGCAAGTGCAGGGCTTCACACCCTTCTGGAACTTTACAGCTGACAAACTTCCCATATGTTACTGTTGCAGCATCTCAGTGACCGGGGTAGGAGCAGGGATAATGTTCTGTTTTTATGGTAATGAAAAAGACCCATCACCAGAAAATCCTAGCTCGCATGGACACATTCCCATCCCTAGTCCAACCCTGCCAACTCTCAGCTGGAAATGAGGATCTTCACCAAGTGGTCCTTTACTTGGTGCATGTTCTGCAGTTTCCAGCTGTACTTTACTTTCATGAGTTTTATTAAAAAGACCTCCCAGGTAGCTGTCAGATGGGAGCTTCCCACACTGTTGCCTGGCAGTGGCCTTCCCTAGGTGCCCATATTTCCTCTCTTCGCTCTGCCAAAGTCTACATTCCTTTCCCTGTTCCCATACACGGTCTGACCCCAGGCCAAGGTGGCATCTTTCTCGGTCCCTCTGAGGTCAAAGCTGGTGCTGCCCTGTAGATTCTTTGGTAGTGGGCATCTGGGGACAACTGTGCCTGAGCCATCCAGCAGGAGCCCCCTACACCTTACTCCATAATGGTCCAGTGTTCCTCTGCTCACTGGGAAAAGACCCACCCGACCCTGCGTGGGCGGCCCAGACCTTCCCACCGAGTGTGTGAATTGGGGCCCTTAACCAAAACAGGATGGCGGTTACATGTTGGAGATAATTGACCACCATTTTACACACACACACACACACACACACACACACACACACACACACACTGTGTGTGTGCTTCATTCAGTCAAAGGTGTCAGGATCCCATCTAAAGGTTGTTGTTTGGATTCTAGAACCAGAAAATGTGAATGTTACTTTGTATTTTCTTTTTTTTTACTATATTGCTATTAAAAGACATGAGGGGTGAGCCCAATTGTAAAAAAAGAGAGAGAGAGAGAGAGAGAGAGAGAGAGAGAGAGAGAGAGAGAGAGAGAGAGAGAGAGAGATTTGCATCTAATTAAAGAAGAAAGAAAGAAAAACTCTTTACCAAATGTCTGGAGTCCTTATGGAAACCTGTGAACCACAGTGAGGAAGGACGACCTTACCAGATGGGCAAGGCTAGAGTACAACAGCGCCGTCTACTGGACAAATCCTTAGCTCACTGGCTACATTCCATCCAATGGCAGTGAGGAAAACATGGCTGACACTGGACCAAGGAGCAGGAAGAAAGCCTTGGAGGACTGACCCTTTCCAAATACAGAACATCCGGTGAGAAACAACAGCTATTGGCCATCGTTTCCAGAAGTACAGACTACAGGGTTGCTTTGATAAAAGAAATACTCCCCCCAACAACCCAACCACTTTAACCTGTCTACTGTCAGATCTTTGAAGCTGCCCCTCTGCATTTACTGAACACCTCCTCGCCTCGCCACCCATGCACTCATTCCTTTATTCATTTGCTCAGCAGCAAGCCCTGTGCACAGCATGTTGGTGAGGCTAAGCGAGACCGGGATTAGTCACTGGTTGGGCTTCTAAAACTGAGTCTAGTCTGGAACCTGATTCCTAGCCTTCAGCAACTTCCTTTTGTTGCTAATTTTTCCTCTCCGGTTCTCTGTGCTCTGCTCAAAGGTAAGCAGGGTGTTAGGCTGTGTAAAAGAACCAGGCTACATATTAACTTCATATTGGATTTCTTCTCCCATGTAAACTCAAATCCTTGAAATCTTAAAACTGCTATTCAAGAACCATTCTAGCCAAGCAGGAATAGCCGTGCATGCTTGTAACTCCAGCCCATAGAAGACAGGACTGAAGCTGAAGAATTGTGAACTACAGGCCAGCCTGAGGTGTGTCACAAGACTATGTCAAAACAAGCAACAGTAGCAAAAAAAAGCAAAGAATGATTCAAATACCAAAATCTTTTAGTGCTTTCCAAATGGCTAAGTGGGGGACAAAAGAAAATGTGTCCTTCCCCCCAGCCATCAAAGTCAACAGCTGCAGTTCTAAATGACCAACAGGGTAGAGAACAAAGAAAGCTTGACTTTCATTAGGCATCAGTATTTCATGTTAACATACAATTTTAAAATTCCCATTACTGAGGTGGGGAGATGGTGCGACAAGTAAAATGCTCACACAAAAGCATGAAGAGCTGAGTTTGGATGCCCAGAATCCATGGAAAATGAAGTGTGGCACTGCTCATTTGTAATGTTCGTGCTCCTGGGTGAGACAGGAGACAGAGACAGGAGAATGCCCAGAAATTCACAAGCAACTAGCCCAGCATGCAGAGCAACAAACAAACAAGAGAGCATGCCTCAAACACCATGAAAGGTGGGAACCAGTGCTAGACACTGTCCTCGGACCTCCAGAGGCACGGACACTCACACACACGTACAGGTACACGCACTGTAAATACACATACACATCATAGACACATGTAAGCACACCCCGAATGAAAATTAACACTGAAGAATGAATGAATGAGTGAATGAGTATGTATAAAATGTATAGTCTAGTCTTTAAAATTGAGTAGACCACAGATACCATGAGAAAGAAAAAATAATAATTTTAAGAAAACAAGATGCCTCTCTACATATATTAGAGGAAAATAAAAGTCCACTCCACACGTATTCATCGTTAATAGATGATATTAAAGTATGACAGACACTAACTACCCAGGGTGTCTTGACACTCAGGTGAAGCAGTAACCAAGCACAGCCTCAGTTTCTTACTTCTCTTATGTAAATGAAGTCTAACCAACCTCAGAGTCTGACTGTCTCAGACTTGAGGCTGAGGAAACAAAGAGGTACAAGGGCATCGAGAGACTGCATGGTGGACAGAATACACTGAAACATGCTTTGTTGGAAAATGCCGTAATGCCTGTCTAATACCTTGTATATTACATTTCAAGTAAACAAATTTATTGACAATGAAAAGTCTGCCCAAGAGGCGTGGCATGATGGTACACACTTGTGATCTCAGCATTCGGAAAAAGACAGCTGGGAGCTCACAGGTTCTGGGCTAGCCTTGACTACACAAGAAGCCTGTGTCTCAGGGGTTTTTTGTTGCTATTTTATTTGATTTGGTTTGGTTTGGTTTTTTGGCTTGCTTGTTTTTTTGGTTTTTTTTTGTTTTGTTTTGTTTTGTTTTTTTTCCATTCTAGGTAAACTGAGCTTATGCTCTTTTTCTTAGCCTTATCTTGGTAGTTGAAACATACTAATCAGGAAAAAAATAATGTAACTTGGGAAAGTATGGTCTTTTCCCAGCAACACAAGACTTCTGGCTGTAACTTACGCTCTCTGGTTGCAGTGTAAAGCTGTGCTCCGATGCCGGCCGAGGGTAGAAGGAGATGGAAGAGAGACAGGGAGCAACAATTACTAGGACAGCAATCACAACAGTGCTAGAGCGGCCAATCCGACTTCCGTTTATAATCATTTCTCCATCATAAACAACTGAACATTGCACTGACAGGTTGTCTCCCACGAGCCATGGGCTCTCCAGCTTTTTACTGAACAGGTGACCAGGACACAACGATCCAACGCCTCAGAGTCACGAGGCAGCTTCAAGGGCTCTATCTCTTGTCTCTTCTATTTCTTCCACAGAGAATTATGGGCGAGTTGAACGTTTGCGGGTGGCTATTAATTAATGCCTGTGCCGACTTCCTTTATTAAAAGAATCACACAGTCAAGCGGTAACCGAAAGGTCTTGGCTTACGTCTCTAGCTTGGGAAGGGATGTGGAATCTTAAGGAAATGACAGCAGATCTTTTAAGAAATGAGAAACAGTTGTCCTCGTCCCTCCATTCCTTTATTTTATTCTGTGGAGGAAGACTCCGTGAAGGTTCTGCTCCTGCCTGGCCCAGGATTAGTTTCCTTATGGGCTGCGCTGTCTGTCCCAGAGGGTAGGAATTCTCTCATCTGCGGTGACTCCTGTCCTCTGCTGTAACTTTCTGGAGATCAAAGGGCCTCTCCCCGTGCTGTCACCAGGAATGACAGGCCAGCACTGTGCAGCACAGCAGATCAACTCATACTACAAAAACTAATAGGACCTCTTCCTTAACTGGTTGAGCAAAATCAAAGAGATGTTCTTGAAGAACTTAATTTCACCCTGCAGGAGAAAGTTTTTCTTGGGCCCCTGGTAAATTAAAATTAGGCTCTGGTATAATTGCTTCAGGGTTAGCCATTTTACGACTATATCGATTTTCTTCCTAGTGTGCCTGCTTCTTATCACTATTTAAAAATAGATGTTATGTGAATGTATTAAAAAAACTTAAAATGAAAGGAGAAAAGGAATGATTCTCAGTTAATGTGAATAACAGACTTATAGTTTTCCAAGAGGCTGAGGCAGGAGGATTGAAAATTGAAGGTTAGCCTGACTGCATAGCGAATTCCAAGCCAGCCTGGGCTACGTAGCAAGATCCTGTCACCAAAAAATATAAATAAATAGAAATAGAAAAAAATAAGTAAAGAATAAATAACATTAAGTAATTAATAACATAGCCATGAATGAGCCTTAGCTACTACTCCACCTAGGAGTAGTGCTGCTCCATCAAATTGCAGGACCGGGTGACTGGTTTTCTTCAGCTCATCCTTATTCCTTTAAGACCAGCCCGTCTGAGGCCTCATCAACAAAACCCATGCGTTTTAAAGCTTTCAGTTTTTACACAGGACCTGGTTCTACTTTGCTTTGTGGAAGAAACCAAACCCTCTGAGGCTTTTTGTTTTGCCTAATACAGATTAAACCATTATTAATTTTTAAGTGTAGCCAAGTAGGGATGACTCGTGCCTTTAATTCAAGCACTTGGGAGGCAGAAGTAGTCAGATCTCTGTGAGTTTGAGGTTTGCAGAGCCTGCTTCCCTGAGAGAGTTCCAGGACATCCGGGGCTGTTATACAAAGACACCCCATCTCAAAGAAACAAAAACAAACAAATAAAAGAAAAAAGAAAGGAAGGTAAGTGTCCAGACAGCTAGTCTGAGTCCATACAGCTAGTCTGAGTCCCTAAAGCTAGTCTGAGTCTATACAGCTAGTCTGAGTCTATACAGCTAGTCTGAGTCTATACAGCTAGTCTGAGTCTATACAGCTAGTCTGAGTCTATACAGCTAGTCTGAGTCCGTACAGCTAGTCTGAGGTGCTCAGCTTTACACAATATACCCATGCAGAGACATTCAATATGCTGCTATTTATAAAAGCAAGTACCCAGAAAACAACAAAATGAGTTTGCTATCATGAATTTGGAATAAAGTGTAAAAGCTGAAAGTTATAAAAAAAAAAAAAACTATGTCTTTACACAGTAAGTTACATACATGTGTTCACAATAAATATGTTTCAAATATATATATATATATATATATATATATTACAAGTCCACTTTAAGTGAATGTTCCCTTTTCAAAAAATAATGCCTGATATGAAGTCTAAGAAAATGTACATAGAGAAGAAACTTTTATGGAAACATGTCAAAATGTTAACCATAGTCCATAGTTCTGGATACATAACTGTACTCGATAGCTAGGGCTTTAGATGAGATGAAGTAGCCTTATATTTTATATGACATGTAATGTTTAGAAGTAAGCATGTATTTTTTTTCTTTCCTTTAAAAAGCTATTTCCACTCAGGGAGAGGTAACTCCTGACTATTGAAACTATTTTTTTTTTAAGCAAGGTTTTGTTTTCTTCAAATGAAAGTACTTACATGAAGTAGACGAAGGAAAAAAAAATCTATGACAAATACAGTCAGTTTTAAGTAAAAAGACAGACTAAGGAATGGAATGCTCGAGTCCACTGGGGTCCACAGTGTATCTGGGCACAGAGCAAGGGCACATCAAAGCGAGCATTACAGAGTGGCTTTCATCCAAACGTTAAAGGCCTTCTTTTTTTAATGACTGGACCAAAACCCAAAATAGGCATCCCTCAGCCCAGCGTAGGAGCCACTAACCCACACGGCTTGGCTGTAAATAAATCCCAAGTCCGCTCCCTGCCTCGCCCACAGATTCTTGTACTCGAAATGACTTCGATTTATAGATAGTTGTTGTAGACAGATGAGAGCCAGATAGACAGAGGGAAGAAAAAAGAAACGTGGAATAACCCCTCAGATACAAAAACTGGTCCGTATGCCAAAAGTTCGTATTCACTGAAGCCGACTTGTCAGGGTCACAATCCTGTCCCCAACTCCTGTTCTGTTAACTGTGGGTGTTAATTTTATTTTTATTATTATGCTTTTATTTCTGGTGTTATGGTCAGTATGGTGTCATCAATATGCACACACACACACACACACACACACACACACACACACACACACAAACATACTCACATGCACACACAAATGCTTATGGGACAAACAGAAGGCCAGACCTGGCAAATATCAAATGTCCTTGTCTCATATCCAAAATATTCCTCTTCCAGTTGAAAATATCTACACCATGGCTTCTTCGGGTTCATACAAGAGACAGCACATTAAATTATCAGTCTTTAAAATGTCTAATTTAAGACCTCAGAGAAGCCATTGTGTTAAATGTCACAAAAGACTTTCACCTTAATATTCAGTGCTTGGCTGGAGAGGATTCTCTGCCAGCGAATTTAATTTTAAATTGTTTCCAAGTAAACTCAACAGATCCAACAGGATGAACTTTGGGGAGGCGGCAAGGTGGCTTCAGAGATGGGAGAGTTTTAAAATCCAAATATGAAAGGCTATCTATAACACACCCAGGGATTTAATCACTCTCTGTTCCAACTGTTGCTAAAGGCTCTCAACCATGCTTCCCTGTGCAAGAAAATTCATCTTGGAATTCTTGTCCTCTTTGCTTGCCTGAGACCTCAAAATATCGAGCCTCATATGCCTAGAAACAGCTCAAACATTCCTTTCTAGGGGTTGTCATTAAATCCCTGTTTTCTGGATACAGGCGCTAAGGGTGCAGCCACTGGTCAGGGTCACTCAGTGAGTTGGTGCCAACGCTGGGAATACAACCCAGACTTTCTGACTCCCTGGCCTGTCCCCTGACCAGCAAGCCACATGCTCTTGACCAGTATGAAACGGGCTGTCTGTCTCTGTGTTCCCTCAGTGCTGAGGCAAAGAAATGTCAACGTATCTATGTCTTCCCTTAACCTTAGTAAGTCGTTTATTTCATCAGCCAACAGGCAAGTTTCTCCAGATCATTCCTCATACTTGGGGAAGAAAATAAAACCCTTGAATTTTTTTTTTAATCTAATTCGTTAAGGAAAAGGCTATTTTAATTTGGAAGAGGAAGAAAACCACTTCTTTCCCCCATCGTATCACATTGTGTAACACATGGGCGGTGTAGCCACAGCGCAAACCGCTTCCTGTACTCCGCCGATGGCGGGGTGTTTTGCCAGCTTTTCCATGTGGCCTTGTACCGGGGTCAGGCCTCCCGTGGTTCCTAGTGAGGGAAGGTCCCCTTTACAAGACAGGCATTGACGTGGCCACCCCGCCAGCTCCTTTATATCTTCCTTGCACAAGAAACACAGGCCACTCAAAATGGAGTCACAGGTGACTGTCCAACAAGATTCCAAACTGAGTCCAGGACGACTGTACTAAGGACACAGGGATAACAGTATAGCCCTCCCTTGTCAGTGACCACAACAGGGGAACCAGGGTTATCACCTTGAGCAGTGGATTGGGCTGGCGTGGAAACTGCCCCAATTTTTCGCACAGCCGTGAAGTTCCTTCTCAGTATTTTATACCTATGGTGTCTGATCATAAGACTTCTTTCTCCAAACGGGTTGATTTGTTATATTCCAAGAGCCTGTTGTCGTCTTAAAGACAACGTTCAAACCCTGGGTTTGGCTTTTAACCATCTGGTTCTAGCTTTCCTTCTTCTGTTGGCAGTTGGTCACATCCAAATGACACTGGTCCTAGATTCTGTGAGCAGGTTGTGTAACTGCTACAGGAGGTTGAAAAGAAAATAGAGTATTACCACGGCACCTTTCCTCTCTACCCTGGCTCTGTTAAGTCTCCAGCCTTGGCCAAGTCGCCCTCCTCACAGTCATCTCAAACCTTCATACAGCCTCCCAGGCAGTGCCTTCTCTGTGCCTCCCAAATGCCGGTCTCGACTCATGAGAGACTCTGAGGGCTAAATCCATCTCATTGACATCTCAGAACAAAGTCTTCAATGACTCGTGGGTTTCAATGACACATCCGTTTTCCTAGAGTCTTTAAAAGTACAATGAAAAACAAAAACAAAAGCAAACAACAACAAAAAAACCCAACCTGTCCTTCTAGTCTCACACATGATTCCAAACTCAGTGTTTTTTCTTTCCTCTGCCTCCTCTGCCTGCACATGCCATCAAGCGCCATGTTCCCAGAAGAGGAGACATTTGCTCAGTGTGTCTGTCAGTTGGCACTTGGTGTACCCAATGGAGAGTGACACATTAATTTGTTTACTACTCTCTGCAACTTCTGAAGAAATAAACTTCATTAACTCTTCTGATAAAACACAATGACTATTATTTGTCTTTCTCATAAAATTAAAGAAAAAAAATACAACTTTATACCCCTGGGGTTTTGTTTTGTTTTGTTTTACATTTCTCTTGCATCTATCAGGCTGATCTGGAGATGGAGGGATCTGCTGTTGGCCCCTGACTTGGCGTGGAACTGACTTAGTAGAAGTCCTGGTGATACCCAAGCATACCTTTGCTTGCCTCCCCGAGTAGACTAAATAGTCCACCTTTCATTCACCCAGTAAATAAACTCCAAAGACAGAAATTTCATTCCAAACAGTCTCTCAAAATAAGAGACTTAAGAATATTGAATGAGGGGTTGGGGATTTAGCTCAGTGGTAGAGCGCTTGCCTAGGAAGCTCAAGGCCCTGGGTTCGGTCCCCAGCCCCGAAAAAAAGAACCAAAAAAAAAAAAAAAGAATATTGAATGAGGGGCTGTCGGAAATGATTCAGCAACTTAGAGCACTGGCTACTCTTCCGAAAAACCCGGGTTCTATCCCCAGCACCCATGGCAGCTCGCAACGATCTGTAACTCCAGTTCTAGGAGCTCTGATGCCCTCTTCTGGCCTCTGCAGGCACTGCATGCACATGTGCACAGATACAGGCAGGCAAACCACCGCCCATACACACAGAGGGGAGGGGAGGAGGCGGGGAGACTACTGCAGGACCTCTCAGCAGCCGCGACTCTAAGTTACAGGTAGGGTCAGAGAAGGAGCCTCAGGCGGAGTCAGGCTGTACGAGGAAATGAAAGAAAACCTAAATGCATGTGTGGGTGTGGTGAAGTAGACGTATGTGCGCCTTGAGTGCACAGGAGTCCTCAGAGTCAGGAGTGTCAGATTGACTGGAACTGGAATTACGGATAGTTGTGAGCCACCACATAGAGAACCAAATCCTGGGTCCTCTGCAGGCACAGCTGCATGTAGTCTTAACCAGTGTCAGTTTGTACCTTTTCCGTTTGCCCTGTGCCTGGAAAAATCCTCTTTGTAGAAAAAAATCTGATAAGCAAAAGGTATATGAGGGGGTTGGGGATTTAGCTCAGTGGTAGAGCGCTTGCCTAGGAAGCGCAAGGCCCTGGGTTCGGTCCCCAGCTCCGGGGGGGGGGAAAAAAAAGAAAGAAGAAAAAAGTATATGGAAAGTGACACGTTTGGGTTTTTTTGTTTTGTTTTGTTTTGTTTGTTTGACTGATTGATTGATTGATTATTGATTGGTTGATTTCATTTTTTAAAAATCTGAAAAGACTGGAGAAATGACCCTGCGCATACTAGGGTCTGTGATTTGCCCAAGCCTCCGACTGCCCAAAGAAATCAGCCTGCCATGAAAAGGAACAGAGGCAGCAAAAGGAGTTTAAAACTGTTCTCACTCATTACAATGCGTTTGGGGATGGATACACTTTCATGTACGTCAGACAAATCGTCCTTTCTGCTTCATTTTCTGAAAATAGCATTTGAAGATCACTTTTGGAGAGTCACTTGGTGGGGAAGTTTACTTCTTCTCCCGACAAGAAAGGCATATTCACAGCATGGATCACAGAGCCAGGAACAGTGCATGTGAAGAGGGAATTTAAAGTCTGCATAGTCCAGGGACAGACTCATATTAAGAAGCTAAGCCCCTTTTCTGAGGCAAGATATATTTTAATTTAATTTTTTTGATAAGATATACATACTATAGCAGTCATTTGAAGTGTACATTAAATGTTATTAAGTTCACAAATAATGCCATGCAGCCTTTATTGCTATGACACGCTAAGCTTTTCATTAGTCCAGTAAAAACTATAAATAAACTCTGTCTCTCCTGCCACACCCTAGAAGTCTATCTTTCATTCCTTTCTCTTGAATTTTACCTCTTTCGCCCAGACAGTGTTGGCCCCTTTGTATCTGGCCTATTTCATTAAGTGTGATGTTTCCCAAATCCATTTAGGTTGTTGTAGACAGGAAAATTACATGCCAAGAGGACCAAACCTTTCCATATAAAGAATATGTTGGCCCATGCTTTTTGTATGTGCAGCGTTGCGTCTGCCCTGTTAAGTCTGCGGAGGAAAGAATGCTGTCTTTGATCTCACCTGACATTGGTTACCATGTTAACACAAACTCTCTGCCTCGGCACGTGGAAACCCTTCCCTATTGCCTGAGAAGCCCAAGAGGTTCTAGGTTTTGTTTTGAATTTTCTTTCAGATCATCTGGTATTATGCATTTAGAAGCTTCTGTTTCAAAAACCAAAGATTAAAAACTCTTCCATTTGGGGCATTGTGGTCAACCCCGGAAGATCCTGCCTCCCCCTCTGGCCCTCCTTGGCCTAAATTGGTTGTAATTTTCCTTCACTCAAGTCAGGGAGGGAAGCAATGTGGGATGATGGGCTCTGCTTTGGCTTCCTTAACCTGCCAGGCCCAAGCCATTTCACAACAACCATTCTGTTAAGTCCTAAAATGAGATGTATAGTCAATATACACCATTAATTTTCTTAAGCCAAGATAATTTCTTAGGAAATATATAAATTCAGGCTGGCAAGATAGCTCAGGGGATCAAGTCACTTACTCCAACCCTGATGACCTGAGTTAGATTCCTAGAACCTACGTGGTAGAAAGAGAGATCTGAATCTCACAAGTTGTCGTCTAATCTCCATATGTGCTTGCGACATGTGCCTGTACCCACACACATATTCACACCCAAACACATAAGCACATGTAGGCATGCACATGTGCGTGCACACACATACACCACAAGTGAAATAATAGTAGTAATATATGTAATTTAAATAATTTTTGGAGAGTAATATAAACTAGAGGGCCTGGGGAGAAACTCAGAAAAGTCCTTGCTAAGCAAGCCCTAAGGACCAAATTTGGATCCACAATCTACATGAAAAGCCGACCATGACATAACCCACCTGTCATTCCGGGGCTGAGGATGTGGAATAAGAGGATCCCCAGGACTTGCTGAATCAGTGAGCTTCAGACCCAGGGACAGACCAGGTCTCAAAACTAAAACAAAGAGGGACAGAGGTAAAAATACCCAATATCAAACTAGCTTACACACACAGTCATGCCTGTGTATACAAACAAGCAAACTACACACACACACACACACACACACACACACACACACACACACACACACACCATGCCTGAACTTCAAGAAAAGTATAAATTAGGAATACAAATAATAAAATAGTATGTACTCCAGTATGTAAAGGCTTGGGAATAAAGACGTTAGCATAGGTAGTGGGATAGCCAGGTCTATATTTAAATAGAGAATTGCATTGGGCTCATCAGCTGGAATACAAACTAAGGCGAGTGTGCCATGCACACAACGAAGGCTTCTGAGCAGTGACATTACAGTATACAACAGTATAAACAGCTTTTTAAAAGCTCCGCCTGGCAGGGTGGCACATGCCTACAATTCTAAAACTCGGAGGATTGTGGGTTTAAATTTACCCCAAACTACATAATAAATAAATAAATAAATAAATAAATAAATAAATAAATAAATAAATAACTTTCTTTTTGTTTTCAAAAAGCCTCAAAACAACGGCAGTCCTGAACAAGACCAGTGGGCAAAGCAAGCCTTATGCCTAGGAAGCGTAGACTCCATTAAAACTCTCAGCAAGCACCTGTTTGCCTGTGAAACGGCGTTAGATTGGTGGTTTGAATAATTAAATGTAGGTTTTTGCCAAATTTGTAAGCACGTCTGGCACAGATCAATTTTTCATTCCAGAGTTTAACCCCAAATTTGCGTACCACCGGTATCCTGACGCCTGCCCAGGAAATGTCACGGATGTCCTCGGTCAATCGACGGTCAAAGAACAAACTCGCAAGTTTTTAAAATTACCTGTAACAGTGTACTCATTTAACATTTATTTCAGTTTTTAAATTGTGTGCGTGTGTGTATCTGTGTGCGAGCACATGCACACGTGAGTGCAGGTGCCCTTGGAGTGCGGCTGGAGGTACGGGCAGCTTTGGTCTGACCAACGTGGAATCTATGACTCGAACTCAGATTCCTCTCCAAAAGCAGTAAGGATCCTGAAGCACTAAGTCATCTCTCTGGCTCCTGGTGTAATCTTTTGAGAGCTGGGGAAGCAAACCTCAGAGTTCTCAAATGGATTGTCATGCCCCACTCCCGGCATGGGGTTGACAGAGAGAAAAGCAGACAAGCCAATCAAGAAGAAAAGCTCCTTCAATGAACAGTTCAAGCTTTGAGGTGATCTTTGCATCCCTGTCTATGCTGTGGCCCTGTGATCCTATCCTCTGCTTTTCTCTTGTAGTGATCCACCTATTTCCTCCATGTTAGAGAGGACATAATTTTACTGCGGCATGGTGGAAGCTTAAGAGCTGAACATGCAAATTATGTCATTATAACTTCAAAAAGGGGTCAAACTCTCTTCTATTTCATTTTCCTCTTTAAAGTTTACCCTTAATTGCAGCCTGTAGACCAAGCTGCATGTCTTGGCATAACTCCCATGCTGTTAAAAAAAAAAAAAATGTTAAGGAATTCCTTCCTGCCTGTGTGTCCACTTTCAACTTGGTTCCAGACCAATACCGCTTTCTTTAAGTTTGTCTGAACCCTGCCTTCTGAATGCCCCACAGTCACCTGGTGACACCATCATCTCCTCTTCAGCACTCCTTGAACAACACCTGTCTCACCACAGCTCACAAATGTCATCTAGAGTCTCAAGAGTGCTTGCCTAGCATACAAGAAGCCCTGGGTCAATCCTCAGCAAAAAGGTGCACATTTGTAATGCCAACACTCAGAGGACCATCCAAGGGGTCAGAAGTACAATATCCTCCCTTAGCTACATAGTTCAAGGCCAGCCTGGGATACCTGAGACCCTTTCTTTAGAAAGAGAGAGAGAGAGAGAGAGAGAGAGAGAGAGAGAGAACAGAAAAGGAAAAGAAAAGAGCTAAAAGAGCCTATTCCAGACTAGAACTACTCAATAATAGTATGCTCTCTATAACGTACAAGGCCTTGGGCTCAGTCACCAACATAGCAAAAGCTAAGAGTGAATTAAAGTAAAATTAAATAAAGAAAAGGTCAAGCTCTGCTTACAACCCTACAAAGCTCACCTCTGATGCTTACTGAATAAAGTAGGTTAGTGCAGTGACATAGTGTCAATCAGGTCACTGAGAGTTTTGAATAACTAATCATTTACTACCACTGTTACTGGTGGCTGCTGGTGGTGTTACACAGCTCCTAAGTAGCAGAGACGGAAAAGTAACATTGGCTTTTGTTTATTCTTACTGCTGCTTTTAATCTCAACATAGAAAGATTTTCAGTCATCTATTCACTATACCACTAAAGTAAAAATGTCTTTGGTGAACTAATTCATATTTACCTTTACCTGGCTCCTTTGAGAGCTAATAAGTCTCTCAAAATGCCTTCCTGCTTTTCCCTTTGTCAGTTCAGTTAGAAAACCCTTCATTTCCTAGTCTATTATCATATCTTCAGAGGTGCCTCTGCCCTTCTGATGGTTTAAAGTGCCCTTCCTTTGACCTTTTCCAACGTCATTGTTTTTGGGGGATATTCAGACTTGCCAAGCTGACTTGCAAGGGAGACTCACATGCCCTATATTTGAGCACATATCTAGAACAACATTTTCTCATTTTATTTCAAAAGGATACCGTAGGCAAAGGAGCACTTGGGACTTGGAGCTTCTTAGAAAAACAATCTATTCAGGCTGCACCAAGGACTCAGCGCTCTGTTCATGGGTCCCTGTTCATTCATCTGCCCCTGTATGTTAAGATTCCATCCAACTTCAAGATCTCTCTTGAATGCCGCCTCCTCTATTGTATTAGTATTAGTGTTACTATTACTCTATATTACTGTCTCCTGCGTAATTGTATAAGAAATTGGTTCACACTGTTTTAGAGGCTAAGAAGTCTCAGGAACTGCCAAGCACAAGCTAGACATCCATGAGAGTAGGTACTGCAGCTTCAGGCTGAAGTGGACTCTACTAGAACCAGGAAATCAATGAAATAGATTCTGGGTCAAGTCTGAAGTCATAAAAGCTGCAGCCCTCTAGTATAAGCCAATTATGGTTTAGGTATAAAGTGTTGTCCTCTCAAAGACCAAAAGCCTACCATGTGTTGAAGACTTAAGTCTTTATAAGACTTAACGTCCCAGTACTCCAGTGATCAGAAGTGGACCTTCAAGGGAAGATTACAGTGTGAAGACTCTGATATCATCAAGAGCTGATCCACTGATGGCATCATAACTGGTGGTGTTGAGGTAAAGTGATAGGAACTAGGAAGTGAGGCCTACTGCGAGGAAAATTTCTTGGAGGTCCTCTTAGAAAGGAATATTTTGTCCGTCACTCTGTCCTGTCATTCTTTCTCATTCTGTTTCCCAGCTGTCATGAGGTGAACAGTTTTGTTCTGCCACATGATCCCAACCATGATGCTGTGCCTCGTATTGGACCAAAAAGAAATATCTTACCAGGTATTTACTGAACCACAAGCTAAAAATACAAATATTTCCTTCTATAAGCTATACTGTCATCACAGTAGCAAAAAAACCAAACAAACAAAAACATAGCAAATCCTGTTCCAAACAGGAAAAAAACTGATGTCCCCACTCAAACAATCAGATGGAGAGAGAGCTCTCTCCTTTCTTCCATGGTTTTTTTCTTTTAATTCAAGCTTATAAATAAACAGATCAAGATGGGTTGGATAATGCACACCGGGGAAAAGCTATCTGTTTTACTCAATCTATGTTTCAGAATGCTGTTCACAGACATCCCCAGAAATAGTATAACCAGATGATATGGCCATCCTGTAGTCAAGGAACCCATGTGCCAGTTACTTATGCATTGGCCCTGCACAAACAACGTGAGGGACGAAAGACTTACTTTGGTTCACAGTTTCGAAGAGTTCAGGCAATAACGTGCCTTGGTGCTTTGTGTTTCTGCAGAACATCACGGCAGAAGGAGTATGTGGTAGAGTAGTTTCCACCCTTCATGACAGACAGCAAGTAGAAAGATGGGAAGGGGACAGAGGCAAGATACCAATGAGGAACCACACCTAGTGACCTGCTTCCTTCAAGTAGGATATACCTCCTAGGCTTTCCACTCCCTCGAAAATAGTGGAACCAGCCGGGAACAAGTCCCTAGCACATGAGCCTTTATATAGTACACGTCATAACCAAACCATAGCATCACATGAAATTACCCATGGTGCCTTTACACTCCCAGCAGAAGCCCTCCTTATCTCTGACAGCATAGTTTCTAAAAATCTGTTGAGCACTTATTTAATGTTTTTAAAAGATTTCTTTCATTTTTATTTTATGTGTATATGTGTGTGTTGGTTCACATGCCTGCAGGTTCCATCAAAGGACAGGAGAGCTTCGGATACCCTCCAGCTGGAGTTGCCTGCAGTTCTGAACTCCATGATGTGGGTACTCATAACCACCGAGCCAGCCCTCCAGCCCCACACTTACTTTTGGTAGGTAAGAAGGTCGCTCACAAGTGTTAGCTTCACTCTTACTTGGCTTCATATTACCTTGCTCAGAACTGTTTTTGCATCCAGCTGCTTCCTTTGAGTTCCTGATCTCTCTGCAATGACTTCTGGTGTTGGTCTGTGTATGGTGTTTTGATTCCTGTGTGTCTTAGTTCCTGCTTTTGCTGGATTAGCTTCCGGGACTTGCTCTATGTATGATGTTTTGATTCCTGCATGTTTCAATCAGAAGTCAAAATAACTGCCATTTCCGTTTTTAGGAATTGAATCCTAAAAGTGTAGGCTAAACAGGTGCTCTATCACAGAGCCACATAACTCAGCCCCTCAAGTAGTGTCAAAAGAAGATAAATCCAACTATGTTGTAATGGATGTCCACAAACCCATTCACATGAGGTCAGCACCGATCAGACTCATGAGTTATTTAGAAGGGGGAGGAGAGGAGGAGGAAGAGAAGAAGAAAGAAGAAAACCAAGTTGAAGTTAGGAGAGAACACTGTACAGGGGATCTCCTGTATTGTATAGCAGGAAAGTATGGGTGAATACAAATTATATATAATTTTAAAATATTTCTTTTAAAAAGTCAAATAACAAAACTGGAAAGATGGATCAGTGGTTAAGAGCACTTGTTAGTCTTGGAAAAGATCTGGGTTTGCTCTCAGGATCCACATGGTAGTTCATAACTATTGGTTATTCCAGTTCCAGGGGATCTAACACCTTCTTATGACCTTCCTTGGGAACCAGACCTGTATGTGGTTCGTGAGCATCACTTTGGGGAAATTTTAGATCCAAGCCATAATAACTGAGATTTAAATTCAATCAAGTACGCATTCCTTAATAGTCGCCATTATTTTGCTTAGGGGGCAGAGCATTTTGTTCAAGTGGGCTAAACATGGATTACTCTATCTCTACAAAGATTTAGTTCTCTCTGTTACTTTTGATGACATTTCTGATTATTCCCCTCAGAAAGGGACAGTCGATACACCGCCTCTTAGTCTGATGCTCTTAAAGCCTTTACCACCCATTTGAACTGGAAACTGACTGTGGTAGCTGATACTTTAAAGACTAGAAAGAGCTCAAGAAACTGATTACAATTTTCAGCTCTCATATGAGTCTCACGAAATCTCAAAAATAAATATATATATTGTAGTGTGAATGGGTGTACTACCAGAGAAGTCGGGATCCCCTCTCAGGGCTTTTAAATCTCATCAAAAGAATTTAAGTTCAAGGGGAATTTTATTAGAGTTTAAAAGAAAACCCACAGGGGGCAAGCTTCTGTCTACATTAAAAATACATTCAGGGTCTAAAAGCGAGAACTATGACAAGGCAGAAGGAAGTGCTACTCACAAAAGCAGAAGAACAAGCAGACAGGGACAGCAAAGGCACTAGGTTTTATTCTAATTAAACTTAAATGAGGTTACTTCCTCATTTCCCCTTAGGTTGAGGTTTGACCTCACAGTCTTTTGTGATTGGCTAGTTTTAGAAAAATCTTCAAAAAAAAAAAAAAAATGAGAAGCCTCTTAAATCAGTGAAGTTCTGGGAGTCTTTGTAAACAAAGGCCTGATGGTGGGAGATTAGGACATTTGCATAAAGGTTTTTCAAAAGATGGGAGAGATAAAAAGATTTGATTTCTTTGTCCTAAACAGAAGTTGTATGGTGTTTGACAGAAAAGACTAATGAATGTTTCTTAAACCAGGAGGAGGAGAATGCAGGAGGAAAATAATTCAGAAAAGTAAGCAGATCTTTGCATGACTGCTGTCCACTAGGGGCAGGGATCCTGGGAAGGAAAAGTATTCCCCACCCCCACCCACCCCCCATCTCTTTAACATGGCTTAAAGTGAATCCACTTCCTAGGATTCATCCCTTAACCAAGTGGTGGAACCACTCACCTTGAACCTTAGGTCTCCACCTAGGTCAGAGATTTGAGTCTCTTACCCAAACACTATTTCCACTCTAATATTACCCACTATGAAGAACACCAGAAAAGCATTTAAGAAGCAGAAAACAGAGCAGAGCCACCAAACACATATGGCATTTCTGGCCTCTGGAAAGGATGAGGCTGCATAGAGCCCCCCACCCTACCCCACCCACCCACACACAATAGGTTTTGGTCAAGAAAGAAACTTTGGGGTCATCTTTTATTAAAATGCACAGTCCAGTTATACTTCCTGTTCCCATCGCTTTGGACCTCAGACACTGTCTGATGACACGCTTAGCTCTGGGGTTAGTAAAAGCTAGTGGCCTCTTAATACATCAAAAAATTTTTTTCACATAATAGTCACAAGGATGTTAAGTCATTCATCAACATGGGCAATGAAGACTTCCTAATGGGGCCAAAGACAGCCCCAGACTAACTGTAATTAGACCCTAGACCTACCACATCCCAACATTTGCTCAATCATTGAAATTTTAATAGATGGCTTTTGCAGAATCAACAACCTACAGCATGGCTTCTTTTCAGCAACTGCCCTGCCTAGGCTGGCTATCCAGTGAGCTCCTGGAGACCTGCCTGTCTCAGTCTCCAAGTGAGGGGGTTACAAACACACCCAGCTACACCCAGCTGTTGTATGGGTGCTGGGGATTTGAACTCGGGTCTTCATGTTTGTACAGCAAGCACTCTTACTCACTGAACTACGTCCCCAGCTGTCAGTGTTGTTGAAGAGCTTTATTATCACTAAAGTCACATGCGACTGCTCTCTCCACAATGTGGGGAAAGACAAAGAGCAGTTGGGGAAAGACAAAGAGCAGTCGGGAAGTCGATGATGGCCATTAGATCTAAATAGTGTCATATTCCAAGGGAAGAGCAGTAAACAATGGTGGACTGTCAAGAAATTCTACACAATCTGGAGTATTGGGATACCAAAAGAGTGCAGCAGGGCAGTGGTCATAACAAGGCTGGAGCCACGGCATAGCCTTGATCTGGAAACGAGGGTTGTCACCAGCCTATCTGAAGAGCAGACAGTAGAAAAAGGTTTCTGGCAACTGGAAAAGAAAGATGAGTAGCAGGGTTTCCGGAGACAGGCAGTCAATGCTCCACCCAAGTAAGCAGCCAGAGTGCTGTGGGCCCCTTCACACTGGGAGGACCATAGAGTGTTCCAGGGAGCAGGAGAAAACGCGTGTTTGAACGGCCTGCTTATGTCGTTAAGTCTCTCACCACCCGGTTGGTCAGAACATTGCTCCAGCCAACGCGTTAAACCATAAGGCTTAGAAGCAAGAATATCACCTACATTGAAGACATTTTAATTTAACTTGCCTGAGAGCTGGAAAATCACCTCTTGCAAAGTTCAGCACATTCCTCAAAGCTGCCCTCACTTCCCCGCCTGACTGACTCAGGCAGGGAAAGGGCTTCCTTGCTAACGGAGCTCCATCTTAGGCCAGCCACCACACGGAGCGAGCGAGCGGCCTTCTGCTGAGCTCCGAGACAAAACCCTCCGTGATTGCACGGAAAAATCACAAGTCCGTAAACGCAAGCTCTTCACTCACCTTTTCCAAAACAGCTCTTTGATACCCTTTCCTGTCGACCGTTTTATTCATGTTATCAATTTCAGCAGCCCCAACCTCTCTCCCCTCCAAGAGGAAACAATTTAAAGTCCTACGTGATTTTTAGCTTCGGACGTTTTAATTCTTATTTGCTAGTATTATATTTCAAAAAAAAAAAAAAAAAAGAAGGGAGGAAGGAAGGAAAAAAGGAAGAAAAGGAAAGGAAGACATAGAAAGAAAGGAAGGAAGGAAGGAAGGAAGAAGAAAGAGAGAGAGAGAGAGAGAGAGAGAGAGAGAGAAAATGGCTAAAAGGAGCAAAGAGAGAGTGCGTGCAGCTGGTGTAACACTTGTAGCTTAGGACTAGGTTCTAACAGGTACATGAGTATAGAATCTAAGCTCATTTCCTTGTTAAAACATATGACTCCATGGATGTGAAATAGTAGTGTAATTCATCTGGATTTCCAAAAGGTGTTTGACTAAGTTTTGGAACAAGGAAGGAGGTGAAGAAACGGTGATTGTATAAGGCCATGCGGTCAGAATAGCTCACATCTGACAATACCCAGAAGGTGTTGATGAATGAATTCCCCATATTTTCGAGAAAGGGCTCTAATTTTAACTCTGTCCAATTCATCAAACTTATACTCACATATAGTGACATAGAATATTAATTCTACAGACGGCCCAATTCATCTAGTGCAATGTTAGGCACTTGGTTCAATAAATGTTGAATTTAATCAAGAGGAAACTGTTGACGTTTTACATGATGGAATCACAATTGTAAATTTGTTCGTTAGGCAGAAAGAAAGTAAAACTATAAATACAATAATATTGAAAAGGGATAAATGAATTCTGTGCTCTTGGACTCAAAATAATCAATAATAAAAGAACAGCACTAAGAGGGGACAATTTAATATACTTTTACAATATAAAAACAGACTTCAGGCTAAACATGATTAATAGGTGATTTCCCTATTCCTACAAGATTAGTCCAGTTCATATAACATTTTATACTGGTTGCAGAAGATAATACTTTGCCTACCTCTGCCTCGTGCACATCTGGAAACTGTGTTTTATGCTAGAAACTGCATCCAACAAGGATCATTAATCAAGAGACCACAGACTCAAGGGAATGAAGGCTCCTGGTCTAGTAATGGTGGAAGGGGATATTCTGCATTATGTGGGTGGGCCGGAAGCAACCAGAAGTGTCTCTAAGTAACAAAAAGAGATGTGGAATATAAAGAAACCTCAGTGAGACAGCACAGTAATAAAGACTATGCCTTTTCACCTATCTTTAAGTGGATTTACAATGAGTGAGACATGATGTTTCATCACAGGAAGTTTGCAGCTCTGTGGTAGAATATGACCTGAGTAGATAGCACTGATATGTTTCTGTGGTTAGCTGAACATTAGGAAGCACTGGTATTAGTTTCTCATTGGTGCTACAAGAAATTACCAAAACTAAATATCGATTGATGTTATTTATTTATTATTGTTTTCTCATGCTTGAGGAATAAACCCAGGGTCTTGTGTATGCTAGGCATGTGCTCCACCCCTGAGACACACCTCACTCCTAAATTGTGAATGTTGGGTGGAGGGGGTGCGGTTTGAGATAAGGTCTTCTGTATAGCCCTGGCTATCCTGGAACTTACTCTACAGACCAAGTTGGCCTCAAACTCACAGAGGTTTGCCTGCCTCTACTTCCCAAGTTCTGTGATTAAAGGAGTGCACCACCATCAACCGTTGGTCCAAATGATCAATCCTTAAAACACCATAAATTATGATCTTAGAGTTCTATTGGTTCTATTCAGTTCTATGAAGCTGAATTTGATAAGCCAAGATCAACTGCCTAGCAACCTCATTTCTTTCCACAGCCTTGTTTTTCCTTTGCTGGTGTTCTAGTCAGTCACAGATGGCATGAAAATTACCAAAGACTACGAAGGCAAACAACAGCATTCTATTTTCTCATAATTCTGGAGTCTATAAACCCAGCATCAAGGTACTTAGAGGACTGACATTTTTGCTAAGGTCTGTACTCTTAGCATGTAGATCTCTGCCTTCACATTGCATCTACACATGGGTTTGTCCTTCATGCTCATGTGGCCGTTCTAGACGCCTCTTTTATCTTCTTGTAAAAATAATGCTTCTTCTACCTCAACAAGGACTTACTCTATGACCTCATTTGACTTTATTTACTGCTTTAAAGGCCCGGTTCTCAAACACAATCATGCTGTGGTTAGGACTCAAATGCATGAATTTAGTTCATAATTGTCATGCAATCTAACATTCCCACTTTTCAGGGGTGAGAAGACAAGTAAACTTGAGGGAACACTTTCCCCTACCACATACCCAAGAAATGCTTCTCAAATGAGTGAACGGATGGATGAGATTTGGATGGATGCTAAGGCACTTGTTCCTGCAGCACAGTTCAGAAGAAATTCTTGTTCAACCTGATCCTTCCAAGCAAGCATTCTTGAAGATTAATTGACACATAAATGGCCAGAATGGAAAGAAGTGGAGGAAATATTAAGTATCAGACAGTCAAATGCTCAAATGAAGGTAAGAAATAAAGGATTGGGGAGGTCTAACCTTACCATAGAACCCAGCTCTCCATAAACTCAATCTTGAACAAGTCACCTAAGTTGGGATTTTGCATCCCATGGGAAAGTGCTACAGGGGAAGACAGAGATAAATAAAGGTCAGCTAGCAGAGATGGAAGGAATATAGCTCAGCAGACAAAAATCACCCTTGGGGATTTGAAAAGCCAAGTAAATGAAATGTCCCGTTCTACATATGAAATGAGAAGGACTAACGCAAGGGTGGGGACCTCTACCCTCATCTCCAGAACGGAACATGAACAGGCTCTATTTCACAAGGTTATTATGTAGTTTAAAAGAAAAATGAACTTGGCACGCTGATGTGCACCTTATAATCCCAGTGCTTAGAGGCTGAGCAGGAGATCGATGAGTCCAAGGTTAGTCTGGGCTACATAGTAAGACCCTTTAAAAGAAAGCAAAGCAAAACAAAACAATACAAGATAGTGAGCTTGACAGGATTCCTTACCGTAACAGAAGGAAGCTGAGAGAAGCCATGTAAGAGGACACAAGTAGAGGTTTTTTTTAAACAAAGATTAACTCAAAAGCTGGTTTATCGCTTGACCCTCAAAAATATCTTCTATTCTCTGGGAGCAGAGACCCACAAACATTAAGTGGAAAGAGAACGCAAAATGGAGATCTCCATTGGGAGCTTCCTCTTGGGGCTCAGGAACCCCATGGAAGATGGACAGGAAGAATTGTAGGAGACAGAGGGGTCATGGACACCTAGAGAACACGGCCCACAAACATCAACTAACCGGAGCTCATAGGGACTCACGGATTGAAGAAGAAACTGAAGTAGCAATCATGGAGCTTGAATGGGTCTGAGTTAGGTCGTCTGCACATGTGTTACAGTTCTGTAGCTTGGTGCTCTTGTGTGAGCCCTAACAGTAAGAGTAGAGGTGTCTCTGATTCCTTTGTCTGCTCTTAGATCTGTTTTTCTCCCATTGGGTTGTCTTGCCCAGCCGTGATAGAAGGGTTTGTGCCTAGTCTTGTTATATCTCGTTACACTGTGTTCACTGGGAGACAAGCTATTTTCTGAAGGGAAATGGAGGAGGAGTGGGTCTTGGGGAGGAGTGGATCTTGGGGAGGAGTGGAGGGGAGGAAAACTTTAGCTGGGATAAATTGAAAATAAAAATGAATGTAAAAAAAGAAACTTCTATTCTCATCCCCATTTTGAAATGATGTAATTTATATATTCATCCTTAGATACTGTTATTTCATGCACTAATAAAGAAGCAGAGCTCTCACTGTATAATGAATTTGTTTTTAATATTTTTTTAAAATTTTATCATATGTGGCTTCTTTTGCAAGACTGTTTCTTTAACCCCAAGAAGATTTTCATATGCTGCAAAATCTCATGACAGCCACTGTATCACACGCACATACATGCATACATGCACACACACACACGTATACATAGAGACATATGCATGTACATATAAGCACATGCTCATACAAACATGAAAAGAGTTCTTGAACCAGGTGAAAAGAATAAAGGAGAAGATGAGATAAAAGACCTCCCTAAAACCTTTGCTAAAATGTTTGCATGTGACCTTGTAGTGCCCCTCACTGCCACAAACGCACTCTCAGACTCTCAGGTACTGTGGTTTATGTCCAACTTCAATAACCAAAAATTATTGAGTCTAGATAAAAACTGCCTGCTGCTATCAAACTCTGTTATTCAGTGGGCTATCTTGGGCACCACATTCTATTCAGTTAATGAGTCAAGCTGGAACTTGAGCTGTGTACTTGGAGACATAGCCCTTCCCTTTGAGGTCTTGCTGGGCGGCAGGGTTGCTGCTGGCTTCTTCCCGGGTCGGTCGGTCGCATTTTAACCAAAGTCTCTCTGCTGGAGGCTGATCACTGCTTACTTTGCAGGTCTGGGAAATGTGCTTGGCCTGTTCCCCACATGCTCTGCCTGCTGGATTTTGCAGATCCGAGCTGGGTTGTGGATTTATTTAGTTCCAGGAGACTGGGGTTGGCTTTTCACATTCCTGGGTCTTATGTGTCTGAAAACCTTCAGTCTGGCTCTAAGAACAAGCCTATGGTGTAACCCTAGCTCCTGAATGGTAACATAAATTTGGTAATAATAATAAAACAGAATCAGGGAGCTATCAGAGACTATTAGCACAGGCCCATGAATTAAGCCGAGTTGCAACAAATCTACTCAAGGCTAACAATCTCCATTGGGAAAGAATTGAATTCACGACCTCAGCTTTGCTGGCCCCTCCCACATCCATTTCCTCTAAACATTAAGTTTTCCAGATACATATTTGAGTGATGTATGTTCCCACTTGTCTTTGAATTGCCTTCTTAAAAAAAAAAAAAAGTCACTTCTACCAACAAAAAGCTTCAATTTTTTTTTTTTAAATCCAGGTAGCCAGATACCCAACCAATTATAAACAGAAGGGTCCCCAATGACACAGAATTATTACTGCTAACCATTATGACGTCTACAGCCTGGGTCATGATACATATTCAGCAAGTAATAATTGGGTTAATAAAGTGAGTTCACGAAACACACGTTATTTTAGCTAAAATGCTCACTTCAAGGGTTATTCAAGAAATTGTATCTGCAAACATTCATAAAATCCTACCTCCCGGGAGGGCATCTGAGCTAGCCCAGCAGGTGAAGGTTCTGGCCAACAAGTGTGATGACCTCAGATCAATCCCCAGGACACACATGGTGGAAGAAAATATCTGACTTTCTCTAGTTGTCCTCTGACCTCCACAAGAGTCTGGTGGCATACAAACACCCATGCACACACACACACTTGCAGATAAAGTAAATAAATGTAAGTTTAAAACCTTAAACCCCTAGTCCTGTGTGGCTGCAGAAGTTGGACTCACTAGTACCATAACCCCCACATCCTTCCTTCAAGCAATGTTTCCTAATAAGCACAGAAACTCCTTTATATCCACTTGAATAGACTTCGGTTACTGGAAGAAAAAAAACCTAATTCTAAGAAAAATAAACAACTGGCATGCTTTGAAATTACTGCCAGTCCCCTCTCCATTGATGGTACCTTTTAGGGAATCCCAACTTTGAGAAGCCCAAGACTCTTACAACGTCTGGTGCCGTACATTCTACATTTCAGGGGATTCGAGGTTTCTACTGCCGTTCCTCTGTATACTGGATGCTGCCGCACTATCTATCCACTATCAGAACGTTAACTCTCCAACACTGTGGCTGTCTTTGCTTTACAAAGATGGCCTGAAAATCTTTACGCATGTGGGTGTGCTCTAAGCAGACCACTGTTTTAGATGGTGCGTTGCCTGGGTCATGAGTAGATGTATCTTTAATTAAAACTACTACACCCATTCTTGCAAAATGGTAAGTGACATCAAGTCTACCAAGATCACTTCTTATTGTATCATATCAATACTTGCCTACTCTACCTATGCATGAATCTAGGTGCTTCTCCACCTTCTTGGCTCTGATGCCATAGGAGACCTGGATAGGAGACCTAGAAATACCTCCTCTCTGTCTCTCTCTGTCTCTGTCTCTCTCTGTCTCTCTGTCTCTCTGTCTCTCTGTCTCTCTGTCTCTCTCTCTCTCTCTCTCTCTCTCTCTCTCTCTCTCTCTCTCTCTCTCTGTGGATAGAGCTCATGGATAGAGCAGTCTAGATCTCACTGCCCTTCACACTGCTCTGCACACCGTTCTTACAACTGCTTTGCTATCCTCTGCTCTTGAGGTTGTGATATCTAAACTGACTGCTGGTGGCTCTGTTGCTGATGTCAACAAGTCTAACCTGAGCTGAGCCCTCCGTCTCCCTGGGCTGACCACCTCGATCCCTGGCTCCTGCCTTTATTTCTTAGTTGAGTTCCTTCCAATATGCAGAACACGGGCATCCTTTATTCATTATCTTCTTCAGTGCTGGGATAGAATACCTTACAAAAGCATCTTAAGCAACGGTTCATTTTCAGTTCCTGTCTATCTTGGCAGCAAGAGTTTTCAGGCAGCTGCATTCAGAAGGCAGAGGGTACATGTGTGGAATATGTTTTTAATTCTAGCACTCAGGAGGCAGAGCCAGGTGGAGTTCAAGGCCATCCTGCTCCACATAGTTCTAGGACAGCCTGTACTGTAGAGAGAGACCCTATCTTGAATAAACAAATGAATAAACATACACAAGGAAGAAGAGGGAGGTGAATGTCTGTGCTCAGCAAGCTTTCTCCTTTGTATGCAGTATGGGACCTGAGCCCAGTTACTCAGCCACATTACGTCTTGAGTAAGATAGGCATGCCCATGCATGTTATGTTTAGGGCAAAGCCAAACCATTTCTTAAAACTTCCCTCCTCCTGAAGCTCCATGGCCAAAAGAAACTATTAGCCATTGGTTGACCTCTTGACAGGGTAGCCACTAAGGTGGGTGTTGCCATTTTGCGGCTGCTTTAAGCTGACCATCCTCGAACCCAGGCTTTTGGTAATTCAAGTGCCTTGAATATCTTATCCATATTACTTTTCCAATTGTTATAACAAAATGCCTGACAAAAGCTACCTATGGAAAGAAGGGTTTATTTTAGGTCACAGTTGTGAAGGAATACAGTTTGTCAGGGCAGAGAAGGCATGGTGACAACTGGTCCAGCTATGGGGCAGGAAGTTAAAGGTGTCATGGCCGGAAGCAGAAAGGCCTGAGCATGATGCTTAGTTCCTCTCTCATTTTTTCCCCTCAGCAGGGACCCTTGGCCATGGGACAAGTGTTGCTCACAGTGAAGACCTTTCCTCCTCAGTTAAGCCCCTCTGGAAACACCCTCCCATGCACATCCCCTGGTGTGACGTCCTTAGGTCATTGCCAATTCGGTCAGATTGACCTTGAGGATTGGTCATCACCCAAGCTAAGGTGAACTTGAAAAACAGTTCACTTGTGGTTTAAAAAGTGACTCACAAATCAACCTCACTTTACCCTATAAACTTACCTTTCCCCCTTTAAATGATCACACAGTGATTAATTGACCCCTTCAAGTGTAAATGAGCGAGCTGTCAATAAAACAGGATAATGCTAAGTTTTAAGTGCTATAGAAGAGAATACTAATTTCAAGGTGCATTGGTTATATATGGCTGCTCTGTTTGATAACAATGTAATGGTTGATAATGAGGTTGGCTTTTTCAGTATCTTATTTACCAATGTGTTGATAAGCCATGTCAGACTACCTTTTCTGCAGAGGAAACTAAGCTTCTAAATACAAACAAAGGGATGTATTCTTGTGTGGCATTTTGTTGACAATGGATTTTTGTTCTGAGCAAAATAAAGGCTTTTTTTGGTTTTGTTTTGTTTTTTTTAAAATAAGTAATGACTTCAACCACAGAAGAAACATTTAAAGACAGCAATGTGTTGGTGGAAGTCTGGAAACAGTGGGGACTTTTATTTTTATTGTGCTTTGTGAAAGACTTTAAAAAAGAAAAAAGAAGAATTAAGAGACTGCTAAATATAAAATACTTTTCAAGATTTATAGCTCTTTTTAAAAATATGACTTAGAAGGTGATCATCTTTTGTCTCTGAGGGATAAATAAATCGAGAAAATGCTTATAAGTAAATATATTTTCCAATTCAGAAAATAAAAGCTTGTATATTCTTCACAGTTATAGAAAAAAATGTATTTACTGCCATGGAGAACCATGGAATTTATTGGTTAAAACTATTCTGTGCTTTTTCAGTCCATGAGCAAGTTGACCCACTGGCACCCGAGGAATACCTGGGGGTTATCCCTAGTTCAAGCCCCACAGTAAGGACTGCTGACAGAGAGAGCGCAAGCTCCCTTGTGGCCTCTGAGAACTCCTAAGTCTCAAGGGCATCCAACCCCGACTGACTTCACACACCTTCCATTCAGACCTCCTGGTGGGGTTCTGAGACACCAACCAGGTCAGTAATCACTCACTTGGGCTCACATCCACCATCTCTAAACCCCCAGGACACTTGACTATCGGTACTAAGTTCCAAAGAACTGCTTCTCAAGCCGCCCATGACTGTCCCACAGTAGCTTTGGCCCCAAAATAATTTCCTGCTACATTTCCTTTCTCCATTGCCATGGAGAAAATTGTGATGGGGCATGAAAAGCTACTGTCGGGAGCCAAATAATACAGTCTATTTGAAAAGAACATTCTAATATCCTGCAGTTAAAAAAATAGTTTGGTTTGTAATCTTAAAAGCCAGCTAAAACCTTAGAAACCACCCCCCAAAGACTACAGGGTCGGCTGCAGGATGGTAAAGAACGGAGGGAGGAACCCTCAGGGTCTGAGACAGACAGGGTCTCCAATTAGAAGACACAGGGTCTACGTTTTGCTCCACTCAACTATAGCAGACGTGTTCTGTAGCACAAAAGAGTAAGAGATGGGATGGGAGAAATGGATCAGCAGTTAAAGCACTTGCTGCTCTGCCAGAGGACCCGGGTTCCATTCCCAGCACCCGCAGGATAGCTCACAACCATCTGTAACTTCCGTTCGAGGGCATCCGGGGATCTTCTGAACATCCATCGGCACCGCGCACACACGCATGGTGCACAGACGTACACGTCAGGTAAAACATTCATACACATGAAATAAAAATAAACAAATCTTGGATTAAAGGAAAAAATGAAGCAAGAGTGTCCAACCATCCCATAAAGATTGATTATAGCAATTAATAGTATTAATTACTCAGAGAGTTAGGTAACGTGCTTACATCTTGTTACTGTACCTAGTATGAATGTGTACTGATTCAAGAACGTTCTCGTTAGGCACATCAGCTAGAGAGCAGTAGCTTCCTGCCTTCTTACCATATATGGAAGCGGACATACACACAGACATGTGCGTCTGCACAGAGCACTCAAGAATGAAGACGAGAAAGATGAGTAGCAAAAAAACAACTAAGGGAAAAGCGGGGCTGAATTGGAAGTCAAAATAAACTCACATCTGAGATGGTAGCGATGAAGTAGCCAGAGAAGGTCTGGGACATCAAAGTAACGCCAGAGCGGGGACGTGGTCCAAAGCACCACGTGGGATGAGGGATTCGTTTTCCTGTACCAACTGCAACAATATACACAAAGCTAGTCTTCCATTCTAGTCATAACAAAATTGGCTTGAAACATATACAGAGCAAAGGAAAGAATTTTGGTTTTGAATATTGGGAATTCAAGAAGAGAGAAATTATTTTCTCTAAAGACTGACTGTAGTAGATATGTGTGTGTATATATATAAGTGCACACTGTAATGTGTATATGTATATACATAATTGTGAGACTAAGTAAAAGTTCCTTTTCTTTTATCTTGAGAGCAAAAATAAATTCATAATCCAGCAATTGTTTTTAGAAAGGCGACTGTAAATGGTCCCATTAATAAGCATTCTCTTAATGAAGATAAAATAGCAAAAAATTTTATCTGTAGTCCTTCCTTCCTTCCTTCCTTCCTCCCTCCCTTCCTTCCTTCTTCTCTTCTTTTTTTTAATAAGAAAGGGTTTCCTGGGCGAATCGTGTGATAGCCTAGGGAAACCAGCGGGTAGTGCTCTCTGTAGATTAATGCTGTTTACAAAGCTCCAGGTCTGTATGTGACAGTGACAATTTACTTTAAGTTTTTCACTATGACCGTTAAACTAAGTGAAATCTTGTTCATAAGATGAACTTTCTTTCTCTATAGTGGAAAATTGTATAACCTGGTGATTAAATCTGACAATCCTAGTAATGGGACAGATCATCCTGTTACAAACCTAGAAGTAATGCCATGTGTCATGGGTAGGGAGGGGGCTGAAGAGATGGCTCAGTGGTTAAGAGCACTGGCTGATCTTCCAGAGGTCCTGAGTTCAATTCCCAGCAACTGATGGTGGCATCTGATTCCCTCTTCTGGTGTACATGAAAACAGAGCATTCATAAATATATATGTGTGTGTGTGTGTGTGTGTGTGTGTGTGTGTGTGCATATTTGTGATATCTGTATATATATATATATATACATATATATAAAATCTTTTTAAATGTATCATGGAATTTATACAGTTTTTAATCTGTATATAACTACAGGAAAACTGTCAATGACTCGAAATATGCGTAGTTCCCTAAAGCAAGTGACGCTTTCAAAAATAACATGCATGGCAAAGAGAGACTCTTCTATTGAACATGAGAACCACATGTAGCCAAGGCACAGTAGCACATCCATTTAATAACAGCATTTGAGAGGCAGAGGTGGGTGAATCTCTGTGAGTTCGAGGCCAGCCTGGCCTCTATAGTGAGTTTCAGGACAGCCAGGACTATGTAGAAAAAACCTGTCTCAAGAAAAGAAAACCATATGTAGCATATAATATTGGAGAACAAAAATAACTTCAATAAAGGAGATTCGGAGAACATCTGAAGAAAGGTGAATTCTATATAGGATATGAATTCTATATAAGATGTTACTTATTTGATATTCTGTTACTGGGATTGTTTTAAAGGAGATTGTCTTCTTGGAAAATTCATACTGAAGTATTTGGCAGTCAAGTGTAGTGATTTCTAGAAATTGCTTTCTATCATATATGCATGTGTATACATATATACATACATATAACTGTATGTACATGTACACAGAGAAAGGACAAGTGCTATAAAATATTAAGAAATTGTCAATCTAGGTAAAGTGAGTTTTCATTTTATTCTTTGAACTTCTCAGGAACTGAAAACTTGTTAGGAAAATTAGATTACCTAAAAAGAACATAAGAAAAATTTCTCCTGACAGAGTATTTTGTATAATGCACGTAAAGGAATGATGGGAGTAGACTAGCTTCATTTTGAAATTTAAAAGTTGTTTATCAATGGCCATAAAGGAAAAAAATACTAAAGGTACTAAAGGGCAAATTGGTTCTTGTTCTATTAAGTATTCACACACACACACACACACACACACACACACACACACACACACACCATATAGATATATACATATACCATATAGATATATACATATATACTTATAAATGTATGATATATACTATACCAGTTATTCTCAGAATACCCAAACATCTTGTGACATCACATATTGCTAGGCTGTGGATCCAAAGCTTCTGATTTATAGATACAAGATGCAGTTCAATCAAATCCACTTCTAACACAGAGACAGGCACCAGCTATGGCCCAAAACCACCCTTTGGAAACAGCTTCCTTAGAGCCATCTAGATGAACAACAAAGGTCAGAGGGGTCTGTTAGCTACTGCCATGAAGATGTCATTAATGAAATCACACTTTGTACAGCTGAAATATAAAAACGTCTGTGTTTCTTAAATAAATGTGTTGCAAATGGAAGGAATAAAAGATGAAAAAAAGAGCATCACTCAAAAGAGATAAGGTACATCTGATAGCAATTTGTATAATTGTACTATATAGATCTCTTAAAAGAATTATAAGGAAAAGATATTAAAAATTGTTTGTTTGAACTGTAAAACTTCTACACAGTACGTACTGAGCTGGAAAAATAGCTGCAGCAGGAGGCCTTGTGCATATGCAGATCCTGGGATTGAGAAAGACACTGTGAGCTGTGCCCTATCAAAATCTCTTCCCCTTACCATTCCTTGAAAGTAAGCACTCCACAGACCCACATTTTTACTGTCTTACAGGAGTTTTTTTTTTTTTTTCTCTTTGAAGACTTGTAAAGAATTGAATGGAGTTGTTCATTGTTGCTGTTGGATACCAAAAATATGGATACTGTGTTTTCGAGATTCTACCATATGAAGGCCTTCAGGATCCTCTTGCTTGCTACATAGGTGCATACATTGTAACACTTACCAGTTCCTATGATGATGGATAAGTTACCTCTTCCTAACTCTCAAGCTTACATCTGATTGCTCAAAGACATTCCTTATGAAGCTACAATGACCTTTTTAAATTATTTTTTTTTTTCGGAGCTGGGGACCGAACCCAGGGCCTTGTGCTTCCTAGGCAAGCGCTCTACCACTGAGCTAAGTCCCCAACCCCATTTTTTAAATTATTTTTAATCATTAATCTTTTCTTCACAGTCCAAACTTTATCCCCTTCCTGGTTCACCATCCAACTGTTTCACCACCTACATCACCCAGTCTCCAAGAGGATGCCTCCCACCCCCACCCCACCCCACAGGACTTCCCATTCCTTGGGGCCCCAAGTCTCTCGAGATGCATCTTCTCTGACTGAGTCCAGACCCAGAAGTCCTCTGCTGTATATGTGTTGGGGGCCTCGTATCAGCTGCTGTATGCTGCCTGGCTGGTAGTTCAGTGTCTGAGAGATCTCAGGTGTCCAGGTTAGTTGGTATTGCTGGTCCTCCTACAGGGTCACCCTCCTTCCCAGCTTCTTCCCGCTTTTCCCTAATTCAACCACAGAGATAACCGACTTCTGTTCATTGGCTGGGTATAAATATCTGTATCTGAATCAAAAGATTCTTGTTGGGCTTTTCAGAGAGCAGTCATGCTAAGCCTCTGTTTGAAATCACACCATAGCATCAGTAATAGTGTCAGGCCTTGGGGCCTCCCCTTGAGCTGGATGCCAATTTGGCCTGTCACTGGACGTCCTTTCCCTCAGGCTCTTCTCCATTTTGTCCCTGCAGTTCTTTCAGACAGGAACAATTTTGGGTCAGAGTTTTTGACTGTGGGATGGCAACCCCATCCTTCCACTTGATGCCCTATCTTTCTACTGGAGGCAGACTCTACAAGTTTCCTCTCCCTACTGTAGGACTTTTTATCTAAGGTCCCTCAATTTGAGTCCTGAGAGTCTGTCACCTCCCAGGTCTCTGGTACATTCTAGAGTGTCCCCCAACCTCCCGAGGTTGCCTGTTTGTATTGCTGCTGGCCTTCAGGTCTTCAGTCACTTTCCCCTACCCAATACCTGATCACAGTCCCCTCTCCTCCACTTCTCCCATCCCCAATCTCATCCAGGTCCCTCCCGTTTTCTCCCCTTCCTGTGATTGCTTTCTTCTCCCTCCTAAGTAGGGTTGAGGCATCCTCACTTGGACCCTTTGGCTTGTTCACCTTCTTGAATTCTGTGGGTTGTATCCTGGTAATTCTGTACATTTTTAGCTAATATCCACTTATTAGTAAGTACCTACAATGCATGTCCTTTGAGGTCTGATCTACCATATTCAGGATGATATTTTCTAGTTCATCCATTTGCCTGCAAAACTCATGATGCTCTCGCCCTTAATAGCTGAGTAGTATTTCATTGTATAAATGAACCATATTTTCTGTATCCATTTTTCTGTTGTGGGACATCTGGATTGTTTCCAGCTTCTGGCTATGACAAATAAGGCTGCTATGAACAGTAGAACACATACCCCTGTGACATGATTAGGCATCTTTTGAGTATATGTCCAAGAGTGATATAGCTGGGTCTACAGGTTGATCTATTTCCAATTTCCTGAGGAACCTCCAGATTGATTTCCAGAGTAGTTTTACCTGTTTGCAATTCTACCAGCAATGGAGAAGTGTTCCTCTTTCTCCACATCTTCACCAACATGTGCCGTCACCTGAGTATTTGATTTTGGCCATTCTGAGTGGTGTAAGGTAGAATCCCAGGGTCATTTTGTTTGGCATTTCTCTGATAACTAAGGATGTTGAACAGTTCTTTAAGTGCTTCTCAGCCATTTGAGATTTCCCTGTTATGAATTGCCTTTTTAGTTCTATACCCCATTTTTTGATTGGGTTGTTTGGTTTCTTGGTGGTTAATTTCTTGAGCTCTTTATATATTTTGGATATTAGTCCCAAGTCTCTCAAGAAAGAAATAAAAGAAGGATTTCAGGAAATGGAAAGATCTCCCATGCACATGGATTGGCAGAATTAACATAGTAAAAATGGCCATCTTACCAAAAGCAATCTACAGGTTCAACGCAATCCCCATCAAAATCCCAACACAATTCTTCAAAGACATGGAAAGAGCAATTCTCAATTCATCTAGAAAAGTAAAAAACCTAGAATAGTGAAAACAATTCTTAACTATAAAAGAACTTTTGGGGAAATAACATCCCCGACCCCCATCTATACTACAGCAATAGTGATTAAAAACTGCATGGTATTGCAGAGAGACAGACACATTGATCAATGAAACACAATTGAAGACCCAGAAATAAAACCACACTTGATCTTTGCCAAAGATGCCAGAAGTATACAATGGAAAAAAGAAAACATCTTCAAAAAAAATAGTGCTGGTCTAACTGTCAGTCTATATGTAGAAAATGAAAATAGACCCATATTTGTCACCTTGCACAAAACTCAAGTCCAGGTGGATCAAGGACCGCAACATAAAACCAGATACACTCAATCTAATAGAAGAGAATATGGGAAAGAGCTTCAAACTCATTAGCACAGGGGAAAATTTCCTAAACAGAACTCCAATGGCTCAGGCTCTAAAATCAAGAATTCATAAATGGGACTTCATGAAACTGGAAAGCTTCTGTAAGACAAAGAACATAGCCAATAAGACAAATCAGCAACCTACAAAAAGTTGACATTTCTAAGGAGCTGACTTCCTGACTTTGGTGGAAGGCTTCGAGTGTTTCCCATGTAGTTAGAGTGTTTTTGCTCAGGCTGAAACACACAGTTCAGAGATAGTCATATATCCTTGACTTCCTTAATTTGGTGGAAGGCTTCAAGTTTCCCATGTAGTCAGAGTTTCTCAGGCTGAAACACACATTTCAGAGGGAGTCATCTATCCCCCTACCTTAGTCAAAGTTCTATTGCTGTGAAGAGATACCATGACCACTGCAACTCTTATAAAATACAGCATTTAACTGAGGGCTGCTTACATTTGGGGGTTTGTTCCATTATCATTGTGGTAGGCCCTTTGCTCTGCTCATTCTCAGATTTAAAAAATATATAATGTTCTCAGCATAAAAATAATTTGGGGTAATAGTACTCTTTTTTTGGTTCTTTTTTTTTCAGAGCTGGGGACCGAACCCAGGGCCTTGCGCTTCCTAGGCAAGCGCTCTACCACTGAGCTAAATCCCCAACATAGTACTCTTTTTACTAGTATGGACTGTCTTGTCTGTCTTCCCTTTACAAGGTGAGCTTCACTACATAGAAATAAATAGGACCCAAACCTTATTGCTTTGCTTAGTTTAGGACATTGTTTTGTTTTTAATACCTGTGCTTTCTGCTAAGGGGTTGCGCAGTATAGTATATGTTTGCATGCAAAAACATTCTCTCCCAGATCTTCAAATGTGATTTCACACAGCTCATGGAATGGTGTTTCTTTTCTTACTTCTGACTTTTATTTCCCCACTATTACTTCTTTCATCAATTTGGCCTTTTTGTCCCTTTTTTTTTTTTTTTTTTTTTTGGTTCTTTTTTTCGGAGCTGGGGACCGAACCCAGGGCCTTGCGCTTCCTAGGCAAGCGCTCTGCCACTGAGCCAAATCCCCAACCCCTTTTTGTCCCTTTTTTGATTAGCTTACCTAATCGTCTTACCAACTTTATTACTGCTTTAAATAACTTTATCAAAACAAAGAAAAATTTATTCCTGTCTATTCTTATTTGCACCAAATACTGGCAAAAGTATAGATCAGCCAACTTGTCATTCATTACTGGTGGTGACTGTCAGGTCCAAAAGAAACTGCAGTTTCCCCATCTCCAAAAGCCGGCTCAAATACACAAATGAGCTCAACTTGTACAACCTAGAAGGATTTCTAGCACTTAGACAAAAGACTCAGGGACTTGTAAAGTAGATTCCCCTCTAAGGAGTCATTTCCCTTACCTATGGGAAGGGACATATGAGTACCTTTGGCATCTATAAGCATATCAAAGCCCCTGCTGGCCTGTGGGCTTCCTCAGTATCACAAGTACTTGCTACACATTTCAAAGTTCAAGCTAGCATCCTTGCCTGTCTCACCTCCTCCTCTATGGTAAACGTCCTACCTCACTGTTACACATTCTCCTTATAGCCCTGCTATGTTCTCTTCCTCCCCCATCCCCTGTGTGTGTGTCCCTGTCTCTTTCTTTCTGTGTCTCTGTCTCGCTCTCTTTTTTTCCCCGATTCTCTCACCATTTTCTCTTTTCTCTGACCTTTGCTCCTCTCTTCTTTCTGCAGATAGCCCTTGCCATGTTCAGTCTACTTCTTCTTCTTTCTGCTCAACTCTTCCAGATGCCTCTGGCTTGTGCATTATCTACAATAAAACCCTTCCCCTTGGAGCTGTCATGTTATCAGTTTAGAAAGTGACAGAAATGACACAGCTACGTTTGAAGTCAGCTTAGGAGCTAACACAATAGTAAATAGACTGTAGCTTATCTCATAGAATCCAACAATTGAGCTCTTTCATAGTTACCAGAACAAGTCGGAAATGTACAACTACCCCCAAAACCTTCACACAGATGTTTTGAACAACTGTACTTATAATTGCAAAAATCTGAACAAAAACAAGGTAATTTTTTTATTAGGTACCTGGATAAACAAACAAGGTGCACCCAGAGAATAAAATGGTTTGCTGTTGCTGTTCTTGTTGTTGTTGTTGTTATTTTGTTTTTGGTTTTGGTGCTAATAAAACCAGGCCAGCCATCAAACCTTGAGAAGACACAAAGGAAACGTCAATGCATATTACTAGTGAAAGAAGCTAGTGTGACAAGCACATATTCTATGTGATCATGACTACATCACATTCTGGAAAAGAGAAGCTATGGCAATAATAAGAGATCATGGATGCAAGGATGGAAATAGAAGTACATGAGTACCTGGAACACAGAGGAAACCTGAATGAAATAGAGTATCTCTGCATAGTTCAATTTGGCTGTGAACTGATGGTCATCATGCCTCCAGCCCCCAAGTAATGCAATAACTGGCCCTATGAATTCCATAGAATTTTAGTATAGGGGAAATATTCTGATATTATAACAATGTACTCATGCCATTAGACATTGGTGGTAATTCTTAGGCTATACAGTGGAATACATAGCATCAGAGTGAATCCTGGAGGATCGTGAGTGCTAGTGAGCTATATATTACCTATAGGTCCATCTAGTTGAGCAAATGCATTGCAATGGTAGCAAATGTTGATAAGAGGAGAGGTAAGGCATGTACCTGGGGGAAGAGGGTTCATGGGAAATCTTTTCATCTCTGCAATTCTCTTATAGACCTAAAAACCATTCTAAAACTTTATTTCAAGTCTATGAAATAAAAATATAAACTTTTAGGCCAGATGTAGTGGTGCATGCTGTTAATCCTAGCACTTGGGAGGCAGAATTAGGTGGATCTCTTGTGAGTTTGAAGCCAGCCTGGTCTACAGTGTGAGCTCCAGGACAGCCAGAGTTACATAGTGAGACCCTGTCTCAAAACAAACAAACAAACAAACAAAGAAACAAACAAGATATTTTGGTGATGCATCAACCACTATAACTGATTTCCTTTGCAGTTCTACAGAGACAATATAGACACATGGGTACATGTATATGCTTGTAAATGAAGCCTTTTCCATCTCATAACACATTTTAAATATTATCTCTTAAAGGTACACAATTGTAACCATCAATGAGCATCATTTTGTATGAGTGAACCCTAAGCTACTATCTTTTCCTACCCCCATTTATATGTATGTTACATACATATATTTTTAAGAACACTTCTCAGAAGATGTCTTGATCAATTTTAATTTTATCTTGATACATCCTAGAAAATCCTGGGGGGGTCTAGGTTAGGTCACCCTGTGGGCTTCTCTGTGGGAGATTACTTTAATCCACTCTGAGTATCCTGGTACCAGCACATGGGCTGGGCTCAGAACTAGGTGAAAAGGAGAGGAGAGGGGAGGATGGGGAGGGGAAGAAGGAGGGAAGGGAGAGAGGGAGAAAGAAAGGGAAAGAAAGAGGGAACAATAGAACAAAGCTAACCACTAGCATGCACGGACTAACTCACTGCTCTCTGATGTGGTTCTGATGTGATGAGAGGTGCTGTCACCTTGACCTCCCCACAGTGATGGACTAACCTGAAACTGTGAACAAAATCAATGCTCTCTCTCTCTTAAGTTGCTTTTGTCAGAGCACAAAAGAAATGAAACTAAGGGAATTATATGCCTCCACTAATTTACATATCAGCAGGCATTAATGTCTTGTCATTGGAAAGACACCATCTAAGGTGTTTATGTCCTCAAATGAATATCTACATAAACATTTAACAGATAATGGGAAGAGATAAATATAAAGTGGCCCTTGTCCTTGGATGCCCTTGGAAACATACCTCTATTTTTTTATTTTAAAAAATAATTAAATATGAGAGAGAGAGAGAGAAACTCACTAATTTTTTTCTGATGGATTCGCCAAAAATCATACCAGAGTAATTTATTCACGATTTCTTAAGTAATTCAATTAATTTTTAAGATACTTTATAGACTTTTAAATAGGAGGTTAAAGGGCATTAAAATAGCAGGATAAATATTATCAGGAGGAATTTATGAACACAAAGAGAGTAGTTTGAAAACGATGCTTTTCAAATTTTACTCCATTTAGTTCAGGGCATCTCCCATTCACTTTACCTTCAAGTACTTAAAAAACATTCTCTGGGTCTTTTGTGAAATACTGAGGATTACTGAATGTATAACTTATTTTTGCAAATCAAATGTTTCTTTAAAATTCAACAATTTTCAATGAGGTTTAATTAGGCAGAGAAGTGGTTCAGAACTCATTTTAAAACATGCATGATAATTAGCGAACATCAAAGAGTATTGTCACAATCTAAGCTGTAAACAACTGACTGTTAATGATTTAACAAATTCCAAATATTACCAGATAGCACAGAGAACTGAAGCCTGCTATTTTGATGGGAAGTGTGTATTGAGCGAACAGTTTGCTCAATCCCTCCTCTCAAAGAGTAGATATTGAATGTGCCGTTGCAAAGGTCAAAGTTCATGCACTTTTAGAGCTGGAAAAGACTTCATCAGATAGGTACACTTCCTCAGCCAAAGTCACATGGTAACCAACAGACCAAACTCGGAAACAGTTTTCCTGGCTTTCAAGCTCCATCACTCTCCACTCCACATGTATCTATATTAAAATATGTAAAAGCCCCCACAAGGCTGTCTCCTAAGCTTACTGTGGTGTGACATTTTTGACATGGCAAGTTGTTTTAATCTTAAGAATCATAAGTCATGGGGTATAACAATACATAAGGAGAAGAAAATTCTTTCAGTCAGGGCTTCCTATGCTGGTGGAAGGCCTCATATTCATGATGAGAAAGTGCCCGTGTGTGAGAGAGTCTTCCTTTTCTGTGCTTCTGAGGATATGGCCTGTCTGTGTTTCACAGGTCGTCGCTGCCCTGAGCTGTACCATACTTCAATTCTTCAATTGTAATGATCATTTCCTCTGCTTACACTGCCCTTTGACGTCATGTTGTTCTGTTGTTTTGTTTTGCTTTTAAATCAGGGCTCTCTACATAGCCCTGGCTGTCCTCGAACTCAGTCTGTAGAAAAGGCTGGCCTCTAGTTCACAGAGATCCACCTGCTTTTGCCTCCTGAATTATCCTGAATGCTAGAATTATGGCATGCACTACCACACGAAGCCCCTTTATTGGTCTTTTTTTTTTCCTTTTTTTAATTGGATTTTTAAAATTTACATTTCAAATATTATCCAGTTTCCCGTTCATAAATCCCCTATCCCATCCCCCATCACCCTGCTTCTATGAGGGTGATCTCCCTCCCACGCACCCACTCCTGCCTCTCTGCCCTGACTTTCCCCTACACTGGCATCGAGCATTGGTAGGACCAAGGGCTTTGCCTCCCATTGGTGCCCAACAAGGCCATCCTCTGCTGCATATGTGGACGGAGCCATAGGACTGTCCATGTGTACTCTTTGGTTGGCGGTTTAGTCCGTGAGAGCTCTGCTTGGTTGGTATCGTTGTCTTCCTACGGGGTTGCAAACCCCTTCAGCCCCTTCAATCTTTTCTCTAACTCCTCCATTGGAGAACCCCTTCTCAGTTCAATGGTTGGCTGTGAGCAACTGCCTCAGTATTTGTCATGCTCTGGCAGAGCCGCTCAGGAGACCTCTCAGGCTCCTGTCAGCTTGTACTTCTTGGTATTAGCAGTATTGTCTGGTTTTGGTGGCTGTGTGTATATGGGCTGGATCTCCAGGTCGGGCAGGCTCTGAATAGCCTTTCCTTCAGTCTCTGCTGCAAACTTTGTCTCCCTTTATTGGTCTTAAGACCAATATCTGCTGCTGAGCCCAGGATCGCATGCACTTCACAGTTGAGCAGCCATAGCTTAGAAAAAAACGTTACCACCGTCTGAAACCTGCACAAACTTTGATAAGAGCTGTTAGATTAGTACTTCGGTCAAACAGAAATCCCTCACTCAGAATTCCCCAAGTTCGACGTATTTATCCTTCTGGGAATTCTGAGGTTACTTTAGAAGGGAGACCCCTTCGTGGAAGGTTGGGTAACTTAAGTATCCGAAATTACAGCATGCTTTCTTGGAAAAGGAAAATAGTAGCGCCCAAAAATTCCATGGAAGTGCTTGTGGCTGTGGGGATGGCGTTTTGCTCGAAGCTTGAAACCACACCGAGCTCCTCGGCTGTTTGTTGCATTCCTTGTCATGGGGATGAGGAAACTTTCAAATAAAATATCACTGAAATTAAATACATCTGGAAAGAAGTAGACCAAAACTATTAACAGCCTCTGGGTAGTTGTGTTAGTAGTTAGTTAGCTGTATTTTCTCTGCTTACATAGCCTACATTTCCTAAAAGAATTTCTTCTATATTCAGAAATTATACAATTCATCTATAACGGGTTATACCTCCCAGCCTATTAGATAGGGGGAAAAAATCAAACTTTCTGGATAGGTAGATAGAAAATACTTACAATGTCCTTTGCCAAATAAAGATTGTGTGTGTGTGTGTGTGTGTGTGTGTGTGTGTGTGCGTGCACAGATAGACTTGGGGTCTAGAAGACAGTGTCAGGTTCTTTGGAATAGAGGCATAGGTGTTTGTGAGAAGCCCTGGCATGTAAGCTGGGATCTGACTGACAGTCCTCATAATTAGGCAACAAAGGCTTTTAAGCCAGAAGCCATTTCTCCAACCCTGGACATTCTTTAATGCATTTTAATCTATGGGGGTGGGTGTTGTAAATATATAAAAAGTAAAAAGCTCTGTTTTATCCCTACTAGGTCTACACCAAAGTGCCCCAAGATATCTGCTGGATATCTTAATTCTCAGTCAGCAAAGCCTCTCACCCGCTTTGCTCTATCCCGTATCACCCTGCTGAAGGCCTCCCTCTGAGCCTGGCAGCAATCTCTCTACCTATCCAGTTCCCAAGGCAGGTTTCCATGCCAGAAACACACATCCCAACTCCGTGGTGGCCCAGACCAGCCGCCCCACACTCCATTACACTTAAATCTACACACGAAAGAACACACAACACAATAACCTTTGACCCAATTGAAGAAATAATTGCCCACCTAAACATACAAAGCTCAGTACCCTCCATCCCTTAAGAACATTAATAACAACCTGTAAATACACAGAGAGGAATCTTAACATCACCTGCCATGTTGTCTACCGGTTACTCCTGTCCCTTCTCTCTCCCTCCTTCTGTTCCAGGCTCCTCCTCTTCCTTCAAACTTTTCTCCCGCCCATCCATCCTTCTCATCCAATGACAGGCCTCCTTCTATCCTGTAGGTGCCCTCACCTGTATTTTACAAATTAAATGGGGAGAAGGTTCTGGTGTACTTACTTGAGTCCTGAGTACTAAGCAGCTGTCCTTGGGGCAGTGGAATTAGCATCAAAATACAGATGACTCCAGGGCAAACCACTACAGTTGGGCTGAAGAATTGGTTCACATTCCCATCTTAGGACAATTCTGTCTTGAGCAGCTACTAGCTGGTGCCAGGCAGTTTCAGGTCTAGAAACCCCAGCCCTGAAAAGAACAGATACAATTCTTCAATACTTAAAATAGCCCAAGTGCTTGTTACACAAACATGCAGATCCATCAGAGCTCCACCCCTCACACCACATGCGCACGCGCGTGCGTGTGCACACACACACACACACACACACACACACACACAAACACACACACACAGACGCACAGAGAGAGAGAGAGATGCTTTCATGTCTGTAGCACTAGCTCTGGGAAGAAAGACAGATCCTAGGAGCTGACTGGACAACCAGTGTGTCTGAACCTTAAGACCCATGTTGGGGGTTGGGGATTTAGCTCGGTGGTAGAGCGCTTGCCTGGGTTCTGTCCCCAGTTCCGAAAAAAAGAAAAGAAAAAAAAAAAGACCCATGTTGAATCTCAAAAAATTAGGAAGTTATTAAGGAATTAGGAGTTATTAAGGAAGATATTTGACATTGACCTTGAGCCTATAAACAGGTGCATGCTCTCAAGCAAACCTACATACACATATGCAAACACATGCATAAAACACAGCACACAGACGCACATACACAGTTCTTCCCTTTGTGCAGTTCTTTTCACCTTAAAAAATAAATAAAAATAAATACGTAAATAAACAAACAACAAACAAACAGACCACACCCTACAGTGGTGGCACACACCCAGCACTTGGGAGGCAGAGGCAGGTACGACTTTGAGGTCAAGGCCAGCCTTATCAACACAGTGCGTTCCGGGATAGCCAGGGCTACACAGAGAAACCCCCACCTTAAAACAAGAACAAACAAATGAATAGGTCGAAATGCATTAGAGGAAGTTAAAATCAAGAAGCACAGCATAATGCATTAAATAGTACTAAATAGTCAGGAAATGGAGCGGAGCAGACCAAAGTGCTACAAGTAAGGACTTTTGGGAAGAGAATGAGAAGAAGGCATCTCTGGATATATTTTGAAGGCAAGACCTATAGGATTTATGGATTGAATGGGGTTTTACAGAAAGCTACAAAAGCCCATGACCAAGCAACTAAAACTCTAGAATTGCTTCTGACCAAGCCAGGAAAGACTATGGCAAAGCAGGATTAAGATTGATGCCCTCAGGAGCTCACTTTTGCAAGCTAAGTCTGAGGTTGCTTATTCTCTGTCAAAGCAGAGGTGTTAAGTTCACTCCTGGAGACACTCAGTGGGCATTCCAAGGACTGGTTTGACTTAGAGACAACTAAGGAACGTGCATTCATATAGATGACACAGAAATCTTTGGAAGCAGAAAGGAGCTGAAAAGCCTGAGTGTATTAGCTACATTTCTGATTGCTGTGATAAACTATCTGATGAGATCAAATTAATGAATAAAGGGTTCTTTGGGTCACTGTCTGAGTCTACATCACGGTGGCAAGAGCATGAGACAGCTGCTTATCCTCCAGTCTAGAAGCAAAAAGAGGCGAATGCCATGCTCAGCTAGCTTCTCCTTACAGTCAGAGACCTCAGCCCATGGGGAGTTGCTTACCCACATTTAGCACAGATCTTTTTCACTCTGTTAAACCATTCTGGGAGAAACTTTCATAGTCATACCCAGAAGTGTTTTTTCCCCACAGTGATACTTCATCCCATCAGGTTGTCATTCCAAATTCACCATTAGCATCGTACAAGACTAGATAGATAGGAACAAAAGCTCAGCGGTCAATCCCAGGAATCTCCTACCTCTACATGTAAGACGATGAGGCTATTCCCATGAGAAAATCTCCTGGGGACAAGTGAAGAACATGCTTCAAGATCGAGGACATGCCCAGTTGCTGGTAAGTCTAACGTAGCTAACAGCAGTTGTGCTGAAGGCCAATTATTTCTGAGCTAATTGAGTTTGTTCCAGAGTACAACTATCCTTAACAACCATGGCAGATAATAAGATTTTAGGAGGCCAAAGTATAATGAGCAAAGGGTGGTTACAAACATGAGCTCGACTGGGTATCAGCACTACTACTTGTTGGCTATGTTATCCAGAAACAGTCTGCCAGCATTAACCCCTTTACTCCCAGTTTCCCAATCTGAGAGGTGGAAATCCAGTATTCTCATTCTATTGCTATGTGCTGTGATGGAAATAAAGTCTTCACTCTAACCCTAACCCTAACCCTTACTCTAACCCTAACCCTAAGGCAATATTAATGCTCTTTTTTGACTAAATGGAATTAGTTCTTAAGGTCAGTCTAATGGATAGACAAAGGCAGTCTCAAAGGAATCCTGAATTCTATGAAATTAGTCCTTGCTAACTCAGTTTCTCATTTTTCCTTCTTTTAGTGTGTTTGTGTCTGGGTGCACATGGATATGCATGAAGGTGCACGTGTGTTCACAAGTGTGTAGAGGACAGAGGTTGACTTCAGTTTTCTACCTCCATGGCTCTCTTCCTTACCTTGTGAGACACGGTCTGTCACTGAAGCTGGAGCGTATTCATTCGGGTAGGCTTGTTGGCAATAAGCTCCAAGGGTCTGCCTTTCTTTACCTCCTCAGAGTGTAGGGGTTACAGCTGTGCACCACTGCATCCATATTGTATGTGGGTGCTAGTGATCTGACCTCCGGGCCTTAGTCTTGCACATCAGATGCTGTGATGACTGCACCATTTCCTGAGTCCCCTTTCTTTCTTTTTAATTACTCAGTTGTCAATTTAAAAATTAGTGCCTTGTTATATAATTAAGCTGGCCTGTTACTATGTATTGTGGCCTGGTCCATGTCTCAAATTCGGGATCCTCCTCCCTCCCCTCTCTTACAGGAAGGTGCAGCTATAACTGTATTCAGTCTTCTCCCTGAACTTTTAACTCAGTTTCTCCAACAATAACGACAAATAATAATATTTAAAAATAACTGCTTTGGGCTGGAGAGATGGCTCAGAGGATAAGAGCACTGACTGCTCTTCCAGAGGTCCTGAGTTCAAATCCCAGCAACCACATGGTGGCTCACAACCATCTGTAATGAGATCTGATGCCCTCTTCTGGTGTGTCTGAAGACAGCTACAGTGTACTCATATACAATAAATAAATTAAAAAAAAACTGCTTTATAGTCTCTGAAGTCTTAATGTCCAGAAAGGCTGAGGTCAGCAGGGTGCTGACGACAGTGCCTGTCTTTAGACCCAGCACCCAGGAGGCAGAGACAGGCAGATCTCTGAGTAGGAAGGCAGCCTAATCTATACAGTGAGTTCCAGGACAGCCAGGGCTACACGGAGAAACCCTGTCTCAAAAACAAGAAACAAAACAAACAATCAAAAGTGTGGGAATGTTTCTATGTTAAAACACAGTTAGAGCCAGGCATAGTGGCACTTGTAGATCCAGCACTTCGAATGTCAAAATGAGAGGAGGACTGGAGCCTGGGAGTGTGTGTTCAGCCTGGACAGCATAGGGAGACCTAGAAGAGAGAAAGGTAGAGAGGAATGGGGAGAGAGAATACAATATGTGATCTTGATAGATCCTGTGAGGTTGAGTAAGACATTTTATAAGACCATAAATGTGCCAATCGACAAATTTGACCCATATATTACAACACATAAAGTTATTAAGCTAAATGTTCTGAATTAGTATAAGCAAATACCCTTGATTTACAAGGAGAAAACTTATATATAGGAGAGAAAAGGAGAGAATGATATTAACAAAATATTAGAAGTCACTTAATATTGATAAATGGTATGCAAAGTATTTCTGTGCTATATTTTGCACTAAGTTTGAAATATTTTCAAAATGAAACATGTGCTTTTTAATCCCTTTTAGAAGGCTGTCAACACTATGTACAAAGTTTCTTTCTCAGATCAGGTTTGGGACAATTTACTTTCATATATATTTTGTATATTCTTTTGTACATGATAAATTCCATAACAAAACATCAACAAAAATAATAAAAAAGAGGTCTACATGACTGCACTTATATACATATGCCTTACTATAAGAATGTAGCCACCAACCTTTGATTCGTGCACTTCATTAGTTAAAGAAACAGGACACAACACACACACACACACACACACACACCTATGACAGACAGCAATGGTGAAGACAGTGGTGAAAGAAAGTGTTATATTTATGATCTAAATATGGGAGACATAACCACGAGTCAAGGAGACAGATGACCTCAAAGACCTCAAAATGCAGGACAGCAGACGATCCCCTACTCAAAGATTTCTGCGTACCGAGTCCATTGACACAAGCCAAGAAAAGCACCGTTTTCACAAAAAGGCAGCCAGGATAAAGGAGCTGATGACCAATGGTGACCTGGTCCCCAGCCCTCAGAAACATTGCTTAAGGCCGAGCTTTGCACATGTAGCGTGTCATTCTGCAGCTAAAGGACAGAAGGCACTGCACCCTGGCTTTCCATACTGGGAACAACTTAGATCTCCAAGCTCAGTATCACAGAACATCTTGTTCTAGGAGAATGAGAACACTGCCTGACTGTCCTGGCACTTCCTCTTCAGATCCGAATGTTGCATTCTCTGTACAGTGACCACTACAAGTGAGAAGGGAAGTGCTTGTTCAACCCAGATCATCTGTGGACCTGCTTGCTGCATTCTAGAACCTCCGGCAATGCCACAACCTTCTCGATCCCTTCAGTTCAATCTGTAAGATCTGATGTGAACTTCAGGAACTGCAGGATTATAACGGTGTTACTGTAACATACTAAGCTTGACTAAGCTTGTAGCAATTTATTACTACAGTAAAGGAAAGCTAGTAGGTCAAGACGCCTAGATAATTTTGTCTCACTTATTTCTAGCTAATACTGTTCTTTATTTGCCTGCTTCTTCTCACCACTCTGCCCCGACCCTGAAAGTATAAGGTGAAGCACATCCTCAGAGTGAACCCATTCTCTCATGTGTGTTCTCCAAGTACATGAATCTTTGTGTATTCACACCGATGCCTGGCTGAGTGTCAGAGTTCATGAGCACATCTATCCTTCTGTGGTAAGCTTAGGACTAAGCCATGTGCACAGAGATGCTGGGCACCAGTGTATGGGCCTGCCATACAGAAGATCTCAATGACATGCTGACCATGTTGCGTTCATTGTATTACCCTGATTTTACTCTTTTTATTTTAAAGGGCTTCTCTGTAACCCAGATTGGCCTCAGACAGGCAGCAGTCCCTTTGCCCCTGAATGCTGGGATCACAGGTGTGTGCCGCTACGCTCAGAAAGATTCCATGAAGACTGCTTTTTACCTCTTTCCATACAGAGTGGAAACGAATGGAATTTTGCTAATATGCTTAAATATTTGGGATTCCGGAACTCTAGAAGAGAGCATTGTGGGTTATTAAGGAGAGCAGTTTTGGACTCAGTGGATTGCACTGCAATCCTGACCCTGCTACTTTGGCGTCATAAGATAATATCCCTAGACATCATTTCTTCATCAGAAAATGGGAATGATAAAGTTCATTCCTAAAGGTTATGACCGTTCGCTGAGAAAAATACTTGCAAGAGTAATACCCAATCCAGAATAAAGCTCAATAAACAGTAACTTGTGGTCTGATTCATTCATGTATATGCAGCAGTGGGTTCTTATGAAAGTCGATGGATTCCCAGCTTTTCCTCACTGGGAACCGCTGGAGTTGAGTTATCTTACTGTGAAGAAAGAGCCTAGCACCCATCTCCGCATTCCCAATTCCACAGTGTCTGCTCAGCACCGAAATGATGCGCCAAACCAGAGTCTGCCGGCTAGGGTTTCCCTTTGCCCATTTCCATCAAAGGTTGGATCTCATCCACTGAGAGCAGTTAGGAGCCGCTCCAAGTAAAAACACAAATGTGGTTTCTGGGGTACGGTAGGGGGACAGAAATATAAAGACAGAATGATTCTTTGTGGTCCGATAGATCAACTACGTTCATGAGGACAACTTTGTTTGCCTATGTTTGGGGATTTGTCTTCAATACTGTGTCCACAAGTATAGAACTCTCTTGTTCATTTCTACTGGATTCTTCTACGTCTGCTGTTTGTGTGTCCCACACCTCATGACCAAGCAGAGGAGAGAGACAGTTATTCTAGTACCTGAAGGTTAAATTGTGAAGTTATAAACATATGACAGATTCACTATTTACTGATACGGTGACACTCTTTGTCTTGTTTTTCTTCCATATAAACACACACACACACACACACACACATACACACACACACACACACACACACACACACACACACACACACACACACACCTCCCTCCATCTCACTGTGTAATAGTTAATAGTCAGAGACATGAGGAATGGGTAAGCTTCTTGATACCTTGGAGATCTAAATGATGTGTTAGCACAATGTGGAGCATACATGTCTCTATGTGTTAGTCGGACCTTCAGGAAGCTGGAGCTGTGAGTACGGCTATCTTCTGGAATCTCCTGCTGGAATCTTTTGGAAAAGGATCCTCCCGCTGAGGAAAGGACTTCAGCAAACATGGCATCTCCTCCTGCTGACGTGTGCCAAAAGTCTGTCTCAACGGCCTCACAAAGCAGGTAAAGATCCTTTGCAGAACAAAGTCTTTTCTTTTCTCTTCTCTCTTCTTTCTTGAGACCTGCTGTTGTCCTTGGCTCACTTCTTCCACCATTACAACTGTCAGCATTTTAATCCCTTCTCTCTGGCTCTTAGTTTCCTACCTACACTTCTCTGAGCCTACTGAGATGACACTGGCTCCACAGAACTACCAGGGTCGTTATTCTAAGCATATCTGCTGAGTCCTTTTTGTTCTGCAAACTAATATATATACAAGCTTAAAGTTTGTAGGGGAAATTATTCTGGTTTGGTGGGACTCAAACAAATGTTTTGAGCAATGGCTTTAGGGGGGAAAGAAGGAAAGGAAATACTTTAAGCCAGGGGACAGCAACCAATTGGAAAACTTCTTAACCTTCCCATGCAGAAATCCTTGGATGCTTCCCCTCCCTTCCTGCACACTCTCATTTGTGTGAGAGAAAATGAATTCCCCATACTTACTCCTTCTCTCCATCTTCTAAGACCAGCAGGGTTTTGTCTCATAAACTATTGGGTAGAGGACGATATTGGGTAGAGGATGGACAGCTGGCAGCTGACTCTTCAACAAGCGTCTCCTTATTATTGTTTTCATTCTGCTTTCTCCAGACACTCTAACCCAGCTCACATATCTGCATTATTCCAAAGTAGGCCCTGTATGTTCCTCCATCTTCTGCTGTGGGGGTCATTGAAGACGACAGGAAACGATTCATCTTTGAGCACAGACCTCAAGATCAGATCCTTTCCGAAAACAATGCTCTGTTCTCCAAGAGATAAGCAAGGGAGAGGTAACCTGTAAATTAGGGCCTTCCTTGACCTCAGCTGGGTGTTGCCCCAAGGCTGTAGATGGTTCCTAATCCTTAGAATATCTATTCTGTGAAAGCTGTGCAAGAACCAAGATAAAGGCCAGGAGCCCTTAGCAGGCATGGTTTACATCCCGATGCCTCTACCCCTTTTGACAAAGGCTAAGTTGGCTTCCCCTTCTCTCGCTCTCTCAGTCATCCAAACAGACTTGGGGGTGACGCACCCCGCACATTTCATGTGATGATGATCCTCAGCTTTTGCAAATGCACCCTCTCCTCCCTTTCACTTTCACAGTGTCTTTTCTTTGACGCTTTACCACTTTATCTTCAGCTTTTTGCAATTCTTGCCCCTTTTCTTCAGGGTTTCAGTCTAGCTGGAATCCCCCTTCACTCTCCTCTTTTTCCTCTTTGATGTCTCCATGGCTCCAGTTAGAAAGCTCCTGGCTGGCTGTCCTGGAACTCTTTCTGTGGACCCAGTTGGTCTCTAATTCGTATAGATCCACCTGCCTCTGCCTTCCCAGTACGGAGATTATAGATGTGCAAGAGTCAAACTGTGTGTGTGTGTGTGTGTGTGTGTGTGTGTGTGTGTGTGTGTGTGTGTTATTTTATTTATTTACATTTCAAATGTTGTCCCCCTTCCAGGTTTCCCCTCTACAAACCCACTATACCATCCCCCCTCCTGCCTCTATGAGGGTGCTCCCCCATGAATCAAACTCTTTATAAAGAGAGAAACTTAGGCAGATCTCCAGGGCATTATACATGAAAAAGATGAACCTCGAGGTATGTATCATGCTACTCCAATTATATAGCACTCCAAAATGATAAGCTTGTAGAGACAGAGATAAAATGAGTCATTGGGGTTACATGTGGCTGGAGATAGGTCAATGGCAGGAAAAGGCATGAATGCTGTGTGCGAACATAGAATAGATCTTAATATGTTTGAATTTTTATTTACTACATGTGTGTGACTATGTGTGGTGTGTGTGTATTTGTATGTGATGTACACATGTGCATGCAGGCCTGTATGTGGAAGCCAAAAAAGAAATTTTCAGAGTTGGTGTTTCTCACCCTCTGTAGATGATATTATAGGGTGTCCCTTGGGCCTTTTCTTCTTGAAGGGATGAATTCAGTCAAAGGAAGAAGTTTATTCAACAAGACAGCAGTTGATTTAGTGAAGCTAAGCAAAGTTCTCTACAGAGAGATGGAAGTAGGTTGCTCCAAGGCAGGAAGTGACCCAGGCTGTCTACATTGAACGCTTTAAAGATGCTGTGTGGATATTTATGAGTAAGTGTGAGAACATTCATGCCCTTTGCCCCTAAGCAATGAATGCTCTAGAAAAGTACTTCATCTCTGCCTGGCCATCAGGAGGAAGCCCAGCCCCTCCTATGTAAGTATTTGAGGCATCTTGAATTATAGCCATCAGCCCTATCTTTTCTCTTCTCTGGTCATCTTAGCTAGCTCATACTTGGTTGCAAATCCTTCTGTTTGCTTTCCTCAGTATTTCCAACCTTGTTGTGTTAACCCTGAAATTTCAGCATCCATCTTAACTCAAATATTTGTTTTTACCTAACACCTCTACAGTGGGTACTGCGGACCAATCTCAGGTTGGCAGGGTTGTGTAACAGGTCCATCTCGCCAGCCTACTTTTTTTGATCACACTGGTGGCAACATGACTCTATACAGCGATAAACTGGCATAGATATAACATATGTTGTACCAATATAAATCTTCTGGCCTTGATATTGGATTATTAATTATGTAAAATAAAACCATTGTTGAGATATTGGGTGCAGGGCACATGGCAACTTCATACACTTCTGTAAGTAGTTGTAAGACAAAGCAATAGCTGAATATCTATGAGAGCTTCAATGGTCAACTCGACACAACCTAGAGGCACCCAGAGAGAGTCTCAAGGAGGCACTGTGTAGACCAGGCTGGCCTGTAGGCATCTTTGGGTCTGTTGAACTCCTTAACTGATACAGGAGGACACTGTCCACTTAGGGCAGCCTCTTTCCCCGAGCTTGGGTCCTGGAATGAAGGAATAGGAAAACTAAGCTGAATAGTAGCATACATTCATTTCTCTCTGCTCATGAATATGGGTGTGATGTGATTGGCTGCTTCAGGTGCCCACTGCCTTGACTTCCCCACCATGCTGGACCATAACCTGGAGTTGTGAATTAAAATAGTCCTGAGCTGAGACCAGCTTGAGCTGTACAACAAGACCTTGCCTCCAAAAAAAGAATCAGTAAGAGAATTTAAGCATTCCACATGTCAGAATCAATTCTCTGGATGTGCTTACCCAGGACCACAAGGATGTAAGTATATTCTCTCCCATTGAGTCTTTCTAAAACACTTAATTGTAGTTTATGTACCATAAAATTTTCTCATTTAAACCACACAAATTAATGGCTGTTAGTAAATTTTAGTCATACAAACCATTATGAGAAATTCAATTTCAGAATATTTTGATTCCACTCCCTAAGATTCTCTGTTTCCATTTGAAGTTCTCTGTTTCACTTGTAGCTCTACACAAGGCCACTGCAGCATCCTTCACTGCTTCTCTCCTTTCTGTTTTTGTTTTGTTTTGTTTTGTTTTGTTTTTTGGAGGGAGAGGAGATTTGACAAATTTCAAACTTCTGGCCCCTTGGAGCAAGACTTTTTTCCTCTTCATTTTTTTTTTAAAGAAATGGGTTTTTACTTTGATGTTCTCAAACAAATATCACTAGTTGGTATCTTATCCACCTTCTCCCTGCCCTTCCTTGCCTCTCTTAGGACTATTCCTCCTCTTAGCAATAATCCTTCTGTTTTTATGACATTAGACTTCTCTATGTCCCTCTGTCTCTGTTTCTGTCTCTCTCTGTCTCTCTCTGTCTCTCTCTCTCTGTCTCTCTCTCTGTCTCTCTCTGTGTTTGTGTGTGTGTGTGTGTGTGTGTGTGTGTGTGTGTGTGTGTATTGGTGGAGGGAATGAAGGAACAAGAGAAAGGGAGAGAGAAAGGGAAGGAGGGTAAGAGGGAGGAAGAGAGAGAGAGAGAGAGAGAGAGAGAGAGAGAGAGAGAGAGAGAGAGAAGAAGAGGAGGAGGAGGAGGAGGAGAGACAAATGGGGGGTGCATTTCTATGTAGCCCAGGCTGGCCTCAAAAATGAGATTACTTTGTCTCAGCCCCCCTTCATGCAGGGATTTCAGATGTGCCTCACCGTAACCACTTTGCATTTTCCTATAATTGGGATGTTTCCAACAGTCAACATTACACATTTTTTTCCCACCAATTCTGTGGTAGTAGCTGTGGTTAAGCTTTTGCAATCATGCTCAAATGTTGCTTAAAAGCACGAGTGTACAGCTTAAATGAGGGGAGACTAAAGGCTATTAAATGGCATATAAAACTGGTATTAACACATTTACATGCACAGTGTCTTTCTTCAAAATTTGATAAGCACAATCAATTGAACTTTGTCACAGAGTCATACCACGCTGCTGGCATCCTTTCTCCGTCTTTAGAGTGATACAAAATTGATCTGTGCATTTTCAAAGCAGGAGGCATTGGTCCTTTGACAGAGTTCTATTACGGCGACAGTATTTCCATTATGCCAAATGTCTAATGTACACCTAATGATTGTATTATACACAGGGAGCTGTTATGCACTGATTACCAACTGCTGTTTATAATCTTTGGAATGCATTTTTTCCTGAGGCTGAGAAGAATGATGGAGAAAGTCACAGAGGGAGAGAATGGGAACGAAGTGATCCCTAAACAATGGGGCTTCAGATAGCTCCATGTGGCTGCATCAAACCTCACCAGGCTGAGACCCACTGACAAGATCTAGGAACATGACAAATGCCTAGGCTAATGGCTAGAAAGCAAATAGGAGCCTCAGATTTCATGTTCCCATAGGTGCCAGGGCTGTGGGAATACCCGATACCTTGAGTCTTGTGTTACTTATGTGGAAGAGCTGACTTGTTGCTGAACTGACGATACCCCAACCATACATCACTGGGCATCCTAATCGGTCAGGGATCAACTTTCTCATGGAGAAACCATCGGTTTACATTGTTTTTTTCTGAGCTAGTTTTATTCTTGTCACAATCCAATTATATTTTAATATAGCCAAATGTTTTAGCACAGAAGACAATATGATGGCACGGTCTTTCTGAGCGTGGTAGTTGGTGTATATAATTGGAAACAGATCCACTCTGATAGAAAGCACAAGGTTCTGGGTGTTCCCCAAACGGGACTGGATGCTGGCGTCCTGCCATCTTCGTAGCATTAGAAAGCGTTCCGGTAGGAAGGGAGGTCAGCAAGTTCAAGGAAGAGTAAGCAAGCCAGTCGCTCAAAAAGTTAAACAGAATTGTGACACACTTCCGAATCCCACTTCTAGGTATATATCCCCAAGAACCGAAAGTTCGGTCTCAAATGAAGGCTGTTCAGTAAGGTTTACAGCAGATTTACTCAAAAGAGCTAAAAGGTAGAAAAGCTCAAGTGTCTAGCAACACATGGAGAGATAAATAAAATTTGTCATATACGTACAAGTAGAGAGTATTTATTCTTAGAAAGGAAGCAAATTCCAGCATATGCTATAGTATAGATGAACCTTGAAAATATTACGCAAAGTGGAATCAGCTAAACATAAGGAGACCTATTGGACAACTGTGCTTGTGAGAAGGCCCTAGACGAGGCAAGTCAGAGAGACAGGAAAGAGAAGGTAAGTTCCAGGGCTGGAGTGGGGAAAGCAGGGAGTTAGCATTTAACAGCTGCCTCTGTATGGGACAATGTCACAGCTCTGGAAATGGTTCTTGTTGTTATGGTCATCCGCTACAGTAAAGGTCATGCCACAGCATTGTACCACACTTGAAATGGTTAAATTTGGGGGATATGTATATTTTAGCACAATAAAAGGGACAAAAAGGAATAGTTGTACCACTCAAAGATAAATGCAAATGTGAAGTCCTGTTGTCTTAAGTTTCAAAGAAATAGGAACAGCTAGTTCTGGCCAAGTCTTAATTTTACTGGAAAGAATAGGTTAGCTGCTTTAAAACTGCTAGATTATAATTAATTTCTTCCTTCATGACTTCAGCAGTGGTTGAAGGTGTCCTACGTGCCGGCAACTGTGCCAGATGTGAACAAAGAAAAAGGCAGAGCTCTCAAAGTGGGAGAAACCTAATAGAAAAGGAAAGCTTCCAGGGAGCAGAAGAATGTCTGAAAGCAGGGGAGGAACAGAAGATCGGGGATGGGGAGTCACGGACACTGAGGTTGCAACAGTAGGAAAACCTTCAGGAGAGCACGTCAGCTAGTGATCTGGTGGTAGGAAACTGACATTCAGGAACATAAGAAAAAATGAGGTTAAGGATCATAGTGGGGGTGGGGAGAGAGAGAATGAGAATAAGAATAGAGAATGAGGGTCTTGTGTACTACATCAAGGAGTGTGCCAAGGGAGCACATTGGAGAGTTTTAAGCAAGCACACTGACATGGCTCAGGTTATAAATTAAAGGACAAAAATGATGATAATGTTGATTGGCAATTGATTAGGTTGACAGCCAGCCAGAAGGTTAGTCAAGCAGGTACGTATGTCAAAGAGTATGTATGAGGGCTTATCTGAGATGCTAAACTAGTGAAAGACTTATCCCGGATAAGGACAGCACCATCTGAGAGTTGTGTGCTCACACAGAGCAAAGGAAGAAAGAGTTCCCCAGAAGAATCCTCTCCAGCCTCCTGGCCACGGTGCTGTGAGCAGCCTTATCACGTTCACCTGCTACCTGAGGGTTGTACCTTGCATTAGGCCCAAACGGAAGGAACCCACTGTTGAAACCCATGAACAAGAACTAAATTCTCCCTTTGCTATTTCTGTCCTGATATTTGTCACTGATGAAAATCTAACAAGGACTCCTGAGAGTTACCTAGACACTGACCTAAGACTCAGTCAGTAATGGAGACACAGAGAACAGTTAACTGTGAAATCCAAATGAGCCACCACACTAGCCCAGGACCAGGTGGCTGGAAACAGGAAGGTGGAGAGAGTCATAGAAAGAAATGAAAGACCCAATTGCAGCTGAGAACACAACCAAGTCAGGAAACTTTTAAAGCTCTTAGCTTGTTTCTTGAACTTACAATCTAAATTTCACAACACAGAATATTAGTTGGCTAATAGTCTTTACAATAAGCCTACACTTTAATAGAAAGGAAATCAATAATTGGGTGAGTCTCCAAGTCTATGTGACCTTCTTGCTACATCATTTAATAATTCAGCACCACTCAGTGGCGGTTATAATGACATTTAAGATATTTCCTCTTATCTTTGATCGTCTTTGATGATTAAGAGAATGTACCTAAGTAACTGAAATCTGCTTTAAAGATTTTTTTTTTTTTTTTTGCTGCAGTACTGGACACTGAGCCCAGAACCTTCCAGATATCAGGGTAGAGCGCTACAAGGAAGCTATATCTCAAGCCTCTCCAGAGATTTAAGTGCCACACTATCCATTTAATGAGACACAAAACTATTCCATCCCACAGTGTGTGTTCACATGTACATATGTATATAATCCTATCTGCATATAAACAATTATGTCTTTTTTGAGCAATATTGTCAGAAAACTTTTATTTCTGCATATATTATTATTGTTCCCAGTTGTATATGAAGTTCTAAGGATGCAAAACTAAGTAAGAGAATTTCTTGTCTTACAATCTCTATGAACTTTGAAAATCATATTTTGGATTGAAATAATTATTCAAATAAGCATTTATTTGTTTATTCACTTATCCTTGTGTTAATCTCGGGCCTTTGGCATATACTGGGTGAATGCCCCACTAGTGAGTTACATCTCGCACTTCTCAAGGAAGCGTCTATATATCCGATTCTCAATTTCTTATTTTTATTGCAGGTAAGTACCTTGATGCTTAATATAAAACACTCTTATTTCCAAACCAGCTTCAAGGCACTTTGTTCCTTCTCAGATACACTTATCAAACACTCACTAAAACAATGTTAAAATCTCAATCTGGATATGTTAGTTTGCAAAAGGGAGCTAGTTCAGTGTAATTCTTTGTCAGTCCCCAAAGGATCTGTCTTGGGAACTGTTACATATACACTGCTCATCCCCTACACTCGGCATGAGGGCCCTTTCTTCTTGCCCATTTGGGACTACAGTCTATTTTTAAAGCCAAAGTGGCTGAGTTCTCCTTCCTCCATTCTGAATCATTTTCTGTGAAGGTTTGCTTCCTGGTAACTAGTTTCTGACCTTCACAAGTTAAATATGACCTGCTTGCTGGATTGGTCAATTGTCATTATATCACTGCTCTTGATAGACTTCTTTCTAGAATATGCTTCATTGGTCTGTAGGATTAATCTGACCAAAGAAATTACCCACATTGTCCTCTAGTCTGACTCATGAAGGCTGTAATCTTTCAGATCACAAAAAAAAAGTGGCTTAAGTCACCACCCAAATTTTTCTGTTCTCAATTCATCGGAAGAATTTCAAAGTAATACACCTCTGAGTGTATCCCTATTTATAATTTATTTCAAACAGTATTATAAAGTGATTTTGATGTAACTAGGTATCAGCCACCTTTAATTCAATTCTATTTTTATCTCTGTCTTCAAAGTAGGAGTAGGGATAAATTAAATATTAAAAATAGTTGTATTTGTTTACTTTTATAGATTTTTAAAGTGTTTTCTTAAACATTTTAAGGCACTCTCCAAATTTTCTAAGGTTAAAGCAGGGCAGGTGTTGCTCATAATTTGCACTCTATAAATGAAAATTGTGACATGTTGGGGAACAGTAGATCATGTTGTTTCCTGGCAGAACATCCAAGGCCCAGGTCCCTGATTTTAGTCTTCACACTATCACAGAGGGGAAACAGGCAGCACTGAGAGCATGCTTAGCAAAGGCAGTCACTAGGGAAGTGAGAATTCTCACCCAAGGTTAATGACTCAAAAGCTAAGTAGAAAAAGAAATGGAAAAAGTAAGATAGTAAGATGATTTGAATATGCTTGGGCCAGGGAGTGGCACTATTAGGAGATGTGACCTTGTTGGAATAGGTATGTCCCTGTGGGCGTGACCTTTGATACCCTAGTTCTAGCTGCCTGGAAGTCACTATTTTGCTAGCAATCTTCAGATGAAGATGTAGAATTCTCAGCTTCTCCTGCACTGTGCCTGTCTGGATGCTGCCATGTTCCCACCTTGATAATGAACTGAAACTCTGAACCTGGAAGCCAGCCCCAATTAAATGTTGTTCTTATAAGAGTTGCCTTGGTCATGGTGTCTGTTTACAGGGGTAAAACATAAACTGAGACAGATAGGAAGGTTGTAACCCAGATCAAAATAAAAAAATGTGAATGGGATGGAGGAGAGAGAGGAGAGAGCAAGAGTAAGAAACAGAAATTAGTTTAGATTGACTAAGAAGAATTACAGAGAAGAAAGTAGGCCAAAGCGAGTCTTAAGTGGAGCTACCAAGCAATGTCAAAACCTGAGGCCAAAAGGAACTATGGGAAGATTCTGGGCAGAGTGGTACATGATATGATATGTGTTTTCCAAGACTTTGGGTTCAAAGTAGAGAATGGAGTGAAGCAGACTATGGCAGAGCATGAGGAAACAGGCTGAGAGACTCCCGAGTAGAACTCCTCCTCAAAACATGACCATGCCTGAACCTTGATGACATGGGAAGAAGAGGTACACAAGGGAGAAGGTTGGTGGAACCAACCATTTATTGAGATAGACACATTAGAAGGTGAATGAGCAGAAGGCAAATAAATACTCAAATAATATGAGTCTGAAGATCAAGAGAGAGATAAGGAATGACCTAAGGTTTGGACATCATATATTGGAGCCACTAGAGAAGGAGATGAAGGTATGGGAAAGCTGGTCCCTAAAAAGAATAAAGATATCATATGGATAGCATTACTAGAGCTGAGATAACAGCCCAGGCCTTGTAACTCCCAGTCCATGGTCTGGTGGCCTAAGAACTATAGCGTTGAGAGCCCTGGCATGGAGAAGTGATAGAGCCCAGTGGTATGACATAGTGCAGTAGTCCTTTTATGCCTCATTTTCTGACCCTACAGTCAGGATGTGATAATACCAACATCAAGGCCATTGTAAAAATGGAATAAAAAAAAGCTTATGTAAAGCACTCCACTGAGAAGGGATGTGGTGAGGAATTGGTAAGCGGTAGTTATTATTATCAAGCTCACTAGGTAGAAGGCACAAGTTTCACTTGAAGATCATTACATAGAGATTGCTGAGGACTATTGAGTTTAATATTTCAGTTTAAATCTACCCACGCTGTCACACTAGATTTAATATCTAATGCTAATTTGTACACCTTATCACTTGTCTTTGAGCAGTATTGATATTATTCAGGATAGTTCAAAGATTATTATGGTCAGAGGGGGGCATTTGCTTTCTATTTTGGAGTAGTTTTTCCTAAGGTTATGGGAGACTAAAGAATCAAAACACATTTAATTTGATTTTGGGAATGTTTGTAATATATATTACAAACTATATATATATAATATAATAAAATGTATAAAATTATGTATAATTTTATATCTATGTCTATATCTATCTATATGTATATATCTATATTTATATATATAATTCCGCCACAAAATGAGGAATGTATTGGGTGGGACTACCGAATGCATGACCCATGTTCTGGGGAAGAAAGACCCCACACAGAAAGAATATGATAAATGTGCTGTTTATCCAATACATGCTCTGTGATAAATATTCTAAACATGTACTTCAATAATTCCCTCATCAGAGCAGCCTTCTTAGCCCCCCCCAGCAGATACTGATAATTAATCAACTGAAATGAATCTTTACAGAATAAACAAATCTGTTATACATGAATGGTGATTATGTCTTTTCCAGTCGTGAAAGCTTTGCATAACTTATTCATGCCGACGTTAGAATGACATCTCTCTTGGAGCGTAACATCTTCTCGGGAAGATCTCTTTTTAGAAGTTTGGGTCACTAGGAACACTTCAGCCATATCCAGTGGGTGACACTGATGTAGGAAGCAAACGGGAGTTCCAGGTTGGGCTTCCATTTCAGCCTCAGCAGGGACAGAGTGAGTCCCTCACTTTCTGCGCACATTTGCAATCTTGCTGGCAGAGTGCCCTGACTGTGCTCAGGGAAGGAGATCTGACACAGCCCACACAGGAACAAACAGCTCCACCACAGAAGGACCTCTGTCTGGGCTTCTCTGTAGATTATGCATGAAGCTCTGTGGTAAAGGGACGTGGAAAGAAAGTTGATAGACTATGCCAGCCCCACGCAGACCTCGATTTGGACACGAGGAAAGGGTGATAAAGAAAATATAGCAGAAGCTCCTAATTTAATATTTGTATTAACAGATAATTCTCTGTGGATCCACGGATGTCTTGCTAAAGCACTGACGGTCAGACATCTGCCGTACAAATGGGTTCTGAAGCTCCCAGATGCACAGCGGCATTAACACACAGGAGTTAGTTAACTACCTCTTTTCCATTGCTACCCATGGCAAATGAAGGGCATCATCCAGCTTTTCAGATGCCGTCCTGTGGACCTGAGGCTTGGAGACCAAAGGTCATTTTCTTGCTATCGATGTCAACATTGCTTTAGTATTAACCTGTCCTTTGTCTCCAAACCAGGATTCTCCTGGCTTCTGTCAGCATCCAGAGGCTTGATAGGTTGCTGGTAAGATAAAAACCTCAGGCTTTTCATATCCCTCAAAGTCAGACTTCATCATATATAGGCAATTTCTTATGAATTTGCTTCAAGTTTTAATCTTTTCTAGCTTAAAAATATATCTTTATGATTCTGTTCTTTCTTAAGGGAGATTTGCGATAAAGAGAATAAATCTATATATAGCCAGTCAAAAACATATTTATGAAAGTGCTGTTGATAGCCAGGTAGCCAAACCAGAGTCTAAACAATCCATGGATAATTAAACAATGCTATAGTATCTGTTATAATAATAGGAAAAAAATGAAAAAAATACATGCGTATTTTTCTGAACTGACATCCTTCGTTAAAACAAGAGAAAGCAAAGCAAAGCAAAAGAAAAACAAACAAAAAAAAAAACAAACAAGGTCTAACTTTACTGAATTCCTTTTCAACTTTCCACAGTGACTAAAATATTCAAATAGTTAAAACAGTGTTAAGGGACTCACAATGCTCTTTATTTCCCTCCTTTTTAAAATTTGCATGTGCGTGGTATATATGTGCTTTTGCACACGTGTGTGCAGTTGCTCTTGTCTGAGTGTACACTGTGGAGACCAGAAGTTGAATTAATGTGGAGTGCCTTTCTCCACCACTCCCCACCTTAGTTTTGGAGGCAGAGCCTCCCATTGGTTTGTCTTGAGTTCACCAATTGGCTAAAGTGGCTGGCCAGGAAGTCCGGCAGGTATCCTCCTGTGTGGACCCCATTCCGGCTCAGGGCAGAGGTAATAGCCGCAGGCACCAGGCTGGGCTATGTGGATGTTAGGTGTTCCAACTCAGATCCTAATACTGACAAGGCGAGTGCTTTACCCACTGAACCATCTTCCCAGCCCCGGCCTCACTTTTCTTTTTGACTTGTCTTCTATATTTTCAAAATTCCAATAATCAGAATTAAATTAAAACTCCTATTCTGTCTACACTAGCTTAGAAGGCTCAGTCTTCTGCATACTCTGCTCGTTTTATCTTTTTTTTTTTCTTCATTTGTAACTCCTTTCCCCGTGTGTGAGCAGGAGGAGGATTGTGCCACACGGTCTGCACTAGGCTGCGAAGGATTGTGTCGTCTGATCCCATTTCTCAGCCTCCGCCTACTCTATTCTGGCTCTAGAACCTAATTCACCACACCTGGCTTCGTAACTGGAAAATCCTTAGAATTTTACCTCTGGCAATTCCAGGTAGTTTCTTCCCATACTGGGACGATTTAAGCTTGCTGACGTATAGTACAATCAAGTCCAAAGTGGGACATTTTTGATCCACTCAGAGATCTGTAGCACCTCTATGAATCACCCCTACACACACACACACACACACACACACACACACACACACACACGAGATAGAATAATATTATACAAAGGGCCAATACTTTAGAGACATTAAAAATTTCTAACAAAAACAAAAATTTAAAGAAACAGGTGGAACAAAGTTCCACATATGAACCACATATTTAAAACAAACATTGTTATTTCAAAAGCAATCAGTGTAAAAGTTACTTTAATGAATATTTGATGAATATTCTTTCTACACAAAATCATGGGAATTCAGTGTTTACTTCACCTTCTCAGCACACCTCAGATCTCATTACTATTACCTTTTTTTTTTTTTTTGGTTCTTTTTTTCGGAGCTGGGGACCGAACCCAGGGCCTTGCGCTTCCTAGGCAAGCGCTCTACCACTGAGCTAAACCCCCAACCCCTCATTACTATTCTTTAAGCACTCAGTGATCTGAGTTACAGACCAGGAGAATCTAGGTCTGTTTTCTCCCACCTCCTCTGAATTACTTTTTCCATGTTGTTGTGACCAAGTGTCTGGAGGGAAGGTAGGCTTGCTTGTGCTCACAGTTTCAGATATTTCTGTCAACCTCAGCATGTGGCAGTGGTGCACGCCTAGATGGGGCATATCACAGTGGGTGTTCATATTGTGCCCGATCAGGAAGCCAAACTAGGGACTGGCCCAGTTCAGTTACTTCTGTCAACTAGGTCCCAGCTCCTAAAACTCCCACAACCCTCTAAAAAAAACGGTCACCACCTAAGGAACAAGCATTAGAAACATAAGCCTGTATGGGACATTTTAGCGTCTAAATCATTACGATCACATAGTTTAGGGCTTCTAAAAATACAAAATCCTTGTATTTTGGGACTGGCTCTACTAGGAAACTATTCTGAATCAGGTTTCAGGGGCAAACGATTGTTATAGTTAGTGAGTGACAAACAGGTAGGTAAGTAACTTCTGCACTCTGTTATACAGAACACAAAGTCACCTATCTGACCTAGGATACAGCTAGGGTAACTGGAGATCAAGGAGTCTGTCCCTGTAATGGTTGAATGACAATATCTTCTTGATAGACTTAAATATTTGAACAGTTGGCTTTCAGCTGATAATGTTGTTTTGGGAGGTTTAGCAAATGTGGTGGTTTGAATAGGAACGGCCTCCATAGACTCCTGTGTTTGAATGCTTGGCCGTAAGGGAGTGAGGATATTAGGAGGTGTGGCCTTGTTGGAGAAAGTGTGTCACTGTAGGGGCAAGGTTTGGAGGTTTCTTATACTCAAGCTATGCCCAGTGTGACGTACTGTTTCCTTCTGTCGCCTGTGAGGAAAGATGTAGAACTCTCAGCTCCCAAACCTGCCTGCACGCTCTCACATTTCCCCTCCATGATAACTGAACCTCTGAAACCGTAAGCCAGGCCCAAGTGTTTTCCTTTACAAACGTTGCCACGGTCATGGTGTCTCTTCTCAGTAATAGGACCATAACGAAGACAGTAGGTGAGGCCTTGGTGCAGGAAGCACAACACTGAGCGTAGAGTTTGAGATAAAAGTCTCATACCACTTCCAGTTTCCCCTCTCTGTGCTTTTAGTTCAAGATGTGAACTCTCAGATTCCTGTCACCTCCCACCATGATTGATTCTCAATTTTCTATAACTGTGAGCTGGAATAAATTCTTTCTTCCTAAGTTGCTTTTAGCCATGGCGTTTTATTATGGCAACAGAAAAAGAAACTAATCTGGTTCCTTATGAATAGACCTGGTTCATAGCTTAAGCCCAGGGGCCGCCACTCTTCTTACTCTTGTCTTTCCAGTCAAGTTCCCATCAGGCATTCGAGTGCCTGTTTGTCTAGGCAAATTCGGGAAGAGAAGTTAAGATGTTAGTATTTGATTGTGTCTCACAAAAGTCAACCCAACTGAGGTCATCAGTGGAGAAACTGAGTGATAAAAGGACACCAGGACGAGGGTTAGAGTGAGTTTTAATCTAGGTCAATTATGCTTAGTCTTAAGTCACTGTTGACCACAGGTCATTTACTGAGAGAACATCTCAGGATCTACACCCCAGGAATAGGCCATTCATCTTTCCCACCAAACCTGAGTTTTGCTCTTCGATATCATCTTCTGATAGTGAAGCTAAAAAAAAGCAAAGTCAGAAATACTGTTGTATGTCTTAAAGTAGGTAAAGCAGGGCTTCAGAGACAAAGAAAGGTAGCAGCCTACTGCCAAAAATGAGAGAGAGAGAGAGAGAGAGAGAGAGAGAGAGACAGAGAGAGACAGAGAGAGAGACAGAGAGACAGAGAGACAGAGACAGAGAGACAGAGAGACAGAGAGAGACAGAGGCAGAGACAGAGACAGAGAACACCTGGGAGAGCGCTAACAGAAATCCAGGCAGAGGCCAGCAAGCCCTGAGGCTGCAATTAGCTTGGAGTACAGAAACAGAGAATCCTGGGGAGTGGATGGGAAAGCTGTACAAGGTGGTCAAGCCCCATGAGGAACAGGTTTATGGCAATGACCCAGAATTTAGATTTCCTTGTTTCTCTTCGTGTCTGGCTCTTTGTCAGTCCACCTTTGGCTGTTTAAAGATCTTAGCTGCACTGCAGACTAAAGAGAATGAGCTCCGAAGCCACATGTGTACCTGTTGCCAGCAACAAACAGATTCCTCACAGACGTAGGCAACAGAAGCAGAGAATGAGCTAGCCTGCTGCCAAAGCTGGTGGCCCCGAGGCTGGAGTCATCACTCTATCCACCTGGCAAATTCAGACAGGGAAAGTCTGCGTCCGTATCTTCAAAATGGAAATCTAGAGTGAACACTAACAGGCTGTTCTTAAATACTTAAGTGCTTTCATGCTTTCTGCCTGCCCTGACTGCTAGTTTCCAGCATGTAAAGTTTTGGGGATGGGGGTATGTAGCTCAGAGGTAGAGCAAGTGATTACATGTGTGTGGCTGGAATCAGATCTTCAGTACACACACACACACACACACACACACACACACACACCAATTTCTACGGTTGCCTTACTTCCTTTATACCTTCCCACCCCCAGGTTTCCCTGCCTTTGAAGATCCTTGAGATAGCAAGCAAGCCTTAGGCATACATGGTCTCCATCTGCGTAGCCAAATAATGACAGGTTAGGCTTAGAGGTGGCTCAGAGGCTGTTCTGACTCTCTCTTTTCTAATATCAGTATTGCTGTTAATATTTCCCCCATACGCCAAGTGATTTATATACATCTGATTTATACTTGGGAGAACCTTGCAAAATGAATACCGCCTTTAGACCCCGGCTCTACAAATCAAAAGACAGTAGTTCTTCCTTACCTCCCCTCATGATCTCCATGCCTCAGACCACCCTCCTACTTTATCCCATAAATCTCTGCTAAACCTGTGTTAGGAGGAAGATTTGAGGTTCGCTTTCCTGTCTCCATAGGATTGGCCACCTGGTGAAATAAAGTTTTTCTTCTTCAAACAAAAACTTCCTTGGGTAAGACTGTTTCACCCGGCATCTAATTAATTAAAACGCATGGCACTCTTGGTAAAGAGTTTCAGATATTCTTTAGGAACACCAACTATTCTTCAAAGACACACTCCAAAGCAAGGTGGTCACAGGGGAGGGTGCCAACTGTGAGCATCACACACGGCTGTCACTTCTTGCTAGTCAGATGATGGGCTGCTAAAACCTGCCGATTCTGATACTTGTCTCTGAGTGCACTGGGGTACCAGGATGACCTCAACTGGATTTGCCTTTACACTGAGTGGCATTGCTAGCCCCAGAGAAGCTCAGCTGAATTCATAACCATAGACTTTGGTTTGGTGCAAGTCCAAGGGTATTTGGCTTAAACTGGGCTCAATTAAGGGGTTCTGATGTAATTACCTTGAGTGGTCATCTTTGCTTTACTGGGAGTATATGGGACTATGGCTAGAGCTACAGTTTAATGTATGCTAAGAACTAGCCGGACAGTGGTGACGCATGCCTTTAATCCCAGCACTTGGGAGGCAGAGGCAGGTGGATCTCTGAGTTTGAGGCCAGTCTGCTCTACACAGTGAGTTCTAGAACTGCAGTGCTACAGAGAGAAAACAAAACAAAACAAAACAAAACTGAAAACAAAAAACCAAATACCAAAACAAACAAACAAACAAACAAACAACCCAAACAAACAAACACAAAAGAACTAGTGCTTCTGAAAAGTCCACGACTTGGTGAAAACACTTCACACTCAAGAGAATTAAGGGAGTAGGTGGAATTAAATTTGCCAGTTGTCACAGACCGAACATCCTGCCCTCTCTTCTTGTCTTGATGCTCTAACTTGACATTCGGAAGGAGACTGAACTTTATTCTTTAAAAGGGGTCATTAGTTTATAATGAATTCAGATGTGTCTAGTAGTCATCCAATAGGACTAGTGACCTTACATGAAAAAGAACAGGACAAACACACAAAGGGAAGACGTAAGGAGGTGACTCTCAGTAGTCAGGAAGTAAAGTTCCAGAAGGAACCAACTCCACCAACTGCTTGATTTAAGAATCGTAAGAAAATAAATTGCTGATGTTTAAAGGCCCCAAGCCACTAGTGTTTTCCTTCCCTCCTTCTCTCCCTCCCTCCTTCCCTTTTCCCTGCCCCCTCTCTGTTTCCTCCTTCACAGAGTCTTACTGTATAGCCCTGGATTGCCTGGAACTCATTATGTAGCTGTAGACGAGGTCTGCCTTGAACTCACAGCTTCTGCCTCTTGAGTGCTAGCTTTAAAGGTATGCACTCCTACAACCAGCTGTGTTGTTTTCTTGTGGCAGCTTTAGTAGACTAATATAAGTTAGTGAAGTTGTTGCTGGGGGAGGCTCTCCTAGATTATCTGGGGGATCACAATGTAGCTATAAGCATCCTCAAATGCAGAAGAGAGAGAGATGCCAAAGATGAGATGGACCTGGACCCTAGGCTGCTGGTCTTAAAGTTGTACAAAGATGTGGTCTGAGGCACAGGCAAGGTGACGCAAGGAATGTGAGTGGACTCTAGGAGTGTTATTAAGAGAGTGGATTCACTCAAAAGACGTCCAGAAGGCAGCAGCCTTGCTGTTTTATAGAGATGTGCTTTGACAGCCTTGTTCACAGAGTATAATAAAATTTGGGGGACTTGTTTTTAGTCACACTTTCCCAAGGCGTCTCATGCTTCCTTCCTTCCTGACTCACGTCCTCGTTCCCCTCCCCTCTCAACGCTAAAAGTGTCGACACAGTTTTCTCATTTGTGTCTATTAAGAACAGGTTATTTTTGACCTATCTTTTGGCCACTCTTCGGGAAGGCATGTGCAACCCTCTGCTGTGTCCTGAACTGGCCCCAGTCCCAGATATAAACAGCTGGAAGCATTTCATTCTTATGATGCTTCCTTTATTCTGTCATAAATACAGTCCACCTTACAGTTTGTAGTCATCTAGCTAAAACCTCCTGTAGCTGCTGTGCATGGCCTTCACTCTGACTGGATATCCTTCCTAGCAATCCTATCTGGCATGCTGGCAGTACTGGGGGAGACCTCTGTTTGCTTGTTTGTTATTAACTGAGCAAAACAAATCAGATCGTTACATGGGTAAAGGGCACTTGCAAGGCCTAGGTGCACTGGAAACAGTGAAATCTCAGACCCGGGCCACGTCAGTCCCTTTTCTGAACTTGGGCTCATGCTCATAGTACGTGCTTTTAAGTCAGTGAGCGTTCCCCAACGTTTGGATTGGCTGCTTGCCCAGCCAGCAAGGTTGGCAAATGTGCTATAAAGCACAGGTGGTTAGGAGACCTGTATTAGTTTCTGAGGGCTGTCAGAATGAAATACCACAAGATGTGTGGCTTCAAACAACCAAAATTTGTTCTTTCATATTTCTGGTGGATGCAAAGTCTTAAACGGAGGAATCAGTGGGGTTGTTTCTTAGACATGGGGAGGGTTCTTTCCTATTCCTTGCTAGGCCCTGGAGCCTTGCAAGATGGTGGGTGTAGATTCTTCCTGCCTCTTTGCTTGTAGCTCCATCACTCTAGTCTCTACTCCTGTCATACAGAATATCTACGGAGTGTTTCTGTGTCTTCTTTGTTGTTTGTTATTTGCGTCACCTGGTCTTGGCTGGCTGGGACTTGAGGTATAGATTAAGCCTGCTTCTGCCTGCAGAGTGCAGGGATTAAAAGCATGAAGCATTTTGCCTGACCTGTGTCTCCTTTTAAGAACTCCAGTCATGTCACATTAAGGTCCTCCTTACTCTAGTGTGACCTCGTCTCAACTGATTGTATCGTCAGTTTCCAAATAATGGTCCAATCTGAGACACTGGGATTAGGAATCTTGTGCTCACAGTTCAACCTTGCCAGCTACTTTTAAATGATGGTGGTGGGAAGAGAGTTCTGGGGATAGGGAGAGGACAAATGCCACAAGTCACTTATGTCATTGTGAGGATTAAGTGAGAATGATTTTTAAATGGAAATGGAAACTATTTTCCGTTAAATAAATAAATAAATACAATCTATTTTTACAGTATGATATGCTTAGTGGGTTAAAAGATGTCTACATCTTAGGGCCTATTGATAACATTCCTCTTTATGACTGACAGTTCAGAAATGTGATTGACGATTGGAGACAGAGAGATAGTGTGCATTCTCTGAGTGGTCTCTGTCTGTTCCATGTCTGTTTGTTGGAGGTAAGATCTCATCATGTATTCCAGGCAGCCTTGAGCTCTACATCCTTCGGTTTCAACCATCCAAATGCTGGAATGAGTTTACAGATGTTTGCCAGCATGACTTTCTAAATGAGAGACAGGGAGATTATAGACAGCAAAGGGCTCACATTCCAGAAGCAGAGTTAGAGAAAAATGAGGTGCTCATTGGCTCCTGCGATGGGGAAGCACCGTGAGCCCTTGGGAAGGCAAACGCTTCTTTCTCGGGCTTTTCGTACACTAGACAGAGTCCTTCTCGCTAACTCATCTTGTTGACTATTCTGATGGTTCAGTGCTGACCCATTGGACACATCATACCATTTGTCAGCCTGGTTCATGTTGCTACCACACAGTACCCGAGAGTGAGGATAAAAACTTACTCCTTTTAGTTGTCACCTTGGCCAAGAACTCCAAGATCAAAGGTGCAACAAGACAAGGTTTTGTCTCTGTGTTTACAAGATGGTCCCCTGAGTACTATATCTTCCTGAGAGAGGAAAGCTACCTTGTCACATGACAGAAGACAATGAGAGTAAGCTTATTACTATGAGTCCCTTTCTTTTCTTTCTTTTTTCGACATGCTTCCTAAATCTATACAGATTAGGGTGGCCTGGAACCCTTGATCTACCTGCTCTCACTTTCCTGGTACTGGGAACGTAAGGGTTACAAGCCCCTCTTTACGAAGGCATTTGCATACTTTAGGGCAGAGCCCTTAGGACTTGATTATATTACACTCCTGATTTAGTTTCTAACTTGTGAACCTGGGATACAATCTGGTAAGTGAGTGGAACTCCAGCTACACTGGAATTTACATATGCTGCCTCTAGCCTTTAAAAGCCCCCAGGTGGTTTCAGTTCTTCTGCAGGGTACCCAGAATCTCCACAACACAGATCTTTCCTGTCACCTAGACTTCCTCCAGCAGTTCCCTACATTTAGGTTGCCTTCTCTGACCAAACCCTTGGGTTCCCCAGGGTCTCCTGTCTCCTCTCATTCTGTATGGCTGGGGCATCTCTTGTTATCTATGCATTGGACTGACATTCTTACCTTAGGAATATTCTCTAAGATCTTTTCCTGTTTTTATTGTTCTTATGGTGTCCTGGGAACAAACTATAGCCTGTAAGTTTTATTAAGGTTTGTCACCTCTTTAAGGCCTTGACCTCTTTGATCCTTATATAGAGTTCTGTACCATATTCAAGAATTTATCACTACAAAGTAGGTGAGATACCTGTTTGTTATCTTCACTTCTATTAGTGAATACTTTAGGGATTCATGATGGCATTAAAGTGGGGTCCATCTTGAAGCAAAAACCAAGGTGAACCTGGCAAGAACCTTTTCCAACTAGGTATGCATGTGTGAGAGTATGTGTGTTAACTTTCAGGTGTTGTGTGTTAACCACTCTAACTTGGCTATCTCATGGGCACAGGCCTAGCCAGCCCTTGGCCCCAGAAGCAGCTTTCCTCAGCAGGTCACCAGTCTTCTGTACAGTGGCTTGCATTTCTCCCTGGGCCCGGGGTATCCACAACAATGGCTACTAAAGCTGGACAGCACAGTTTGTGTCACATGTCCTGGTCCCTCAGTAGTTCCCATACTGAGGCCCTCCCTGGCTACAGGGCAGAGGCCTTCAGATCACGCGCGCCCGGGAGGCCCTGCCCTGGCCCAGCCAATGGGCTGACGGCTCCCGCATGACCCGCGCCAGGAGGGCGTGGGGAGGCAGGCCAGGCGCGCATGCTGCCGGGCAGAATCACCGCCCCCACCTCTGCCTGGACGGGAAGTGAGTCGCCGGGGTCCCTAGTGCAATCCAACCAGACAGCAGGTCTCAAAGCTGCCTGTACCCCGGCCGAAGCATGGCGGCCGCCAAGGTAAGAACGGCGGGCCGGGGCGAATCTGGAGCCCAGAGGGGTCCAGCCGGTGTAGTAGATGTGGGGTTCCACCTTGCAGCTGCGGGGTGGAGGGCACAGGGGACTGCACTTGTGGCCGCGTGGGTACCGCGGCCGGATCTTGCTACGGAAACTTTGCTAGCAGGGCACTCCCACTTGGCCCGGTCCGGAGCGGTGTCTCGCGGGACTGAGCCCTTGCCAGCAAGAAGGAGCGCGCGAATGGGGCCAGGTAGCCTGGGACCGGTTAGAGCCCAGAGACACACAAACCCTTTTGCTACTTCGGGGTTCTCCTGCTTCTGACCCGACTGTTGTTGACCTGGGTTTCTCCTTCCAGGGGCCCCAACTGGGGCTGAAGCCTGATCCTATTACGTTTCAAGGGTTCCGCCCTCCGGTTGGTAGGGAAGTCACCTTGACTTCCGTTTTGGAAACTGGGAAACTTGGCCTGCGCCTGTGCATAGCTAGCCCTGGACCCTTCCCCACCCCCATCTCCCCTCTCCTATCCTTACCTTCCCTCTCTCCATCTGACAACACTTTACAAGCCAGCCTCCGAGCCTCAGAGAGGCTTCTTTTTGAAAATGACAAAACAGATTGTCCTGGGAGCTTGTCTCTCCTGTGAAGTTCTACTTAAAAGGAATTCTGTGTAATGTGAATCGTTCACGAACCCAGGGAGAAGGCAGCTCTGACAGGTTGACCTTTCCTCTTTCACCGGTGCATCAAACCTGCACACCATTTCAGCCTCTCTGGACTGCATTTCAACTTTGCTGGCAGAATACCATATTCAGTCCCAATCACTCGAGTCATTGGAATTTATTGCTTTTAATTTTAAGTTCACGAAGGCAGCCCTTTAATCAAGCCTATACAACTTCTTAGATCATTTTAAGTGCAGTGAACTTAAATATACCCAACATTTCCAACATTTGTCCTTAATCAAAACTCTGTGATAACCCTGGAGAGGAAAACATGGCCAACACATCATTTCTTATTTATTCAGGCAAACTAATCACATTTGCAATGGAAATTGTACGCAGACAAATATATTTAAATACTGTTCTGTGACTAGAGTCTCTCCAGGCTCCCCAAATCCGCTGTTTTCTTGTTCCTAGACTGGGTGCCTGAAGTGGCCTTTCTCTGTAACTACTTGGAGTGTCACCCTCAGGATGAGAACTGGGTGTATTTGAGTCTGTGTCTGTGGATCAACACTTGCATTTTTCTCTGAAGCTTCTTTAGCTCTTTCAAGCCAATAGTATTTTTCTTTGCATTAACTTTGCCTGGTATTAGGAAACAGGGATTGGTATAAATTAGTTCTCTGGAATAAAGACCCATTCATCATTTACCTGCTGAGGAGTTTGGTTACTTTATTTACGTTACTTTATTTGGAGATAAAGTAATGGTGGGCACTAAATTGAGACCTATGCCTAGAAACAGAGTGAAAGACTTGACAGATACAAAGTAACAAGTAAGCAAGCATTCTCAACTTTTTAGTTGCCTTTTTCCAATTGAGATACATCCCATTAGGGACAGTTGGTTTTTATCCAAATCACCAGGGCCAAGGAAACTGAAACATTCCTTTAACCTTTACTCTTTGGAAACCTGTACTCTTTGTTGTTTATTCACTGACAGTCGCCTCTCTTCAGTTCTGATGGCTGACATTTATAGACTTACAATTACCTTCCAATAGGACATGACAAAATCAACTGTAAGTGGATGAGAAAGTCAGCATAAAGGGAAGATAAGGTGAACCTGGGCATTGTGGCAGGCAGGTTTAATCCCAGAGCATTGGACGCAGAGGCCAACCTGATCTATAAAGGGAATTCTAGGACAGACAAGAGCTGCTAAACTAAGAAACCCTGTCTTCAACAACAACAAACAAACAAACAAACAAACAAGGAGAAAGTAAGATGAATTGGATGGAAAGCAAAGACATCGATCAGTTTGGAGAGAGTTCACTATGAGTCACTCTCTGTGTCTTTGAATTCTTTTTTTTTTTTTGGAGCTGGGGACTGAACCCAGGGCCTTGTGCTTGCTAGGCAAGCGCTCTACCACTGAGCTAAATCCCCAACCCCTCTCTGTGTCTTTATTCTTTTCTTTTCTTTTCTTTTCTTTTCTTTCTTTCTTTCTTTCTTTCTTTCTTTCTTTCTTTCTTTCTTTCTTTCTTTCTTTCTTTCTTTCTTTTTAAACCTGAGTCTCACTATGTAGCCCTGACTGATCTGAAGTTTGCTATGTATATCAGAGTAGTCTTGAACTCATGGAGATCCCATTGCGTCTTCTTCCCAAGGGCAGAGATTAAAGACATATATGACCATACCACTTTCTTATGATGTATCTGAACCACCGAGGACCACAAATCCACGTCTGTGGATTCCATAAGATCATTTCTCGTAGTGTCTCTTATTAGAGATCAAGGACACTATCTATAGTCAGTGTACGCTTAGAAGGTCCCAGGCGAAGATGGTGCTGTGGTTCATCTTTCCTAGTCTAAGAATGAATGTCTCCCATTGAGTTGCACTTGCTTCTTCCAGCTTCTAATTAGTTCTATTAATTCTGTCAAGTTGCTAATTAAAGTCTGAGCCTCTTGCATTTTCTTGGGAGTGTAGTAAGCCATGTTGGCAGTTATCGACAGACTGGAAAAATCTCAGCTAGGGGTAGAATGGACCTACCTATCAAGGATTTGTGAAAGAGAAAAGCCCACTCTAGTGGAGTATTGCACAACTGGCCCATGAGCTTGGGAACCCAACAGTTAGGAGAGAATTCCATGTTTCCTATTATTTTGCTATAGTAAACTAATGTTTAATGGGAGATTGTAGCCACGGCTATTTCCTAATCTCACCCTAATTCCTGGGTCTTTGTAGTGACTCAAATGCAATAATTTATTTCTTATGTATCTTTCTATTTTGGCTTTCCCATCAAATCACTGCCTAGTAGTAAAAGAGTAACTTGGTTTTTTTTCTCCATGAAGTAAGGATCTGAATTAGCATGTTTGAGATTCTCTCAGAAGCATCTTTGGCACTGGTTAACTTTATGCATTAAGAACGATCAAATTAAACTACTTGAAACTGAAAACTTAAGAGAATGCTCACTTTAAGGTTAGCCCTAAGACTCAGAGATGCTCATGTGTAAATCCAGACATTCACTACATTGCTGGGTTCGAATTGGCCTGGAATTAAAGAAAGGAATTTGGTGATAAAATGCAAGCAGCAATTAAAAAACAAAGTACTCTCTGGAGGACCAGAGTTTATACTTCTGATGTTTCCCCTGTCTTTGGGTGTGTTGTTGCTATGGCAGTTCATGCCACTGGAATTGAACGCTGGGATCTGTCTACTTGTTGCAAGTGATAGAATGTTAACGCCGACTGGACCTTGGCCTCAAAACAACTAAACCTAAAAAGACTAGAGACCCCAGAGTAGGAGCCCGTTTCTACTAATCTGAAGGAACACTTCTCAGAAGTGTGGAAAGACACACACACACACACACACACACACACACACACACACACACACACACACAGCAAACCAGAAGCTGGATAATGAGAACACATGCCACATTGGGAAATAGCAAGTGCTTAAAAAATAATGGCTAACAATAAGGAGTGGTTGCTAGATATCAAATTCCATTCCCAAATGCCTTTCGGTTTTAATTCAGTTAATGAGTCTGTCTTTTGAGTTCGATATTAGGACTGCCATCCCTGCGATAGATGAAGACTAAGAAACCCTAAACTGGGCAGCGAGAGATGTAAGATAGCCTACTAATTAGGAAGTTCTAAATCTGACATTCCAATGCTGGCCTCAGAGTGTGTTCTTGTCCTGTCCAGCAGAGCATGCGGCAAGAACACACCTGGGAGCCAGCCTGGTGGGATTGGAATGGCAGATTTAGAACTGAAGGTGTGAGTGAGGACTTAGGAGAAGTCAGGCTCCTCCCCGAAAATCAGACTGTTAATTAAGGATTGTTTGCAGAGTGCTTCCTGCGTGCCAGGTACCTTGCTGAGTGCTCTACAAGTAGTAGCATGATTGTCACAACACGAAGCACTCAGTGCTTTGTGCTTTTTGTCTTCATTGTACAGTTGGAGAAAAAGAAATCTTAGGTCTGTGAATCCTTCAGTTTTTCAGCTCATAAGAGAGTCAGCCTGGATTTTAACTGTGCTAGTGGATCTGCAGAACCCCTGCTAGCTTGCTGGTAGGACAGTGATAAAGCAGACTGATCTTTGTGCTAGGCCGGAAATTGTTGGAAACCTGGTCTCTGGTAGCCAAGGTTGACCTTGAACTCTATGCAGATTAGGATGACCTTGAGCTGATAGCCCTCTCTCTCCCAGTCTCCCAGTTCTGTGATTATAGCCACTAGTCACCACATCCTGCATAAAGTAAGCTGTTGTTAGGATGCCAGGACATATTTTAAGAGAGCAGGTTCCTGGGGTTGGGGATTTAGCTCAGTGGTAGAACGCTTGCCTAGGAAGCACAAGGCCCTGGGTTCGGTCCCCAGCTCCGAAAAAAAAAAAAAAAAAAAAAAAAAAAAAAAACCAAACAAAAAGAGAGCAGGTTCCTATGATGCCTTTTATGTTTGCCCTTTTAGCATTTTTGAAATCAGTAGGGATGGGTGGACCTTGAGATTTGTGAAGTGTAAGGTCTTACTGTTCCTGTCCTCGATTCTGCCTTCTACCAGAAGAAGATATGAAGTCCCAGCTGATGCCAGTTCACTTGAACTCCTTCACTTTTTAGAATGTTCTTGGGCAGTGGCTCCCAGGAGTTGGAATTATCTAGACAGCTCTGAGAGCTGCTGATACAAGGCTCCCACCCTGTTTCAGGACTGGGTTGACATCTGGTGTGGCTGGCAGCCACTATTCAAGTGATCTGCCTCATGACTCACTGTTGGCTTTGAGGGCAATAAAAGAGAGTCGTCAGACCCGTGTAGGACCGTAAGGGCGAGGGAATGGTGTTCCCTCAGCAGAGGGTCAGGTGGGGACACTTGATTCTCTTTCAAAAAAATCCAGTCTTGCTTGTGATTCTTGGTTACTTAGGTATCAAGGGCATAGTTTTATGATTACCTGAGAATTTAGATTTTAGTACCCAAATCATTTGGAAGTGCCTTTGGATTCTTGTAATGTGTCAGTGGTTTTCTGTGGCCACAGTAGGTGGTGCCCAGTGGGGTAGGGCACTGCAGTAAATGACCTGGACTTCTAGATCCTTCCTGCATCCTGGTCTGGTCCATGAGGATTCTGGTCTACCCTAATTTAGGTCCTGAAGCTTTACAGGCATTAGTCTACAGGTAGAGGATTGGAGGGTAGGCGTCTTAGTTAGGATTTTTACTGCTGTAACAAAACACCATGACCATAAAGCAGGTTGCGGAGGAAAGGGTTCATTTGGCTTATACTTCACCACTGAAGGAAGTTAGGACAGGAACTCAAAAGGGCAGGAACCTGAAGGCAGGAGCTGATGCAGAGGCCATGGAGGGGTGCTGTTTCCTGGCTCACTTCACATGGCTTGTTCAGCCTGTTTTCTTATAGAACCCAGGACCACCAGCCCAGGGATGGCAACCACCATGGGCTGGGGCCTCCCTCCCTTGATTTCTAGTTGAGAAAATGCCTTACAGTTGGATCCCATGGAGACATTTCCTCAACTGAGGCTTCCTCCTCTCTGATGACTCTAGCTGGTGTCAAGCTGACACAAAACCAGCCAGAACAGTAGGTGAGGAGGTGTGGTTTAAGAAAATCAGGTGGCATGCTGTGTTTTTGGACATTAAGTTCTTTTAGGAGATGTAAGAGGATCATTGACTTCCTTTTTTGGGGCCACTTGTCCTGTGACCAGCTCTGCCATGTGAGCTGTTTCTTCTTTGTCTTCCACTCTCTGTAAGGATTGGGCCTACAGAACTGTTTGCTCTTCTGAATCCTGCATGTTGTTTGCCCTTTCCCCTGCTTCGTGTGTCCTTGATTTTAGGTTGGGCTTTAGGACAGAAGACTCTGGTCTGCTGGAACTGTGGGTTGGTTCTGTGTGGGGAGGAAGATGGACTGGTTGGAGTGATGCAGTAGCTAAGCAAACCTGCTCTTAAAACTTGTCCACCGAGGCTCTTCTTGTCGGTCCAGCCAACTCATTTAAATGAGTGCTTTAGCCACAGACCTCTGCCAAGGCAGTGATTCCCCCATGCCTGTGTGGAGCACGGTCTGATGCTTCTGCTCGTTGCTCTGCAATGCTTAATTGCACTCACAGTCTCCCTTCCCTTTTGGGAAATTTGCGAGTGGTTGCATGAACAAAGAAAAAAAGAATTGATGGTCTCTTTTGACTTTTGGTGTCCTCAACACAGTTCGTTTGGCAGTAATTGATATTTTGTTGAAATTCAACCCTAGGAAAACTGCTCTACTGGGTGACTCTTGTTAGGCTGGTCACTTTGTCTTGATCTCCTTCGACCTGTGGTTACAGTTTGCACATGTCTCCCGTGGATACTATTGATGGGAGAGTCAGATATTTCGTGTTACGCTTACTGTTCTTGCTAAGATAGCTCTTGTATAAGAGGCGTGCAGCTCCGTGCGTAAGGAAGTTGTGTCAGGGAATCCAATTTGAACAGATGGGTGGTGCATTTTCAGGAGTTATCAGGATTACAAATGATGTGATTGGAAGATGTCCATCCTGAATACTGGTCTTCGAGTGAGTAGAAGCTGTTAGCACGTTAGCATTTCTGCAGAGGACTGGCTAGCCCCCGGAGTTTACTTTCCTAAGTAGGAAGAGGCTACCAGAGCTCTTCTTCCACAGTCTTCATTCAGTGACTAGAAAGTTGGAGAACCCGCTTCTGCTACTGAATTTGGACATTTATCTCTGAGTGCTCTGCATCATCCTGTGGAAAACATGGGACCATTCATGGCTGGGTCAGTCCCATGGCATGCAACATGTAAGTTCAGTTTGGGAATCATGATGTTTAATAGGAATATCAAAAAAAAAATGCCCGTTGGAGCATGTTGGACAGCCTACCTAACTATAAACAAAGGGACAGGTACCCGAACCATACAGGAGCTTTACTGAAACTCACCTTAGAGCAGAAACATGGCTGCTTTAGTGGCTTGTCCATGTGGTCCACCTGGGGATCCTTGCTACTGAAATTTTTGTCATGCCCACTCAGAGCGCAGTCAGACACATTTCCTCAGATGCTTTCCTTGGGCCCTTGATAAAGTGCATCTGCATCTGCATTTTACTTAGATCCCAGGAAATCCTGACCCACGGAAGTTTGGATGGTGTGCATCTGGAGCACTCATTACCATGTAATTAAAGGCCCTTTCTTTAATAAGGATGCAAGGACTTTGGACTCATTGTTAGTCCAACTTTTTGCAGAATCAAACACACAGTGTCAAAAATCATGTATAAATTTAGGATCTTTGCTTTGAGTATCCCCCTCCGAGCCCAGGAATTACTTCGTAGCACATCTCAGGGGATTATTTAAGGGTGCTGTGGACGGGTTGTGCTTTTTGTCCTCTCCTGCCTGTTGATTTTTGACATTCTCTCCAGTGCACACAGTTGAACTAAGTTTTCATTCTGTTCTCAGTTCTAGCTGTTTCGTTTCCTGGGACATCACAAGGGACTGAAGTGCATATTTTATTTATCAAGCAGACCTGCCCTCTAGGTTCTCCCAGCATAAGTCCTTATCTGATCCCAATCCTGAACTTTGCAGCCTAGAGACTTGGCTGTTTTTTTGATTTTGTTTTTTACCAGAGGCACCCCCTATATAATCCAGACATTTCTCTCTCTCTCTCCCTCTCTCCCTCTCTCCCTCTCTCCCTCTCTCCCTCTCTCCCTCTCTCCCTCTCTCCCTCTCTCCCTCTCTCCCTCTTTCCCTTTTCCCCCCAACCCCCTCTGCACACATGCTTTTTTTCTCTCTTCTCCTCTCCCCTCTTTACCTTCCCATGGTGACTTCCCTAGCCTCCTTCCTTGGGACCAGTGAACTTGCCTTCCCAATAAACCCGGATTTCATATAGTCTAATCTGGTTTGAATTGGTTCATTTCACCATCAGAAAAGTAATTCATCACTAGCCTCATGTGATACCGTTTGTGTTTTACCAATTTTGTGGGCATAGGGTTGAACTCTCAGACTTGATGTCTCATCTCACCCTTTCTACTTCTCCCGAGTGTGAAGTAGATTGCCTGGATCTGGTAGAAGGTTGGTGTCTCTTGGGCTCTGCCTCTCTTCCCTCTAGTGCCTGTTTTTGTCTTTCGAAGAGTGGCCATGCCTGTGGTTCTGAGCGATTTGATGTTTGCTGTAAAACTCAACTTGGGTACCTCAGAGACATTTCAAACTTTGTCAGCTAGAACTTGTCTAGGTCCACCAAGAAGTTCCTTTTCCTAAGGTCGGACCTTTAGACAAAAGCCAACGTTGCCAGGGGATTGAAGAAAGCTTCTACTTGCTAAGAAAGTGAGTCACTCTTCTTATCTCTGGCTAGAGGAACACTTGGCTCTCGATTAATAAATGGTCATGATAACCAGTCAGTGTCAGTCCTGGACATTCTTCTTTTAACCCTGGAAGTCCTTCCCCCATTGTCTCTCTTTGCTTTCCCAGGAGATAGCCCTGACAGTGTGGACTAAACTTTTTAACTCATGGAGCGGTAATTTTGGTTTTGTTACTGCTGCCCATTTTCATTCAGAACTGAGCTCATCTTGGTGTTTCTCACTTTCTGCCTGCTATCATGTTTCCTCTGGGGAGCCCTGAGAGGCTATCTGCAGGCATTTGTGAGTGTCAGTTAAACCCATGTCCTTTCCAGGAGTGTGGTGTCCTGTCCATCCAGGTCCTTATTACTTCTTAGTTATACAGTTACCGTGGCTTCCACACTGCCTTGCCTTCTCCCTTTTCATTCTTCCCAAAGCTCCCAGAGTAAGCCTCTGAGATGGGCTCGTGTTGCTGTGATGGTGTGATCACAGGCACAGCACTTAACAGTTTGAAAACTGCATTCAGAAGTGTAGCTGGCACCCACTCTTTGCCGGCCCTGTTCTAAGTGCTGGTTGTTTTTGGAGGGAGGAGAAGTGACACTTGGCTTGGCTTGTTTTCAAGATGACCTTAGGGACTAAGGTAAGCAAAGACCCAAGCTCCATTATTTGATCTTTTTATTCATTTTGCAGGAAGCAGGGAAGGTGCCGCTAATGTCATTTGGCAGGTCCGAAAGTTGAGGCCCTGAAAGATTATGTGAAAGTCCCTGCTATATCACTATTAGAACACCTCGAACAGCTAGGCGCTTTAATAAGCACTATAAACCATGTAATTTAATCTACACAGTAGGCATAGGCTCTACTGTTATTATCTCTATTCAAATGAGGAAACTTATCTGGCACGGAATAGTTAAGTTTCATGACGTAGAGATTATCCTCTTCCGGGTCACATGGTTGGAGCACAGGCTACTTGACTCTAGAGCTGACACTGTTCTGTGGTGGTTTGCATGTGCTTGGCCCTGGGACTGGCCCTATTTAGATGTGTGGCCTTGTTGGAGTAGGTGTGGCTTTGTTGGAGGAACTGTGTCACTGTGGGTGTAGGCTTTAAGACCCTCATCCTAGCTGCCTGGGAGACAGTCTTCTCCTAGCTGCCTTCGGAACAAGAGGTGGAATTCTCAGCTCCTCCAGCCACATGTCTGCTCCCACCTTGATGATAATGGACTGAAATGAACCTCTGAACCTGTAAGCCAACCCCAATTAAATGTTGTCCTTAATAAGAGTTGCCTTGGTCATGGTATCTGTTGACAGCAGTAGACTCCATCCATCCATCCATCCATCCATCCATCCATCCATCCATCCATCCATCCATCCATCATTTTTATGTTGAGACAGGGTCCTTTTACATACCCTTGGCTGTCCTGGAACTCACTGTATAGAACAGTCTGGCCTTTAGCTTTCAGAGATCTGCCTGCTTCTGCCTCTGCCTCTGCCGCTCCAGTGCTGGAATCAAGAAAGAGGCTTCCCCCCAGCTCTCCCGGGAGATAGCCATGGCTATTTGGAATGAACTTTTCCCCCTTTGACCCATATAGCAGCAATTTTGCTTTCTTTTTTTTTTTTTTCTTTTCTTTTTTTTCTTTTTTTCCGGAGCTGGGGACCGAACCCAGGGCCTTGTGCTTGCTAGGCAAACGCTCTACCACTGAGCTAAATCCACAACCCTGCAATTTTGCTTTCTTTACTGTAGCTGTTTTCATTACTGAAAACATCTTCAGAGTTGAATTTTTGTGCTAGGTTTGTTTTGATTACTCAGCATAGTTTATATATAGACTTTTAAGTTTTGTCAATCTTTAGGTTATCCCTTCTCTCTCTCTCTCTTTTTTTTTTTTTTTTGACCTTCATTTCATGAGGGGAATTTTATTAATTTTCCTGCACTTTCCCATAGTTTCTAGTTCATTGAGTGCATACAACCCTTTTATGCTTCCTGTCCTTGGTTTGTTTCTGAAGGCAACAGTTTTAAAAACTTGATCAAATTAGAGTCCTGCTTTTAGTTTTGGCTAGCATGCTAGATGATACCAAGCGTTCCCATCAAGTGCTGGGATGAACCTGGCCCATGATACTTGGCTGTTTGTTTGGAGGTTATGTTTGATGAGTGGGTTCAGATATTGTGATTCAGGTTCACCCTCTGTTTGTTAATGGCTGATTACTAAATTTGAATATTGACTTCATGCTCTGCATGGAGTATGAAAGCTAGTTTTCACTCTTTAAGTACCCAGGCTTATTCATATGTAATAGTCACATAGTGGCTATTACAAACAAGATGAGTGTTAGCCAATGGGTATAGTCTGTGTTTGGGGTGATAAAATAGCGCTGGTGGAGTCTAACATTTGAATATGCTAATGACACTGAACTGTTCACTTAAAAATAGTAACTTTACTGTTATGTGCTAGATTATCAAAACAAAACCAAATCAGCTAGAAATAGACTGTAACACATTGGGTAAAAAAAAAAAAAATTATTAGTCCATAGTGGATGATTACTACTTCTCAAAGGGAGTCAAATTGAGACAGAGTAGAAAGTACAGCTTTTTTTTTTTTATTTTATTGTATTGTTTTTAGTTCTGTTGACCAAAATATTTCACCTAGGAAAATATAAAAGAAGATTCCAGAATTAGAAAACAGGAGAAGGACCATTTTGCAATTTGCAAATAATAATTGACTCTGGTAAGAATTATCTACAGATACTAAAATGCTTTTGTGAATGATTACTAGAATTTCCTTTTCCTCAAAGAGTTACCTAGTAAATGACTTACTTCTTACAAGAGGAGCAAAGGACCTTTACAATGGGAATTATATTACTGGTCCTAAGTGTGTGGAGAAGCTAGCATTTTATATCTACTGAAGGGGTACAATGGGAAGTGTCCAAGATCTTTAAAGTTCTTTAATCAGACTTTAAAAATGGATTATGAGTACAAAGGCTGAAGAAAAGGAGACTCCCAAAGAGAGATGAGCCAATGTAGTGCTTGATCATGGTTGCAAAATAAGTGAATGAAGCAACAGGTGGCTCTGATGGAACAACGGTGTATTTACTGGAGTATATTCATTTGCTAGGGTTTCCATAACAACGTGCCAAAGACCAGTCAGATTAAATAGTTGGGATTAACTTTCACAATTTTGGAGAGCTAACAGTCTGATGTCAAGATCGATCCAGGCAAGGTTAGCTGTCCTCCAGGCCCCTCTCCTTGGTCATCCTGTATTTTTATTGCTTCCATGCTTGCTTATATTTATATATAACCTCTCCTTCCCTCCTTCTCTTCTTCCTGCACTCCCTCCCTTTCTCCCTTTCCCTTCTTTTTTCTTACTATTGTTGTTTATTAATAGTTTTTTTTGAAGATTTATTTATTTAATGTATGTGAGTACACTGTAGCTGTCTTCAGACACACCAGAAGAGGGCATTGGATCTCATTACAGATGGTTGCAAGCCACCATGTGGTTGCTGGGAATTGAACTCAGGACCTCTGGAAGAGCAGTCAGTGCTCTAAACCGCTGAGCCATCTCTCCAGCCCTATTGATAGGTTTTAATGGGTATTTAATCATGGGACATTGTTGGGGAGCAAGATAGAGTGGTAAAAGTCTAACTTCTAGTCATGAGGACATCTTTATTGTATCAATTGAATAACCTCATTACAGACCTTTCTTTATTTACAACAAGTCATTTTATGAGGTATTGGGATAAGGGTTAGAATTTAGGGAGACACAGTTCAGCTCATGACAGAAGTTGACTCATATTCAAGTTGCCTTAGGTGAGATTGTCTTTTTGAGGTTCTAAGGAAATGGGTCCTCATGGTCTTTGTTGTTTTGTTTCTTGATACATTTTAAGCTCCTGTGACAAGGACTTTCTTCTCTAGATCCTGACATCTGTCAAGGTATCTGTCACATGACATTTTAACACACTGTTCATTGATTTACTCATTACTTTGACATACCAACCCTTGGCAAGGTGAGTGGGACGATTTTCTGCTGTATATTTATCATTTGTTGGGAACTTTTTCACTATTTTAATAGCATACCCATCTAGTCCCCTCCATCTACAAACAAAATAAGAATCTTTTGGAAGTTCTTGAGATGTGCATGAGTGATCTCCAAGAGAAAGCAGGGTGGACAGCAAGCTGCTAACGACACCATGGAGGAGTTCGACTGTCCTAAGGGAGATGAGTCCCTTGTGATCCCAGAAAGGCTTCTTCCAAAGGTGAAACCTTGAGAAACGCTCCCTTTTGATTGTGAAAGTTCAGGGTCACTGTCAGGAACAGTTGTCAACAGTTCCAAACAACACTTGTAGCTACGCCCACGTATACTGGGTCATCAGGTGGCTTGAGGCTTAGTGCTATTGTTACTAGAAAGTTTGGAGAGCCCCTCTTAGGGAGTTAGTAGGATAAACTGGGGTTCCCTCGGGATTTTTAGTCTTGTAAGAATCGATTTGAGGTCAATTACTATTAGAATTTAAAAGAAAAAAATCCCAGACCAGGCAAACTATAAATCTCAGAAGCTACTGAGATAAGGGAGATGTGGAAAAAGAAGCAAGCGAGCATTGCCTTTGAGTTGGGGGTGGAGGTGAACAATGGAAGCCTGAGGCAGACATCCATGGTGTAGCAGGGACGGAGAGTTAGAGGAAGGGAGAGAAAATCCCAGAGTGTCTGGAAAGCATGACCAGTATCTGAAAGAAAAGGAAAAGCGAGAGTTATGCCGGTATGAACAGTTCAGAAAAATGCTCTAGCAGCACGGCTCAGTATATGGCTGCTGCGAGAGTGGGTTTTTTTTCTTTTTTTAGGAAGGAAAAATGCATTATCTCCTCAAAGGGACAATTATTCCTTACATATCTTTGGCGTCAAGTGAATCAGCCTTCTTAAGGTGTGTTTTCTTGGCCAGGTGACTGGGCTTGGGTGGACTAACTCTTCAGTATTGGTCAGTTTAGAATATTGGGTGTCCACCCAATGTCAGAGACGGATTGCATTCATTCTTCTGAGCAGGTAGACACGTCTTTCCCCAGTGGTGCTCAGAGCCCTGGCCAAGGCCACTGTGACATTCTCTACTCTGAAGTGGTAACCCTAACATAATCTAAGACATGGGGCTGAAATCAGGAGATAGATTTTTTATTTTGGCCATAAAAATCCAGACATCTGGTCCCAGAGCTGTTCACCAGAAAGGATTAATGTTCTGGGTTTGGGTTTCAGTCATACCCTTATATATAGCTGTGAAGTCCAAAGTCCCTCTTTCTCCCAAACCACAGTGCTGGTGACATCGTCCTGCACTGAAGGGCTTTGGCTGAGTAAACAAGCCTTAAGTCTTCTGTTCACAGGAAAACCAGATCTCTGAAGGCTGTTGAGTTCACTAGCGACTTTTCCTTAATCCTCCAGGAATCCCTGTTAATCTTCACAAAGACCAGTTACCTTGGGCCAGGGCAGACAGTCTGGACAGTCTGTATAAGCACACATGCCCAACCTGCTGACCATCATATAAAATCAACTTTGTCCTCCCAAGAGATGGGATTGGCAGTTTGATCCCAAACAAGTGTTTGCTTCTGAGCAGTCTAGATTGGGAGTTTCTCTGCACCATATGCTAAATCCTTTGGGCACCATTGGCCCGAGGAAGAGATGAGAAACCAGAGCGCAGTCCCAGCACTCTTAGCTGGAGAATCAGATACCTCAGAATTGCTACCTTTTAGGACCCTTCCCTAAGCCATTGGTACAGTTTCTGTCTCTTGTTTTCCTATTCAGTTTTAATTTAATTAATTATTTTAAATTTGCATACATGCTTGTGGAGGCCAGAAGTTAATGCTAGGTATCTTCCTCAGTCATTCTCAGAAAGCAGATATGGTCTGTCTTCACTGAACCTGAGATCTATTCAGTCAGGCTTTCGGGCTAGCAAATTGCCGGATCCACCCATGTCTGCTTCCCCAGTGCTGGAACTGCCTACGTGTGTGGTGGCCTGACTTGGTATTTCATGTGGGTGCTGGGGATGGGAACTCAGGTTCTCCAGCTTGCCTGTTAAACACTTTATTGAGTGAGCCATTCCCCCTCAACACCCTGTCCAGCCCTGATCCAGCCATGCCCCCAGCCCCTCAAGTCTTTGACTACTGTGCCCAACAACAAGAGATGCATTCATTTCTAAGCATTCACATGATTGTTTTCTTTCCCGAGTTGGAGGATTTCACCGTCTTTTGCTTGTCTCCCATCTCAGTTCCTGCAAGTTCAGTTGCAGGTTCAGCGTGGCTCACGGACATTTTCTGTCTCATCAGCAGCTTGACCAGAACCTGGTGGAGACCTTTAGCCTGATCCCCCCCCCTTCCCGACCTCCCCTGGGTCATTTGCCTTCCACATTGATTTGTTCCAAGAGGACAGTTAAATGAAGAACTTTACCCCATTTGCATCTTGTTTTGTCCCCTCGGCTGCTTGATATTTAACTGGTTCTCGTATTCACCTCATGTTGGTCTCCCTGTATGGCTTCTCATGTGTTTAAAACCAGACTTGTTGACTCTTACAGAAGCGATGAACTCCCCTGAGTTTTTCCATTCAGCTGGGGTCGTTTCGATGTGAGAGTTCAGTAGTCATCACTGGTGCCCTGTGATCAACAATGTGACCTGCTGCCATTTGGATCAAATCTTCCGGTTCAGAGACAGCTTTTGTAGTCTCCCCTGCTCTGGTATCTTGTGGCATCCTTTCAGGTGGGCTCTTCTGACCTTGGAAGGATAAGGCTGCTGCAAAGCCAAGCTCTGCTACATGTGTCCCGGGCTCTGCGTTTTCCTTCAGTCTTTGTTCTCATTCTCCCTTTTAACAGGGGAGGGAAAACAGACAGACAAAGGAACAAGAGTCCAAGTTTTACACTGACCCTTGAAGAGACCAGAAGAAGGAAAGATAGCGCCAGAGGAGGAGAATCTGGTTAGGAAGTGCGGAAAGCATCCCTGTAGGAAGAAGGATTTGACTCCATTTTTTTTTTTTTTTCAGAAGGAAACCCAGCATTGTTTAGCATTCTCCTTACAGGTGTTTCCTATATAAACCTCAGTATCATCAGCAAGCAGCAAGCACTTTACTTTAGCATGTATTTGTACATGGAACTTTTTCCTCCCTCCTCCCTTTTCATCAGTCTTTTTTATTCCCTTTCTCCCTTTCTTTTGTCTCTGTCTTCTTTTGTAGCACTGGGACTATATCCAGGCAAGGGGTGCACTCTGCTACTGAATTACATCGAAACAAGATTTCAGTTTATTGTTTGCTTTGCTTTTCCTTCCTTCCCTTCCCTTCCTTGCCCTGTCCTTCCTTTCCTCCTTTCTTTACCTCTCCCTCCCTCCCTCCCTCTCTCCCCCTCCCTCCTTCCCCCTCCTCTCCCTCCCTCCCTTTTTGTTCCTCCTTCCTTTCCTTTTTGTTCTTTTTCTTGAGACAGGGCCTCACTCTGCAGCCTTGCTGCAGTCTGCAACTCACTGTGTGGATCATGCTGGCCTGATTGGAGTTTCAGGATGTGAGCTGCCATATGTATGCTGGGAATCAGACTTCATGCTCTGGAAGAGCAGCAAGTGCCCTTAACTGCTGAGCCATCTCTACAGCCCCTAAATAGAATCCCCCTCCTCCTCCCCTCCTTTATCCTCCCCTTCCTTCCCTCCCCCTCCTCCTCCTCCTCCTCCTCCTCCTCCTCTTCTTCCTCCTCCTCCTCTTCTTCCTCCTCCTCCTCCTCTTCTTCTTCCTCCTCCTCCTCCTCTTCCTCCTCCTCCTCCTCCTCCTCCTCTTCCTCCTCCTCCTCCTCCTCCTCCTCCTCCTCCTCCTCCTCCTCCTCCTTCAAGACAATGACTCATTATGTAGTCCTAGCTCGACTGGGATTCAACATATAGACCAGGCTGGCTTTGAACTCACCAAGCACTAAGTAAGATTTCTTAAAAGCAGAATTCACAATGTCATTTTTCACACATGAGCCCTTACGGTAATTGAATGTTTATAACTAATAGTTATAAACCAGTCTTGTATGCAGTGCACTACTGCCCTTTTGTGCTCGTCACATTGAATTGGTAAATAAAGTTTTTTCTTTTGCCCGAGTTCTCTTGGTTTCTTCATCTCATGCTGGTTCTATGCATCTGAAAAGAAGAGTAACATTCTTTTTTTTTTTTTTTTTTTTGCTTCAATCCTTGGATTGTGCCTACTAAGACTGCCATGTGCTATGTGGCATCCTATCCAGTTGCTCAACTATGTGTTTTAGTGAGGGTTTCTCTTGCTGCGACAAATCACCATGACCAAAGAGCAGGTTGGCGAGGAAAGGGTTTATTTGACTTGCACTTCCTCATTGCTGTTTATCATTAAAGGATGTCAGGCTAGGAATTCAAACCGGGCAGGAACCTGTAGGCAGGAACTGATACAGACCATGGAGGGGTGCTGCTTACTGGCTTGCCCACCATGGCTTGCTCAGCCTGCTTCCTACAGAACCCAAGAGCTGGTAACCCAGGGATGGCACTTCCAGCAGTGGCTGGGCTCTCCCAGTCAATCGCCAGTCAAGAAAATGTCTTATAGCCAGATGTTACAGAGAGGTGTTTTCTCACTTGAGCTTCTTTCTCTCTTTTCATATGACTTTGGCTCGTGTCAGGTTGACATCAAACTATGTAGCTTGCATACACACACACCCACACACACAGACACACACAGACACACACATACACACACACATACACACACAGACACACACATACACACACAGACACACACACACACACTATATCTATATCTATCTTTCAGTTTCTTCATCTACAAAAGGCACATAATTCCACCTGTTTGGGGAGCCATTAGAAAGCTCTATTGTGATTATGGTTGCAAAGCTTAGAATAAAGCTAGGGCCACTGTAAGTTTTGTGGGAGTATCAGCTGTAGCCTTGGCATTGGAAAAGTTGCTTGGAGTGTTATCACTGGGGTATGCCAGAGGGTGGTGGAGTGCTCAGGTGTGTAGAAAGGTGTCATCCCCAGGGTGGGCTCTTAGCTGTTTGAATGGCCTTTGGTTCTTTTTCTATCTGAGTTTTTGAATCTGCCACGTTTAGAAGAGGTTGATGCCTAGTGGAAGCAGTTCCTCTACTGGCCCTTTGCTTTGACTTTCCCTGTACACTTATTAAGTTGTCTGGGCTCTGGTAACTTGTGATAGCTTAAGTAGGACCTTTCAGTTTAGAAACAGCTTTATATGCTTTTATACTTCTTTGTTCCGCAACAGGAATATGCACTCCTGTCTTCAGGACAACGCAATCAGGTTTTATTCATCTAAGGAGCAGTAGTAATTTGACACTTGCTAATAGGTAACAAATTATATCAGGAGGGATAATTACAATTGCAGCTGGTTCCTAATCATACCGTGATCTCTATGCTTTTAAAAATTGAGACTAACTTCAGCTTATAATAGTGGAGAGTAATATTCTTCATTAGGTAGGCCATGATCCTAAGTGACAAAGACTTAAAGGTCATGTTCAGTGTTATGATTCATTCGAAGCTTCGGACTGCTGCTGCTAGATCCCTTGGGTGTTAAAATGAATATCTAAATGACCTGATTCTGGACTCCCTTCTGATTTTGTAATGTAGAGCTATCCATTTACAAATCTGAAATACCTCTTTCTCCTCTGGAAAAATAGATGAATTAATGGCTTTTCACCTTAGAGAGCTCGAGTGGTGTTGAGTGAGATCTGCTTTGAAGTATTGAGTAGCAGGCTGGTAGTAGAAAAGCTACCGCCATCTTGCTACGGCTAAACCTAAACGCTCTAGTACTTTCTGCTTCTTGTACCCTATGTGGAAGCATGTGTCCTCATACGATACATACTGGCCACTCTCTGCCAAGTATGTCTTTCTTCCATGGGCGGGGTTCTGGCCCGGCTGGAGTTTCAGGATGTGAGCTGCCATATGCATGCTGGGAATCAGACTTAATGCTCTGGAAGAGCAGCCAGTGCCCTTAACTGCTGAGCCATCTCTACAGCCCCTAAATAGAATCCCCCTCCTCCTCTCCTCCTTTATCCTCCTCTCCCTCCCCTTCCCGCTCATTCTTTCTCCTCCCTCTCCTCCTCCTCCTCCTCCTTTTGCCTGGCAGTAGGCCTGGAATGTTCCTGGGTTTATAGGTGAGGGAAGCATGTAAGTGAACCAGTGGAGTGTCACTAGTTACCATATTCATGACTAGTGGGGTCAAGTAGTTGCCTGCATATAATGTCTGGAGAGATTGTTTTGGTTGTTCCAGCTGTTGACCTGCTTTGAGTGTTATATTGAATTCCTACCAAGTCATTCTAGGCACCTTAGGGTATTGTTGGTGGCTCTTTAGTTCTGGCTGATTCTCCAGCTTTCTTGATGAGACAGCAGACATTCCATAGTATCTTTTCTTCGTTAGTTTCCTTCCCTCCTTTGTTCCTTCCCTCCCCACTTGATCCCTCCCTCTCTGTCTCTGTCTCTCTCTGTCATTTGTGACAGGGTCGTATGTAGTCCAGATTAGCCTTGACCTCACACTGTAGCTGAGGGATCCTATCTTCTAGGATTATAGGTGTGAGCCTCTGTGTTCTAGGGTTATAGGTGTGAGCCTCTGTGTTCTAGGGTTATAGGTGTGAGCCTCTGTGTTCTAGGGTTATAGGTGTGAGCCTCTGTGTTCTAGGGTTATAGGTGTGAGCCTCTGTGTTCTAGAGTTATAGGTGTGAGCCACTGTGTTCTAGGGTTATAGGTGTGAGCCTCTGTGTTCTAGGGTTATAGGTGTGAGCCTCTGTGTTCTAGGGCTATAGGTGTGAGCCTCTGTGTTCTAGGGTTATAGGTGTGAGCCTCTGTGTTCTAGAGTTATAGGTGTGAGCCTCTGTGTTCTAGAGTTATAGGTGTGAGCCTCTGTGTTCTAGGGTTATAGGTGTGAGCCACTGTGTTCTAGGGTTATAGGTGTGAGCCACTGTGTTCTAGAGTTATAGGTGTGAGCCTCTGTGTTCTAGGGTTATAGGTGTGAGCCACTGTGTTCTAGGGTTATAGGTGTGAGCCACTGTGTTCTAGGGTTATAGGTGTGAGCCACTGTGTTCTAGGGTTATAGGTGTGAGCCTCTGTGTTCTAGCGTTATAGGTGTGAGCCTTTGTGTTCTAGGATTATAGGTATGAGCCACTGTGTTCTAGGGTTATAGGTGTGAGCCTCTGTGTTCTAGGGTTATAGGTGTGAGCCTCTGTGTTCTAGGGTTATAGGTGTGAGCCTCTGTGTTCTAGGATTATAGGTATGAGCCTCTGTGTTCTAGGGTTATAGGTGTGAGCCTCTGTGTTCTAGGGTTATAGGTGTGAGCCACTGTGTTCTAGGGTTATAGGTGTGAGCCTCTGTGTTCTAGGGTTATAGGTGTGAGCCACTGTGTTCTAGGGTTATAGGTGTGAGCCACTGTGTTCTAGGGTTATAGGTGTGAGTCACTGTGTTCTAGGATTATAGGTATGAGCCTCTGTGTTCTAGGGTTATAGGTGTGAGCCACTGTGTTCTAGGGTTATAGGTGTGAGCCACTGTGTTCTAGGGTTATAGGTATGAGCCACTGTGTTCTAGGGTTATAGGTGTGAGCCTCTGTGTTCTAGGGTTATAGGTGTGAGCCTCTGTGTTCTAGGATTATAGGTATGAGCCTCTGTGTTCTAGGGTTATAGGTGTGAGCCACTGTGTTCTAGGGTTATAGGTGTGAGCCTCTGTGTTCTAGGGTTATAGGTGTGAGCCTCTGTGTTCTAGGGTTATAGGTGTGAGGCTCTGTGTTCTAGGGTTATAGGTGTGAGCCACTATGTCTGGTCTATGCAGTTCTGGGAATAGAAAGCCCAAATTTTCGTGCTTGATAGTAACATAGTGTACCAATACAGCTGCCAACCCTCCGAAAGCATTGCATGTAAACTGTTTCTTTTCTTAGCTTGTTATCATTTTTACCTAGTTCTGAGTTCAGTATGTCGGGCTCCCTCACCTTCCATTTGTATTTGGGAGCAGAAGTGTCCTGCAGTCTTGTTATCAACGTATTTGTTTGATTTGGGGGTAGCCAACATTAGTTACAGTTGAAGATTTTGAGGATGATTTTCCTTCATTCTAATTGACTGTCAGGTAACCATATGAAAGAGGGAAGGTAGGTGTGCTTATCATTTTGTAAGTGCAGATTTAAAACTCAGAGATGGTAACTGATATGACCAAGGTCATTAGGCATGGCCAGGTCCCAATATTTTCTTCTAAACTTCTGCAGCGGGCCCCTGGCAGTGTCAGCAGATCGTGGTTTTTCTGTACGGAAAGAGCATGCAAATAGAAAAGTGTGTGTTTTAGGAAAGATTCTTAGTGTCTCTTGTCAGTTTCTTTTTCTCCTGGGAACATTTACTAGCATGCTAGCTCCAGTGTAATGACAATAAGAGAACTGAAAGTGTGTTTGAAGCCTGTTTGGCCTAGCAGGATGCATAGCATGAGACACCATCGATTGCTTAACTGTTACAGTCTGCTTCTTAATGCCGGATTTTTAATCGTGATGGTTTTGGAGCTGTTTAATGGGTGTCTGTGGCAGACAGAGTCACAAGTTACTGAATTGTTCTCATAAGTGTCTCTAAGCAGCACCTAGAGTGACCTGCCCCGGCTCTGGGATGCTTTAGAAGTGAATCGTTGAGTGACAGGGACATTGAGGGTTGATTACCCAGAAGTGTTGTGGTCGGAAGAATGCTTAACACTACATTTTGTCTATGTACTGATTTACATTTCAGTAACTTCTTGAATAATTACAGCTCTTCACTGAGAGAGCCCAAGGAAACTTAACATAAGGCCTGAGTGAGTGATTTGGTGACCTCAGTAAAAAAATGAATTTTGTACATTGGATGAGATGCCCCTCTCTCTTCCCTCGAGGCAATGGTAACTGTGGTTTCAGGGAATTCCAAACTTTCTTTTGCAATAACTGATTGTATCAGTCCAGGTTGACGTGCAGAAAACTGAGTCCTTGCTAGCTGGTTTCAGCAGAGGGAGATTTATTGAAGGCTATTAAATGAGTTATAGAATTTGTTGGGTGGGTAAAGAAACAAACTTGAGGTTGAGCTCTTAGGAACGACTCCAGAGCCTCCCAGCAGACCAGGCCACCAAGGGAGCAGTGGCCTCCTATGCAGTCAGGATGTCTGCTGCCAAGTGGAGGGTGTTTTGGAGGCCATGCTATGAACGACGTGGGAGGGCAGGACAGTGTCACAGAAAACCAGACACATTCAATAAAGGTGCCTGCTAGCAGAAGCAGCAGGAGTGTGGTCCATAGCTTCCAAATCTTTTCTTTGCAAATGCTAACACATTTCTTCTGACTGACAGTCCCAGGGCTGTATAGCTGCAAAGGATTCTGAGAAATGGAATTTTAGCTATGTGCTCTGCCATACCGGAAGATGGAGAGAGATTGTGGGCTGCAGCTGCTGAGTTGCTAAGCAGTACCCAGGAGCAATTTTTAGTCAGGATTTAGCTCCTCTTACACTCCGTTCCTCAGGTGCAAGGACCGAGTGGTACCACTTCTCCCGGCTCCTTTATTATCACTGCATGCTGGCTTTCACACATACACATGGTGGCCTGCTTTTGATGAGTCACCTTTTCTGGGTTTTGTATCAAAGATATATATATAGTCATTATGTCAAGTAATCTTTGGGGAAGCACCCCTGCCAGTGTTCAGAGTTCATTGGGGAAGTTAGTCAGGGAAGGAGGCCTGTGTTGTGGATGATGTCACAACTGGCTTTCAGCCAGGGGCTCCGCCCACCCACCCATTGTAACCTTTCCAAGATATGCCATATTTGTTATTTTTATAGCTTTAAAGCTACGTTATGTTTGTTACTTTCCCGATCGCTGTCATAAATTATGTACCTAAAGCAGCTGAAGGGAGGGAGTACTTTTTGCTTTATGACGGTGAACATTTTGGTTTTATTTCAATTGACTCTAGCAGATAATAGCACAGTACACACAGAGACACACAAACACACACAGACACACGTGCACATACACACACACTCTCTCTCTCTCAAAATCAGGAGCCTGAGCACTCACCACAGGAAGGGAGTACTTGTCTTAGCCCACTGTTGGAAGGGATAGAATCTGTTTGTGGTAAAGTTATGGCAGCAGGAGGGGCTCTTGGCTGTGGAGGTGGGAGCTTGCCCTTGCTAAGAAGCAAACCCTAGACAGGGAGCAGGGCCAGGCTATAAACTTGAGAGCCTTCCCCATGAGTGACCACTTCCTCCAACTAGACCTCCACCCTCCCAAACAGCACCACCACTACCTGGGACCAAGTTTTCAAACACATGAGCCTGTTAGAGGTATTTTGTATTCAAACTATAATATATCCACTGCAGAGATTAGATTCTGAACTCAGGGTCCTAGGTAGCTCTTTTTGTTTTTTTCAAAGATATTTTAATTATATGTATGTGTGTGCATCTGCTTGTGAGCACAAGTGTCCAGGCTGGGCATTTTGAGAACACTGAACTAAAGGGAACCACCATTGTAGCTCTCCTATCTTACTCATCAAGACTCTTAATTATCAGTTGAGGAACCCCTTAAGAGCCTTGTAGAGGCTGGCATGGTCTGAGGAAGCCCTCAGGGAGATCCAGGCAGGTCTCACATCTTTGGAGCTTCAGTGACCCAATTTTCTCTCTCCTGCTGAGTTATCTTTCTCTCTCTCTAAGACAGGGTCTCCTCCATCTGAAGGTGGTCCAAAACAAACTTGCTAAGTGTCGAGGGGGATCTTGAACTCTTCTTGGTCTTCCTGACTATTTCTCTAGGGCTGGGATTACCGTACGCAGCCACGTTGGACTTATTTATCCCTACCGCCATCTGTCACGCCTACCCAGTATTTTGAGTGCATCAGCATGTGCTGCTGCGATTTGTGAAACGAACTGAGGTTGGCACTGTGGCCTGACTCCAGGGTAAGCAAGCTGACCGAAAAAAACAACACTCCTATGTGTAGGAATCTCTCCCCTGCCACTGGCAACTCTAACTTGTGTTAGAATGAGTTTATTTGTTCTGAAAGACACCTTTCTGGTTCTTCCTGTTATATTTTTTTGTTCCCTTTATGAAGAAAAGCCGGTTACTAAAGTTGTGCTATGGGGTTGGGGATTTAGCTCAGTGGTAGAGCGCTTGCCTAGCAAGCACAAGGCCCTGGGTTCGGTCCCCAGCTCCGAAAAACAAAAAGAAAAAAAAAAAGTTGTGCTATTATCTTACTGGTTTTTAGCTTCTTAACCTAGTTTGCGTATGTTTCTTCCATGCTACTGATGACCACCTCGCATGGCTATAACCAGTGTTCATCTTGTTAAAGTGCAATCCACACTTCGTGATTCTCTAATTTTACCATCTAAGAAGCATAGACTTATGGAATATACCTGAAATTTCCATTCCGAGTTAAGTCATATTACATGTTTCCCAGTGTGTGTGGGTAACAGCCATGCAGACCCTTGCTGCATTTTCTCTTAATGTGGGAATCACTGCGACATGTTACCTGAGCGAGTACAAAATTCTCCACTCCGTTCATTTAAATATCAAGTGATATGTCATAGTCAATTGCAAAGACTCTCTTCCTTCTTAGATTTTGCTTAAGGGGTAGTACAACTTCTGTTTGACTGTTAGACTGTATCATACTCTAGCCTTTAAGTACAGATGTTAGACTGTATCATACTCTAGCTTTAAGTACAGATGTTAGACTGTATCATATTCTAGCTTTAAGTACAGATGTTAGACTGTATCATACTCTAGCTTTAAGTACAGATGTTAGACTGTATCATACTCTAGCTTTAAGTACAGATGTTAGACTGTATCATATTCTAGCTTTAAGTACAGATGTTAGACTGTATCATACTCTAGCTTTAAGTACAGATGTTAGACTGTATCATACTCTAGCTTTAAGTACAGATGTTAGACTGTATCATACTGTAGCCTTTAAGTACAGATGATAAAGAATAAGATAATACCAAGTGATGATGACATCAAGTCATTAAATGCTAGTACTTGTACATATTCACATATTATCTAAGATGCACACACCCCTGTGTGTATGTACATCTGGAAACTATCTAAAGTTTGATGGATCTTCTGTAGCCCAAGAGCAGGCTAGGTCTAATAACGTCAGGCTCCTTGGCTCTCAAGCATGCATACTAAGCAACTGTTCTGTGTCGTTTAAAAGGCGTCAGCTAAAAGGCACAGCTCCATTTCTTTTGTTAGCTTTCCTCAGCACGTATCTTCTTGGGCATTGCTTTTGTCACCAACTAGACTCTATCTCAGGGCACCTTCGGGACATCATAGCTCTCACTGCAACTTTCTGCGGTCGCCACTGTGGTTGTCCCTCCATTCCTGCGGATGAAGTGTGAGTGGAAGCCTGAATGGAAATTGCAAATAGCGCAAGCGCAAGGCCTTGGGTTCGGTCCCCAGCTCCGAAAAAAAGTAAAAAAAAAAAAAAAGAAAAAAAGAAAAAAAAAGAAATTGCAAATAGCTACCCCTTATTTCCCAAGTGAGCCACAGATGGAGAGAGGACAGATGAAGCCCTGGAGGCTGATAGTAAGTTCTAGGAAGCCATCTCCTGGTTCCATCGTTGTCTATGCCTAACATGTGATATAGATATCAATGGCTCTCACCGTTAGGCAAATTCCTCAGTGGTTATTAACCACTCACTGCTATTGCAGCTTCGGGGCCATTTGTAAGAGTAGTGTTATGCAGGCTAGGAGAGCTAGGATGACTCGTGTATTATGATGGCTTTGGGTTTGGTCCAGGCTTTAGTGAGCGTCTTCACGATCCTTGACTTTTCTCCCTCTCTCCTAGTTCTTGCTTCTGTTTAAGGACAGTCTTGACATTAAAGCCCTCTTCTTTTTCACTGGTTGGTTTATCTGAGAAAGGATCTTACTAGTAGCCTGGCCTAGTCTCAAACTCTGCATCTTTCTGCCTCAGTTCCTGCAATTCTGGGATTTCCAGCATATACCACCATGCCAGGCAAACTACATGTACGGTGTTGATTTTGACTCTCATGCTGTATATGTTCTGTAAGCCTGAAATGGGGGGCACGGGAGATTTGAGACTGAGAAAACTCAAATGCAAGGGGGCTTTTCTTCTGTCTTAGGCAATGGAGTTATGTGACCGTTTCTGAGCCTTGATTTTTTTTTTCCCCTTCTGGAAAATGGGGAAAATAGTCTGTGCACTGACTTTCTGACTTGCCATGAGGACCTGGCCATGTTTGGTAAAATGTGGGTCCATTTTTGCTAACATGAATTTGAAGCATTGTCCTTTAGAGGGTCTTTTTTTTTTTTTTTTTTTTTTTTTTTTTTTGTGCTCCTCTGTGCCTAGACCCTGCATGGGATACAGACTAAAGAGTTTGCCTTTTCTTTCCAAGAGGTCCAGTTCTGGCTAGGTACATTGAATGACTTATGCTTGATGACCTGGAGACTATGGTGCTATGGCAATTTAGGTCAAGGAGGTCCATGCTGAATATCAGTGTCTGGTATTGTTCATGCACAGTGTGTAGCATACTGAACCAAGCAGGTGTGCGAGTATGTATTCATACAGAGCAAACATTCTGTAGAAAAATCTCTTTGCCTTTTAGATAAAAATCCCCAGGGACTTAGGCCAGCATATGTGTACCCCCTCTTCCTGTGCCTAGTAAATAACCTGTCAAAGGGTGTGGAACTTTTACTAAGATGGGAGGAAGCCCTCTGCTCTGTAAGTGGAAGTAGAGGCACTTTGGTGATGCCTTTTTTAGGAGTGCTTATATTAGGGCCTCCTCTTCTAAAACCTGGAGATCTGAAGCATCATCAATCACTCACAGCTGGACGGGTTAGCGGTCTTATTTTCCCTCTGTTATTGGACAGAAAGGACATCAATTATTTCTGGGTTTAAGGCTCTGATAGTGTCAGATATTTGCGAAAGCGGAAAAAGTCTGTCAGAGTTAGCAAAGCAAGGTGACCAATCAGCAGCTTTCAGAGAGGCTACCTCCCATTCCAGTGACTAGTTAATAAATATATTCCTGATAGTGGCAGGCTAACAAACTTTGGTATTTTCATATCGAGGGACAGAAAAGCCATTGTCTAAAGATCTCAGAAGAGCCTTTGCAAGCACACAGAAGGGATTTAGAACAATTTGCATAAATCTCCTCATGGATAGGGACATGGTCCTAGTGTTGGGGTGGTTCCAGTGGCCCCGCCTCAGTTGTATCATGGGGTGACACTGTGCTTGCTGAGAACTGCATCTTCTGACCACTTTTGCCAGCAGAACTGGGTGATGGGCACTGAATAAGCCCACTGTTTGCTTCTGAATAAGGGTTCTTTTGTGTTGGCCTGAGGCAGTCATGTTCAAGTTTGTCTTGCTTTTTTCCCCCAGTGATGTTTTTGGACTTTGTGGCCTGGAGAATTAAGCACAACACCTATTCTGAGCTAATCTGTCAAGTTTTACTGGTGGAAGGTAACCACGGTCCCTTGAGTTTCTAGAATGTGAAGAATAATAGTCACACCTTTAGAGACCTATGATTTATTAAGGCTGGGGAGAGGTGGGGAAGTACCTTGGCCTGTCTAGGTCAGTGGGTGTACGTGCTGTTCAAGGAGGAGCTGTGGGAAGCAGTTCTCTTTGGGCCCTTAATATGATTTACTAGTTCACTGACTTTTAAGAAATGTGCTTCTATGCAGAATTGGCAAACAGGTTGTACTTAATATTTAATATTCCCATGAGAAGGTATGAGTTACTCTTGGGTGTGGTTTGAAATGCCAGGTGTTCACTAATCTGTTTCAACTCCCCCCGTCCCCCGCTCTTTTTATACATCGAACCCTAGATATTAAAGCGTTTCTGGTTTCTCACACAGAATGTTATCATTTTAGAAGCCACATGGCGCCTACCTTAGGATCTGGGGACGAGTTTACATACTGGAGCAGTTTGGTACTTAAAAAAAAAATGAAATGTACTAATTTCTAACTGAAAGTTTATTTTCTCTCCTGCTAGCTTGATTTCTCCGCTTTGTTCTAATAATATAAACATTTTTATGTTTATTTATAGGTGGCTTTAACCAAGAGAGCAGATCCAGCTGAGCTTAAAGCAATATTTTTGAAGGTCAGTATAAAGGAATCTATTTTGTTTCTTGCTTGGCTTGTGTTCTATAACTTTAGAAGATTATTTCAAACAGCTCTTTATTTCATTGTTGAAAAATTTAAGAACATACCCTAAAGTATCTTAATGTGGGACTCATGAAAGGGATCCTTTAATAATTCTGTTTTTAAAAAATATATGGAAACCTGTAGGTGATTTCTGGTGATAGGGCTACAGCTTCTAGTTTAATTTCTTTCACGTCATACAGTTCAACAGAAAGAAATTTGGAGGACTGAGGGGTGACTCATTACTTCTTGAGGACTGGTCTCTGAAGGTCTGCAGCACTGCCTTTTCTCCTAGGAAATTTCAGATTCTGTGCCAGCATCCTGGTAATGCTCTATCGTGCCAGAGAGGATTGTCCTCCTTCCTTAGGGTAGAAGAAGCCCATTGTTTTGTTCTGACCATTGTCATCGTCTTTGGGTATCACTGGATGATCATAGACACTTGGGTGCTCCAGCTGCTCTAAGAACTTGGTTCATTGATTTCCTGTATACTCCCAACTCTGGTTCTGGGCAGGGAGCAGTTAGTACAGCTAAAGTCTTCCTCGGGTCTCTAGCCTTTTTTTTTTTAATGGTTCAACATAGTCAAAAAAGAAAAGGCCTATTTTTTAAAGACAGTAGAAGCAAAACATATGGCCTTCTCTATACATTGAAAAGACAGCTCGTGCAATTCAAAGTGAGCCAGGTGTGTGGAGGGAAAAGGGGAAAGTTTAGTGATCTGTGTAAGGATGGGTAGAGAATGGTTGGGATGATGCAGATACAGGAAAGACAGGTTGAGGAGCTGGCTCAGTCCTTGGGAGGGTTAGGTGTGCTTACTGCATTTTCATAGCATATCAGGAAGCACAACATTGCCTGTAACTCTAGTTCTCTGGTCATTGAGGGCATGTGGTGCACATAAACTCACATAGGCACAGAGGTACACACACACATAATAAAACAAACAAACAAACAAAAAAAAAACACGAAGGAAAAACAAAGATTCCAAAAGGTAAATATTGGAGAAGTTTTCAGAGGAGGGAAGAAAGAGGGTTACAGTTGTAAGGATGTTTGAAAACACACACACACACACACACACACACACACACACACACACACACACGTGCTTTTCAAATTTGCTTTTAGCTAAGAAGGGCCAAAACAGAATGTTGTAAGGTAGAAACGGGTCCCCAATGATTGAAATCAAGAAAATGGCTGATATTCATGATGTCTTCCTTAGTCTTCCTTAAGTTAATCCTTAAGTTAATGTTTTGGAGCTGGAGAGATCGCTCCATCTGGCACAAGGAAACCCAGGAAGAGTAGGAACTCAAGGCAGTCTCTGAACAGCCACGGTGGTGGTGTTTCTATGTGGATGACCTCAAAGCCGGCTCAGGATCTTTGGCACGAAATAGGAGACGACGTGACTTTTGAGTGAATTTTTTTTTTTTTAATGGCTTAGAGTCTGAGGTGATGGGGGGAGGAGGTGGGAACATGAAGGTAACCAAATCAGCAGTTTGTAGAAGGGATTCTGGATCTGGCACAGGGTCCAGTGACCTCACCAGACCTGGATAGTGCGGGGCCAACCTAAACGGCCCTTCTGCCTCAGCGCTCGAAGGCTCTCTTGTTTACTGTCGAGCATAGATGATGGTGGTGGGAAAAGGATGAAAGGAGACGGAGGTGCTGTGGAGGCTGGTAAGGAGGGATGAACACTCACCAGTCTTCAAACTTGTCTCTGTTGTTTCCTATTCATGGATCTACCTTGATTTTTCTCCCTAATAAAAACTCCATGTGAAATATGCCAGCCACTTCTCTTCTGAAGGAGGCAGAAGGAAGGATTCTGCTGCAGTTAGGGAGATGAGGAGCCTTACCTGAGTCTTTGGCATTATGTGTCCAGGTCATGGGGTTGGCAGCCTTGGGGGTCAGAGAGCCATAGAGCTGAGCATGTGGGGAGAGGCCTGGCTCCTAGAGGACTACAGAGGGCACCATTCTGGCTTCTCATTGCCTGTGGTTAGGAAGGAGACTCAGTCTTACCCCACTCACTCTGCTTTGAGGTTGTTTCTTAGATGTTGGACGTCTAGTAAGGACGTCCAAACCATGACTCCTGTCCTGAAATATTTCACTGTCTGTAAGAATGGAAACAGAACCATGATATGGTTGGTAAGTATGACATCACGTTAATTTGTAGGGAGATTTTGGAAGACCAATTACATCTTCCCATGGAAAGGTGCAGAAAGGAAGTTTGAGCTGAAATTGAAAAAGAATGGTGTTTGTCAGGTAGAGAAGGGTATGAATTTTGTCCCAGACAAAGGAAGTAGTACGTGCAAAGCGAAGCATAACCCGTGTGTGGAGGGAGCAACTCTTAACTGTCGTGGTCCAGTTTTGGTGCATGAATAGAGAATGGTTGGGATTTTGGTACTTGGTTTGCAACATGTCTGGCTAAGACAGTGGAGTTCACTTTGAAGTCTGTTCTTGGAAAAATGCTCACCAAGGTTTTATCTGGATGTGGAAGTTGGACGCCAGACAGTTTTGGTTCCAATCTGAATATTGTGAAGTTTTTCTATCTAGTATATTTGCTGAAGCTTCATGTTAATTTGAAGAGATTTGTGATTTAAATCAAGTGCTGGGGTGCTCTGTTATGAGTGGAGCCACCAAAGGGGATGGAGAGAAAAGGCTGTCTCAGGAGCTCAGGTTTAGCACAGGGCAGGTTTGCAGGAACACTGCAGGTAAAGAGACTGAGTAAACCTGCTTCAAGGTGCATGGAGTTGTGTGGAGGGAGAAGCTGGTGGGGAGAGCATGGGGGAGCTTCTGGGAAAGTGGGAGAGAGAAGAGGACCATGTGAAGGCCTGGAGATAGTTTGGGAGAAAACCTCTCTGGGTTGAACTTGTTTATTTTGCAAGTACTTTTTGTTTTATTAGAATGAGACTCTAAGGGAGGGTGCTGTGCCTTAGAGGATGTGATAGGAGGATGGAGGTGAGGATCTTTGCAAGCTTGTCATGTCTGTAAATAGGAAGAAACCATTGAAGGCTTTCCGAGTACTATAAGGACAGGAAGAGTGCGCTTGGGGTTCATGAGAGAGATCCTTTGGAGATCTCTGATTCGGGTGGTGGTTGCAGAAGCAGTGGGCAATGAGCTAGTCAGGGATACTTTGAAGGGGTATTTGATGAAAGAAAGTGATTGGTCTCTTAGTCTGTTTGTTTTGAGACCTGATCTCTCTACATAGTCCTTGCTGTCCTGGAACTCACTATGTAGATCAGGCTGACCTTGAACTCAACAGCTCTACCCGCTCCTGCCTCACAAATGCTGATTAAAGGCATGCTCAAGGATATCCAGCCTAATCAGTCTTTGATAATGGAGGTGACTGAGTGTGTGAATATGGCCACTGTGTACACACACACACACACACACACACACACACACAGATATACACAGACACAGTCACTCACACACTCACATACACTCACACTCACTCACTCACACACTCACACACACACGACAGACACACACAGACACCCAGACACCCCACACACACATATACACACACACAGACACCACACACAGACACATACACACACAGACACTCACACACTCACACACTTACACACACGACTGACCCCCACACAGACACATAGGATGGGACGACCCAGAGTGTCATCTTTAGAAACAGGAGTCTAGAGCGGTTCAGTTTCTAGTGTGGCTGGGGCCAGGCACACTGGGAAAGACGTGAGCTGTCTGTGGAGTTTCAGATCTGGACTGACAACTGAACCATGGCATACACCAGGAAACATTTGTAGGAAAACTCAGAAAGCCATTTAGTTCCCGTTTGAGGAACTTTTTTTCCTTCCAAGCATTTTTTATCATTGCTGAAGTTTCAGAAGTCAGACACAAAGAAAACTGCTTTTGGATCTCAGCACAGACACAGATGTCTGTCTGTCTGTCTGTCTGTCTGTCTGTCTGTCTCTCTCTCTCTCTCTCTCTTTCCCCTGCCCTCCTTTCTTTTCCCTCCTTGTCTCTTGCACCCTTTCAGTTGTTTTTAACAGAGGGAAAAAACAATACGAATACTGCCTGGTAGGTCGCCCTCCGTCCAATATAACATGCATACCTTTAAGTTATGATTGTTTTTCTATGAGTTTGAAATCTACGATACTCCTAACTATGGCGGCTGTATGCTGCTTTATCTAGTTCTTCTCCATAATTGTCTACATAGTTGCTGCTTCTGACTATCTGTCATAACAGCACTGGTCTTCCCCCACTCCTGATTTTTATGGTGCTGGGTACTGAACTCTGCCTCATGCATTCCAAGCAAGCACCCTACCAACTGAGCTGTAGCCCCCACTCCATGTCCACTGACTCCCCATCTCCAGAATTCCTTTAGCTTACACAGTGTTTTTTTTTAAATATTATTTATTTTATATATGTTTGTACACTGTTGCTGTCTTCAGACACACCAGAAGAGAGCATCAGATCCCATTACAGATGGTTGTGAGCCACCGTGTGGTTGCTGGGAATTGAACTCAGGACCTCTGGAAGAGCAGTCAGTGCTCTTAATCATTGAGCCATCTCTCCAGCCCTATACTAGTGTTTTGTGTTGTTATTGTTTTGTTTGATTTTGGTTTTTCAAGACAGGGTTTCAAAACCCTGTAGTAGCTCTGGCTGTCCTAGAACTCGCTCTGTAGATCAGGCTGGCTTCAGACTCATGGATTACCTACCTCTGCCTTCCAAGTGCTGGGACTAAAGATGTCTTTCACCACCACTGGCTTTTGCATTATGTTTTAAAGAGAAGTTCTTAGATGTAGCTCATGGTGGTCTCAGAGTGGAGTAAAGTTTTTAGTCACTCTTGTGTATTTCGAGTTGGAATATGGAAGTGTATTTCTCACATTTATAAAAGCAATTGAGACTATTATTTTTGTAACAAAAACACCCCCTTTTTCTGGGTGCTTGAAAATTGTTTAAAATTTTTATTTTTAATAAATAGAACTGTATTAAAACTAAAACTTAACAATTCTCAGATTTTTAAAAACTTTTCATTGTGACAATTTCAAATAGAAATAAGATTATAAAGCAAATGTGTACATGATTAGCCATTAGTTTAACTGAATATTTGCCACATTGAATATTTTACATATATTTTCCTTATTTCTTTGTTCAGTATTTAATATAAATATAATTCACCTTAGGTGCTGTAATATGCCTCTTTAGTTAGTTTAAAATTTCAATGATTAAAATTTAAAGTTAAAATCACAATGTTAAAAACCTCCTGTTTACATTGTGGCCCCAATGATGTAGTCAGTGATCTGTGCTAACAGGCTGTATTGATTCTCTGTGCTTTCATCCCGTTTTGTTATTCTGTCCTTAGAAGAGGGACATGGTAAAGGGTGGCAAGTGACAGGACCTGGAGTGCACAGGGCATCTCTGACTGAAAAGGTGTCCAGGAGAATTTGACTTTCAGCCCCAAGGGCGTAAGTGACTCCTGGCAAACAGGAGCGGCCAGGGAAGGTAAGGGTTCTGACCCAGGTCACCACTCCCAGACTTTTATTAAAATAATTAGTGAGGAGCAAGCCAGGTAGGACTCTGGTCCTAGTGATAGGCACTGCAGGGACAGGTTCCTTTTCTGAGTCCGTCTGCTACTCTCCTCCTTCAGTGTGGTACAGCTGATGAGATATATGATCATTTAAAAGAATTATAAAAGTCTTCTGGAGCATATCCCCAGAGATGTCCAATCGTATTCTAGAGCCGTGGTAGCTGTAAGAGTCTCTTCCCTGACAGTGACCGTTGTACCTTGCTTAAAGGACAACCAAGCTGCCTTTGTCAACACCCCTAGTACATGTTTCTATCATAGTTGGCCTCTGTCCATGAGTCCAAGAGACAACCTTTGATGTATTTTCTTGAACCCTAAAGCAGGTCATTCTTGCTTTGGTGGACTGGCTTGTAAACTGAACAAAATTATATTCTGCATCCAGATTAACATGTCATTTAAGAGATGACCTCTTCCTTACCTCTAAACAAGTGAGGGCAATAAGAATCCCTCGGTGATCGTGTGACAGTTGGTCTGAGTCTGGTGCACAGACCATAAGTACACGTCTCCATGGTTATTTACAGAGTGCACCAGTGCCTGGAAGGTCCGTGTTCCCTGTGCTAGCCAGTCTAGCTAGCAAAGGTAACTGGTTGAATTCTCTCGTGACACCTTAGTTCAGTCCTTTATTTCATTCTACCTTAAGTGTAGTCATGCAGTCTGTTCTCTCTGTTACTTCTTGCACTGCTGGGTGCTGAGTTCCAGGCCCCCAACAACACAGGCTTTCACTCTTGCGCTGACCTCTACCTCCAAGCCTGAGTTTATGTAGAATCATCTGTGTGGTGACGTGGAGTGGGTTAGTTTATCGCTACATTGTATTTTATTGTGTGACTATAGGACAGTCAACTAAGTATCCAGTCATTGAGAGATCTCCGGACTGTTTTTTTTTCCCTAAGCATTTTCTTTGTCGTCTTAAGATAAGTTGCTCTGAATACTTTAACTTTTTTGGTATTATATCCCATATACATTTTGTTAGAGATTTCTTTATGATTGAAATTGCTAAGCCTATGGTTATGTTAGATACAGTTACAGTGGACATTGACCAGCAGTTTTCTAAAAAGGATTTTTCAGTTTATACACACACACACACACACACACACACACACACACACACACACTCACACATATACACACTTTTATATACATATATACACATAATTTTTAAAAAAATTTATTTTTGTGTGCATTGGCATTTTGCTTGCATGCAAGTCTGTGATTCTTGGAACTTGAGTTACAGAGTTGCGAGCTGGTGTGTAGTAGGTTCTGGGAATTGAACCTGGGTTCTCTGCAAGCCCATTGAGGCATCTCACTAGCACTGTCAGTTTATAATTACACTGCCAGCGTGTGGGAATGTTCCATATTTTGGCCAGCTTTCATTATCCCTTATTATCTTGCGAGTGAGTAGTATGGTTCCTTGTAGCTTGATCTCGCATTTCCAGGGACAATTGAATTTCCGGTCCACAACTTAACAATGATTCCCAAGGTCATTTGGCGAAAATTCAAAGGATAATCATCAGGCCAAGAAAAAGCTCCAGGAGAAAAGTAATACAGCATTCTGAACCTTTCATTCATTCGAAAAATATTGCTCAAGCATGGTTCACCGCCAGTCAGCAGTCTGGGAATTTGAGGAAACAATAGCGAGGGAGAACACAGCCAAAAAATTCCTGTCTTGACAGGGCCCTCCCTGCAGTTAGTAGCAAGTAAGAGTCATTGTTGTCTTACAAGGACAGATAGGTCAACAAGATAGGGTGGTCTTGGACCGCCTCCCACTGGTCAGAACTGCTGGTCCATGAAACATTCTTGGTGCTATGCCCAGCCAGTTCCAGAGTACACTGTGGTCCCAGGAAGCCATTCCAACCTCTGAGAACTGAAGCTGCAGGTGGAGTCTGCTTCTCACTGTTTTCCCTGTTGACCATCTGATAATGTATTAGTGAAAACTCTGAGTCCTAAAGAGCAGGACGGGGAGGGTGGAAGACGTGGTTTGTGGGCCTGGAACAGCCAATAGATTGACTGGAAAAAGTCAGAATAGTCTCATGTCAGAACACACACAGAAGCAGAGCCCTGGTATTCTGGAGGCTAATGATAAATAGGGATATGGTCAAAAGTCAGGAGAGAAACTGGGTTGGTATTTGTGAAGAGAAGGGACTGGATTTCTAAGGTCAGAAAAGCAACGGGAGGATTTGCAAAGGAGGAAAAAAAAACCCTCTAGACTCAATTACATGAAAAATGTCAAACTGCAAAAGTATTTGAAACAAATGTGACCCTGGACAGGGCGAGAGCACGTTGTCGCGCTGCAGGTGGCAGAGTGATTGGTACAATCGTTTCTGGAGAACAGCATGATAATAAGCAATGACCGTCTGAAGGTCCCTGTCCTTTAACTCAACAATTTCTTCTTTCAGGGAGTCTGGTTTTTGAAAATAGGAATTGGGACAAATGTTATCTATAAGAATGGCTATCTTAGGTTTTCTTACAAAATAACCCAGACTGGAAATAATCTAAATGTGTACCAGCAGGAGAAAAGTTAAATTGTGTTCTGAGGTAAATTAATCACTATCATAGGGAAACCTCGGTATAACCAACCATGGGATTGCTATCATTAACAGTGACATGCCACTTCCATTTCAAGCTTGTTTGTCCTCATTTAGGGAAAGAAATAACAATGAATTCCTTCTTCTGAACGTCCCCTGCCAAGTGAAGGATAACATCGCTGGGCTGTCTCTTTTGTACTCTTATCTGTAAAAGACACTTAGAAGATGGTATCCTAGCATTTTGCCATGGCTTCCCTTAGGCAGTGCCCAGGACCAAGTCACTAGTGATGAAAGGAAACCTTCATTACATTCTTGAACTGGTCCTATAGTCAGTGAAATAGACGGTTAAAGAAAAGAATTAGAAAAGCAAAAACATGGACCAGCGGAGTGGCTCACCAAGTAAAGGTGCTTGCCAACGAAGTCACAGCCTGAGCTCCATCCCCCAACTCACATGGTGGGAAGGAGACAACCGACTTTCATAAGTGGTCCTCCGATTTCCACATGAGGGCCGTGGCGTGTGTGTATACATATATGCATACATACATATATGTAATAAAAAAGCAAAGCCAGAAGTGTGTTTATTATGTTCTGGGCATTGTTTGTACTGTATTTTCTCATTATCTCATTTGCTTCATGAGTCAGCCACACGGGGCTGGTAATATCATTATACACATTCTGCACATGAAGCAGCAGAGCCCAGGAAACTTCATCTAACTCTCAAGATTTTCAGGTGGTACCGAGTACAGCCAAAGCCTGCAGGCCTCCAGAGCCAGCGACGCTCCTCCTTACCCTGAGCCCCTCATCTCCCTGATGCTGGCGTGATTCTCATCACCTAGTAACCCCTGTCCTCAGGTATCTTGTTCTCCTCTCTTGGGAATCTGGAAGTCTGATTCTCCTCAGAGAGGATGCCACATCCTCATGTTTATTTTCAGCATTTCCAAGAAGCTGGGTGTCCCCAAAAACAAGACCCAACCAGGTCCTTCTTACCTGGAAGAACACCATGAAGGAGAGTCCAGTGCTAATGAGATCCTGTGTGGCGCTGAGAGGACATTGACTAGGGCAGCAATTTAAACCTGCTTCCAGTATCACCAGTTTGTCTTCTTTTCTCAGGGACCGTAAGCATTAGACTGATTTATTTGAGGAGCCATGACTTAAGAATTGGGTAGCGTCTGACTCCAAGCCATCTGGGGCTCCACCAAGACCGTGGGAGGAGAAACACCTGTAAAGTGCTTGTGGGAGCCAAAATAAAGAAAATATATTTGATTGGCTAAAATAGACAGCTGGAGTTAGAGGTCGTGTTGACGGCTTCAGGTTGGCTGAGCATCAGCTTTGTTTCACTCTGCACTGAACTGGGCTTTGTTACATAGGAGTGCAAGGCCTAGGCAATGGCATTTACACGGAATGGATGTTCATGTTCTACAGAAGGATATCTAACACTTCACAGTTGATCTCACTTTAGAAAGAAAGGACATGTCCTTAAGCTTAGTGCCCATGCCTGTCATCCTATTGGGGGATCGACATAGGGAGGTCTTGAGTTTGAGGCCTCCTGGGCCTCCTAGTGAGACTTCTTCCTGTATTTTATGTTTACAAGTAGCTTTCCCTTTCTCTGAGTCATGACAACTGTTATCAGACATTGCCACATGTCCCCCCAAAAGCCATTGCCAACAGCTTCTGATGAGCATAAAATTTGACTATTTAATTTTTTTCATCTTTATTAGCTTGGATATTTCTTATTTACATTTCAATTGCTATTCCCTTTCCCGGTTTCCAGGCCAACATCCCCCTAGCCCCTCCTTTTCCCCTTCTCTATGAGTGTTCCCCTCCCCATCCTCCCCCCATTACCACCCTCCCCCCAACAATTACATTCACTGGGGGTTCAGTCTTGGCAGGACCAAGGGCTTCCCCTTCTACTGGTGCTCTCTTACTAGGCTATTCATTGCTGCCTATGCAGTTGGAGCCCAGGGTCAGTCCATGTATAGTCTTTGGGTAGTGACTTAGTCCTTGGAAGCTCTGGTTGGTTGGCATTGTTGTTCATAGGGGGGTCTCAAGCTCTTCCAGTCCTTTCTCTGATTCCTTGAACGGGGGTCCCGTTCTCAGTTCAGTGGTTTAATGGACTATTTAATTTTTTAAAGAGACAGAGAATAACCACCTCTTGAAGATGTTATCAGTCTGTGTGGTTTTTATCTTTTGAATTACAGGCTTTCACTATTGGTCGCATGGTTATATACATTTAAGAATCAGATACTAAATAACATTTCTTACCTCTTCCTTCCTCTTTAAACAGTATGCAAGCATTGAAAAAAATGGTGAATTTTTTATGTCACCTCATGACTTTGTCACTCGGTATTTGAATATTTTTGGAGAAAGCCAGCCCAACCCGAAGACTGTGGAACTGTTAAGCGGTGTGGTGGATCAGACCAAAGATGGGTATGTGTACTTCTAAGTACTTTCCTTCTGTTCAAACCAGCTTTCTTTTGCTTAGAGATAAAGAAGCCACTAAATGTATGAACCCTCTATATCTCCAAAATTGTTCTTTATTCCTGTTAATCCATCATGTTAGAAACGATATCTCAGTATTTTCAGAATTGTTGACTCTATGTAAGTCTTGCTTGATGAGATTGTTGTCATCCATGAGGAGTTGTAAGACCTAGGGGTGTACATGTGTATGTTTGTGTATCTCAAGAGAGCTATAAAATTATGAACTTCAACATGACTCTATGGACATAATTCCTATAATTGTAACTTTGTCTAAATTGTCTTTCAAATTTCATGTATGGTTGGATGGTATGAAAATGAGAGACAGAAAATTCTGATGATTCCAAGTCACCAAGGAAGGCCTCTGACTAGAGTTGAGTCTCTACTGCATAGAGACTTACCCTATACCCTGTCCCCATGACCAGTTTCCTCTGTGGTTACTCTGGAATTGGCAAATCTTACCTTATTTGGAGGCAGAATCTTGGGGACTTGTGTAAATAAGCATTCTGAGATGAAAAGGTTGTTTTATGTTATCTGGGTGGACCTAAATTCCATTACAGGTGTCTTTGATGATGGGGGCAGAGGGAGATTTGACACAGGGCGCAGGTGTCAAATGACTACAGATTCTGGAGTCCGGGTGGTAGACTCATAACCAGGCGTGCCTACAGCCACCCAAGCCTGCATAAACCTCAGGCAGAGTGCCCATAGAGCCTCGAGAGTGAGGTTCTGGTTGACTTCATTGACGCCTTTGTTTAGGGCTTCTGGGTTTCTGAACTGTAATATATAGTCTTGCTGTGTTCAGTCTTCAAATTTGTAGTAAAGTCCATTCTATTAATTAATTAATTAATTAATACCTTTTATGAGACAGGATTAATTATTACCTTTTATTTCTCTGTATAGCCCTGGCTGATTGGAACTCACCCTTTAGACCAGGCTGGCCTAGAACTCAGACATCCTCTCGCTTCTGCCTCCTGAGTGCTGGGTTAATTTATTTATTTTTAATTGATGAAGAACATTATCATTTACGATATATTTTGAAGTACACATTCATTGTAGAAAATGGGCTCATCTACGTAGCTAACATATCTGTTACATTATGTGCTTATTTTGTTTTGTATTTGGAACATTTGACTCTACCTTAGCAATTTTCTAGTGTGCGTGTGGTCTTCTTAACCATAACACATGGTGCCCAAGACTTGTCTTTTGAAACTATTTTGTTCTTTGAACAGCATCACCTCACCTTTCCTACACCAGCCCTTGTAGACTCTCTCCCCTTCCTCCTCCTCTCCTCCTCTTCTTCCTCTTCTTCTTCTTCTTCTCCTCCTCCCCCCCTTCTTCCTCCTCCTCCTCTTCCTCCTCCTCCTTCTCCTCCTCCTCTTCCTCCTCCTCCTTCTCCTCCTCCTCCTCCTCCTTCTCCTCCTCCTCCTTTTCCTCCTCCTCCTTCTCCTCCTCCCCTTCTTCCTCCTCCTCCTCCTCCTCCTCTTCCTCCTCCTCTTCTTCTTCTTCTTCTTCTTCTTCTTCTTCTTCTTCTTCTTCTTCTTCTTCTTCTTCTTCTTCTTCTTCTTCTCCTCCTCCTCCTCCTCCTCCTTCTCCTCCTCCTTCTCCTCCTCCTCCTTCTCCTCCTCCTCCTTCTCCTCCTCCTCCTTCTCCTCCTCCTCCTTCTCCTCCCCTTCTTCCTCCTCCTCCTCCTTCTTCTTCTTCTTCCCCTCCTCCTCCTCCTCCCCTTCCTCCTCCTCCTCTTCCTCCTCCTCCTCCTCCTCCTCCTCCTCCTCCTCCTCCTCCTCCTCTTCTTCTTCTTCTTCTTCTTCTTCTTCTTCTTCTTCTTCTTCTTCTTCTCCTCCTCCTCCTCCTCCTCCTCCTCCTCCTCCTCCTCCTCCTCTTCCTCCTCCTCCTCTTCCTCCTCCTCCTTTTTTCTTTTTTTTTAAGACAGGTTTTCTTTGTATAGTCTTGGCTGGCCTGGCAAACTCTGTAAATGAGGTTGGCTTCAAACTCAGAGGTCTGCCTCTGCCTCCCAAGTGCTGGGATTAAAAGCATGTATCACCACTGCCTGGCCCAGTTTAGAGCTTCTAACGGTGGGTTTAATCAATGCGTAAAGTTAGTTTGAGAAAGACAAGCAAATGCATGTGGACTGGCGGGTGGATTAGCCCCGTGAGCTCTAAATTCCATCATTGGAGTCTTCAGCAAACAAACAAAATTTTTAGATATATTTTATGTGCATGGGTGTTCTGCCTGCATTTATGTTTGTATACCAAAGTTCATGCTTGGTGACCAAGGAAGTCAGGAGAGGTAGGAGAGTGGTAGGAGCTGAACTGGAGACCTTTGCAAGAGCCACAAGTACTCTTAACTGCTAAGCTGACTCTCTAGTCCCATCAGGGTCTTTCTAGATAGAAAGAAGGTTATTCCAGACAGCCAGGCAGTTCTTTCTTAGGGTACAAGGAGAAACCTTGATGAAGACAGCCCCGGATGAGAGACACAGTGTGAGAGATAGGAAATCGAAGCTTCATTTCCACTGAGAGGTCAGTGAAGATATCCCATGAGTGACCGGTGGGCTGTAGGACCTGGGGTCAGGAACCGAGGACAGAACATTTGGGGCAGAAAAACAGGATTCTGGAGAAGCCATGCATTTCGTGATATGCGTCTAGCATGTCTGGATCTAGAAATGCATGGTTTGGTGGGAAAGGTTGGCCATGTGTAGAACACGTCAGGGCTCATCGTTAAGGTTGAGGATGAGAACACTCATCGTAAGCCGTGGTGAGCCACCCAGGGCTGGTTTGAATCAGGAAGTTGGCAGGGTTTCCTGTGGGGCAGCATAACCCCTATTGATACTCTTTGTTGTGTTTAGGGTTTCCTTTGTTCTACTGTCTTAATCAATGTAAGGATGGATTTAATCAATTTATGAAGGTCCTTGAGGGAGACAGAGAGACTTTGCATGCCCTGGGGCTGGAGCCTCTGGTTTGGGGGTTTCCTGAGTGTGTGTGGGGCCTTCCATCTGAAGAGGGGAAGAGATGGGTTTTAGGATGTCTCGGGGCCCAGACCCACCTACAAAGCCATGTAACTAAGCAATGTGAAATGTTGCCCTGGCTGTTCATTGTACATGGCTCCTGATGTGTCTTTTAGATCTGGTAGTGACTGTACCTTTTAACTAAGACGGAAACCATGCTATATCTATCTAAATATAATTTTCATATACAGCTCATACCACTTATCCGCTAGGAACCAGGTGGCCGTCTCATGTTACTCCGTGTGAGCTTTGCCAAACACATTTCTGGTTGTTTTTAATGATTATCTTGTTCATGAGAGTGAGCTAAGACCAAGGAAACGTTGTGACTAAGTGGGGCTAGGATGAGCTGGGTTTTTGACTTCTTAGCTGGCTGCCTGCAACAGTTACTGAGCCCTGTCTGTCAGGGGCTCCTGGGGCTGGAATATCTTGTTGGCTTGCTAGGATCACCTATAAGTTTTCCATAGACAGTTGTCCCTCTATGGACATGGTGGGTTGGTTTCAGGACCCACACAGGATCCTGCCAAGATCGGCCCATGCCCCGGTGTGTCCTATAAATTTCTGTGATTCTTACATCGGAACTATCACGTTCTACACTCTGCTTTAAATCATTAGATGATGTACTAGCATAGTATAATGCTGTGTGGAACGTCCTTCTCTTGTTGTTCAGGGGATAATGACAAGAAAGTGCCTGCTTGGTACAGACTCAGTTCTTTTTCTGAGTGTTTTCTAGCTGTACTTGGTTAAATGTTTATATTTGGGGTCTGTGGACACAGCACATGCTTCCTACCTTGGGTATAGAACCCTTTTCACTCGGAAGATGTACCTTCTGTGAGGACAGACTTGGGAAGGGGAGTGTCAGATACCCTGTTGTTACTGATGAGCTGACAGGTACAGGGTACATCCTTGTCAACCCCCACCCCACTCAGAGAGGATTACCACCACATAGGAATAAATCCTCTCTGTTTAGAGAACAAAGACCCAGTCCTGGGAGAGGCCTGCTGTCTGAGGAATATAGGGTGCCCAGAAAAAAAAATAGTGGAAGACAGGTTTTAGACGTGTGGCCTGTGTGAAAGAGCATTGTGTTATTTCCAAGTTCATTGCTTCCTAGCAAGGAAACTACAGCCCTTTAAATCCTTCCCAGGGTGGAGGAGGATGTAATAGTGTTGATGATAAAATTATTTTTATATACCTGTTTTCACTTTGTGAGGCTGGGGTGAAGAAATCCAGGCCTTGGCCACATGCTGGGAGTTAATGAGGTTTACAATTGGCAGTGCTTAAAGAGCATTAGGGTAATGTATTTAAACATCGGCTGTTCACAAGCTGAACTGCTCATCATTTGAGGTGTACAATCCCCATCCGGCAGAGGAGGCCTTTCCGTCTGCTAATGAGGAAAGTTTTTCACCATGGTACAGTGGACATGCGTTTCAGGTAAACACCTGAAATTCATAATCTAGAGAATTAACCAGAGGCATCCCTTTAATTAAAAAGGAAAAAAAAAAACTTGCTAATAATCAACACCAGCCAAAGCAAGGAGCTTAGATGTTCTTCGTAGTCAATCATCAGACTCCCAAATTAATCTACCAAAACAAAAGGCCTCATTAACCGCTCTCATTGAATCAGGGTTATTTTCTTTCTCTTTCTGCGGATGTCTGATTAACCCCCTTTCTTTTTGCATTACTCACTGCGTGTTTAATATTTGATGTCTGAAATCATAGGTGTGGGGGAGGGAGGGTGCATGCAATGTGGTGGCTAGACACTGTCTACGAGGAGTAAATTCAAAAGAATTTTTAAAAAGGTTGGTATTATGTTGCTGATGCATTTGAAAATCTTTAGGAATGTCAGAAGCCTGGGTTGTATTTTTCTTTTTAATTCCAGAAAGGGTTGATTAGCGACTAGGTACTGATTTCACATCTCATTCATATGTACCCACACCCTCCCCCGCTACTTCCTCTTCTGCTCCAAGCTCTTGTTGGGAGAGTTTTGTTGAAAGGACAAGACATAGACATAGTCGGAGGGGGGAAGGAAGGTCTTAGGAATTTCTCTTACACATGGACTGCTAATAGAAGGCATGCTGACAGACAGGTCTCTCTGGGAAGGGAAGACAATTTGCTTCTTGCAAGAACATGGGCAGTTCTAGAAGGTTCAGAGTGTAGTCAGTGGACCCCTGGAAGCCCAGTGACCTTTTCAGGAGCCGGGGAGGTCAAACTGCTCGAGCACAGATGTGGAAGTGCAGCACATTCTAATTACAGCTGTGAGGTTGGAGCAGGTGTCTCTAAGACTGAAGATGGTGAAACTGTTAGTTTTGCCACCAGTCCTTGGTGTCCCCAGATTCCTGCTGACACCTGACCCTAACAGCTATGATATTAAGAGGTGGGGCTTCGGGAGAAGTGGCTAAGTCACCAGGGCTATGGCTCCTGGACTGGGCTAGTGATCTTATAAAAAAGACTTGCAGGAACCTGACCACTCCTCCCACCATGTGAAGAAAACAGAAGGTACCGACTGTCTGTGTGGAACAGGTCTCTACTAGAAACTGAATCGACAGGCGTCCCTTAATCTTGCAGAATTGTGAGCAAAGTGCTTCTCTTGTTTAGTAGTCTGAATGTGAAGTAAGGCGGATGCCAAGCCAGTGAGTTGTCATTGTCTTCTTACCACACAGTAACAACAACAAAAACGGTTTTGCTTCAGGAGGTTCATGAAGTACAAAAGCTACCGACTTCTTAAATTCATGAACATTCACTGGGTGACTAAGTGCGAAGGACACATAAGAACTTACTTATACTTTGATAGTTGAGAGAAAATCATCAGTTTAGTTAATAGCTGAATTATATTATTATAGGATTTTTTTTACCCCAAGAATGAATTATTTAAAATAAGTTATTTTCATGTGACAGATTCAGGATATTAAAGATTTCCCTAATCTTATTGGCAATAACGTTAATGAAAGTAGCTTTTCAAATGTGGTAATGAGACAACTCCCATGTTTGGAGGATCTACATAACTTCAGGGGACAGCATTTTCAGTTGCGCAAGACCTGCTGTAAGAGCACCCCAGATGCATAAAGGACCTACTCGAGCAGCGCAGCACACACGAGGTTTTAAAGTAACAGTGGAGAAAGGTCCACACAGCTTCAACCAATCCCTGGAACTCCCGCTTGTTGACGCTGGTGTTATAGTAAAGTATAACATCCCAGGTTTAAACCCCACTCTCTTTTCTTCTTGAGAATCCATGTGAGCCTGTAGTCTTTCACATTCCTCAAAACAGCCTCTCTCCATAGATTGAGTGCTGTGGTTTTCTACTGAGTTGTTAAAAGAATTTTCAGATATAAATATACTTTTTCACTAAATCTTTTGTTGAAAAACATTGATATCTTTCAAACAAATTATATATAAAGTATATTTTATTATATGAACACTTTTTGGATTTCCCTAATGGAGTAATATATACTTAAAACTTCTCAGTTTTAATTTCTAATATTATAGTAGATATGATCCTTATAAATAAAAGCTTTGTGGGGCCTAAGTAATTTCTAGGTGACTAAGTTGTCCCAGGATAGATTTGATGATTGCTGCCCTAGGGGGAAAAGGTGGAAAGGAAGGTAGAGACTAGAGGGCTGTACTGGAGACCTGATGGGCGGATTTAGAAAGAAGTTTCCTTGTGATTTCATTGACTTTTTTTTTTTTTTCTTTTTTGGTCCTGGAAATCCATGAGTGAGAGGTGTAGGTTGAAGTGTTGGCTGTTTATGGAGAGAATGACACACTAGAATCATCTTGACTAGGATGAGTGGATAACGGAGCAGCAAGACTGGGCAGAACACATCTGAGGGCCCAGCTGGGACTATCATAAAACTTAACCTGAGACAGTGAGTATATGAACTGAGAAGACCAGTGAGTGTATGTACTGAGACCAGTCAGTGTTATGTACTGAGACCAGCTATTGTATGTACTCAGACCAGTTAGTGTATGTACTGAGACCAGTGAGTGTATGTACTGAGACCAGTCAGTGTTATGTACTGAGACCAGCTAGTGTATGTACTCAGACCAGCTAGTGTATGTACTCAGACCAGTGAGTGTATGTACTGAGACCAGTGAGTGTACCGACTGTCTATCCTTTTCATCACTGAGACAGAAGCAGCTTACTTCTGACAGGAAGGAAGACAGAAGGAAGGACTTACTTCAGTTTGGTTTAGGAGATGACATCTATTTGGCAGGGAGGATAAAGTAGCTGAACATCTCTGAGTGCTATCTGTGGTGGCAGGAGCTCGAGGCACAGCTCGTCCACAAGTTGATGGATCAGCCTGCAGAAAAATGGGAGAAGCTCAGAAGTGTATGCCACCTTCAAGATATCCTCCAGTGACTCAAGCTAGGTAGTCAGTCTGGATCCCAAAGGTTCCACGACCTTCCAGGACAGTCCCCTACCCCAGCTGATGACCAAGTGTTTAAACACATGTGCCTGTGGGAAATATTCCACCTTCCAGCAACACAGTAGTGCTGTATGCTTTCCTTAAAGTTCAGCTGTTCCAGCCCTGTCCCGCGCTACGTCTCGCCAGCAGGAACGACGCGGCACACACAGGATCCTACTGCAGAAAAGCTTTAATGCGTCTTGAGAGGGAGAGCATAAGCTTACAATGCGGAGACGCCGAGTGAGGAATAACCGTCCCTTATATAGGAAACTATCCTCGCCTAGGACGTGTCACTCTCTGACTGGTCGCTGCCAATTATGCCAGATGACGTACCAAAGCGTACGTGTCCCTTTGAGTAGGGAAGTTACCAGGCGCCTGCGTATTGCCCTTTTTACTAGGTGCGTTCTGTCGGATGCCGGTGCCATCTTGTAATGGAGTATGTGAGGACAGCTCCTCACATATGTGAGGACAGCTCCTCGGACAGCTCCTCACATCTGTGAGGACAGCTCCTCGGACAGCTCCTCACACAGCCCTGCATGGGTTTAGGCATAGCAGGGCTTGAGGTCTTTGCTGTAAAGAATCTAGAGTACAGGATATTTCTTAGACGTATGGGACATTCAGGGAGCATTTTAGTGTAGTACATATTTTCTGGGGTTTTTTGGGGGGGATGAGGGGAGAGCTAGTACTGAACATGGAACACAGGGCCTTTTGGATTCTAAGCAAACACTCCCAGTTAGATTTGTTTTCTGTAGGGGCAAAGTGGCTGGTGGGGGTCAGAACTTAGAGAGGATACCACAGTGTAGGTTCCATTAATGACACTCATTGTTCAGTGTGGATGGAAGCTGCTGAAGTTGGGGCACCAACAGAGAGAGCAAGAAAAGGAAAACACAGTGCTTGCCAAGCAAGAAGCACAACACTGAGAATAAGGAGGTGAAGGAACACCCATTCAGAGCCTGCCCCACATGTGGCCCATACATATACAGCCACCCAATTAGACAAGATGGATGAAGCAAAGAAATGCAGGCCGACAGGAACCGGATGTAGATCTCTCCTGAGAGACATAGCCAGAATACAGCAAACACAGAGGTGAATGCCTGCAGCAAACCACTGAACTGAGAACAGGCCCCCCGTTGAAGGAATCAGAGAAAGAACTGGAAGAGCTTGAAGGGGCTCGAGACTCCATATGTACAACAATGCCAAGCAACCAGAGCTTCCAGGGACTAAGCCACTACCTAAAGACTATACATGGATTGACCCTGGACTCTGACCCCATAGGTAGCAATGAATATCCTAGTAAGAGCACCAGTGGAAGGGGAAGCCCTGGGTCCTGCTAAGACTGAACCCCCAGTGAACTAGATTGTTGGGGGGAGGGTGGCAATGGGGGTAGGATGGGGAGGGGAACACCCATATAGAAGGGGAGGGGGGGCTAGGGGGATGTTGGCCAGGAGACTGGGAAAGGGAATAACAATTGAAATGTAAATAAGAAATACTCAAGTTAATAAAGATGGAGGGGGGGGAAAAAGGAGGTATTGGTAATGCTAAAATCCTAGTCCTGACCATGGATTGGGCAGCCACAAAGGGGGAGAAAGAGATCCTAGCAGAAGTGACATCATCGTGACTCGGAGAGCTGTGGTGTGGGAAGTGTCTGAGTTTTAAAGAATCAATAATGGATTGCAACTATTTTGAACTGAAGGGTAAATATATTAACATTTTTGAGGATTTGGGTTGGAGTGGAGTTGGAGTCGTGCTGGCCTGGCCCCTAAAAAGATGGGTGCAGTGGGGAACTGAGGTGGGTGAGGTGTTAGAAACGAGGAGGGTGCCGAGAGCCGAGATGCGCTGTGGACATTCCTCTGGGCCACACATACTGGAATCGCAATACTAAATTATAAAGGAAAGGAAATCAAATGTAACCTCTGTGACATAAAGCTAGTCACGGATCTGTTTCTCTGCCAATGTCAGTATTAGGACAGGTTGTGACCGTTGCTCCACTAAATGACCTGCACAGAAGCTGTGAGGAGTTCCTGACACAAAACTGCCCTGGTTGGCATGTGTCCCCCAAAGCCCATGTGTTGGAAATGTATACACTGGTGACAGTGTTGAGTTGTGGGCTCTTGAAGCATGGAGGTCTCTGGAGTAAGCTACTGATGCCAGCTAGCGTAGGAAGGTGGGTGCTTTTGTGTTGTTTTGGGTTTTTGTTTGTTTGTTTTTTTTTTTTAAATCAAATGAGACTGGCCTTCCTGTCCTTGTTGGTGGAATGCTGTGTTTTGTATTCTAGAACACAGCAAGAATCCCTTAACATGCCCCAGGCCCTTGATCTGGAGGCCCCCTGCCCACCACCACCTCCTCCTGTCACCAGCTGTCAGCCCTGGAAGTGCAAATCCGCTGTTTATAGATGGCCCAGTGCCACAGCAGCACAAAAGATAGAAACCACTAGGGGATTTAATGCTTATTAACTTTCCCTCTGGTCCATGAGTCACTTCCCAGAATAAACTCTGCAAGTCAGGCTTTAGTAAAACGGCGGGGATGAGACTTGAGTGCAATCTGATATAAACGTTTTAGGGTTATCAGTTTTGAGTGGGGAGGAAAAAAGCAAGAACAAAAGCTCTTCCTGCCTCAGCCTCCCAAGTGTTGGGATTTTAGGGGCACATGCCTTGGCCTAGCCTCTTAATCTTTTTCATGAGCAGTTGCACACCCTGGAAATAGGTTGCCATGAACTTTGAATGACTTACGACCTTTTCAGTGAGTGGATGGAGGTGAGTTTTCAGTTCACATTAATATTTCTAACAGATAAATTAAAGTGATACACTAAGTTCAAAGTAGTTTTTAATCTCTCTGCTTTTCTGCCTGTCTCTTTTTCATTGAAAATCCTGGTTGCTGGCAACATTCACGGAACCACATCTTTGTATTATGCACATGTTCAAAGTAATAACACCTGTGTTGCTTCTAATAGTTAGATATTCAATGAAGATAAAGATTTCTTCTCAGCTGTTTGTGCTTATACCGTATTCCATGAAATATACACAATTAAAGCCTTGCATTCTAGAGCATTTGAAATACTCCCTTGCTCTGTGTGGTTTTGCCACTGACTTGATAGGTGGTTAGGTTCATTTGTTTCAGTTTGTTTTCAATTTTTAGGCATTCTTTTCTTTCTTTTTTCTTTGTGGGGTGGGACTTTGGACTTAATTGCATTTTGCATGTGTAAAACACATGGTCCCAAAGTCCAGACTGTGACACAGAAGGAATGTCTGTGGGGCAGCCTGACCTACGTCTGTTCTCTGCTGGGTACCTTCCTCTCTGGAGTCACTCTTTCTCCTTTAGCCTTTAGTTTCTCTTGCCACAGAATACTTCTCTTCCTTGATAAGTGAATTGATACTAGCAGTCATGTTCATGCTGGCTTCTTAAACAGAACAGACAGCTAATAAATGCTCTTTCTCCATCCCACTCCCGCAGACACACACGCTGGAAAGTGTGCTTTATACACAGCGTTTTATATTGAGTGTGTATTATGTTCTCCAAAGAAAGAGTCAGTAGGTATAGTTTTACTCTACTCTTAGTTATGGTGCCTGAGCTGTCCCACTGTGTCACCCGTGTGCTGGCTGGAGCCTGAGGAAAGCCAGTGGTGTGGTAGTCATCTTCTGAGACTGGGGGGGCCTAAGAGATCTGTGAACAGGCACAAGGGCCGCACTGAGTACTGGATCCCGTATCCATGTAAAAAGCTGTATATGGTGCAATGTCTGTAATCCCAATGTTGGGAAGGCAGAGACAAGATTTCTGAGACGTGCTGGCCACCTAGTCTCCATGAATGTCAGTCTAAGCTCTAGGTTTAGAGAGAGACCCTGCCTCAAAAGTGTGAAGGATTGAGGACACCCAACATCCTCTGACTTTAACCCAGGTATGAGCACTTGTATACAGATGATACACTTGAAAATACACACACACACACACACACGTGCATACACACACACACACACACACACACACACACACACACACATGCACACACATAATGTAGCTTTCCATCTGGGGTGTGTCCATGTTCCAGTTCAAGTGCTCAGCTAAGAGACCACGATCTTCTTTGCTCTTAAGTGTTTGTTCCTTTCAAGCCCATGGTGATTGGATAATGCCTGCCATATTGGGAGCAAGTCCATCTAGGAAAATGCCAGCCTTATCATTAGATACACCTCAAAGCATTGTTTCCCCTGGGCTCCCCATATCCTAATTAAGCTGACATATAAAACAGTTGAGAGAATGGGATACAACATGCCATGTACTGAGTTACCCTTCAGAGTTTCTCCTGTGTGCCCCTGTTTGTGCACCAAATACTTCTTAGGGCTGCTTTGATGTTTCGTTTCTTTGTTATTGTAACACATGTGTGCATGCGTGTACATGTAACTTCTGATAACTCCTGCTGCAAGGCATGATGGATCTTTCTCACCAGAAAAGCATTGCATAGTGGAAGGAAGTAAGAGTGACTGACACAGCATTTGCCTTTTACTAGGTCTCTTAAGACATTTCACTAGGTCTCTTAAGACCTTAGGCAAATGGCCTACACTCGGAGCCTATTTTGTCACTGAGAAGATTGTGCTACATCCTGCTCTTTGGATGCTTGATGTTGTTACCCAGGGGAATGACGTCTGTGAGTGTTCTGTTAGCTTCCACCTTAGCTGACCCAGTGATCCCATTCCCTTCCTCCTTCTCCAGTTCCTGTTATGACTACGTCTTCTACGCCTCCCTGATTATCGGGTTCCTTCCCCATGATCCTTACAGCCTTTCTCCAATGTGAAGAACATCTTTTCCCATTACACCCTCTTCCCGCCAGCTTCCGCCTGGCTTCTCCTTCTGTAACCCTCAGCTACAGAGGTGTCTGTTCTGGTGCTTGCAGTTAATTTCCCTGCTGGTTCATTCTTCAGCTGCACGCCACAGGTTTCCCTCGCTGCTGGACTGAATTTGCCCTTTTTAAGTCAGCACCGCAGACTCCAACGATAATATTAGCCCGCAGGTTGGCCTGGGCGATCCATCACACCTTCTTGTAACACTTTGTAACACTTTGTTTCTTTGCTCTCCAAATCTTGCTCGCCGACTTTCCTTCAGTCTTGCAGCCTGTTCTATCTCAGACTCCTTTTCTGGTTTTTCTCCATCTCCCTAGTTCACTCATACTTTCTGGGCTTTTTCCTGTGTCACATCTTAAATACTCAATACCATGTTTGGATCTTCAGTCCACTTATCTCCACTGGACTATAGTTCTTTTGAGGCTCCTATCCTGTTCCCAGCACCCCTGCAAGGGACCTGACTTGGAAGCACGTTGAAGCTATTTAGTCCCGACTGTCCCTGTCACATCCCTGCTGATCTTCATCTGTGGTTTATATTTGCTCAGTTCCTGCCTTCTAGAGCAGTGAATGCAGCTATGTCTCCTCATGCCCATCATGGTTTGGGCTATTAATTTTTAGATTCATTTAAAGCAATAGATTTTCTTTTTTAACTCCAGAAGCAAACTAGCCAAGCCTCGAAAGAACCCGAGAGCTGGCTGAAAATGTAATCCAAGATTTCTGATCTGGCATTTGCACGATTCAGTATTTTATTTATTTATTTTTAAGACAGGAAGTGAAGAGTCACTAACTTCAGGAAGGGGAAAAAAGGGATAAAAAGGCCAAGGTTTCTCTTCTGTAGTCTTTTTATCTAGAGAAAGGGGCTTCAGACCGAGTAGCTTAATTTTCTTTCCAAAGGCAGGAGAAAGCACTGGCAGCCGCTTTTAGGGCTGCTCTTGCAGGCCTGCTCAGTGCTGTAGTCCTGGCCTGGGCGAAGGTGTGGTGGTGTCATGAGATTGTTAGAAACTGGGCTTGGAGACAGATGCTTAGGGAGTGAGGGGCTGGGCTGAGCACACAGGGCGGGTGGGCCAACAGTTCCTTCTGTTACCTGGTCTTTGGCCTTCATTGATTGAAAGAAAATGGAAACTTTAATAGACCCAAGTTTAAGACAGTCCTACTAAACCCTTGCAGTGATTTTAAATGAAATCTACATCTCAGGGTGACCCCTGTTATCACAGGAGAGTCTCAGAACATTTTGTTGAGATTCTTTGAATAATAAGCATAGCTTCCTATGGAAGAGTCACTTTTGTGGGTCCAGCTTTCTGCCAACTGTTTTTATTTTTATTTTTTATTTTTTTGGGTGCAGTTCTGTAACTCTGTTTGACATTCAGCAGTTAGTTCTCATCCACATTGACCGTCTGTAGATTTTTGAATGTGGTAACAGGCACGTAAGTTACCAGTGTGTAGAGCTTGTTTGGTGAATCCTCATGCTCATTACGCTTTCCGGACAAACGTACTCGGATGCGGTACGGAACATTCCTTATTCCTCTGTCCCAGACGGCTTTATTGAGCCTGGTGTCTATGTGCACATCTGGAGTCCCCATCTCCTTCATGGCAAATTTCTGAATTTCTTTGAGCGCCCGAGGAGCACGCTTCTTGAAGCCAACTCCATGGATGCGCTTGTGAATGTTGATGGTGTATTCTCGGGTCACCACCTTGTTGATGGCAGACCGGCCCTTCTTCTCGCCACCCTTCTTTGCAGGAGCCATTCTGCCGAGCCCAAGTTGGAAAGGAAGCTTTTTCTGCCAACTTTAAAGCAACACTTGTTCCTATAATGAAACGTTAATCCTTATGAGACCTAGGAATGGGCTGGAAGCGATGTTTTCTTTATTATGAACTTTAGATAAAAATTCTAGAAATAACTACTTAATCAGAATCTTATAAACATAAACCACCTTTTAATTTCACTTTTCTTTCCTGAATATTCTGTAGGTTGTTGGGCTACCCTTCCCAGCCATTACAGTTGATACACTTCAGCCTTGGCTTGCCTTAAAGCTATAGCTAGTCCTGTGTAACTATGTAGAGGGGGCGTGGCCACAGCTCCATCTTACTTGGTTGAATCTTATACTCCTTGACTGTGCTTTGGTCAGAGACGTATTTATCTTTGTAATCAGTTTGTTCCTTTTTCCGTCAATGAATCAACTAATTAACTTTACATCCCAATTTCAGCTTCCCCTTCTCTCTTCTCCTCCCAGTCTCTCCCTCTCACCTGTCCACCAATTTGTTTCTTATTAATTGCTCTGTAGGAACATCCATTCAAAGTAGATTATGGAAAGCAAAACAAACTATGTACTTACTGTCAAGTTTTTGTTTGTTTGTTTGTTTTTCTTCTGCCTCTGGATCAAATACGTGGCTCCTATTTTAATCACCTCATGCTTGGTACAGTTTTATTGGAGCAGCTGTGGCGGCAACATGTCACCCGAGGCAAAGGCTCTTCCTTCTGTGTGGCATTTCTTCCTTATTGGGGTGAGGTAACAGGTGCAGTCCCTCTGTTCCCCCCCAGCAGGAACTCCTTTATTGTGGCCGCTTTTTGGGTTCAGTGGTTTCCAAGTTTACTGGACAGCGTTGTGCGGCCTCCCACGCCTCTGCTTGCTTTCTAGGAGGTGAGAGGCTTTCTTCCTGTCTTTGAAGAGGTAAGAAAATACAAAGGAGTAGTGGCATCGCCCAGGGAGCCTCTTTCTATGTGTCCTTTAAAGCCAGCAGCGAACCTTCGGAAGCTCTTTACTAAAGATGCAGTGACAGAGGAAGAAAATCGTGGTTGTAGGTAGGCTGAGAGTCTGAGTTTACGTGCAATCGTGATGTCTCAAAAGCCACATCACTCTGTGATGTGGGAGGGGTAGGCCAACTGGGAAGAGGTGTATATGTAATTTGAGACAGTTCAGAGCAAGAAACACTGTTTGTGTAGACACAGATGCTTGTTCATGGTGCCAAAGGGTAACTTTTTTTTTGCATATTATGCAGGACGGCTACTTGTGTTAAGTTGGGCATTTTTCCTAGCACATTCCGCACAAACCAGTTATTCCTGTAATTGAAACTACCTGGTACTTCACAGAATTTTGAGTATTTAAAATCGTTTAACTATGTGAGATAACTGAGGTGATGGATACATAAATTAGTTTCATTATGTTAATGATTTCAGAATCGTATGCATGGGAAACTATGTGGTACACCTGTACTGCATGCAGTTTTTGGTAGTCGGTTATGCCTCAGTCCATCTAGAAGCGTGGTTTAAAGGATGCATAGCACAGCTCCTGCTATCTGCCTACTTCTATGCCTCTTGCTTTTTAAGCACCTTTTTTAAATTTCTTTTGTTGGTGAGGTGGGTGGGTGCACCACCTCCCTCATTCCTGTTAGAAAAGAACGTAACACTTTGATCAGAGACTTAGATAGTTTTTGCAACACTGAGTAAATTGAAGACACCTCATCTTTCTCTGTTTACGTGGGGTGTTGTGACCATGTTGATGAGAAGTATTGTCCCTGAAACTCAGCCTGAATTTTCGTTTGACCAGAAATTTGTGCAAATTCAATTTAAGATCAACACGTGGGTACTTTTTCACGTTCTTAAATATAGAAAAATCATAATCTATTTTAAACTTATTGTAACTGATGGATCACTTGTTTACAAGGGTAAAATGACTCTATGCAATCCTATATTGAAGTTCATGTTAATGTTTGCTACTTAATGACACCTAATGATATTCAATGAAGGGTTATGCTGAACTGGAGAGAAAATGTGTTACCCAGGCAACTGCCTCTGGCAGGCTAGAGACTCAGGCATATGGCTCTATAGTACACATTATTTCAGCATCTTTAAGCATAAAGAACCACACATGTAATTGACTGTGAAAAATTACTGCTCAGTTACTGTATTGTACGGTCACAATAGAAGTAAATGAATACGTCATTGTTGTTGGAACAAGTCTGTTGGGAATCACTCGTAGACTCTACTATTTAAGAAGCAAAAATACAATAAGAAGAAAATAGCTGGTTTAATTAACATGTAAAAATTGGGTTAATTTGAATTCAGCTGGCACAGCAGACATTAATGTGGGATTTGGGGTAGTATTCTGGCCCAAGATGGTGTACTTTAATTTCCTTTTGTCCACGCCAGGAATCACTTTATGTTTCTAAAATGATAGGGGCTTTTCCTGTCATTTACATTTTGCTCTGCCTGGGTTTATATTCCGTTCACACCAAGATGGATTTTGGTGTACTTTTATCCCAAACATAGGAATTATAATTGAGTGAATGAAAATGCTAAAATATTTGTAAGCAATTAAAAAAAATGCTTCTCATGGGAAATCAGTCTAACTTGATTTAATATGTTTAAACAATATTTCAGTTAATGCTAATTATTATACTTTTCCTTTTTTGCCCTGCCCTTATTTGTACTTTCTAAAGCAGAATGACTAAACAGGAATTCGCCATTAGCAGATGAAAAAACAAAACAAAACAAAACCCCAAAAAACAAACAATCAAACAAAACCTTCAGCCTGTTTGCCCTTATGACTTCGTGTGTTTGTTTAGGGACCTTTTAATTAGTTTTAGAGTATTTTTTAAAAATTATTATTTCTTGGGTTCAGAGATTCAGCAAAACCCACTGAGAATGGCAGTATCTTCCAACAAAAATCATTCTGCTCGATTTTGATTTTCATTAAATGCTGTTCGAGCCAGGGCACCACTGTCTTCTGCTGAAACTCTCCATGAAGAAAATCGCTCCTCGGCTGCACCTGACTTAGAGTGTCAGGATGCCTTAGGGGCTTTTCATCTCTAAACCCAGGGAGCTGCGGTTTGATGAGCCAAGAGTTTGCTGCGGGTGCACTCTGCATGTGGGTTGGTCTCCGTGCATTTAAAATGACTGATTACTCAGAGTTAATCTGGATAAAGTAACAAGCCACTTGGAACAGTGTACCAGTGGCCATGGAAGCTTGGTGAGTACCCCTGCCTTCCCACTTGAGTTTCTGGTTCCCTACTCTATTCTTTTTCCCTCGTGCCCAATAAAAGTCTCCCTCGTTTGTTCGCCCTTCACTGCCTGCCCACTCAGTTTTTGGAGGGAAGGCAAGACAAGAACCCCCAAGACTAGTGGCCCAACAACCTTAGTGGCCACTTAGAGCCGGCTGACACATGGCTCACCTGCTGGCTTTTCAGTGAGTGATTGCTTTTCTGTGGCTTAATCTTCCCATTATCCTTCATTTGCTATTTTAATAAAGCCGAAGCCTTCTCATCCAGCCTTAACTAAAGAAGAAGAAAAGAGGCAGGAGCCAGCCCTTTAAAAACCCTGCAGTTAGGGTAAATCAGTCTTCCAACAGGCGGTCCAGTTACCCTCCCCTCCTTCCTTAGTGTCTTCTTAAAGACAATATAGAAATTAACCTAGGGGATTCGGAGCGAGCTGTTTTTCTTTTTCTTCTCTGTTAAGTTCAGTATGTTTTTCCTTAAAAAGTCTTCGGATAATCTTAAAATATTAATAATGTGATATATACATATATATGTGACATAGTATACATATGTAAATGTTTGTGATATACATTTATCACTGCTCTCAGTATTTTTGTCAATGTATGTAATTGGAATAATGTGATATGTGATAAGGTACGTTTTCAGGTTTTTTCCAAAGCATCTTTAAGTTTTTACATGTTGCATATGAATATTTGCTTGCATGCATGTATGTGCGCCCTTTGCATGCCTGATGCCTGTGGGGGCCAGAGGAGGGTGCTGAGCCATCTCTCTGGCCCCAAATTTTCAGGATTTAGAAATGGCCTCTTCTACTATTGCATTTATTTATTTAGAACTGTGGAGACAGATTTTGTCTCTAGTTTAGAAGGCTTTTGGTGTTCTTACTTTAGGATGAAATTTGCCACAGTCAGACATTTTTTTATACCTCCAAGTTTGAAAGGTACAATGTCGGGGCTGTGGCTTAAACATGGAGACAGATTCACCCAGGATCACTGGGTGGTACTTAACCTAATAGGGAAAGAAAGCGAGGATGGGCTATACAAATTGTGTTGGTAGAAGACATGGTTTAGTGTTAACTGTCAGCAAAGGAGAACACGAGAGATGAGTCACATTGGTCTATGGCTTGGATACCAATCTCTGGCATGGAAGCGAATATTGAAGGTGCAGGAATACCATCCCCCTGGTCGACACTGTCAGACTGAGTAGCTTGAATGCTATTTGGAGTGACCTATAAGGCTGTGGGCACACAGATAGGCTTGGCCGTGTAGATGAGTCACTCACTGTGCTAAGCTCACAGTTATGAAAGCTTATATATCTACCTGCCTTTGCCAATATGGAGGCAGTGATGTATGCAGAGGTGGGATTTATAGACCAAATTCATGATAGCAACACAGTAAAATCACTAGTAAAAATCTTTAATAGCTTTTTAGAGCCAGGCGGTAGCCTGCCTGATTGAATGGTATGTGATCGGCCAGGTTTCATTGGAGCCAATGAATTTAAATAGGCCCTTGGCAAACACACCGTGAGGCTTGAACCAGAGTTCAGTTGAGCTGTGAGTCAATCACACTGGCCTCCAACTGGATAAGGCCAAGCCCCTGTTGGAGCCAAGGTGAACGTGGGAAGATTCCCTGAGGCTAGAGGACCCCATGTGGAAGAGGAAAGACAGGCAAGACAGACACACCTCTCATAGCCTAGGAGAGGAGGCCATTGAAGCTAAGGTAAAGTTAGTCTGCACCTCAGACTAGTCTCTACCTTATTCCCCGCTGTCTTAGAACGTAAAATCAAGTAGAGCACCATTTCTTTATATGAATGTGTTTTAAACGGTGACCATCAGTTAAAACCTGCGTATGAATTTGCATAATTACGCCTGACCATCAGCCAGCCTGTTAAATACGATGTTTGTGTGTGATCTGTTTTCATATCCTTGGTGACCTTAAGCCCTTTATCATTCTTCTGAGTGCCACTGTCCCTGCAGCCACAGGCTTCCAGGTGTCATCCAGGGGGACAGGGCCCTAACGGGACTTCTAGTCCAGGCTCCTCCAGACTGCCATTGCAAAGACATCCTGCACACGTGGTCATATGACTGTTATCAACTAGAACCGCGTGGTCTATGCGCCGTGCTGATGGCTCAAGGGATCCTTCTGACTCTGGCAAGACATTTCACTCTCCTGCATACACTTTGCAGGGATGCTGTTTGCATGTACCTGGGTATAAATGTCTTTGAATAGCTCTGCCACTCTTTCCTTTACTCACCACCTGTCAGCTAGTCTTGGGCTTTCTTAGGCCCCATGCACGGTTCCCATATCGCTTCGCTGACCATTCAGACAGAGCATCCACACCCCCACTGTGAATTGCTCGTTGATTCTCGGTCTCCACAGGCTAGCAGAAGCACAGGAGTTGGCCCCATCGCACCCATGAAGAGGAGTCTCCAGGCCTGGGGCTCCAGCACAGCTCGGACGCATCTGTCTCCTTTATTCTTTGCGTTTTGTCACCCGCTTCTGGAATGATCTTTGTGCTCATTGCTTTACCCCTCCTCTAAAGAGTGGTTCCATGACCCAGATTCTTTTAATTGTAGTCATATTTGCCTACAGACATACTTAGCCTAGAGTAGGAACACCATACCTGTCCAGAGTATTCTTTTTTCTTTTTTCTTTTTTATCATCAAAGATATTTTATTCAAGTTCCCAACACAAATGTGTTATTTTGGCTTTGAATTATAAAACTAAGTCCAAACTAAAACATGAAAACGAATAGCTTCTGGGTTTTTGTTTGTTTGCTTGTTTTTTTCAAGACAGGGTTTCTCTAGGGTTACTCTGTAGACCAGGCTGGCCCGAACTCAGAGATCTACCTGCCTCTGCCTGCTGAGCGCTGGGGTTAAAGGGGTGCACCAGCACGTCTGGCTCCCTTTCAGTCTTTAAGGGTCACCAGGCCAGGCCGTTCGCAGCCTTTGCTTTGCCTTTTCCCCACTTCTTTTCACTCTTGGCATTCAGTCTTTTTCTTTGCCTCTGATTCATCCATACTGGGTACTGGCCATGCTGGTCTAGAAGAGTCTTTCTGTTTCTCTTAATTTCAGTTTCCATTTCCATGTCACCCTTTTCATCATCCACAGCGACATCACACTGCATTTTCTCCTGGCAATGTTTGGGTACCACCACAGTGGCTATTTATTTAACGTCTTTCATTAGAGCATCGCTGTCAACTTTGGGGATACTTTTGAGTCTGTTAAGTTCCCTTGGCGCATTCTTTTTTCTCTTCTCAGCACGCATCTCCCTTTCCCACTTACCCTTGCAAGCTTTTAGCCATGCTTTGCCTGAGAGGCACGACCGCACACCACCAGTGGGAAACCAACCGGAAGCTCCGACACTTCCGGCTTCCGGAGTATTGTTTTCAAAGCATTGAAGGAACAGAGCTGAGAAAGCCGAAAAGAGCTATTAAAAGATGCTAACATTACAGAGCCCACAGCTCTTCCTTCTTCTTTTCCTCCTCTTCCTCCCCGCCCTCCTTCTTCCCAGAACCACATGGGTTCTGCACATGGGTGGTCTTGGAACTCTGTTTCTGGAGTTAGATTTTACTGTTTTACCTTTATCTCTGCCACTAATCCTGGACAATTGCCTGGCTTCTGTTGCAGCACACAGAAGGGGGTAATGAGCAAAGTTATTTTGGGGAAGCCCTCTTGTGGTTAGGAATTGGAGTAAAGTGTAATTGGATTTTGATATGGTGCGTTGTCTACACTCAAACTTCCTAAAGTGTGAGCAGATCGGAGCCTCCTGCGCCGCTGTGTAAATTCTCACCGCAGCACTGGCCCGGAGCTGGGAGAAGATGAAAGGACCACATGGGGTCTCATCCTCTGCAGGGTGAGAATGAGCCCAGCAGGGAGGAATCGGAGAGTTACCCACCTCGGATAATTGAAGTTCCTGCGATGCCCTCCAAGCTGGTTTCTTTTCTCAGTCTTGTCTTCCCCTTGCTCCCCGCCCCTCCACCTCCTCTGCCTTATCAGTGCTTGGACTTTTGCTGTTTGGTTTTGCATAAATTTTATTTGTTTTTTTTCTTGTTGCAAAATCCTGTATGGTCTATGTGTTATTGGGGGAAAAATAGAAAATATGAACGGGAAAAAAAAAGAAAAAAAACTATATTTTATAGAATTTACTGATAGATATGCACAGTTGACACTTTGATAGGCCTGGTTCAGATTTTGTTCAGAATTTGTGCTTATATATGTTTGTTTTAATATGTTTGTCCATTTTCAGCAAAAAGGAGTAACTTGGCTTTGTTATTTTGTTTTTAATTTTAGAGTATTTTTTGATTATTGCTATTTTTGCAGTATGTGTGTGTGAGCACGAGTGTGAGGGCACAAGATAACCTGTAAGAATCTCTCTTTTCACCACGTTGGTCTCAGGGCTAAAACTCACTTCTTCAGGCTTGGAGCAAGCACTGTTAACCTGTTGAACCCCTGTGGCTGGACTTTTTGAGTCTGGGGTCTTACCCTATAACTCAGGTTGTCCGGAGATTCCCCTCTGTGGTTCAGGCTGAGATCCTCTTGCCTTTGGTTCCTAATTGCTTGGATGGCAAGCAGGTACCAGCAGGCTCTGCTAGTGGAAGCAGTTACTACATCCTGTTTAAGTCATTTTTAACCTGGTGACATGGGTGTGTTCATAACATTTTTGGTGGATAGACTGTACTTTATATATAAATGTTCTTTTAGTAAGCCTAGCACATATCAAATGTTGAGGGTTTTCTATTATTATTATTATTATTATTATTATTATTATTATTATTATTATCATTATTGTTTTTCACTAATACCAGTGAGTATTGTGTGAGGATTCCTGGGAGTAAAAGCTTCTACCCATTCACTAACTTTAGTTTATTTACTTAATGATTGTGTGTGTGTGTGTGGATGTTTTTCGTGTGTGTGTGTGTGTGTGTGTGTGTGTGTGTGTGTGTGTGCACCATGTGGGGGGTCTGGTGCACAAGAGGTGGGAAAAGAGAATTGGGTTGCCTGGGACTGACATTATAGATGGTTGTGAGCTGCCCTGTGTATGCTGGGAATCATAGCCTTATATTTGACAAGAGTGACAAGTATTTTACCCCCCAAGCCAATCTTGTCTGGGTTTTTTTTTTTGTTTTTTTTTTTTGTTTTTTTTGTTTTTTTTTTTTTTTGTTTTTTTTTTTGGCAGAGCTGAGGATCGAACCCAGGGCCTTGCACTTGCTAGGCAAGCGCTCTACCACTGAGCTAAATCCCCAACCCTGCCAATCTTGTCTGATTCAATGCGTTTTTACCCCAGTTCCTCTTGGGCTCAGCGTCTTACAGTGGTGCGCAGTGTCTGGGCTTTTTGATCTGGACTTTAAGCAGCTGTAGAGTTACCCCTATTGTAAGAACAGCAGTGGCTCTGAGGCTCTAGAAATTCCAAATGACATCCTAGAAAAATGTCCTGGTTATTTAGACACCTGTCATCCTGTAACCCGTGAGCCATGTCATAAGATGTGACGTCTGTGTTTCCTTCCACATTCATTGCCAGGATCCTAGTGTTTACCTGTGAGTGAGTGCAGACATAGAACACCTCTCCCTACATTCTTGTCGTGGAGTTAATCAGAGTTGTATGATTTTATTAAAGGGCATCTGATATACTGAAAGAAGGTTTGGCAATTGGGGGTGGTGGGAAAGGAAGCCAGTGAGCTCACCAGCCAGGTCTGAACTTGATGGAGCTTGTGTTCTTCCTTGTAACTTACGTTAATACCCATTAAACCTGTAAAGTAAGGTTGAAGCCGTGTTTATATGAAAATATAGATGTTTGTGGAAACCATGCTGTAAGTGAATGTAGTACTGTGTAATTATTCCCTTGGCCTTCTAGTCAGATTATCGTGAAAATCCAGAATAATCTTGATGAACAATAGTACATTATGATTTCATGGTTCCTCTGTATACCTCCTACATAGAGGTATAATGCTTGTATCTAATAGGATTACCAAATTACATACCTTTTTGGTATCAGTAGCATGCCTAAAATACCAGTCTTTACTGGCCAGTTGTGGTTTTGAAGTGACAGTAAGATGGCGAGTAGAACTTGTTACACCCATATAGAATCTCCGGGCTTTTTAACCAACCTGAGGCAGACAAGGTGCTCTTTTTATTGAATTTTAAGCCTAATTCAGCCAGTCCGCAGAACAAGAGCTTCTTTCTATGCCCCACACGGTGTAGCTCTCTTGGCGAGCTTGTTGTCTTTGCAGGTTGATTTAACACTGTGCTCGTTTGCTGTCTCAGAATGCTAACCCCCTCTTCCTGCTGCCCACTGGACTTCTCCTGGTGAACAGATATGGCAGATGTAGGGCTTTGGTAGCTGCCCAGAAAGTGGAGGGGCCAAGGAGTGATGGTGAGGAGGAAGCAGACACAAAGTTACTCCACTCCCTGTAGTCCTTTGGGAGGAGTGGGCCAATTTTTGAGTTCCTCAGAGGTATCCTCTATTAGAACATTCTAAGGAAGATGACCAGAGCTGCTTTTCACAGTTTCAGCCCAGCCTCCAGTAATTCTTCTTTAACCCCTTCCCACCCAGGTCTTTGTTTCCAATCTTTGCTCCTATATTAAGTGTTCTCAGGCGCTGTAACCAAGGACTAAAAGCAGGATGTCTTAAACGTTTTCCAAGTTTATTTTTGCATGCTCTGGATGGTGGAAAGCGTAAAGGTTGCTGGTGAGGCTGTTCTTTGCTGGAGGATATGAGAAACAATATTCTGTGCCTTTCTCCCAGCTCTTGGAAGATGGGGGTGGTGTGCCCACAATCTCAGGTGCTCCTTGACTTAGTATTGACCCATAACCATGATCTCTCCCTCCCCCTTCACACAGTGTTCCCCATCGGCATGTGTGTTCCAAGTTTCTAATCATTGGGTCAGCTCATCATCTTACCCCAGTAACTCCTCATCCCAGCTAACCATAGTGGCAAGAGCCCTTATCTAGGTAAGCCCCATACATTAGGCTCCGAGGATTCATTCCATACCCCCAGCATCTGAACTGGCTGCATTCAGGTGATTCCATCAGGGAACTGCACCCTCTTCTCTTCCAAAGCTCCCATGATCATTGTCCTTTGGTAGTGTTTCCGTCACCTCACTAAGTCTATAGGGAGGCATGGCAGCCTCCTGATCTCCATCCTTCTGCTTATCCTCTGAAGTCGCCTCCTGACCAGCATGGTCACCATGGCCCCACCTCATGTCTTAGTCAGTTCTGTCCTCTATTCTTACTCCTGCAAGTCCCCATCTGGCTCCGACCTACTCTAGATATTAGTCAAGCCTATGGCTGCTTCTGTCCTTTAAATTCACTTTCCTCATTGATCCTTCTTAAGCAGAGTCTTCACTTTGACTTTAATCTAAAAACATGTATATATACACCTTGACTTTAATCGGAAAACATGCAGTGATTTCTCTCTGTCATGACCCACGGAGGTCCATGTCCTGACTTGGGTGTCTGGCACAACAACTCAAATCGGTGTCTGGCTCTTCCTCATGTCCTCTTCATGCACAGTTTGATGTTCTGTTTCTAACCGCTACCCCCCGCCCCCCCATGTGTGATGTCCTCTTGCCATCCTCTCCAGCTCTCTTCAGATGGACAGCTAGTCTACCTCCTCCTTAGTACAAAATGCCAGAGGCCAATAATTTCATTCCTTTTCTTCAAAGGCAGGAGTTTGAGACAAGTGATCTCTAAAACCTAGCTGTTTTTAAAATGTATGTTTTAAATACCATGCCTTTGTGAAGACCTTCCGCGTTCTTCACCCTTTCATTGTTCTCCTTGTGTGTTAGTTTGCTTGCTTTTTAATGCACAACTCCTGCACTCCCTGGGTTTTGTTTGTATGCCAAGACTATCTCCTGACTTTGGCCGAGAAAGTCTGAGTCCTACCTGCTCCCCTCCCACCCCGCACCTTGTTCTGGCCTGTCCTAGTGAGACCTATTCTGGGCAGGCATTCCCTTGAGATGCTTGTTATTCCTGAATGTCCCAACCATTCCAAAAGATGTGTTCTGGGGAGATGCTGAATGGGACACACTCCAAGTTTCCTGTCTTTGTAGCCTTGTGGTGGTGGCCAGGTGACATTCAGGAAGCAGCGGAGTTAACTTTGAAGCACTGTAGACAAATGTTTTTTTTCTCTATAGAAGTTTCAGAGGAATTAAGTGTTCTGTGAAACTTGGAGAGACTCCTGTTTTCTTTTCCTATAACCTCTAGAGACTTGGACTTTGGCAGTGGATCATTGAAATATTTGGACCTTTATGGAACAACATAAACCTTTGTTCCTAGGAAGTCTGTTGTGGCTCCCTTTCCTCTGTGCCAGTTCTAGCATCTGGCCTGTCAGGCTTTCCCCAAGCATGGAATTGATCATGTGACATTCCTCGCCATGCTTGCCCTCTCCATCTTTAAACAGAAGGACACTGTGGCCCTTTAAGGCCCTGCAAGGCCACCTCTGGCCCTCTAGCACACTATTCTCTTTCATGTGCTGTTGTTGTAAAAATACAAAAAAATTAAGAAAAAAAAAGTATCACTGTCTTTTACCTCGCTTAGGTCTGGCACCACAGTGCCCCAAGGTATCTACTAGATATCTTGGCAGAAACACATCCCAACTCCGCGGCGGCCCAGCTCACACACTTTCCTACACTCAAACCATCACATAAAAGAACACGCAACACAATAATCTTTGACCCAAATGGTAAGATATAATTGCCCACCTGAACATACAAAGCCCAATACACATCCACCCCTTAAAAACATTTATAACAACCTGTAAATACACAGAGCGGGATCTTAAAGTCACCTGCCATGGCTACTCTCCCTCTCCCTCCTGTGTCTTCCTCCTTTTTCTTCCAGTCTCCTCCTCTTCCTTCAAACTTCTCTCCTGCCCATCCTTCCTTCTCCTCCAATGACAGGCCTCCTTCTATCCTGTACCTGCCCCTCACCTGTACTTTACAAATTCAATGGGGAGAAGGTCCTGGTGAAGTCACCTGATTCCTGAGTACAGACCAGGCAGCTGTCCTTGGGGCAGTGGAATTAGCATCAAAATACAGATAACTCCAGGGCAAACCACAACAATGTGCTTCATCTTGGGGGTATAAATCAATTACAGTTTCCATGTTCTTGTGCACACCCTAGCTCTGTTGACTACCACTTTGTGCCTCAGGTCCCTTCATCTCCGTGCACTGCTGAATTCTCCTTCTTTCTTAAGGTCCAGTTTTCATTCCACTTCAGTCACAAAGCTTTTTATACAAAAACGTGTGTGTGTGTGTGTGTGTGTGTGTGTGTGTGTGTGTGTGTGTGTGTGCGCTCTCTCACACACGCACGCATGTGGGTGAGAGGCCAGAAGAGGCCATTGGATCCTTTAGACATAGAGGCTATCCAAGAGCCATCTGCCATGGGTGCTGGGAACTGAACTTCAGATCTCTTCACTGCTGAGATTTTGCAGTCCCCTCCCTCTTTTTACTTTCTACCGGAAGTCCACTCCCATGTATTTGTTCCTGCATTTATCTAAATAAAATTTATCTAAATCTAAATTTGTCTTTCCTGTATACTGTCCCCAGGGTAGTGCCATCTGCTCTACTGGAAGCAAAAGTTCCCCGAGTCCCATTACCTGTCTGACCTAGCCGAAGCGCCCTGCATAGCATCCCTACCTCACGCGTGTCAGGGACCAGTGGGTACTTATGAATTCCTTGTATGTGGTGTCTAAGGCTGTTTATAAGGAACTCGACTGCTTCTTGCTTTCCCCATCACTTTATAAAGTATCCAAACTTTAGTCACAGACCCCAACACTGTACCAAGGGGATAGAGGCCTGAGACACGGATCACAGTCGGGTCAGGAATCCCAGGGCAGTCATCATTGGCCCTTGTGCTCCCAACTCACCTTCCCTGGGTTTCTGAGGGAGATTGCCTCACACTGGATGCCTGAACAAGTGCCACATACTATGGGAATTTGGATTTCACGGTTCCACAGTGGCATCTGACTTCATGACTTTACTGTATAATTGTATAGTTTTATTTTCTTACAGGGGACTGACTTTGTGTATTTGCTTATTTTATATTGCAGGTTAATATCCTTCCAAGAATTTGTAGCGTTCGAATCTGTCCTGTGTGCTCCGGATGCCTTGTTTATGGTGGCCTTCCAGCTGTTTGACAAAGCTGGCAAAGGAGAGGTTACTTTTGGTAAGGAAGGAGGTGGGGGAGCATTTCTGTTTTAGGGATGAAAGGCAGCCACCTTCCCCCAACCCACCTTCTTGAAAATAGACTTTTCCCCCTTCACATAATATATTCTGATTATAGTTTCCCTTTTACTCCTCCCAGGTCCCCCCACCTCCCTTCACATCCAGACACGCTCTCTTTTCTAGAACCACTAGAAAAGAAACAAGCTTCTAAGAGATAATAATAAAAGATAATATAATACGATAAAACAAAAACTTGCACCTCAAGTTGGACAACACAAATAGAAGAACCCAAGAGAAGTCACAAGAGATAGAGACCCACTCATTCACACACTTGGGAGTCCCATCAAAACACGATACTAGCATTGATATGTACCCAAAGGACCTGTTCCAGTCCTGTGTGGGTCCGAGCGCATGCGGCCTCAGTCTCTGATCTGATGTGAGCCCTGCTCATGTTCTTTCAGACGACCTTGTTTTTGTGGTATCCTCCATGCCCTTTGGCTCTTATACTTTCGGTCTTCTCTTCCTCAGTGTTCCCTGAGCCCTGAGGGGAGGGCTTTGACAGAGAGCCTTTAGAGCTCTCTCATTCTCTGCATAATGTCTGGCTGTGGGTGTCTGTATTTGTTCCTGTCTGTTGCAGGAAGAAGCTTCTGATGATGGTTGAGCAAGGCGCTGACCTATGGGTAAAACACCATGTCAGTAGGGGTCAACGGTCATTTTGTCATTTCACTGATTGGTTGTTTTTTTGAACAGTGGTTTGGTTTTACCCTAAGTCACTGGGCTGTGTAGTCTTAGGTTTTTAGTCTCCCAAGCAGTGTTGGGTATGGGTCCCACATGGTGGGATGGACCATAAGTCAAAGTAGGTATTACTTGATTACTCCTGCAAGCTTTGTGCCAACATTGCCCTAGCATATCGTGTAGGCAGGGCACCATTGTAGATCAAAGGGTTTGCGTGTGAGCTGGCCCACACATTCTTTTAAGAACTTGGCATGTTCCTTTAAAGTGTGCCACATTGGGGGCTATGTCTCACGTGTCTTCTCTTTGCAGAGGACGGACTCTGCTCTGATTTAGCTTCAATACTCTGCTTTAGTTAGGGGGACTCCTTGGACAGTCACAGAGGGTGACCACTAGAAAGGACTTGTGTCCCCTTTCCTCTCTTTGAGCCATGCTTTGCACTGCCTGGGGCAATAGTGATTATAAGCCACCCACCACCAGAGGTTCCCACCCTCCCAGTTCTTCTTGTGGTCACCCTGTCTTCATGGAACAGTTTGCTGGTTTTGGATGCATGGTTCCGGGTACCATGAGCTTTGAACTGCTTCCCCCCAGCTGTTGTGCACATGGTGCTTGCCCAGTGGCAGCCTTTCTTAATATTAAAAGGCAGGTGCATATTCATCAAAGTTTGCTGCAAAGCTACAGAAAACCCTGAGATCTAAGTGTAGAAGAGGAAGACCTGGAGGTGCTGAGAAAGCTCTTTTAAAAAGAGTTTTTTAATGAAGTTCTGGAAAGTTCTATGATTGCTTCGGATGTGGCTTCCTGCAAACAGGCTGTACCCTGGCCTAGAAAGAAGCCTGGAGCCCTTTGAGCATATACGTTGTACTTAAAGGGAAATGGCCAACGTGTATGTGTGTGTGTGTGTGTGTGTGTGTGTGTGTGTGTGTGTGTGTGTTGCTGTGACCACTTAGCCAACAAAAGGCAACTGAAGGGAGAAAGGACTTATTTTGCCTACAGTTTGAGATATTAGTTCTTCTGGGGAAGGATTGAGAGGGGAGCACAATTCAGAAACATGAAGCAGATCGTCCTATTGTGCAAAGAACTGCACGTTGACACTCCGCTAATTTTCTTCTTTTTATTCAGTCTGAAACTTCAGACACTGAGACAGTGCCACCCACATTCAAGGCAGGTCACCCCCTTTTGGGTTAAACCTTTCTGGAAACACCCTTGTGATACTTTCTGAAGTGTGTCTGCATGGTGGTTCTAAAGGTAGTCAAGCTGTTAGGAAAGATTAACCTTCACGGTGCCCACTTTAAAATGTCTGGATTCTGTTTCTAATTCGGTTAGACATCTTGTGGTGTTTTGGTGTGTTGTGGGACTAGGGACAAATACAGATGATATGACACAGCACAACCAAACACACTTAGCCACCATCAGCTGTGCTCTATTTGTCCCCATGCCCAGTTGTCTCCATTGTCTTATCATAAGAGGAGATAAGAATGCCACTGGTAAGCTAGGTTAATTGATTTATTGTATTGGCTTTTTGCCCTATTTGTTTCTGCCTGTCATAACAGAGTCATCACCCAGTTCCCCCAGCAGTCCTGCAAACACAGCTTCCAGTAGAACATCACTGGAGTGTCTCTGTGAGAATCCTCAAGTAGTGGGTGAGCATCAGGGTGTCATGGCGGCCAGTGGAAGCTCGTCTCAGGACACTGTTAACACATGGGTTCCATGGAGTGTGGTGCCTTTCCTACTTGCTTTGCTCCACACTACACGTCTGAGTAGAAATGAGAGGAGGCTGGGCTAGGGTGAAGAGACTCAAGGAATGGGTTCCTTGATACATGCATGATACTCTTTTCTTCATAGGGACAAAGTAGCAAGGGATATTGGCAGCAAGAGCTGGGCTAGGGACCCTTGTTGGAGAGGCTCCTGGTGTTACTTCTACTGTTGCTGCGACCACATAATTGACTGAAAGAGAGTTAAGGGAGGAGAAAGTTACTCAGGTTTATAGTTCTGGGGGTATAGTTTAAAGCAGGGAGCAGGGCAGGGAAGTGTGGCAGGATGTAACCTGGCTAGATAAACTGTGACCATAGTCAAGAGGTAGAAAGTTGACCGGAAGTGAGGTTGGGCCATTAACTCCAAGGCTTACTCTGAGTGACTTACTTCCGCCAGTGAGATTCTACTTCTTGCAAATTCTACAAACTTCCAGAACACCACCAACAACTGGAGTCAAATGTTAAAATATATAAGCCTGTGGGAGACAGACATTTCAACAGACCCAGATTTTCAGCAGTGTAGGGCAAGGGGTTAGGGCAGGAGAAGCAAGAGCAGCAGACAGGCATCAGCTGTCTAGAAAGGACAGTGGTGCAAGCATCGGCTCCCTCAGTTCTTTTCAAGCTGTTTACGGATGGGAGAAGGATTTTAGCTTTGTTTTGGATTTGGTGTGTGTGTGTGTGTGTGTGTGTGTGTGTGTGTGTGTGTGTGTGTGTGTGTGTGTGTTCTTTTTGTTTATGTGTTTGTAGTTTGAGACAGGGGTTTTTCTAATCCAGATGCCTGTGCCTCCCAGGTTTTGGAACTAAAGGCATGTGCCACCACCGCCCGGCTGATTTCAGCTTTCTGAATTTATTTGCTCATCTATGAAATGGAGCCAGTGCCTCCCTTCTCAGACCACACGAACATATCACTACATTTCAAGGCAGTATCTGAAAAGCTAAGGTCATTATAAAAATGGTAATACTACAGTCATGCTCAGAGAGGAACCTCCTCTATCTTAATTACTACCTGCTGCTATCTTATTTACTTTTCTATTTCTGTGATAAGACCCCATGATCAAGGCACCATATGGAAGAGTTTCATTTAGGGCATATGGTTTCAGAGGTTAGAGTCTGTGATGTCATCACAAGGACATGGTGGGAGGGACAACTGAGAACTCCCCAAGGAGGTGGTGGTGGTCAGGAGTGGAGGCAGAGACAGACAGACAGATATATGGATAATGGATCTAATATTTTGAAAGCTCAAAACCAGTTACACACCTTATCTAATAAGGCCACTCCTCGCAATCTGACCCAGACAATTCTAGCAACTGGAGTTCAAGAATTCAACTACATGAGCCTATGGCAACATTTCTCATCCAAACATGATGCCTGATCCCTATTTTTTCTTATCCTTTGGAAAGTCCTCTGAGCCAATAGTGTTAGCTGTGGCCTATCAGCCATGTGCAGAGCGCTGTCAGTCTCTCAGGCCATATGGGATTGACAGTCCCAACCCGGGTGCTCACATTCTACATCCCATTCAGTTACACCATCAGTTGCCCATGACTGGTGCAGGGCACACAGCCCCTCTGTGTGTAATGTATTTCCTGTATCCTCAGTTGAATAATTACAGTAAGATGTTGTGTGTATGTCCCGAGCACATTTATGATAAACCCATTTGGAGCTCACCCTACAGGTCTCATTAAAATATTGCTTGGGTCTGATAATTAAGCCCCAGATAATTCTAGCTAAAGAAATGCACAGTATTAAGGTATCCAAATGACTATTGAACTGCAGATTAATATACAAGTCTGTCCATTGACCTCCCAGATTGGCTCTGTCTACCGTGGTGATCATAAACGGGGCTTGTTTTCAGACTGTGCTGTGGTCACTTGGAGCTTTTCCTTGAACACAGGGAAGGCTCGAGAGTGCTCTAATTCCCCTACCCCTTACCCCAGCCTTGCATTTTATACAGGGTGAGAGCAGGTGTGCTTCTTATCTGTGTGTGGAATCAAAGAAGGTCAGGGGAGTTCGGGGTGGTCCAGTGTTTGTCACAAGTGGCTGTGCACCTGCCTTCACTAATGTGGTCCCTGACACTCACCAAATTGGGGGCCTCGTTTACATTTCTCATGGTTTCTTCTCTAAAGGCATCTGCTGTGTTTATTACAATGAAAACATCCCGGTTAGGCCAACTTTCTTTCTTTAATATCCAGTTCATTATCCTCTGTTTCTCTCTCTCTCTCTCTCTCTCTCTCTCTCTCTCTCTCTCTCTCTCTCTCTCTCTCTGAATCACTTTCTGAAGCTCTCTCTGAATCACTGTCTCTGAATCTCTCTTTCTCTCTCTCTCTCTGAATCACTGTCTCTGAATCTCTCTTTCTCTCTCTCTCTGAATCACTTTCTCTGAATCTCTCTTTCTCTCTCTCTCTCTGAATCACCTCTCTCTCTCTCTCTCTCTCTCTCACACACACACACACACACACACACCAACTAATAAAATGGATCATGTTCTGTTTGGCAATTACAGTGTTCTGTTTGGAGACTGTAGACGGGGAAGCCATATCCTTGACTGAGAGAAAGTCTCTCTTTATGGGAGGTTAATCCAATATGATGAAGCAAGCTAGAATACATGAACCTGGAAGACATTATACTAAGTAAGAAGCAGCTAGCCATCAAAAGATATTGGGAGTATAATTCCATTTGCACAAAATTCCCAGGATAGTCAGGGTTATACAGCAAAGGAGGTCGAGATGATTGGCAGGGGCTAGGAGAAGACAGCAATGTGGGCTTAGTGTCTAATGTTCATCGTGATAATATACACCACAGCCAAAATATGAACTGACCCCAGTAACTAGTAGCTCAGGATTCACAAAACGAGAAGTATTTATGCAATAGAGGATTAATTTGGTTTAAAGAGAAACCTTGTCATTTGGAAGGTAACAAACCATGAGGACTAACCAAGCAAGAAAGACTAGTCTCGGGCGGACAATTCCTGCAAAGTTAAAGTCATAGGACTGAAGAGTGTAGCTACTGGAGACTGGGGAAGATACAGAATTCCAACTCAAAGGGCATAAAATTTTTTATTAGGCATGGTAAGTAAGTTGCAGGGATCTGGTGTATGTTCTGCAGATTTCATAAGCTCCCCTAATAGCATTACCGCTTGGGGACTAAGTGTTCAAATATGTGATCCTATGGTAGACATCTTTTTTTTTCAAACCACCACAGTGGCCCTATTCCAATCACAACCATTTGGAAAGATTCAAAGAAATGGGTTAAACGGACTTGGGATGATGGAGAAGTTCCTGGGAAGAAAGAGTGGCCGTGCTAGGAAAGATGCTAAGGACGGGTGTGTGTGCATATTTAAGGTGCATCAAGGAGGACCCATGGGAACTAAGTGGGGTGGGAGGGGGCCCAGGAGAACTCAGAATTAGCAGCTCTTGTCAGCAGCACTGCAAGGAAGGGTAGGCATGGATTCTGCTGGTGAATGGGGTGGGGGACCGTTGGAGGATTTCCTAGAGGAAGATGGCTTAGCTAGTAACCACCAGTCAGAATGGGGATCATTCTGACTTTCGTTTTGATAGTGGAGTAACTTGGGTAGGAAAAGAGATCTTGTGTTGGCCGGACAGAGCGCTAGAGATAGTGGTGGGGAACAGGGCGACTGATTAGATTCTGGGTCTCTTACACACGCATAATGCCAGTGCCACAGGAGACCCTGGGGAATCATTGCTCTCCTTCTACTATATGATTCCCAGAGATAGATCTCACATTGTCAGGTGCCTTTCCTGCTGAACCATCATGGTGGCCCAGGTCTTGGGTACATTTATGGGGCTTTTTGATAGGTTGGGTGTGATGCGTTTGTAAGAGGAAGTGAACAAGAAGACAGCTGAGCAGAAGAAGGAGAGAGAAGCTATTGTGCAGTCCAGCCAGATCCAGTGAAGGGTAGACTTTTCAGCTGAGAGAGGAAAGACTGGGTTGAGCTTGGTGGAAGAAGCTGGGATTTGTTTTGTTTGTTTTGTTTCACACAATGGTTCCTGCCTATTGTTTATTGAGGAAAACCATAGGCACTTAGACCCAGAGCGTGGGGGTTGAGAGAGGGAATCTGTAGGAGGCGGGCAGCAAGTAAATGGCTGAAACCACTGAACCAGATTCTGTGAGTGGCTAGAACAAGTGATAGAGCAGTGAGCAAGACGGAAACACTCCCTCCTCTTAGAACTTGCATTCTAGTGGGGTGGGAAAAGCACAGTGAGGTGGGTTAGTGCAATAGCATGAAAAAGATGGAGGCCGTCTGAGCCGGCTGCCTGGGTATGGGGAGAGGGAGCATGGCAAAGGTGGATTTTGACAGGGGATGAGGAGGAGATTGAAAGGTACAGATTTCGAGATGGGAATGGTCCTGTCAGGGAGGAGAAACCATATAATTGTAACTTCGGGACCCTGGTAAGAGTTTATCGGATAGGAAAGCAGTTGGGAGCTGGTACAGCTCTTTGATAGCACCGCTTGAGGACCATGACGATACTTAAAACGGGGAGTTCTGAGTGGGTCAAGGCCTCAAACACGTCTCTGTGTGAGTGAGGCAGGGGAATAGGTGTCTTACTGTGTGAGTAGAACAGCTGGTCTACATTGTAAGGTCCTAGCCAGAGACCCTGCCTTTTGGAACAAAACGAGCCCAGAAACCAGTCTATTCTTGCCGTTATTAGAAAGTACAGTGACTCTGTCCTTTAATTTTTACATCAAAAGATGTTGAATCTAGTGCAGCATTTCCTGTGTGTGTTAACAAGTGTTATGCGAAAAAGGCAGTCGTAAAGCATAAGAACCTAAGTTTATTAAGTCACTGACAAGTCCTGCAGGAAGTGAAATCTCTTTAACTTTGCTCAAACTAGCATTTGGGAAACGAGTCTGAACTTGAGGTCTCTGTGCTGTGTTTGTGTCCTACTACACAAAACCCATAAAACTGAAATGACAGCTGGTGGGCTAGTTTATTCCTAATTCCAGACTGTTTCTTTTCAGGCAGCTGCTTCTGTGACACAGGTGACACCTACAGGGACCCTCCCTCCCTGGATTCCGTCTGTGGATTCCTCTTTTTTTTTTTTTTTCTTTCTTTTTCTTTTTTTTTTCCGGAGCTGGGGACCGAACCCAGGACCTTGCGTTTGCTAGGCAAGCGCTCTACCACTGAGCTAAATCCCCAACCCCTCCGTCTGTGGATTCCTATGGTGACAAATATGACTTGCTGTACCTTTGGACAACAGGCAGGCTAGATGACATAAGGAAATGAGTTGCAACAGCTTGTTCCAGCCCTGGGCTGGGAAGCTGTAGGAAGGGATGAGAGTGAACTGTGTGGGAACACAGACTGTCAAAGGAAAGCACACGATTCAGGCAAAGGCAGATTTGCCACAAGGCTGGGTCATTCTCGGTATCGGACTAGATGAAAACTGAAGGCATGGGTGTTTTTGTTTGTTTGTTTGTTTGTTTTGGTTTTGTTTTTTTTTATTTTTTAAATTTATTTATATTTCAAATGTTAGCTCCTTTCCCTGTTTCCTGTCCATAAACCCTGTTCCATCCTCCCTCCCCCTGCTTCTTTTTTTTTTTTTTTTTTTTTGGTTCTTTTTTTCGGAGCTGGGGGCGAACCCAGGGCCTTGCCCTTCCTAGGCAAGCGCTCTACCACTGAGCTAAATCCCCAACCCTCCTCCCCCTGCTTCTATGAGGGTGTTCCCCCACCCATCCACCCACCCTTTCCCCCCTTCCCACCCTGACATTCCCCTACACTGGAGGTGGGGGTCAAGCCTTGGCAGGACCAAGGGCTTTTCCTCCCATTGGTGCCCAGTAAGGCCATCCTCTGCTACATATGCAGCTGGAGCCATGGGTCTGTCCATGTCTTTGGATGGTGGTTTAGTCCCTGGGAGCTCTGGTTGTTGGTATTGTTGTTCATATGGGGTTACAAATCCCTTCAACTCCTTTAATCCTTTCTCTAACTCCTCCAATGGGAACCCCATTCTCAGTTCAATGGTTGACTGCGAGAGTCCACCTCTGTATTTGTCATGCTCTGGCAGAGCCTCTCAGGAGAAAGCTACATCAGACTCCTGTCAGCATGCACTTCTAGGCATCAGCAATATTGTCTGGGTTTGGTGGCTGTATGTATATGGGCTGGATCCCCTGGTGGGGCAGGCTCTGGATCGCCTTTCCTTCAGTCTCTGCTCCAAACTTTTTCTCCCCATTTCCTCCTATGAATATTTTTTTAAAGGTCAGTAAAGAGTCATTTGCCACCACCTCTGTTAATATTGATTCTAGACATGGCATTTCACAAAGATAATGGTCTTTTGTTAAAAGAAACCTAGTGTCCTACAGTAAGTAGATTTTAAGGTGAGGCGAACATTTCCACTCAGGCACATGGTCAAGGAGCTGAGACCCCAGGTAAGAAGGCCATGAGCTCTGTTATCAGACTCCTCCACGGGGATAGTGAACCAGCCCAAGCTGGAGCATCCTGTCAGAGTGCAGACACTGTTCAGAAGCTATTCCAGTTCATTGGGTCAAACATCCACTATTTACGAGAAGCTAAATACGGATTTGCACGATTGACCATAATGGCTTCAATTTTGAAAGATAGCCATATCAGAGAGCACTTCCAGTTGGTGGGATAATTTGAGAATCGTCCATGCTCAAATGGCTAAAATATTGTACTTTTTGCTACTTCATCACTCCATTTTAAAAATAGGGCCTTTTTTTTTTTTTTTTTTTTTTTTTTTTTTAAGGGCAGGCTTGTTGGGAAGGTGGAAGAATGTCAATTGAAGAGTAAATCACAACAGCCATGTGAAGTCACTCTTAGTTAACCACAGGCCTGAAGGTTAACCATTCTCCACAAGGATATATATAGAGAGAGTGATTAGATTGAGAGCCCCTACTGTCTGTCCACCCATCAGTCTGTCTATTCATTTATCCGTGTGTGTGTGTGTGTGTGTGTGTCTGTCTGTCTGTCTGTCTGTCTGTCTGTCTCTAAGTGTCCTTCTGTATGTCTTCATGTGTGTATGTGTATGTGAGTGTGTCTCTGTGTGTCTTTCTGCATGCCTTTGTGTGTGTGTCTGTCTCTGTATCTATATGTGAGTCTTTGTGTCTCTGTGTGTCGTTCTGCATGTCTCTGTGTGTGACTCTGTGTGTGTGTGTGTGTCTGTCTCTGTGTGCCTTTCTGCATGTCTTTGTGTGTGTGGGATGGTGTGTGTGACTGTCTGTATGTTTATCTGTGTGTGACTGTGTGTGACTGTCTGTGTGTCGTCTCTGTGTGTGCCTTTCTGCATGTCTTTGTGTGTGTGTGTGTGTGTGTGTATCTGTATGTATGTCTGTGTGTGACTCTGTGTGTGTGTCTGTCTGTCTCTGTGTGCCTTTCTGCATGTCTTTGTGTGTGTGTGTGTGTGTGTGTGTGTGTGTCTGTATGTTTATCTGTGTGTGATGGTGTGTGTGACTGTGTGTCTCTGTGTGTGCCTTTCTGCATGTCTTTGTGTGTGTGTGTGTCTGTATGTTTATCTGTGTGTGACGGTGTGTGTGACTGTCTGTTTATCTGTGTGTGACTGTGTGTGACTGTCTGTGTGTCTCTGTGTGTGTCGGCGTGTGCACGTGCCTCACACCTGTGTGTGTGCGAGTTGCAAGCTGACGAGAACTGGTGCATGAGAAGGAAGGATGCAGAGGACACACAGCTAAGCTGCTCACCTTAGATCCTGAAGCTTGGAGCTGTGGGGAGATTTGACTATTTTAAACTGTACAGCTTATTTAAAAATAGTAAAATTATACCATTATTCTTTCAGTATGAGAGAGAGAGATAAAAATACAGTTTTTCTAAATTGGAAAATTCACTGTAATCTTGCTGCTAATGACTGATTTCTTCCAACAGTTGCAAGGCAGATTTGTTCTGATAGGTTGATAAAGGAAACAAAAATCAAGAGCATATTGGAAGTTCTTAGAGAAAATTACAGTTTAGGTATATGTTGGGGGTGGATAGTTAGACATTTTAATTGAAATAAAACAGTTTCATACTAATATGGGCTCGCTGTGGGTGTGCTTTCGCACATCTGCTCTTGAAGCCGTTAAGTAGGGTTAAATGTATGTTAATGCTTTTGTGAAAAAATTATTTTTGATAGCATCCGTCTAAGGAAACTAGCTTAGGAATTTTTTTAAACAATATAGATATTATGCTTGCATTTATGACATGAATTAGGATTCTTCACGCTGTCTAAAAAATTTTGGGGGCTTTGGCGTTGCTTGGTTGTGCTCCTCTGAGGCGATGAAAGGAAATGATAATTGACCCAGCAGTGATTAAAGCGAGCACATCTGGAGATGGACCACAGCCTGCTCTTTGCCTCCAAACACTATTTTAAGTGACTTGCTCTACGTGTGACGACTGAAGACCTTGTCATTTCACTGTGTGCACAGTGCTTTTTCTAGCAGACACATGGAAAGCCTGCGAGTTGGCCTCTCTGCCATTGATTGAGTTAGAGTATGTGAGAGGCTGTTTATGTCTCATGCTGAATCTCTGCTGGCCTCAGGGCCACACTGTTCCCCAGCGTCCACTATGGTGATTTATGGTTGAGCATTTGTAGATCTCAGATCTTACAGTAGGGTGGTTCTTATCCATGAGGCTGACCCTGTGGTGTTTGTTAAAGCTGTAGGTACTGTGGCTCCACCTTCCCCCTGCTGATTCAGAATGTTGGGGCGTGAGGCTGGGAATGTGTTTTAAACAAGCTCTCCCAGGGAACACAGCTCATTCTTCCGGTGAACAATAGCTGGTGTCATTTATTGTTCCGTGCGTGAGCAGGCTCAGTGGGGGAAAAGTGACTGGCTTCATAGAAACTACAGCTTGTCTTCTAGCACTGCAAGAGTGTTCTTTCCAGAATATCATATGACCTTCTGTTAGGGAAGCTCTATTCCTCTCCAAGTGTAAAACTGGAAGAGGCTTAAATTACACTTCACAGTTAAATACACTGATATCATATATGGCTTCTGTAGAGCTCAGCTTGGCTACATTCATACTATCTGTCTTTCTGTCTGTCTGTCTGTCTTAAGATCTATATCACCAATATCTGTGTGGATTCAAAATAACCATAAAAAGCTTTATAAATCTTAAGAAAACTCATTTGTAATGTGACATACTCTGTGCTTACTGCTCTAATGACATCCATTTTCTTTCAGACTTTTCTTGAGTGAGCCTCAATTGTAGCAAGCATTCTTTTTTCCCCCTCTTCAGACCCTTCACCATGATTAATAGAAAAAGGTACTTGTCAAAAGGGTTTGAGATGACAACCTTGACACTGGGGCCCACGACACAGGCTGTGTGCATCCACTTTTGCCCATTGTTCTTTAACTTGTGATTCAAGTTCATCTTTTATGCAGTGCTTGGAAGGGATGTTCCTACAAGCTGTAGTTAGCTATATCAGCAGGTGAACTATTACTTCTCCTAGAAAACCCACAGATTTTCTTTGAGGAATAAGACTTAGAGAAAGTGGAGAACCCTTCAGAGAGAACGTGATGTAGTCTATAGTTCTCCTGTCTCCTTAAAAGGCTTACTTGGGTGTTTAACAGAAACATCCCTTTTGCATTTATTGTATTAATAGACTTTTTAAGATCAATAGGAGAGATATTATGGTTTAGTGTTTGGAATAGCTTGATGAATCTTTTTTTATCTTAATGGGAAACTCGTTTTCGCTGATTTGAAGCTTCGAAAAGTGAATCTTCTAGAAATTAAAGAGCATTAATTTAGTTATTCTGTATGGAAACAAAGATGTAGGAAGTTAAAATTTGCATAAATGAAGACCTTGCTGATTTCAGATTATAGTGTGGTGGAGGTTAAGGAATAAGAGCCCATAGAATTTGTAAAAACAAATTCAGTCTAACCACTTAATGGCATGTGCAAGTAATTTGCCAATTAAATATTTCTAGCATTTGAAACATCTTCAAAGTAAAGAGTGGAGGTTCTTAATCTTTCTTAATTTCATACTTTAAGAAACATAATAGAAAATTACGTAGATTTTGATCTCTTTTCATTTCAGATTTCAGCATGTGAGCTCAAGGAAGGATGGATTTAAGTACTACAGGAAGACTGGTGCCTTTTGAGAGATGTATGAGCTCCAAATCGCACTCTGCTTAATTTATAAAAAGAAATCATCTGTCAATATTTGGTGCCCAAATAATAATTTCCAATATAGTTAAGACTTTTTTGTCTTATCTTAATGGTCACCTCTCCGACTATGTGCAGAACACTCAACTCAAATAACTCTCCAAGACAGATATTTTATTTCATTTTAATGACTTGAGTGATGAATCAAGCAGTTTGCCCAGTTGTGGCAATTAGTCGGAAGTGAATCTATAGCAGTCATTTAGATTTTTCAAAGTGCTTTATTGAAATTTTAAATGCCCCCATTTACTCTTCCTAGCTGCATAATTTTTTTGGTTTCAAGATTTGCACAGCCATTAGCACTTGGAAATTTAGGACATTTTATCACCCCAACAAGAGATTCATTACCAGCCAACCTTTTCCTCTCAATACACGACTGGTTCTTTGATACCCTCTAGGCCAAGGTAACCCTTCCCTTAATCTATCTGTCTATATGAATTTGTCTGTTTGCAACATTATTTTTAATGTTTATTGTGTGTGCCCGTCATAGTATGTGGGTGTGCACGTGTGTGTGTGTGTGTGTGTGTGTGTGTGTTGGCCGAGGACATCTTACATGAGTACTTCTCCCCGTATGAGGGCATGGTGGAAGGCACTTTTACCTGCTGAGCCATCTTGCTGAGTTTATGTAAATTAACTCAGACTATGTGGTCTATTAGTATAGACTTTTTAGCATAATATTTATAAGATTCATCCATAATATTAACACACTTGTCCACATATTAACATTAAATTATTCCTTTTTTTATTTGGAAAATAAGTCTATTATATGGATTTAGCATATGTTGCTTAGCTCACCAGTTACTGAGTGTACACATATAGGTCGTTACTGTTCTTTGGCAACGAATACTATTGCTATGAACATTCATATGCACACTTTGTGTGGCTTTGTGGTTCCATTTCTTGTGGCTGCACACTTGGAAATAACATTGTTATGTCATGCAATAACTCTGGGTGTGATCTGTTTTTCAAAGTAGCATTTCCTATTTCCTGCAGTGTTTGAGGGTTCCAGAGTCTTCATATCCTCAACCACACTTGTTATGTTCTTCTTGGTTATGGCTGCTCATGTTAAGTGTTAGCCACTGGTCTTCATCTGCCTAGATGATGCTAACAGTGTGGGACACTTTCTTAGGTGCTTGTGGGCCATTTCTGTTTTGGAAAAGGGCCTTCTTAGTTCTTTTTCCCATTTGAAAACTGTCCTTTTATCTTTCGTCCATTTTAAGAAGGGCTGGAGAAATGGCTCAGTGGTTAAGAGCACATATTGTTCCTTGGCATGGAGGGGGATTCTGAAGGAAGGGGTGTCTGGGAGCTGTGGAAAGAACAATCTGAAGTCAAATCCTGAATCCAAGCGGTATTCTGCTTGATACAGTTTTCCAGTCTGCTTTTCTCTATGTTCTGCTTTCTCTCTGGAGATGCTGCTTGATTGCTATTCTAAGAGATCTCCTGTAAGTTTTTCTCTGGCCTACACACACACACACACACACACACACACACACACACGTATGCACAAGTGTATACATGCACACAATTTTTATTCTAAAAAATTCTCTAGATAGCTCAGACCCTGCAGAACATAGGTCCAGTCTTATTTTCCATATCAATCTAATCATTTACTTCAGGTTTCCTTTTGATTATCTTGTGAATCAGCATCCATTACCCCACCCTTCGATTCTTAAGAGATCGCAAGCATATATTTTTTTCTTAACATTGCAAAAGAATTTAGAGATCTGTCTGCCATTGTTAAGCACAGATGATAAACTAGTTGGTTGGAACCCCACCCTGAAATTACCATTTCTACCACACCTGGGCCTGGGCTGACCTTGAACTCAGGAATCTGCCTGTGTTGTTGTAAAAATATAAAAAATTAAAGAAGTAGGGTTGTCTTTTATCCCCCTAGGTCCAGCACCTCAGTGCCCCAAGATATCTGCTAGAGGCGGCTAGTTTCTCCTGCTGCCACACACTTTCCTACACTCAAACTGTCACATAAAAGAACACACAATACAATAATCTTTGACCCAATTGGTAAGATATAGTTGCCCACCTAAACATACAAAGCCCAGTACCATCCATCCCTTAAGAACATTCATAACAACCTGTAAATACACAGAGCGGAAACTTAACATCAACTGCCATGGCTTCTCGCCCTCTCCCTCCTGTCTCTTCTCCTTTCTGTTCCAGTCTCCTCCTCTTCCTTCAAACTTCTCTCCTGCCCATCCTTCCTTCTCCTCCAGTAGCAGGCCTCCTTCTATCCTGTACCTGCCCCTCACCTGTATTTTACAAATTCAATGGGGAGAAGGTTCTGGTGAAGTCACCTGATTCTTGAGTACTTGACTAGGCAGCTGTCCTTGGGGCAGTGGAATTAGCATCAAAATACAGATAACTCCAGGGCAAACCACAACATGCCTGCCATTGTATCTTTCTGACAAGCTGGCTCATAAAGTAGCTGCCTTTGTTTCTTTACATTCATGAAGCCCCTCATAATTCATATTGCATATATATATACATATATATACATTTATATATGTATATGTGTATATGTATATGTGTGTATATATACATACATATATACATATATATATACATATATACATATATACATATATATACATACATACATACATATATATATATATATATATATATATATATATATATATATATATATTTAGAGCTCTTCTCCATAGCCCTAAGGGCTGTCTTGAAGGTCCCAGTGTTTGCCATTTTGCTGAGACATTAGCTATACCTGTGCCTCCTGGACGCCTGCTGTCTGACTGTCATGGAGTCATTAATGTTAACAGGGCGGACATTCCTCGGAGGAATGGAAAATATATATATGCTATTACACCAAGAAGCCTCACACCCACAGCAGTCATTGACATGTGTGGAGGTTCAACACCAGGGCCCTGCCCCAGGGTCAGGAGCCATGTCACTCTGTACCCACCAAGGCCATGCTGAGCTTGGCCCAAGTTTAAGTACCAGCACCAGCAGGGAGCTCACAGTTGCCTGTGACTTCAACTCTAGGGCATATGTCACCACTCCAACCTCCTCATATCAATGCATGTACACACACATAATTATTACAAATACATTGATTTTTATTTCTGAGTTGCGAGAGTCCTCTCTGTATTCTAGAGTTTCTTATCGTATACGGTTTCCTACCCACCACCTCTAGTCTGTAAGCTATCTTTCACTTACAAAAACAAGTGGGGTGACGTTCGGTTTGTCCATGTTTTCCTTCTCTTTTTTCTTTTGTCTTTTTTTCATATACAGTCACAAGGATACACTTGGATCCTACCCAAGGGCACAAGGACCATGCCTCCATTTTTTATATTCATATCTTTACCTCTTAATACCTTTATAAATATAGCTCTTCCATTTTTTAAGTTTTTGGTTTATCTTGAGTTAGCTGTAGGTGGTCAGGGCTGGACTTGACTTTCTTTTGCATGTAGAGATCATTTGTCTTACAAGTTAAGGGCTCATGTTTTTTTGGTGGGTTGTCAGCCGTACTTGTTGGAGATCTCATGGCAGCAAGCACACTTTTGACTCTAAATTATGCTTCTTGGCTTACTAGGGTCATGTGTTAGCCTATGTTACGTTGTGACCGCAGTTCAGTGTTGCAGTCCTTTTGTACTGACTAAAAACCAACTCTGTTCTTGTATTGCAAAATTGCCTGGACTCACTGGATGGTCATGGTGCAGGCCTTTAATTTCAGCACTTGGGAGGCAGAGGCAGGTAGATCTCTGAGTTCTGGGCCAGCTTAGTCTACACACTAAGTGAGTTCCAGGGCAGCCAGGGCTATACAGAGAATCCCTATCTTGAAGAAAACCACACACACACACACACACACACACACACACACACACACACACACACACACACACACACACACTAAAACCTGGCCTCTTCTGGGTTCCCTGAGCCCTCATATGCATCTGAGAGTCAGCTTGTCTCTTTTCTCAAGCCTGCTAGGATGCTGTGAATCTATAGTCACTTTGGGGAGTATGACCATTTAACACCAACTTTGGGAAGTACTTCTACCTCCCACCGATCAATTTTATCTAGTCATTTATATTTTGAGCCAGGGTCTCACATTGTAGCTCAGGCCAGCCTAAACTCACTACCGTAGCCCAGGCTGGCCTCACACCTGCATCTAGTTTCTGAGTATTAGATTCAAGGTATAAGCCTTGATTATTTTTTCATCTTAATAATATTAATTATTCTAATGAAAAACATTTTGTAGCATTTGAAAAATAGATGTATTTCATATTTTTATTAAATTTGTATCTTTTTGAGGAAATTGCATATGGGATTGTTTCTTCAATTTTATATTTAGATTGCTATTTCATATATGTAAAACTACAATTGACTTTTTTAATTCTGAACTCCCATATTCTTATCTGGCCAGATTTGCTTACTAATATAAATTTTCTTTTAGTGTGTGTGTGTGTGTGTGTGTGTGTACAAGCAGTTTATTTGTGACCCAGCTTTTAAATGCTTTTAAGTCCTCTATCATTGGCTACTGTGTTTCTACAAGAGGCCAGCTAATATTTTGGAGGGAGTCAGTGTTTCTTAGGGACCTCTGACCATTCATCTTCAGGAAAGAAACAATTGCTACTTTGTAATTGTTTCTACCACATTTAAAAACAGATCTCACTATGTAGCCCAAGCTGGCTTCAAATTTACAATCCTCCTCCCTCAGTCTCCTGAATGTTGGGCCTAGAGGCCAATATCACCCTGTCCAGTGTAATTATGTTTTCATGATATGTAAAGTATAGTTGACTTTATGGTGAGAAAACATTAGTGGAGAAAAAAAGTCCCGTAGATAAACTCAGGAAAGTGAGCTTGCTCGGTAAAGTCTTGGCTTAGATAGCATCAAGTTGCTGGTGATCTGATGGGAGCCGTGGGCCTTTCCAACACAGTTTGACCCAGAATGAAATAACGTTGACTATGCTTTAAAAGGTAAGCACTCCATTTGCTTTTCCTTTCTGGAAGAGTAATGGAGCTTAGAAAAGCATGCCTCTGCCTCTCTAAACCCTGCACCCAGTGCTGCCATCCCATTTGCAGGCAGTCCAGCTTGTTTCCTCTGAGTGGCCTTTCTCCATGGATACCACCTTAGGATCTTACGTTTTATGCCAGGAGAAGCCTCAACCTTTTTCTCCATCCTTTTAAGTAAGTGATAGGGATAATAACATTCCAGCAGGTTCTCAGCTGTTGAGTTATAAACCAAGAAAGCAACAAAGTGACAGGAAAAAAGGACTTTCTTTTCTTTCCTAAGACTTTAGGTTATGGGCTTGGAGAGGCACCTCAGTAATTAAGGGCTCTGGTACTGTTCTTCCATGGGACCTGGGTTCAATTCCCAGAACCCACATTGGAGCTCATAGCCGTCTGGACTTCCAGTCCCACAGGATCCAGTGCGCTCTTCTGGCCTCTATGGGTACTACTGCATGTACGTGGTACACAGAAAGTACTCGTACACATGAAGTAAAAAAATAAATAAATGTAAAAAAGCAAACAAACTAAAATACCTTCAGCTTAGCTCTAGAAAATTCTGAAAAGGTCTGGACATGGTAAGGACTTGGCTTATAGGAGAGTCCCGCTTTTTAACTCCTGGTGTCTTTCATTTGCCTTTGGAAGGCACAGTGTAGAGCTTAACCAGTCACGTGTGTTGCTTTGCTTCTTAGCTTACCATTTTCTAGCTGTCAGATGAGGCATGCTCCTCTTCTTGTTGCCTCAGAAGGCTAGGGAGACTTCATAAATAGTTAAATGGAAAAGGTATCTGTGCCCCTAAAAGGAGGATACCGTCTGTGGTAGCATGTTCATGTTTTCTAAACCTAGGGATGACTTTGACAGAGGGATGAGCATCACAAATTACTGTGATCTTTTTCACTTACAGTGCCTACTTCCGTTTGTAAACCTGAAGGCAAAGAGTTTAGAAAATGAATGGCTCCAAGCCCTTTGTTGAGGCGGAACAAAAAGTTCAGATTTATGACCTCAAAAATAATTTTGGGAAAAGTATGTGTGCCTTCTAGTTTGACGGAAATTAATCTTTGAAGGTTTCGTAACAGTTCATTGGATGGGACATTAAATAGAAAGGACCTTCTGTGCTTTGCACATCACTGGCTGTGGCCCTTCTACTGGCTTGACAATTTCACAGTGTGAGTGATAATCCCGGTAGGAAGGCCAGGAGAGCCGCTGTGAAATGTAGACCCTGTGCCAACTGGCAAATGCCTCTAGTCCTTGCTGACCCCCACTCTCTATATAGCACGGAGACCTATGCTCTCCCCAGAACTAACTTTCCTGCCTCCTGTAAATGCAGCATTAAGTCTGAGGAATTTAAATCGAATAGTACTTGCTGCTGGCAGATTATGGAAATACCTTGAGCATCTGGAGCAGGATCTGTCACGCCTTAGGGTGGCTTTGGGCTCAAATACAGTGTCTGAACCTTTAATTTGCCTCAGAAGAAATGAACTTCGCTTTCTGCTCCAGAGCTCCTATGAAAATTGTTGTTAGCCCCCCCCACCCCCACCCCCAATCCCACTCCCACCCCTCCATCCCCCGGGGATAAACATAGGGTAGTCTTCAGGGCCTACATCAAAGTCAAAAAAAACCCCTTTCTCTCCCACGTCTGTACTTTCCTTCCGCAAATTTTGCTTCCTTGCTCTGGAGAGCACCCCTGCCCCAGTGCTAGTGCTGTGCCAACCTGATCCTGGTGAATTTTGGGGGGTTAGACTTGGGTTTAGCTCCTACGGTACACGTTTCTCCCACAGAAGTGGGCACAGCACTGTGTTGGTTCTAGGCGATAGCCAGCTCTTCAGAGCATCCGTTCCACTGGAGCTGGCGTTCTACAGTAGCTGGTATGTTAAAACAGCTAAGAAGCAGGAAGTTGGGGCGCATTCCGTAGGCTATCTGGTGCTTATGCTGCACAGCTCCAAGGAGTTGACACTCACAGGGACTTAGGAAGGGATGGCTTGGCACTGTGGTCACCCCGTGTCCTCAGGGTCCACGCATGACTACTGTTCCTCACAACTGTTGCACTGGGTGATCTGGAAACCGCCCTAGCTCTCCTTACATATTTGTTGGCTATTTCAAGGGGGAGTTAAAATTTAGCCGCAAATGATTCTCTTCCATAAGGTCCTTTACCCTCGTGTCAGGAAAACTTAGTGGGGCTGGTTACCATAGAGATTGTTTCTCCTGAAGGTCACTGAGAAGTGGGACTCAAGATGAATGAGAGTACCAGTAAACTGGTTACTGACTGCAGAAATTACTTTTCCATACAGGAAACATCATGCTTCCAAAACTACCATCTGACCTGTTAACTACTGTAAGCTTTCACTGTCTGATTTCAGTTAAATAAACTACTTAGGGAGAAGTTGTCCTCTGCCCACCACTGTGCCAGCAATGGAAAGGCATCACATGTGAGCAGTGGGGCTGTGCTATCAAGGGATTAGTAATCTATGTGGAACTAAAAGATGCGTGGTAAATCCGGACAAATGTAGACTTATAGACCACATCAACAGCTTTTTTTGGTAACAACTAGGGTCAGCGAGTATTAGGGTTGAGCAAAATCTTAGTGAGATCATAGCTTTAAAGTGCAGCGCTTGGCTTCAGTACTTCAAAAATCGAGGTCTCTAGAATTGGGGTGAAAGCGCTCTTCTTCCAGCGCTAAAGGGTCACAGTTACGTGTTGGAGTCTGACATCAAGGAAGTAGCAGATGATGGTTAACTATAAGGGAAAAGTTATTAGTTAAAATGAAACTTATTTTCAGTGTGTTCACTAAGTTATTTGAGCTCATAGATATGCTTAAATATGTATGTTAAATATGATTTTAAATATGGGTGTTAGTCGTTTAAAAGGTGTCGAAACCTTTAGCACGCGTTTCTTCAGTTTCTCCAAACTTCCTTTTTCCACAGGCCATGTGACAGTAAAATGCCTGGATACCTTGGCTATATATGCTGCCTGTTTCATATTTTCTCTTACTTTCCATGAAACATAAAGGAAGGGTCAAGAAAAGATGTTATTGTAGCTGTCCCGAACTTAGTGCATTAAAATGATTCCCATGGACTACGTGGCTAAGAGGAGTCCTCACCTAACCTGAGGGCCCTAGACAGCCTCTTTTGCTTGCTTGTCATTAGAAACTCACCCTGGAGTCATGGGATTTGACTGTATTTAGGATGTGGAAACAGTTCGTGTGTGGTTTTGATGTGGTCTTTATTGTCTGAGTGTGGCATCCCCAGTGTGGCTGCTCCTTTGGTGTGGTGATTTTGTTGAATCTCTTGGGCCTGCTCCAGTCTGAGGTGTGAACACAGAGCTGGACAGGCGCTTCTGGCTACGCTAGGACATGTTGCTGATGGAGGAAGTCTGGCTTCAGACTAAGGGGCTTGAAACAATCATAATAATCCTGTCACTTGGTAAGCACCCAAGACTTGGTGGCTGTCACTGCTAGTAGAATTGGAGCCCTAGATGTTTGAAAGAAAGTCCTCAATGGAGATGGAGTTTACGATCTAATTCACCTTACTGACCCTTGGCTAGATGTAAGGGAGCCTCACTTCTTCCTTTCCCTACACCATTTGTTTTCTTTAAAGTTTTAATTCTTGGTTTATATTATTTCTTTTGAAGCCAGCCTCCCTCTCCCTTTCTCCTCTCTCCCTTTCCCTCTCTTTCTCAGAACTTTAGGGAGGTACTTTGAAATTTTTATTTTATTGTCTTCACCATGGTCAGCCTGAGGGTCTTGTCTTTTCTTTTCTTTCTTTCTTTCTTTCTTTCTTTCTTTCTTTCTTTCTTTCTTTCTTTCTTTCTTTCTTTCTTTCCTTCTTTCTTTCTTCCTTTGCTACCGTTTATAAAATTGATGTCCAGCAAAATTTTGATTTTTTTTTCTTACTCTCTCTGTGCAAACATACACAACCATATGCCAGTGGTGGCCTTGCTGTTTTTATGACAAGTAAAAATTTCCAGAACCTTTAAAAACATGGAATGAAAACTTTGTGGGTGTAATGGGGTAGAAATAGGAAATTAGGGGGAAGCTGTAGAGACAGGTACCAGGGATTTTTGGCACCGCTCAGAGTGCTTTTTCTTTTTTCTTTTTCTTCCTTCATAGATAAAAATGGGGGAAGAGAAGGAGCTGGGCTTAGTTTGGTTATAAAAATGAGCCCCGGAGTTGGGGATTTAGCTCAGTGGTAGAGCGCTTGCCTAGGAAGCGCAAGGCCCTGGGTTCGGTCCCCAGCTCCGAAAAAAAGAACCAAAAAAAAAAAAAAAAAATGAGCCCCTTTGACCGATCTATTAAAGTAGTTTGGAAACAAGGATAAAATTCACTAGTGTGCTCATTCACTTTCCCATCAACCTCTGAAGGCATATTTTCATTATGGATAGAGACCAGTAAGTAAGATAATGTTTATTTAGAAAAGTAACTTTCATGTTATTTTGTGTTAGTCTTCCTATACTCTGTGTGTGTGTGTGTGTGTGTGTGTGTGTGTGTGTGTGTGTGTTCACATTCACCATTCTGCCCCTCTGCCCCTCTCTCCCCACCCATGCTAGGCAAATACTCATCAAGTGAGCCACACTTGAGCGCCATCTTCTAAGGATGACCAGGGATGAGTGGAGACTATTACACAGAGGAATACAACTTGGATTGGAATTATTTGGATAATTTTCATGCTCCTGTCGAGCACCCCTACCCCACCAAAAGTTAGTTAAGCTGGGCAGTGGTGGGGTATGCCTTAATCCCAGGAGGCCGAGGCATGTGGATATCTGAGTTCAAGGCCAGCCTGGTCTATGGAGTGAATTACAGGATTTTCACCATTACCCAAAAAGAGCCCTTTCTTGAGGTTGTAGGCTGGGGTGTTGGTGTTAAAGCTAAAATCTTGGGCTTCTTGCTGCCTTTTTCTTTTCTTGTCTTTTACCACAAGAGCAGCTTGAAAGATTTATAACTGACTCCAGCTCAGATGGCGTCTCAGAGCTATTGAACATTGCCTCAGCTCGGTTACTAGTCTCTAAATCTAACCAAAATTGGCAAATGACTTTTATTTTGTCTCACTTACAGTAAATGTTTGTTATGTATGGATGGGTTTTCTGGTACTGTATTAGCCACTTTTTAGTTACTTGACAAAACATCTCGACTAAAGGCAACTTCCTGAAGGTCCCAGATGGCTCTGCATCTGAGGGGAAGGCCCAACAACAGACGGCAGGAGCAGGAACAGAGGGGGGGCGGGGGCTAGTCAAGGACAAGATATAAACCATCACAAATGGCCCCTAGTGACACACTTCTCCTAGTACTAACTAAAAGTTCCATAAGTTCCCTACACAGCATCACCAGTGGGAGACCAGGTGTTGGAGTACGGGAGCCTGTGAGGGACATTTCCCTTCAAACCACTGTAGCCAGTAAAGATGAAATCCTGTCCTTACATAGAAAACAGTCACCATATTTGGAAACAAACAAATGGGATAAAATTTAGCTCTTTACCTAATTTCTGAAGTCATTAACTCTAATAGTTCAACTGTTCTATGAATATTCTGACTTCCGTTTCTGCCAAAGTTTTGTGATATACGCATGCATAGATTGTTAGTAGCAAGTAAGAATGCCCATTTGAATTCATCTAAGAACCTAACTTTCTTTTAACCACAAATTTATTCGTTTTCAGAGGACGTCAGGCAAGTTTTTGGACAGACGACAATTCATCAACATATTCCGTTTAACTGGGATTCAGAATTCGTCCAACTACATTTTGGAAAAGAGAGAAAAAGACACCTTACATATGCAGAGTTCACTCAGTTTTTGTTGGTAGGTCTAAGTCTTTTTTTTTTTCATTTTTTTAGTTACCTGATGTTTTCACCCTGAATTATTTTTCTCACAGTTTCTGTTATATTTTATATCAAAGGCCTTATTTGTATTTGTGTTCTTCTAATTTTTTATTTTAGTGTGTGTGTGTGTGTGTGTGTTTTGCCTACATGTCTGTGCAACTGTATGTACTGCTTCAGAAGGACATTAGATCCCCTGGGACTGGAGTTACAGGCGATTGTGAACGATCTCCCATGTGGGTGCTGGGAATCAAACCCGGGTCCTGGCAGAGCATCCAGTGTTCTTAACCATCAAGCCATCTCTCCTGCTCCTGGAGGCTTATTCTTAAAAACTGAAATAGAAAAATGGAAAAAGGAATTAAGTATAAGCTTGCTTTTGCCCTGAAGCCTGATTCACAATGGGTTTGTAAGGCTAGAAATTTAGAAGTATTTCTTTTCCAGTTTGTTGAATTGTAGAATTACATAGGTTCTTAAAAGACTGTGCAGAAACTCTTCCTGTTTGAGAGTGTGAAAACGATCCCTTTATGGTTGCTATGTCAAAGAAAGCAAAATCATGGGGCTGGAGAGATGGCTCAATGGCTAAGAGAGTTCGTTTTCCTTGCAGCTTTCTAAGAAAGTGAAATGAGAATTGCAACTGGGATCTGTGCCTGCTTGTCCCACGATGCACAAATAGTGTGTTTTTTCTTGAGAAAATGCAGCCCCGTGTCTCTAAGTGTGAAATTGTTTCCTCTGAGGTCTTTTATAGGTTAAGCCACTGAGTTTCAAATTGCTGCATATTGAAATCATCCAGGCTGCTTTGGAAACTGTTTCTTAGGTTGATCTTTAGAGATTGGCACCGTGTGTGTGTGTGTGTGTGTGTGTGTGTGTGTGTGTGTGTGTGTCTGTGTGTGTCTGTGTGTGTCTGTGTATGTCTGTGTGTGTCTGTGTGTGTCCGTGTATGCGTGAGTGTGCCATGCCTTGTGTGATCTGCTGTGAGGGCACTGGCTTTCTCTTCTCTCCTAAGCTAGCTCTGTCCCTCCCACAGCTCTTCTTCCCCTCTATTGTGATTGGATCATTGGACCAATGATGAGATCAGCTGGACAGCATTTTTAAATATGATTATACAGTTCTTATTCTATGATGATGCTATAATGAATCTCATCTCTTCTAGATTAACTAAGAATTAAAACAATAAAATTATGATTATGTCTGGGTTTTCCTCTTCAAGTGTCATTTAAAAAATGTTTTAATTTACACCATTATATTTAGTCACTGGGGATCAATATCTATTGGTAGACAAATCTCTATAAAAGAGTTCCTTTCTTTTGGGTTTTTATGAACTTGTTTACTTTCCTCAGCAACCTTATTTCTTTTTACAAAATCTATTACTTAATAAACAATGACGGATGTTTTTCTCTTGGGATCGTTCATCTTGGAGCCTGTAGAAAAGCTGCTTAGGAAATTGCCCTCAGTTCTTTGTTACCAGAAGTGTTGTTCGGATCTCAACTCCTCTGGTTTTTTTTTTTAAAACTTACCCTAGATCTTGCCAAATGCAGATGCAGGGGGATGGAGGCAGAATGGGGATGGAGTGGTGGGGATGACACAGCCAAATCCCCTCCAGTGACGAAACCTTTTCTTCTCCAACTTGCTTCTGGGTCATGGTATTTTATCCCAGCAATGGAAGCCCTAAGACAGTAAGCTCGGTTTCCTGTGTTTGAGACTTCTGCTTTGTCAGGTGCACCCATTTTCCTGCTCTAAAGCAGAACTCAGAAAGGTAGGTGCTGCTCCCTGGCTGTGGTCTCTGTTGTACGAGCACAGAGATGCTTGCCTATTTGAGATGTGAAAGCTACCACCACACACTCTCTTCCCATCTCTAGTGAGGCAGAGGAACCTGAGGGGCAGAGGGAATTACTGATGTTCCCAGGAAGACCTTAGCTGGTTCAAGCCAGCAGGGATGGTAGCTGTGCTTGTGTGCAGTTCACTCAGTATATATCACTCTGCAGGTTTCTCCCTCTATTCAATAAAATCTGTGCTCTATTTAAGCAAATATGCCTGGTCTGAGTAAGTGTTACACACCGAGGTCATGGTTGTCTGTCAGAGCTTATATGGTGAGCATGTATGTTCTTGTTTGTACTTTGTGTATGGATTTCACAAATCCAGGACAGAACAGCAGGGACAGAAAAACAACTTTTTGGATTCTCGTTCCTCATTTCTGGGGAAGGATTTGAGAAGACACTAGGGGACACATAGCTTACTCCCTTTATACTACAGCAGGGATGGCTGGTGTTTTTTTATGTGTAATTCTTTCATCTTTACTTCATGAATAATGGGTGTGTGTGTGTGTGTGTGTGTGTGTGTGTGTGTGTGTGTGTGTAAATGTTATAAAGCGAACATTTTTTCAAGTGTGCATTTTTCTAGTGTCTTTCTGTGACAGGGAAACTCTGATAGGCTCAGAGTTTGCCATATCCACCAGGCTGGCCTTGAACTCAAGAGAACTGCCTACCTCTGTCTCTCGAGTGCTAGGATTAAAGGCAAATAGGTGTGCTTCTGTAAGACTGTCTGCCTCTGCTCTCACCTCCTCAAGCAAAGCTTTGATTATATGTATGCCTTACACATAGATTTCGATATTAGCTGAGATTGTTAAGAAACACTTGGAAGCTGGTTGGTGGCACATGCCTTTAATCCCAGCGTTCAGATCAGGCAGGTTGTTGTGTTTGATGCCATCTTGGTCTACAGAGTGAGTTCCAGGAACGCCAGGGCTACACAGCGAAACCCTGTCTCAAAACAAACCATCAGTACCACCACCAAAGGAGGAGGAGGGGGAGGAAGAAGAAAGGAAGGAAAGGAAAATGACTGGAGAAATTGGAAATAATTGTTGTGTTTACACCTGATTCAGAGTGTAGATATTACCCACATGTCTGTTTTTTACTTATTGTGCTGTTATCAGTACTTCTAGGAGACAGGTCATTCACTAATATATTTTTGTTGAGCAGGCAAGGTTTGTCAAGATTCCTTGGGCTAAGAGCTGGCAGGCACAGAGATGACAAGCTGTGATCCACTCATGTACAGATGTGGGGATTGTTGCTATCTACATACACTTTACAGTGTAGCGAAACTGCAAGCAGATCTCAGATATTTACTGTTAGAAGTTGCGGTTAACAGAAGTATCAAGACCATAAATCCTTGACAGCCAGAGACCATGTCGGTATTTTGGTTTGCAACAGGTGAACCTATTCCTATTGATTGTAAGTTGCTACTGGCAGATATAATGCCTGTTGGTACTAGTTTATGACTTCGATAAGCATAGTGTTTCCAAGACAAATGAGGAGTGTAGGAAGCTGGCATTGTTTGCCCAGCTCCACAGAGGAGAGCTTCTTTGGCATCTGTGTGGAATCTGGCCCACTCGGAGAGTTAGATTCCATTTTCTCAGACACGTTTTACATTCGGGACAAAGGCATCAAGATTCACTGTGTTGTGTCCAGAGTTGGTCAGCCTGGCCTCCTGTTGAACAGCTTGAGCTGGGCTTTTACGGTCACTCCCTGCTGAGAGCCAGGCTAGCATCTCTGCGGCTGTTACTCGCTGAGAAATTGAGCAGGAAATCAGAAGAGTGAGGAAACGTCGAGACGCACAGGTCTTCTTTTCCATCCTGCTGCTGCCTTACGCGCAGAGGATGAGGCGGCGTTGTCCAGACGGCTCTTCTTGAGGGTCCAACCCGAGGAACTCGGGGCAGAATTTCACCGTGAGTCTTCAGATGGGACTGCGTGGCAGAATTCATGATTATGAGACGTGAGGACTGGAGATGCCTTCGCTCTCTATGTACATGTTGCTCGGTTCCGTTTTCTTTACCTCATGTGTGTAGATGTGGGAGCTGGAGAGATGGCTCGGTGTGTCAAGAGTGCTTGCTGTTTGGGGATGAGGCCATGTCTTCAGATCCCAGCACACATGTAAAAAGCCATGGGTAGCTGTGTATGTGGCTGTAATTTCGGTGTGGTAGCAGCCAGAGACAGGAGGATAGTGAAGGCTTGCTTGAGGACTAAGCCAAGGAATGGTAGACAGGTGCCTGACATCCTCCTCTGACCTTTGTGCATGCATGCTCACACACATGTGCTCACACACATGTCCTCACACACATGTGCACACACAGTGCACATACATCCATACTTGCGTATGTCTATCCTTATCTCAATTCAGGTTATTTTCCAATTAGCTTAAAATTATGCAAATTTAGGGCACTTATATTAAATACTCTAGAGAGCTGGGCAAACATTCCTTATTCATTTTAGTCTTCGTTTCCACATCCGTCTTTATTTTGACTGGAATTTTCTACTACCAGAGGTTTTTGTTTGTTTTGTTTTTTAAGGTTTTGACTTTGTTTTTATTAAAATCGTGTATATATATATATATGTATATATATATATATATATATTTTTTTTTTTAAGTTTTGAAAACCCAAAAGGAAAAATGAACCAGGTTTTTGCTCGTTTCCTTTTATCTCTCCGCCGCGGTCTTTGCTTTATAGCTCAAGTGGATCTACAGTCTGTTTTGTAGACTTTTGTTGTTGATGATGATGTTCTACCGAATAAATAGTTCTCAGGCTTAAAGCACAAATGTGCTGGCATGTCTGAATAGAGGCAAGGAGAATCTTTTTACATTCAAAGTATGCCCACTTGAAAATTGGAGATTATTAAGGAAATGACAGACTTGGAACTATTAGAAGCATGAATTTAGACCAGAAGCAGGGTGACCCCCACGTGTGTTTATTTCTATACGGAGAGCAATTTTGAGGAGTTTGACTTTTTTCCTCCAGCAGTCTGCATGGGTGTGTTGAAGTCTTTGGAATCTGCTACAGTGAAAGCCTGCTCCATAACTCAGCATGCTGCAGAGCACAGGGTCAGGGAGCAGTCACTGGTGCTTGAGCAGAAGGGACTCAGAGATGGCTGCACATGGCCTGGTTGGGACCTTCTGGCCTTAGGTGACAGAGGTCCTGGTTTGTGTCGTGGGTCCCGTGCCCTGTCCCTCTTTTCCAGTTACAAACAGTCTCAAATTAGCAAACCTCCCTGGCTTGGCACCTGAGGACTATTCTCACAGGCTGAATGTGCCTTCTCTCAGGCCCACCCTCTTCCCAGCTTGCTTTGTTTCTTTGTTGTTTTTTTCCCTCCTCCAAGGGCCCCTGTTTCATTTTCTCTACTCAGTTTAAGTATCAATTTGATCCTTGTTGCCTCCTCTCCCTGTGTATTGTGAGATAATCGCAGCTCTTTCTACAACTATACTTTTTGCCTCTACTTTTCTTTCTTTTTTCTTTTTAAGTAGACATCCTTTCAAAACAATCAGCCGATTGCTTATTAAGATTGTGGCTCCCAAGCGGATGGTTTTAGCACACGTCTGCCACCCCAGCCCACAGGCGGGATACAGGAGGATTCTAAGGTTGAGAGTTGTTTGATGCGACGTCACAAAAGACAGACAGACACATGCGTGTGAACACACACACACACACACACACACACAGAGAGAGAGAGAGAGAGAGAGAGAGAGAGAGAGAGAGAGAGAGAGAGAGAGAGCGCGAGCGCAGGCCCCAGGGCCAGACTTAGAATCAAGCACTGTACTTCATGTTTCCATGTATAGGATGAAAGTCACGGGGTCTACAGTATCAGGCATTGAGAATGTAAGAAGGCATAGCCCCAGTGTGAGGCCTGCACCCAGCACGAGGTTTACCTTCTATTTCTCCTAACTTGCAGCCCACATGACTTTCCCAGATTTACACCCCACTGGTGCTTTCAAGGTTCCTTTTGAAGAAAGCTTAACTTTTGTTTTTAACATAAACTGTCCGCTCCGTGTGTGTTTCTTATGATGACCACCCATCTCTTTCACAGGTGAAAGCATTCTTAATCTGTGCTGGAGGGAGTCTTCTCTCTTCCCGTCGTCCTACGTGAGAATTCTTTGGATATATAGCCTGCTTCATTTTTTTAGCATCCAAATTATTGTCATAGATTCTCCCCCATCGTGTGTGTGTGTGTGTGTGTGTGTGTGTGTGTGTGTGTGTGTGTGTGTGTGTGTGTGTGTTTTAGGGATGAGTAAAAGTCACTTTTACAACAGGACTATCTCTCCAGGCTCACTCAAAGCTTTCTTTGAAATTCTTTTTGCTTATTAGGGTCCAAATCAGCTTGATCCCACTGTGATTTTCCCCAGGACAGCGTAATTCGGCTGTCAGACTCTCAGTTTGGAGTGGCACCATCCTCAGTGTGCATCCTCGGCTCAGCTGCTGCAGGACTTTGAGTTAGAAAGTCAATCACCCTCCCAGCCCCACCTCCCGCTTCATGTGCCTTTCTATAAAATGAACATAAGAAGTCTTTTGAAACAAGGCTTCAATAAAACCCTGCCTCAACCTTAGGCCAGCAGTAAATATTTAGTATTTAGCTATGACTATGATTCTCTGCCATGTCCACGTGTTCATGTGTCCATGTGTCCATCTTTCTGTGCCTGTGGCTGGTTCTTATGACTCAGCAGTTCTGGATTAGAAAGAACTTTACGAGTGTTTAAGCCCTTACCAAGTGTCTGTCATGAATGACCTGGACAGCAGGCCCTGGTGTGTGCATTTTGTGGAGAAAGCCTTGGGGCCTAAGACACCAGCTAGCTCCCCTGAGCTCCGCCATGCAGTAAGTTGTGTCATGGTGCATTACACTGCAGGGCTACCATTCCCCTCCATCAGTGGAAAATGACATCTGTGACAGGTGTCCCTTTGCCCAGAGTTAAAGCGTTACCACTGACGCTTGCTTGTGGGAGACGTCTCCTTTCATCGATCAGTAGTTTCATAAGTGAGAGACCAGTGTATTGTGCTGCCACCTACCCCAGTATCTTCTTCTCATTGATTTTTCTTTTTTAAGAGAAATACAGAGAGGCGGCTATCTCCTTCCCTGGATTTTAACCTGCCGCCAGTTAACCTGTAAATACTTTATTATAATGATGGCTTCTCTCTTTGTTCCCTTCCCTTAGGAAATGAGTGTTACTGTCGTGGTCTCCGTCCCACTTTTATCCCTTCCGGCACACTATAGGAAGAAACATCAACCTCTTGGCAGCCCTTACAGATGAATTAGACATTAGTTAGTGGCTATAGAGATACCGTCAAGGGATTTAAGTCACTGTGTCAGGCCATTTATTTCAAAGCTCACACATTCTTGAATTTAGCATTTGCAGAGTTGTCTGTATGGTTGGCCCTTCAGGCTTCCTCACCCGAACCCATACCCCCACTCCTACTCCACACCCATTCAGGGCTCTGAGGGCTGAAAGGAGAGTCGAGCCTGAGGGGAGAATCACGGCTCTCTCTCTGTGACGATCAGTGAGCACATTGCCTTCTGCCTTAGTGGAAACTTAGGAATTTTATTATATTCTCACAAAACCAGGCAGAGGCAAAATCTAGAGACGAAGACTGATATACAAGCAGGCCTGGGTTCAGTGTTCAGCCCCGCATCCTCTGGGCATGATGGCGCATGCCCATCGTCTCAGTACTCAGCAGGCAGAGGAACTGGAAAGAAAGTCTAAGGTCTGTCTTGGCTGTGTAGAAAGTTTGAGCCCAGTCTGGTCTTCATGTGACCCTGTCTTAAATAAATACATAGATAGATTGAGTACCATAAAATGAAATTCTTAGAGCTTTTTAGATTCCTAATTGTCAAGTATAGTTTTAGTCAAGTTCCCTACAGTATGGTTTTCCAAGGCTTCATAGGCACCGTGGTCAGGTAGCAAGCAGGCACTTGTCCTTGGGGGCGTGTGGGGTGTGTGTGTGTGGGGTGTGTGTGTGTGTGTGTGTGTGTGTGTGTATATAGCATCCATCCTTGAGTTCCAGTCTTGCTGCCCCTGCAGGAGGACCTCAGCTCCCTCCCCGGGTGCCATAAGTTTAATACTTACGACCTGTGTGCTGTATGTGATGGTACTAACCAAGGGAAGAGGATTCTGAGGTTTCAGGGCTGGTCAAGCCTAGGTTAACTATCAGGAGCAAGCCCTGTCTTTAGTAATGTAGCTTACATAGAAGGACCAGCCTAGACCTTCTTCACTGGTTAGCTTCGAGTTCAGTCATGGAATTTTAAAGTCTCCAGTTTTTAGGAGCTGTGAAAAATGAACTCTCAATTTGCTCATCATCAGGATAAAAGGAGCTGTTTCGGTTGTTTTGTTTAGTTATGTTTTTGTTTTGTGTTGCCTGTTTGTAGGATCCCTGCTGGCAGCTCCCCAACTGAACTATGTAGTCAGCAAAGGAGGCAATGTTCCCTTTACAGATATGCTCCCATCACAAACTCAACCCCTCTTTTGAGGGTTGGCCATCATGGGTCCTTTACAAACCTTGGGCATCTGTTTTTCTCTTTGCTATTCCAGATAAGCTGGTCTTCATGTTCTGGATTTCTGCTCTGTGAGGGAAAGGGTTGGCTGTGGCATATGAAGCTGTTTCTGGGTCCTTGAGACAGAGTTCTAACTAGGAAAATAGAAAATACCCACAGGGTACCTCTGCTGTTTCTCAGAGTAACCTTGGCTCTCTAAAGCACTGGCATTGCATTTGAATACAGGCCTCCTTCTCTTCCTTTCAACTGAATACCATGGCCTTTGCTTTCAATGGGATACCAACTGTGGTCATTTTTTCATTACAGGTCTTGAGCAGTTAGACTTTCTGCCTGTTGAATTTCTGAGGCTCTTGGATAGACAACTCTGTTTTTGTTGAATAGATCCTGGTTTGTTCATTCAGTTGGCCACACGAGTGCCCACAGCACCTAGAACTATAACAGCACAGCTAGACGAAAACGTAAGCAGAATGTGGCACTGCATCCATGGCAGAGGTGGGAAGCCTACTGTGAAGACCCTATTTCTGATGGACAGTGGAATATTATCCCAAAACATGCTCATCTCTAGAACCACATGACAGGGCACTGATTTTTTTTTTTTTTTAGCGAAGAGGCCAAGATGGGTTTTCCAGTTGCATAGAGGGTCTGCATGGCTGAGATGCTGCCCTGAGTACTTCCCCAAGAATCCCGAGGACCTTCTATTAGAGATCGGTTTCTGTGATTCAGGCCACTGGCTCTGTCTGCTGAGGAAAGAGGAGGCTGGATCTGGGGCTTTGAAAGGTGACAGGGTGCAGGCATGGTGGACTGCTGTGGTCAGAGAGTGACAGTGAGGACCATGAGTGAACCTAAGCCAGGTCTGAGGGAACACTGAACCACTGCTGTCAGAAAAGGAAAGATTCGTTCGAGGGAACTTTTAAAGGCTCAGGGAACATAATTTGGCAACTGGTTTGCACTTGGGAGAAAGGAAGCTTACAGAATCGAAAACAACAGCTCTTCAGGTGTGTCACTGGGAAACCAGCATGTCAATAATTAAGCTTTGAACCCAGCAGAGGTTCCAGAGTTGAGTCCCTGGTGAGGACATTAATAGTGGGGTTAGTGATGTGTAATTTTATGGCCTTTATAAGGTACATACAGGATATATTCTTAGAAATTCTGGTCTAGCAGGTAGGAGTGGGGAGATTTGGAGGCAGACAGTAATCCTTAGCTCTGACGAAATCTTTGACCTTTCGTGGCAGCGCTTTTCCTGGAAAGCAGAGTTCGAGTCATCTGAGGACTGGGGTGGCGGGCACATCTTAAGTAAAGATCAAGTTCAGGGCTCTAGAAGGATCTGGGCTCACAAGGTTCATCTGGGTGTCCTGCACTAAAAGTTGCCAATGCTGTATGTAACTAAGGAGAAACTGTCAATAAGATAAAGACCGTTTTCTTACTAATTAATTAATCTTTAAAATTACAGTGTTTACATTTTTAAAGTACAGAAAACCATAACTCATGACTGTATTAATTAACCAGGTCCAGTCATTTTTTTTTTCTTTTTTTTCAGAGCTGGGGACCGAACCCAGGGCCTTGCGCTTGCTAGGCAAGCGCTCTACCACTGAGCCAAATCCCCAACCCCCTGGTCCAGTCATTATTAATACTTCGTCAATCACATTTCATCCTGTCTCTCATGCGGGACAAGGGAAACAGGTAGTCTAACTACACAGCAACATCAGACAGACTCCTGTCACTCCACATTGCAGTGACCCATAGAACAATTAGTGTCATCTTGTTACCAAAGCAAAGAGATGGCTTCCTTACCATTTCATCTTAAATAATTTGAAATCCTTGATAGCCTTTTGGTGGTACTTTTAAGTTTCATGAAGATTAGCTTTCTGAGGTCTGTTTGGAATGTGGGTAGTGTGCTGAGGAAGATGATAGCAGGACCTTTCAGAGAAGTAGTGTGATGTGAGTCTCAGTGGGAAGCAGTGTTTGGTTTTTATGCCTACACTTATCTCCTGGGCATAGCAGTAGAGAGAGCTATGATTCTTGTGGAGTTTGGTCACATGAATGATATATCCAAGTGTGCTTCTATGGCCTTTCCTCCTGCGATGCACAAATTGTCCACCTTCTTATTCTAGAACACAGGGCTCTACGTGGTGTCATTTTTGACCCTCATAGCCTCGGGTGGAGGAGTTACTAGCAGCTACTGGGAGGATCAACTGGCACAGAGCAGCCTTTTGTGACAATGACTTAACCTGCCCCAAATATCAGTAGTGCCAGTGCTGAGGATTAGCGCTTTCCAGCAGAGAACACTCCTTCACCATTGTTATGTCAAGCGCTTACCTATTAGCATGTGCTCACGATTGCTTGCTGGATCTAGCCAGGCTTTTGAAGCTACTAAACTTCATTTTTATTTTAACTTTCTTCATATCTCAGATTCTAGAAACAAAAGAACTTGATTTGATTCCTTTGACTTTTTCTCCTCCTCCTCTCCCTCCTCCTCCTCTCCCTCCTCCTCCTCTCCTTCCTCCTCCTCCTCTCCCTCCTCCTCCTGTATCTTTCCTACCTTCTCTTCCTTCTTTTGAAACGTTGCATGGTGGTTTGAATGAGGATGGCCCCCATAGGCTCATGTGTTTGAATGCCTGGTCCCCAGTAACTGGAACTGTTTGAGAAGGATTAGGAGATGTGACTTGTCAGAGAAGCTCTGTTGCTGGGGGTGGGCTTTGAGGTTTCAAAAACCCATCCCCGGCCCAGTGCCTCTCTCTTCTGCCTGCAAGTGAGAAGGTAACACTCCCTCTACTGCTCTGGTGCCAGGCCGGTCTGCTTTACATTAACCTTCTAAAGCTGTAAACAAGCCCCCAATTAAATGCTTTCTTTTATAAGACTTGGCTTGGTGATGGTGCTGCTTCACAGCGTTTGAACAGTAACTTAGACAGCAGGGCTTTCTCACACAGCCCAGGTTGACCTCAGAGCCATAATGTGTCTGTAACCGTCTCTTAACACTTGGTCTCCCTACCTCTGCTTCTCGAGTGCAAGATCACAGACATGTGCCATCGTGCCTGGCTCGGATTCTGCTGAGTGTAACGTTTAAAACAGAGTGTGTGCTTACCAACTTAATATTCGCTGCTATGAGGAATGTTCTTTCCAAGGAAACAGTAGTTTAGGGGGAAGCATTTAAACAGGCTGGTGGGGCCTGTTAAATCACGATGTAGGCTTATTTCGTCTGACTTAAAAAACAAGCAGTCATTTGCAGTCAGAAAGAGACATAAATTAACCGTTTTACCTTTTCTAACTGTAGGAAATACAGTTGGAGCACGCAAAGCAAGCCTTTGTGCAACGAGACAATGCCAAGACGGGAAAAGTCACAGCCATTGACTTCCGGGACATCATGGTGACCATCCGTCCTCATGTCCTGACTCCTTTTGTTGAAGAATGTCTAGTAGCTGTAAGTTGTGTGTTGTCCTAGTGAAGTAGTTTGTTCTCCCTAATTTGTTCTAAGTAAACTGGAATAGTAAAGAACAGTTCTTATCAATTGTCCTGTTTAAAACACTAACGTGATCAAAGCAAAGTATGTCTTGGTTCGTTTTAGTGGGTAGGTTAATTGATCGGATTGTTTTGGGGACGTGGTTAGTTGTTTTTAGTGTCCCTGGAGGCCTGGGCCTGGGTGCTTTCATATACTAAAGTCTGCAGATCCTCAGATCATTTCTTTATAGTGACATCATCTTTGCATATAATGTATATGCATTTTCTTTGTACTTTAAATTATGGCTAGATTATTTGTAACATCTAATGCAGTGTAAGTATTTTTTTTTTTTTTTATTAACTTGAGTATTTCTTATATACATTTCGAGTGTTATTCCCTTTCCCGGTTTCCGGGCAAACATCCCCCTCCCCCCTCCCCTTCCTTATGGGTGTTCCCCTCCCCAACCCTCCCCCAATTGCCGCCCTCCCCCCATAGACTAGTTCACTGGGGGTTCAGTCTTAGCAGGACCCAGGGCTTCCCCTTCCACTGGTGCTCTTACTAGGATATTCATTGCTACCTATGGGGTCAGAGTCCAGGGTCAGTCCATGTATAGTCTTTAGGTAGTGGCTTAGTCCCTGGAAGCTCTGGTTGCTTGGCATTGTTGTACTTTTGGGGTCTCGAGCCCCTTCAAGCTCTTCCAGTTCTTTCTCTGATTCCTTCAATAGGGGACCTATTCTCAGTTCAGTGGTTTGCTGCTGGCATTCGCCTCTGTATTTGCTGTATTCTGGCTGTGTCTCTCAGGAGCGATCTACATCCGGCTCCTGTCGGTCTGCACTTCTTTGCTTCATCCATCTTGTCTAATTGGGTGGCTGTATATGTATGGGCCACATGTGGGGCAGGCTCTGAATGGGTGTTCCTTCAGTCTCTGTTTTAATCTTTGCCTCTCCCTTCCCTGCCAAGGGTATTCTTTTTCCTCATTTAAAGAAGGAGTGAAGCATTCACATTTTGATCATCCGTCTTGAGTTTCGTTTGTTCTAGGGATCTAGGGTAATTCAAGCATTTGGGCTAATAGCCACTTATCAATGAGTGCATACCATGTATGTCTTTCTGTGATTGGGTTAGCTCACTCAGGATGATATTTTCCAGTTCCAACCATTTGCCTACGAATTTCATAAACTCGTTGTTTTTGATAGCTGAGTAATATTCCATTGTGTAGATGTACCACATTTTCTGTATCCATCCCTCTGTTGAAGGGCATCTGGGTTCTTTCCATTTTCTGGCTATTATAAATAAGGCTGCGATGAACATAGTGGAGCACGTGTCTCTTTTATATGTTGAGGCATCTTTTGGGTATATGCCCAAGAGAGGTATAGCTGGATCCTCAGGCAGTTCAATGTCCAATTTTCTGAGGAACCTCCAGACTGATTTCCAGAATGGTTTTACCAGTCTGCAACCCCACCAACAATGGAGGAGTGTTCCTCTTTCTCCACATCCTCGCCAGCATCTGCTGTCACCTGAGTTTTTGATCTTAGCCAATCGCACTGGTGTGAGGTGAAATCTCAGGGTTGTTTTGATTTGCATTTCCCTTATGACTAAAGATGTTGAACATTTCTTTAGGTGTTTCTCAGCCATTCGGCATTCCTCAGCTGTGAATTCTTTGTTTAGCTCTGAACCCCATTTTTTAATAGGGTTATTTGTTTCCCTGCGGTCTAACTTCTTGAGTTCTTTGTATATTTTGGATATAAGGCCTCTATCTGTTGTAGGATTGGTAAAGATCTTTTCCCAATCTGTTGGTTGCCGTTTTGTCCTAACCACAGTGTCCTTTGCCTTACAGAAGCTTTGCAGTTTTATGAGATCCCATTTGTCGATTCTTGATCTTAGAGCATAAGCCATTGGTGTTTTGTTCAGGAAATTTTTTCCAGTGCCCATGTGTTCCAGATGCTTCCCTAGTTTTTCTTCTATTAGTTTGAGTGTGTCTGGTTTGATGTGGAGGTCCTTGATCCACTTGGACTTAAGCTTTGTACAGGGTGATAAGCATGGATCGATCTGCATTCTTCTACATGTTACCCTCCAGTTGAACCAGCACCATTTGCTGAAAATGCTATCTTTTTTCCATTGGATGGTTTTGGCTCCTTTGTCAAAAATCAAGTGACCATAGGTGTGTGGGTTCATTTCTGGGTCTTCAATTCTATTCCATTGGTCTATCTGTCTGTCTCTGTACCAATACCATGCAGTTTTTATCACTATTGCTCTGTAATACTGCTTGAGTTCAGGGATAGTGATTCCCCCTGAAGTCCTTTTATTGTTGAGGATAGCTTTAGCTATCCTGGGTTTTTTGTTATTCCAGATGAATTTGCAAATTGTTCTGTCTAACTCTTTGAAGAATTGGATTGGTATTTTGATGGGGATTGCATTGAATCTGTAGATTGCTTTTGGTAAAATGGCCATTTTTACTATATTAATCCTGCCAATCCATGAGCATGGGAGATCTTTCCATCTTCTGAGGTCTTCTTCAATTTCTTTCCTCAGTGTCTTGAAGTTCTTATTGTACAGATCTTTTACTTGCTTGGTTAAAGTCACACCGAGGTACTTTATATTATTTGGGTCTATCATGAAGGGTGTCGTTTCCCTAATTTCTTTCTTGGCTTGTTTCTCTTTTGTATAGAGGAAGGCAACTGATTTATTTGAGTTAATTTTATACCCAGCCACTTCAGTGTAAGTATTTTTAAATCTTTGTTTTGCTGTGTTGTTCAGGGAATAATGGCAAGGAAAGAAATCTGTGCATATTCAGTAAAGATATAATTGCCCCCTCCCAAAAATCTTTGCAAAATTCTGGTTGGTTTCATTTGCATATGTAGAATTCATGAATACAGAGGGTCCATCTGTTAATAACTAGGAAAAAAGGAGAAAAACAAAAATAATTTATGACTTCATCTTCTTTTGCCTTCTATTTGAAGATATGTCGAATGCTGATTTTTGTGTTACTAATTTAAGGACAAAGAAACACACATGCAGGCAGGCACCTTGCAGACATGCACACGTGGATGTCTTGGTGGAGTCACAGATAGATCAGAAGGTCTAAAGCTTAGATTTCTCATTGTCTCTTGGTGTCCATTGGGGTTGCAGTGGTGCTTGTGATAGGCAAAGCCCTGCCATTATGTGTCATAGTTGTCCCATCCCAAAGGATGTCCAGCTGATGTCCCTGCTACCTGTTGGAACTCTGAGGTGTCCTGCAGCATTCTTGGTCGTGGTTCCAAGCCGTGGTCATGGACAATCTAGATCACCAGGGAGGTTCATTACAAATGGAATTCAGGTTTTCTGTAGGTTTGCGCTTCACCACCGATGGGTGGCTACATCTCAGCACCTAAACGTTAAAGCTTCTCTCTGATTCCTAAGATTTGGGAGCCACTTCTCTGGAAACTCCCTTTGCTAGACCGTGAGTGTGTTCACAGCCACTTCAGTTTCCCACAGTGCTGACCATGAGCCTTTCAGGTCTGTTTCCTGGTGCTTCATTCTGAACACATGGCCTTTCCCATTCTGGCACCATGGTAGTCTCACTCCTTTTCTGCCCCACCCCCCTACCCCGCCTGCCCCGCCCCACTGCCACTCCCAGGTAAACTCTCATGTCAGCTATTTTGAGTGATTATTAAGTGAAGAATTATACAGCTGTTTTAAAAAAGCACTTTCCTAATAAAAATATTTTGCCTTCTTATTTTCCATTCACAGTGGATATATATCTATATCTATATCTATATATATATCTATATATCTATATATCTGTTCCCCGTCCCCTGTGAAGAAAAATGTTTTCTTAAAAATTCTGATTATTTGAATTCTGAACAGCTTCAACCCCCATCTAGGCATGCGGTATCTCCAAACTGTACCGGAACACACTTGTTCCTTAGTTATCCCACCACTGTGAAGTCTTCAGTGACTATTGCTGGTTTACGTATGAAGGACAACTTTTGACATTAAGGTTGCACTGGCCACTTCTCATAGTACGTCTACTCCGTTACAATGCATGTGTGAACACATGCATGTGTGTGCTACCGTTTGTATGTTTAAGGCCTTAAGATCTGCTCATTAGATGAAGTAAACCAACTTAGAAAACATTTCCAACTGAAATTCGAGCTCTGTAAATGACTCCTGGTCCTGTTATAATCCTACACATGCATTTGTTTAGTTATCCAGGGGTTGCGCATGGCAGCACAAGTCCTGGTCGTGATTAGTTGCAGTCACTTTTAAAATTCACTTCTAGCTTTTTTTTTTCTAAAGTGAAAGAAATATACTGCAGTTGGTTTTGTTTTTTGTTTTTTGGGTTTTTTTGTGTTTTTTTTTTGTTTGTTTGTTTGTTTTTTTGGTATATTCACTCCCGATTACTTCCAAAACAGTGACAAATATATGTACTTTTGGAACTTCTTTACCTTCGTATCTTTTTTTCTTTCCCTTCTCATGCTTTCAACTTCCCAAGGCCGCTGGAGGCACGAGATCTCATCAAGTCAGTTTCTCCTATTTTAATGGATTTAATTCGCTCCTTAACAACATGGAGCTCATTAGGAAGATCTACAGCACCCTGGCTGGCAGCAGGAAAGATGTGGAGGTGACTAAGGGTGAGTGAGTGCACTGGAATGCTTGTTCCAAGTGTGCTAGGGAGCGGGGATGGGGAGTGAGGCAGGCAGCCTGGAGTTTACTTAGGAGTTCCTAACCCACTCACACTGGTGAATTCATTAGTGACGTGTGTCCTCTAGTCTGCGATCAGACGAACTAAAGCAGACAAGACAATTTACACTAGGTTTTTGACAAACTGAAAACGACCTTTGAATGAAGAATAGAGGACTTGTTGAATCTTTCCATTTCTTACAAGAAGTGGACAGTGGCCCTCAAAAATACATTGAGGGTTTCACAAACCCTGTGTTGCTGATACCATAATGTGATCTGTGAACACGAAGAAGATGTTATCAGCATTTATAAGATTCAAAAAACCTATAAGAATAACTTGGGGACCTGCTATGTCAGTGTAGTTTGAATACCGTCTGCTGTCATTTGTTTATAAAGCATTCAGGTAGCACCCGGCTTTACTCTGAGTGTTGGCTGGGATGGAGTTCTGTATTCTTTTTCCAAGTGGGTGAAAGAGCTGGGGAAATGAGGGATGACTTCATGATAACCTGTTGTGATGTCCACTCCTCCTGGGCGTTGACTGAACCCTGAATTTAGCATTGATCTTTCTGACTCTCTCTTTCTTCCATACAGAGGAGTTTGCTCTGGCAGCCCAGAAGTTTGGTCAGGTTACACCCATGGAAGTTGACATCTTGTTTCAGTTAGCGGATTTATATGAGCCGAGGGGGTAAGTTGGCTTGTTTTTTTTTTTTTTAAGTTAGTTTAATAAAATAAGGTTAGGAGCTAGGTGTAGGGAGATTTCAGCAGGAGAGACAGAAACCAAATAATGGAGGCCCACGCTGAAATATGGGAAGCGATAAAAGGAACATTCTAGAATTCCACAGTGTAAATTTAAGAAATTTGGGGCTTCATCATTGTTTACTTTCTGTCCAGGCGCATGACCTTAGCAGACATTGAGCGGATTGCCCCTCTAGAGGAAGGAATGTTGCCCTTCAACTTGGCTGAGGCCCAGAGGCAGGTGAGTGACTTCTCTCCTGGTGCTTTCCACAGAGATACCCAGGCCCCTAGCACTTCCATTCCACTTCTAGCATCAGTTTCTGACTTAACCATTTTCTAAGTCTGCTCTCCAAATGTAGGCATTTTGAGGAGGCTAAAAGGGAAGTTGTTTAGCAACCTTCTGGTGAACAGATCTGGGCATGTGTTTCTTAGAAAGACAGGGCAGTTGCCCCAACACTCGAAACCCCAACACTCCAAAAACAAGTAGCTCTTTTCTTCTTCACATCTGGTACTGAGGGATGTGGGCGTGGAGCACTGGCTCTTGTGACTGTCCCCAGCAGCATCTGGCATTGCTAAATGAACGATATTGTTGTTCCTCAGTGGGGTACTGTCAGAGCATTGTCTAACAGCCATGCCTTCCGGTTTTCTGAGTATCAAAATGAGATAATTTTGTTTAGTCTGGAGTCATAGTTCAGAGACTTTTAGACCTGTTTTCTCTTGTGAAAGGATTCATAAGCTATGTGGAAACAATGTTAGGAATGCTCGATTTTATTTTATGGTTAACAGAAGCCCATGTGCCGAAGTTGTGGGAGTCAGAAACTTAAGACATGGGACCTCCTCGCTTAACTCCTACTCAGCTCTGTAGCTGGGCTTGAGAGAGCAACGCCTTCATCGCACGGGCTATGCCTACATGGTGCTTGTAAAATAAATCCATGAAGAGACAGAAAGTATTTTTTTTTTTTTTTAAGAAAAAAGACCTCCTTTAAGGCAAAGCCATCTTCGAATCTTGTGAGACTTAACTGTTTTTGGCTTGGAGCTCTGGGTCTGAACAGCGACGCCAGTTTGACCACAATGGGTTGACGCGGGCTGCATTTTTAGGACTGTCAGGCCTGGAGCCAGGATTCCCCCCTCCACACTCCCCCTCTCTTAGCTCCTTCCCACCCAAGGGCAGCAGCAAGTTGTGTGCTGCATGGAAATGGAAGGAGTGTGTGTGTGCTCAGTAAATCCTAACTAGGCACCTCTGGGAAACCAGCTGGCTGTGGTTAAAAGAGGAAGCCGATTCCCCCTGGTGCAGGAGAAAGAACAGTGTAATCCTGGGCAGAGGAGGAAGCGGTCCTGCTCTCCCCTCCCTTTGATTTCAGACGCTGTGTCTGAGATAATTATCTCTTGTGTCTGCGTGCCACCAGCTATTGTAGAAATTTGGGGATTAAGGAAAGTAGAGGGGCTGTTTCAGATCTCCCCTGCCTTCCCCCCTGGCAGTAGCACCTCTTCATTTCCCTGTGTGCCCTTTGCAGCTTTGGAGAGCTTATAATGGGTGCTTGCTGGTACTGGCCTCGAAAGGGTTAGAGGAATTTGATGAGCTTTACAGTAGGAAGTGATTGGCCGACGTTCAGAGGTTTAGAGCAATTCATTGCAACCCTACCTGAAATCTAGGATGATTTTTTTTTTATGCATGAATCCCACTGCACCTGACAGATCAAGCAAGTCAGGTCATCTACCTGTGGGCGGTTTGCATGACCTAACACCCTACAACCTTCCGAGTGTTTGCCCCAGACAGGGGAGTGATGAAGCTGGAATCTTCTTCATCGTGTCACTCTGAGAACCTATTCGTTTTTTCCAGGAAGAATTAGCAGTAATGGCAGAAGTTCCTTCCTTTAGCATCTTGAGAGTACTCTCATTCACTATTTTGATGCCAGAACATTTTTAGTATCGCATGTTCTCATGCATGTAAATAAAATGATAACGCTCTTTCTTTGAATACATCTGTCAGCATGAAGGTAGACTACAGGGGTTGAATTGGAGGCAAGGCATGGAGCTTGTGTAAGAGATGTTTTACCTTCTTAGACATGCGTGCCTCTCCGTAAAGCTCTTTTCAGTTAAATGACTGGAGATTTCAAACGATCTCATTGTATTGGAATTGCCTTGCGCTGACAGCAGTTAAAATTCAGTGGGCTGGTAGCTGGGTTTGGTGATTGTTTTCATTGTTCACTGATGTTAATTATCGCGCCTCTTGAAAACAAATTTTATTGAATGTATGTATTCATTCAACAGGTATTATTAGGTGCTGACTGTATGTCACTCTCTCCTGACAGCTCTGTGGACAAAGTTAGCATTTTATTTCACAGACAAGATAGTACAATATTCTAGAATGGTTTGGCTTCAGTAATACTAACGATGACAGGTCAGAAAAGCAACAGCAAAACAGCTGGTTGCCTTGAAGTAGGAATTTTAGGAAGATAGCTAAAAAATGAGGAAAAACATAATCACCTATAATTTATCTATTTAGTTATGGCCGTCATAAACATTTAGAGTGTCACTAGGCGATAGAGATGCCGAAAATCCATACTAATTTCATGTTGATATATAGATACATATACATATATCCATATATAATTCTAACACCACCAACAAAAGACTTCATATTCTACGCTCTTAAATTTTCTTTTAATACTTTGAAGGGCTCAACCGTTAAAAGCACTTGTTGCTCTTATAGAGAACCTGGGTTTAGTTCCCAGCACCCACATGGTGGCTTCCAACCATCTTTAACTCTTGCTCTGGGGATTCTGCATGCTTGTGGGCACCAGATACACACGTGGTATATATACATGCAACAGGCAAAACACTCGCACACAGAAAGAAAACGCCACGAAATATTATAAACATTTAATAAAGGCAGAAGGAATTTAACAAACCCCTGCACACTTGCCATGGCCTTTTCAGCTAGTTTTCTTTCATCTTTGAAATGTATTGATTTATTTTTATGTCTATGGGTGTAACACACGTAGGCCTGCAGGCATCAGATCCCTAAGACTGGAGTTACAGAGGGTTGCGAGCAGCCATGCGGGTGCTGGGAATTGAACCTGGATTCCCAGGAAGATCAGCCTGTTCTCTTAACTAATGAACCACCTCTCCCACTCCTTACCTTTTCTTTATGAAAGAAGAGTTTTGTGAACATTTTTCTTTACCAACATCTGATCTTCTTTGAGGACACCATTTTAAATGATGTGCTTTTGCTTTAAAAGTGATAGCATTTTATTTATTTATTATGTAATTTTGAGACAGGATATACCCATGTAGTCCTGTTTGCTTTGCTTTGCTACGTGGATCAGTCTGGTCCAGATCTCACAGAGATCTGCCTCTGCCCCCTAAGCACTGGGAGTAAAGGTGTGTGCCTCCGCGCTCACCAATACTGCATTTCAAGCCTCTCTTCTTGGCCATTTATTGTAGCTCCAGAATATTTGCGCTGGGTGTTGCTTTTCAAAGAGCTGACACCCTTTCCCCTGTCTTTCACTGTTATTCTCGAGTAACTTTAAGTGAGAATCGCAGCATCGGAGATTAAATTCAACTTAAGTGTTTAGGTCTATGTTATTTAGAGTTTCAAAAGCTCATATTTGGTTTGACGGCGAGATTGAGAATAGCATTTTAATAATCCTTACTAACCCGAGTATTACCATTTAAAACAAAAGCAAAACTCAAACAAAAGTCTCAGCCAGTTTGCGGAATCAAAGAACAATGTCTCCTCAGTGTTTTCCACACTGACATTTTTGTGATCACCGTGAGAATTGAGCGTTTGAAAATTGGCTATGACGTCATTTCTTACGTGGTAATTTTATGTTCTGATATTCTTTCAGTCATGCTTAGCAGCAAACACTTTTATTTAGTAAGAACTTGATGGCCTCGAACGCAGTTCTCCTTTCTGTATTTGAGGTGTACTAGATTTGGAGTCCGCTGAGTGATATTTTAAGTGACCACATGCATTTCTGCTCTTTCCTCGACTTGCTTGCTCCCTGCTACGGCACACATGAAGCAGAAGGCCTCGGGTGATGCTGCTCGGCCCTTTCTTCTACAGCTGGCAGAGTCGGCCTACAGGTTTGGACTGGGTTCTATTGCTGGAGGTTAGTCATGGGCGAGCATCGCTTTTGTTGATCCTTTGGTTTTCTTTTTTTCCCCCTGATTTTCCACCTCCTGCTTTCGGTGGTTGTTCCCCAAGTCAGCTATCAACCTGTATCTATTAGGTGGGACCAGAGCTGAGGGGTCTTTTTCTACACTTGCACATGATCAGAATCCTACAAGTGATAATTTTCGATCCCTTCTGTGAGGTTAGCCGCTCCTGATAAGCTGTTAATTTAAACTCTAGTGATATCCTTTTTTGTAAAGGGACATTGGGATAAAAGTTAAAAGAGTATAAAAAGGTAATTCAGTAGATCTATGCATCAAAAATACTTCTGTTTTCAGTCCTCTCTTAGATTTTCACCCGCCTATGTCTTTCACCCACATCACCTCAGTTCTGGCTGAGATGTTGCTCTCCCTTCATTCCAGCGGTCGGAGCTACTGCCGTGTATCCCATCGATCTTGTGAAGACTCGAATGCAGAACCAGCGATCAACCGGCTCTTTTGTGGGAGAGCTCATGTACAAAAACAGCTTTGACTGTTTTAAGAAAGTGCTCCGCTACGAGGGCTTCTTTGGACTGTACAGAGGTTAGTACGGCAGAGAGGGGAACAGTGCGCGATGCTCGTAGCCAAGGGTTTCCTTTCCCATCTCAGTGCCTGAAATGAATTAGACAGCCTGTGTTCGAATGGAAATCTAGCGGATTCTCAATTATCCATGCTAATGGGTGTAGGCTGTAGGCATCTAGGGCATGGCTAATCAAAACAGCCCGTAGTCTGAAAGCCATTTATATTGCTCCTTTGTGCGTTTGATTCCTTAAAATAATAAATTATTTTTATACACATTTTTAGTGAGTTTTTGAAAGGCTCCTTGTTTGTGTTCTCCAAGTATTCCACTCCCCATCTACCAGGGCGAGGTACCCTAGGAACAAGACACAGCTCGCTTCAGAGGTTGGAGTCTCCTGGAATGACCAGGAATCCCCAATTCCATAGTGTCACTTTCCATGGATTCAGTTATTCATGGTCAACCATGTTCTAAAAATACAGACTAGAAAATTCCAGAAACGAGCAGCTCACAGATTGTGAATAGTGTGCTTAGTCTGAGGAGCATGTGAACTTGCTCATGGTTCTGCTCCAAAATACAGCCATTGCTTTGCCTAAGTCTCGCCAGGTCTAGCATCAAACGCTGCATCTCCCAGCCACTCCCCTCTTTCCCTCCCATCACCAAGGCATTGTATCAGCTTGCATTATTTATTATGGGATAAGTGAGGACAATACACTATGCTACGTTGAGAGAGACCATGCTCATATGTACATAGTTATGGTTGATTTGTTAATGTTATTATCATTCATCTCTTGCTGTGTCAATTTGTAAATTCATATATATATATATGCATATATATGTATACACACACACACACACACATATATATGCACATATACATGTAGGAAAGAGTGGACCACCTAAGGTCGGACTGTCTAAGGTCAAGCACCCACTGAAGGTCTTAGAATGAGCCTAGTAGAGATGGTGCAAAGACTGCTGACAGGAAAACCCTGTCAAGCCGATAACCGAATGTTCAAGAGAGCCTTGCTTCCTCACCTCATCCTGAATTAGTTGCTTCCTCCCTTCATGTGAAAGGATTGGATTCGCACATTCCAATAGCCATGGTGGTCTCTCTGTCCACCTGCTTCTTCTGTCCACCTGCTTCTTTGACATGTAAGGTTCATTAAACAGTGTTAACAGGAGCAAAGAGTGCCCACGCCATGGAACCAAAAATCCCACAGACCTTCTATTCAGCTGGCTTCGCCTGAGGAAACATACCCTTCCTCCCCAACTTCCTGTCAATGCTTGCCTTCTGCAAAGAGCAGATACGTATGTTTTCCTAAACTAAACTGCAAGGTGCTTGATGTCAGGTGACTGCTGTTGGTCCAGCTACAGCTCTTCCCTCCTTTTGTAGAGCTTGCTCTGGGAAAAGAAAATAGTGCTTTGTGCTCCACTGAGGCACAATGAAAATGACAGCCATGAGAGACCTCTAGGCCTCTTCTGCCATCTGCTGACTGTAGTCTCCGAAGTAAGCTGAGTTAATGAACAGAAGCCCTGTCACCTTAGAGGCTGGGAGGCTTCCAACTGCAGAGAGCTTCCATTCCACAGGTGCTATTGTGTAGGTAGATAACCCTCATCAAAGGCCTTTTGATCTTTTCTCTCCCTTCTTTCCCTTGCCCCCTGCCTCCTATTACAATTTTGAAGGTCTTTGACCCCGGGTGATTAATGATGACCCCTGTAGGGTCACCACCTTTCCATTTGAAATGCCTTTCCTCTTTGGTGACAACACCCTTTCAAATAAAATGGCTTCTATGTAGTACAAGGTTAATGCCACAATGAGTGTTTTACAGTAACTCACGCAAAAATGACCACATTACTGGCTTCTATGTCTTTGTTTGTTTGTTTGTTTTTCTTTTAAACTTTGAACCTCTAGTATGAGTAGATGTCCAAGTCTTCACGTTGCTTTATGCACACTACTTTTACGGGCTTTCACGGTATTGAAATTAAAGGCAAGGATGCCTTTCAAGTTTTGAGACCCCCGGCCTAACAGCATTAGGACTTCAGTTTGCCTGTGTTGACTTGCTTTTAACATTTCAGTCCTTTCTCTCTTCTGTGACTACATCTGGCAGAACCTGATTCTCGGTTCTATCTAGATCTTTCTCTGTGTGACCTCACCTTTTGACCCCATGGACAGAAGAGCTCATGGGGTCCTTGTGTTGAATGACTGACTGTGGGCTGTGAAAAACAGTTCATCTCTCTTGAGGATTGAGCTGGGGATGCATAGAAAAGAGACACACTCCTTTTAACTCCCAGACAAGAGAGTGAGCTAGCATATAGAACGAGAGCTCATTTCAGGTACCAGGAAGACACTCTCTCCTGTTTCCAGGTTCATAAATAGCCATTTATCTAACCTGCTCTGGGTATGAGAACCCTCAGGGGCAGGGGCTGAAGCTATCCATCATGGTGATAAATAGAATAGGAATAAACAACGATGAGCATTGGGTCTCACCTATGTTTTTTAATTCCTGTTGCGGCTCTTTGCGAGAGGGTGGATTTTAAAAGAAAAACGTGGCTGCAAGAAATCTTATAGTTCCTAAGCAAAGAGATGGTAGACAGTTACAGTTAAAGACCGTATGCCCTGAAAATGCCGTAGTCCTGTTCTGGATCCCTGAGGAACCAGTGCTCTTAATCCATTGTATACGATCATTGTGTGTTCCTAAATGTGTGTCACTGACCCAGAGAGAGACCAACGAAACTGTAGATAACCCAGGAGAAGTGGTCACTATTAAGAAGGAAAATAATAGAGATTAAAAAGGCAAGTATTTCTGAGACCTGGCCTTTATATATGAAGTCATCTTTATATATATATATATACATATCCATATATATATGTATATGTATGTGTGTGTGTATCCTCATGCAGTGCTCTTTACATTTCACTTTAAATGTAGTTGATTCTTGAAGTTTTATCATTATAGAGGACAGTGGTCAAATTTAAACTTGGAGAATATGAACTTGCTGCTGTTTATCCTCTGTACTGGCAGTAGTTGAGATGCTGGAATCTATCTGATTTATAAAGGAGCCAAAGGAATTATTGGGTATTCTCTCACATTTTAGAATTTTCATGAGGTAAAAAGTTTCTCTAGTATGTTTCCTAACTAGGATAATCTGAGGATCTGGTCCACGTGAGGTTTCTCGCCTACGTGAAACACTCTGAGCATATGCTGGGACTGTGGCAAACACTGTCAAAGAAGGCACTTCTTCATCATGTGTTTTTATTCCAAGCTTAATACCTCCCTGCCACATGGCGAGCATCAGGAGCCCAGGAAGGTGGTTTGTTTTTTTTTTTTTTTTTTTTTTTCCGGAGCTGGGGACCGAACTCAGGGCCTTGTGCTTGCTAGGCAAGCGCTCTACCACTGAGCTAAATCCCCAACCCCAGGAAGGTGTTTTTGTATTTAGAAGTAGTCCCCAATCCAACCAGAGTGGACGAGCAGTGCTTTAGGGCTCTTGTGGCATTTTCTTCAACTGGCAGCATCTGCACAGAGCATGGCACGTTCCCAGGCAGTCATCAGAACACACATGGGAGTCTGCTCATGACTGAGGAAGACTGAGTGCCAGCACTGGAGTTCCGTGGAGCGCCTTTGGGAGTTGAGAGAGCTAACGTTGTGAGGTCATGAGCCCTCATTCTTTGTGCTCAGTGTAGGGCCCTGTTGCTCCAGCCCCAGAACCACTGTTTTTGTTGTTGTTTGTTTGTTTGTTTGTTTGTTTGTTTGTTTTTTTACATAACTCTTGGTTGCTGGAAAAGATCCCCTTAGGAGTCCCATGACTCTGGCTTCAAACCCCTCTACAGGGCTGGTGACTTTCTTTACAAGAAAATGATTCCTCAGGTATTTTTGTAAATTTTGAACATGTCACCCTTAGGCTAAGTAGATAATCCAGGATTCCCCAAAGTCACTCTAAAAATCTTTGTTTCCTCCTGCGTTTCCAGACCGATTTAACTCACTCAAAGGTGTTTGAAACTTGAATGAATTCCCTGACAGTTCTCTTGGTTTTGAGTGAACTGCTTGAGTAAATCAAGTCACTCACTGGCCTGCCGGAGTCTGAGCTGGTCTAAGAGAAACAATTGCTGGGTAGTCATCCATAATCAAATGTTCTTAACGTTCCAGAAACAGCTAATTGCTGCTTCTGAACTTACAGCACCCTCCTCTCTTTTGCAGTGCCCAGGTGGTAACCTGAGTGCCTCAGACATTGGGGGGACTTTGGGGACAGGGAAGATATTCAAGAGAAATCAGAGTGCTTTAGAAACATTTCTTAAAGGATTTCTGTTTCTATTGATTGGTGGGAGATCCCTAAAATTTGTTTTTGAAACAAAAAAATAATAAGAAAAAAATCCCAGAAAAGCAAATTAGATCATTTTATGAACCATATCTTAATTGGGATAAGTATTTATTGGCAAATAAATAATAAAACAAAAATTAATCTTTACATAAGAATAAAATATTATTCAGTCAGCCTGTTCAATCCTGCATGCAAAATTTTAGAATGGTTTACTTAAAGTTGTTTTTGTGGTTCAAAGCAGTCATCCTCCAACCTGGCATGTTCTCAAGGTGACATCTAGAGGATGCTGTGGTGATATTTCAGAAAGCCATTGATCTGTGTATGTTCTAGAAGAAAGTTGACAGGCATCTGACTGGTTTAAAACAAGACTCGTTATAGTTTATGGCTGAATCTAGATTCATTGGGGTTCTCATGTGAGTCCATCGTCACACTTAGCTCCTGTGGATGAAAATAGACCCAGAAATCTTCAGGCTAAACCTTCAGGCTTGATCTTTTCATAACTTTTATTGGTGTCATTTAATAACAGATGCATCTTTGAAGACATCATGGTTACTCTGTGAACTGCCTTGGGTCATGGGTCCGCTCTTGTCCAGCAGAATGTTCATGTTGTGTAGAATGGGCTACTTTGAGTCTAATTTTCCTGCCCTGTTTCTTCACGATTTCATCCATGATGTTAAATCGTAGATTTCAAAGGACAGATACTTGATTGTAGGAAACCAAGAGTGAGCAGAAAACTTGGACACTTGAAAGTTTAGGGAGCACAGGAAACTTTTAGCAGACACTGAGGTGACACGCATTTGAACTGGGGTTGGTGAGTTTCGGGGGAGGCCTGCGAATGCTGGAGAGGAATAGTGATGAGCTCAGCAGATTTGGGAGGGTGACACATTTTTGGAACCTGGAAGAGAGATTAATGACAAATGTGTTTCAAACTTCTGGAGCATTTGAGTATTCTGGAGTATTTGAGCAGCTGCTGTCCTTGTTCAGATGGAAACAGATTAAACCTCATAGCGGAGAACTAATTGGCCAGCGTCCATAAAGTTACTAGAGTACAAAACTGAAGAAGACTGTTTAACACTTCTTAACAGTCTTTACTTCTGGGAAGTCCCAAACAAAATAGACGAATCAAAAGACCCACTTTTTTCCCTAGACCTTTATTGTTGCCATTCATATATATGTTTTAACACTTAGACTCCCAAAGGGTGCTGAGCCATATTGTGGACTCTGGTCAAAAGTTCTAATAAAGCACGGGACCCTGGAAACAGGTGTGGAAACCCCAATGGCTTCTCCCTCCCCTTTCCTGGCCTCGTAATGTAGCCACTGTAGAGTGGCTGCCCCCAGAGCCTGTGGAGATCTGGACTGTTGTGAGGCTTTGAAACTGGATAGTGTGTTTGGGAAGGTAGGGGAGCCTTGCTGCCTGGGGCAGTGTGAGTCAGAAGCCGGTAGACAATGCATTGAGGAGCAGGGAGGGAAGAATGCTTGAACGGGTGTGGAGAGAAAGGAATGAGAGTAAAAGCTGTAAGGCAGGCTACACGCAAGGATGATGGCTGCAGAGTGGGGGTTAATCTGATTTTCAAAGCAAGGAGGGTGCTCTCTGGGGACACGGGAACAAGTGTAATGGCCTCCACAGTGAGGTCAAGAGGGTAAGACAACACAAGAGGGTTGCCACTGGGCTCAAAAGGCTTAGGGGTGTCACGTGTATTCCCTTTTCCCTACCAAATTCCACCCTGCATGCCTTCCGTCCCGTTGTGCGTAGGCTGCACCACCTTTCTTTCTCAGGGCTGACCACCCCTGCCTTGGTTTTGTTTGAACCTTTAGGTTTTGAGTTTCTTCCTTGCCAGAGACCCTGTTGCTTTGATGGACCTGCTTGACTTGTGTAGCATGGTTAGAACAGTACTTACACTGGCGACAGATTCCATGCATGAGCAGCCCGACCTCTGATTACTGGCTTCTCCAGAGTCCCTGATACTCATGATCCATCAGCAGGGGAGGAGGGGTGACGTCACCTACCCGGTTTTGTTGCATGAAGGGCACCCTCTATAAAGTTTGAACACCATGCTCACCAGAGAGGAAAGCTAGACATGAGAGGCATGTACAGAGCCTGGCATGAGAGTTGGTACCGAGCGTGAGCAACCATGGGCGTGCTGCTGCAGACAGTGCTGTGGAACAGGCTGCTTAACCTCTGTGTGGAGTCTGTTTCCCAGGAAGAAAGAGGACAGAGAATAAATGTTCAGTGTTGTTATGATGGTGGCGGTAATGATGATTAAAATCCATCTCTGAAGCATTTACTCTGTGCTTGGCACCGTTCTGAAGATTTGTATAAACATTTAATTCTCATAACTAGCCTAAGAAGGGCTAACCATGATCTTTCCCTTGGAGGAAGGGGTGAAAACTAAGGTTCAAAAAGAGGAGTTCACTTACAGACAACTTCACAGCCAATAAGTAACAGCTGGCTGTTAAACATTACAGTGGGATCATCAGACCCATGGCTTCAGTCATATGAATTCTCTGCCCCCAGAGGTGCTTAAATATTCAAATTAAAGATTTTACTTTAACACAAAATAAACAATTGAAGACCTATCTTATTCCTACGCTACTTTTTTAGGTGGGGACACTCAGGCCAGCCAGGGGCCCCCCGATTAAGGAGAGCTCTTCCAAGGATAGGCATGACATCCTGTGGGTAGTATTGTATCCCTTACCTACTTCTGAGTGAAGAGTGTTCCTCAACCTGGTTGCCTCTTAGAAATTAGAAACAGCGCAAGTCTACAACTGGAAAAGACAGAAAGAAGCATACAGTTTTGAATCTGGAAGATGGGATGAGGAACTTGGCCTTTGTAAACGTTTGTTCTCTGAATTATCAAAATAAAGCACAGATAGTAGTTCGCACCTTTGCTTTAATTGGGAACTCAAACTTTGAGGCCAAATGCAGTAACGCTATCTCAGCTAGGAAGAGGTACAAATCCAGAACTGCAACCCAGATCTGTCTGGCTCCGAAGTTTAAGCCTTGCTATCCAGCTGCTACCAAATATGCGGCCATAATAAGCTTTAATCAGGCTTGGATTGATAAGCTTTTCCCCAGTGTTCGCCAACTCTGAAACCCTAAGAATTACGTCATACTTCTGAAGACTTCATGAGAAGTTCTTTGGCACACCTGCGTTGTTGGTCTCTGGTTGAGCATGTTGCTCACGGGAACCTCCCTTGGGGATGCTGTGAGATGCTCAGGCTCCCAGTAAGGGCTCCATGCCCTCGCCTCTAGCTCAGTTCTCATTGGCTTCTCCATTAAAGGGAGAAGAAATGGCGTGATTTATATTTTTCAGGCCGTGAAATTTGAAGAGAAAATACTGCATTAATTCTGTGCCTTGTAAATCTTTTCTCGCATTAGCAGCCTTCTGGTAAAATGTGCCAAGGAAGAATTGCCATGTGTGCTGATGGAGCTAAATGAAAAAAGAGAGAAGATTAAGAGAAGTAACCACACTAATAAATTTCGTCTGAGGCAAATGGAAAACGGACTGCTGTTTTGACAAGTTAGAAACAACACACACACACATCCCGTTTCTGTCCGGAGTGATTTAAAATGAATTTCTGGGGGACCACCAGAGACATCTTATATTAGAAACCTGATTTTTTTTTTCTGCCAAGTTACCCAGATGTCAAACACATCTGTTCTTGAGCTTTCAGTGTGGTTGTGATGAGGTGCTGTAACTGGGATGGTAGCTGGAGGCTTACTAAGCCATCTCGCCCTCCTTCTCTAGGAGCCATGCACGCAGAGGAATTATTGGAATTCCCACCCCTGTACATCTCACAGTCGGGCGGTTTAGGATTCCTTCAGGAGAACTTGGCTCAAGGCTGATAGTGTCAAGGCCCGTCTGTAGCCTCGTATTATAACCCAGAGTCATCTGTGCTTTCCTATTGGAGCCATAGGAGGCTTTAGAACAAGAATGATAAGACTGAGGGTTGGGGATTTAGCTCAGCGGTAGAGCGCTTGCCTAGCAGGCGCAAGGCCCTGGGTTCGATCCCCAGCTCCGGAAAAAACTAAAAAAAAAAAAAAAAAGAATGATAAGACTGATTCCTTCCCACTTCCTTGCTGAGTGCAGAACCTGGTCCAGGTCTTAAGAGTGGATGTGTTGTTTGTTTGTTTGTTTGTTTTTCTGGAGGTCTTCATTTAAAGGGAAACTTGTGATCTCTGATTATTACTTTTCTTTCTTACTACCTCCGGCCTTGATGGATACCCTCCAAGTGCCTCGAGAACATCTCACTTCTTACATCTTGCTTTTCATCTCACAAGCCACCTCATGTGTCTTCAGAATTTGGTCCCTGTTCCTTAGCATAGCTCAATGTGTGAAGCAATGTCCTAAGCAACCAAGCAGACATGCTGGAGCAAAGACTGCCTAGGTGAACTGTGCAGTCACCAATAGTCAGGGGGCCTGCCGCTCCTTAGAAGTCATCCTCATTTTCTTCACGGTTTGGGAGATGGTGATGATGATGATGGTGATGATGATGATGATGATGATGATGATGACAGGGAGGAGGAGGAAAAGGAGGAGGAAGAAGAAGAGGAAGAGGAGGAAGAAGAAGAGGAGGAGGAGGAGGATGACGACGATGATGACAACGAAGAAGAAGACGAAGACGACCATGTGGTGGTGGTGCTGTTGCACGGAGAAAGATTGTCATTTGGATGAATTGTATTAATTTATGTAAAACACCAGCTGTAATACCTAGAGTGCAGTAAATGCCACAAACAGCACCATTGTTATTACATCTGTGATTCCTCCACCTTTTCCAGTTGTTTTGCTGACTCTGAAAGGACTGGTCTTGATATTTTGGATGTGTACTTTGATAGGCAGTTAGGCCTTTCAGTAAATTGAGATCCCCGCCCCCCAAGAAGTCGCCCATCTCATTTGTGTTCATCCCAGATCCTTCATCAGAGAAGAGCAGAAAGTATTGGGAAGGTGCATATCATTTGCGCTATTTTAATCTTAACTTAAGGTTTTCTATTTTGTATCTTGATGTTCAAAGTGCATCACTACGGTTAGAGCAAGAAGGACAATTTTCAGTCTGCTTCAAGGCTCAAGAGATAGTATGTAGTACCACAGCCCTTTGATTCTAGCTGGTTTTTATTAGTCATTTAAAAGACTCACAGGGTAGTTGTAGAGACAAGAGATCATCATTTTAATCACAGCGTGTTCAGGTTTGCTGTACAATTTAACAGTGAGGGAAAAAAAATACATGTAGCATGTAAATATTTAAACATTTGGGGGTTTGTGGCCTGAATGCAAGAAGAAGAAGAATGGAGATTTCAAATAGTAAGAATTCATTTTAAATGGCATTTGCCCATGTTTTTGTAGGAGAAATTAATAAATCCCTGGGTGGTAACAGAACCTTTCTTTGAATTGAAAGTTGCTTTTTGGAGGCCGATAAGCAAGTACGCCATAGGCAAAGTGCTTGCAGGGGCAAAAGCAGCACCTGTGCTCTCTTCCCACTCTCTCCTGTGCCACTGTGGTTCATCCAGACTGTAGAGAGAGAGCCCAGCATCCTCCAGAGAGCCCAGCATCCTCCAGAGAGCCCAGCATCCTCCAGAGAGCCCAGCATCCTCCAAACTAGCAAATACGGGGGAGAGAGGCTTTTCGTAAGAGTGCACATGAAAGCAGCTGACTTAGGGTTCTATTGAGGGAATAGATGCTATGATCAACACCACTCTTGTAAATACAAGCTTTGAATTGGGACTGTCTTACAGTTTCAGAACTTGAGTCCTCTTCATCATCGTGGGAAGCATGGCATCATGTAGGCAGACATGGTGCTGGAGGTGCTGAGAGTTCTACATTTTGATCCAAAAGGAGCAAGGAGAAGACTAATTCTACAGTGGGTAGAGCTTTAGCATAGGGACCTCAAAGCCTATCTACACAGTGACTTTCTCCAACCAGGCCACACCTCCTAATAGTGCCACTCCCTATGGGCCAAGCATTCAAACACAGAGTTTATGGGGTTGAAACCTACTCAAATGACCACACCTAGTAAAGTAAATCTCCCAGCAAGCCAAGGACAGCAGTTAGCCTGGAGCCTACCTACCTGGCTCCATGGGTTCAGAGTGTGGTCTGGCCATCTCTCTAGGTCCATTGCTCTTTTTAGACTGTTTTCTCTTTTTCCCCTATCCTCTTTACCTCACCAACCCAGTTCCTTTGCTTATTATGGTTTCTGCCTCCCTGTGACCTTAGTACAGGCCTAGCATCCAACCAGACATTTTCCCTGCACTGTTTGAGAAATCTTCTCATTTTCTGCTCCTGTGCAAATTGGGGTGCATTACCTCAGAGCACACTAAGTCCTGTTTCTGGAGAGAGCTCCTTGATGACCCAGTTACCATTCAGAGTTCAGTTTGCTCAGTCCCTGGCTGCTCAGCTCTTAGTAGCGTGCATATTATCCTCTTAGCAGAAACCCCGGGAATAGAGGAAGATCTGAAAAATATAGCCTAGTGGAGACCATGTTAGAAATGCAAAGGCTGGAAGAGCCCAGCGAGTTACATCAGGGAACCACAGAGGTTGAATAGGAGATACTTATTAATCCCACGGCAGTTGAGTATTACCTACTAGTTAAGCTCTTAACTAGAAGGAACGCAGCTTTGACATCAGCTCACCATTTACCAAGCACATTACATAACCTCTGCAAACCCCCGTCTCCTGTCTCTAGGGGTGGTTATGAGGATTAAATGGGACAGTAGAGACCTCAGATGGCACCTGGCATGTAGTGTGTCTTCAGTCTTCATTAATGTCAGCATCTTCATCGTGTAGTCCCATGGTGAAATGGGCTTTCTCTCTTTTTTCCTAAAACAAGAAGTTGTTATGGTGTGTTTATTTCCCTTTTCATATCACTATGAACTAAAAAGGAAGCTTATTTCTACTGTGCGGATGCCAATGGGACAGGAAAATGGAAGCCAACACTGGGCACTGGTCTGTTGATGTCTGCCATGGGGTAGGGCTGGTACCTTGGAGATTGGATGCATAGATTCTGTCAAAAAGAATAGCATCACCTGTCTTAAACAGACGTCAGAAAGAGGCCCGAGCCAGGCTCATTTTATGGGCTACCTAAACAATTTGATATGTGCTGTTTAAAATAATTTGAAGTTACATTATCATTTTTACATGACACATTTTGATTCTTTAGTGAAAACATGCAATAGCCCTTAACGGTGTGCTCTTCAATAGTTTCTTCAGCCTAAATAGTCACATTTATATTATTGAATTTTTAAACACATACATGCATGCAAGTCCACTTTTACTTTCTCATTGTATGTGTTAATTCACTTATAAATTCTTATGTAAGATGCTCTTTTAATCTTGAAAATGTATTGGCATTTAAAAGGAAGTATGAAAATATAACGAAAAATGTCAGATGTGTCATTCTGTCTTGGCAAAGAGCTTGGATGGATTGTGTTTGAAAACTTGGGCTATCAATCAAGCACAGGCATAGATTTGGAGGAGTACAGCCGACAGGCAGCGGGCTCTGGCCTCAGGCTGGACCCTTAAGAATGTATGTGATCATGCTCGTCTCCTCCGAAAGGGATACAAATGGAGTGTGTGTATGTGACTTGTGGAGTAAGGTGAACACCACGAAACCCTTCTTCAGGAGAAGAATGAAGCAGGCTCCAGGTCACCTACAGAAGTTTCCACGGGAAGGCTTATCTTTGATTTTTTTACTTACTTATTTTCTTAGAGAGAACAAATTAAAATAGCATGACTTTTGGGTTAGAGATGCAGAAGTATTCAGTCTTAATGACTATTATGTCGAAGGCGATACCTACCTTCTCAAGCTGGGAATCCTGCTTGTGGCCCCAACAGAATTGTTCATGCGTTGCCTCAAGCCTTATTTTGGCTTCCTCGGTTCAACCCAGTTGTTCATGCTATAAAGAACTGGAGCAGCTGTAGTGTGTTCCATTGTTCTTTTCCTCAGTCTCCCTTCCTGACACACTGCTGCATGCATGTGCATGTACACACACAGACACACACACACACAAACACACACACACACACACACATACACACACACACATTACACTATCTTGGCTAGAGTAGCTTTTTAAAAAAATATAAATTTATGCCAGGCACAGTGGCATGCACCTTTAGTCCCAGCACTTGTGAGGCAGAGGCAGGCAGATCATGAATTCAAGGCCATCCTGCTCTACATAGAGAGTTGAAAGCCATCCAGAACTATATAGTGAAAGCCTGTAAAAGGAGAAGAAAAGAAGAAATGTGTTTGTGTGTGTGTGTGTGTGTGTGTGTGTATTTGTATATATGTGTGTGCATGTGTGTGTGTGCACATATGTTGTTTGTATATGTGTGTGTGTGCGCGCCCATATGTGTGTGTGTGCGCATGTGTGTGTACACAGACATGCTTCTCATCTAACAGAATGAGTAGGCAGAGGCTCCTGGCCTCTGATGTAAGCAGCATCTGGTGTCCACCTGTACCATTCCCCTCTCATTCACTCCTATGGACCAAGCCCACGATCCTCTCATTTCTAGAGCACACAGGGCTTACTCTCCCTTGCTTTCCATGCCTGCTCTGTTCTCCACTTAGAAATTAATCTTCTCCAGTTGTCAGGTTCCCTTCAAACGATCATGCCACTCACTTGTCGGTGCTCATCAGTAAGCGATGGTTACTCATGACTGCCCTGTGAGCATTTAGCAGGTCTGAGGAAGGTGTTAAGAGGAGCCGAGGGGAAGGAGCAAACTCCCTGAGATAATGAGGGTTCCTGTATTACTAACACTGTTGACTTACCCAATGTGCAAATAGTCCAGAATGTGGAAGGGAATTTACTCGGGGCTGATGTGGCTATTAGAAGTCAATTCTTAAATTCCGTCACAAGTGTTCTCATTAAAGGTAATAGCAGAAAATTGCAGCCGAGATTGCCCCAGTTTTCAAGTGGTGATCCCCTCTGCAGAGTTGTTGATTTGTGTAGTTAATGCTAATTTATTTAATACACTTCTGCTTCTTGTTGATTTTTAGGTTTGCTGCCACAGTTGCTGGGAGTCGCCCCGGAGAAGGCCATAAAACTTACAGTAAGTCTTTGAATCAGGGCTTCTTATTAGGGGAATTTACAGACTCACCAGTCTAGCAGGTATTCTTCTGTGATTCGGCAGGTTTCTGGTCCTTCGACCGTGCTAATGAATTTGATGGTCAGAGCAGTCAGCAGCACAGAGCTTCTCCTTGTCCTCTGTGTAGCCTTAAACATCCTAAAATGCTGTCCTGAGCTTAGAGAGGATTGCAGGTGGCTGCTGCCCTGGCTTCTCACCCTAGCAGCAGCAGCAGTGACGCTTCTACCATACCTACAACAGTAGGCACCTGACATGTGTCATCTTACCCTGTCAGTTCAAGATGTGATTCACTGAGTCCGTACAGTGAGTGAGGCTGATAGGGCTCAGGCAGCCTCCCTGTGGTCCTCATGATTCATGAGTCAGAGACCCAGGATGCTGAGTCAGGCTTGGGGACTAGTGACTATGTCCTGCTCTTATTCTCGATGGAGTACATGTTTAGGTAACAGCAGGAGCGTTCCAAGCCAAGAAATGAGAGCTCTGGGTTCTAGTTGATGTTTGCCCTCCAGCTAGCTCACCTGCAGGTGGCTGGTACCCACTTTTAATGTCTGTGGAGCGCATAGATACTACGGACACATCCCTGAGGTGCAGAACCCTAGAAAGTTAGACTCTGGTTTTAAAGGGGACCTTGTATTCTTAGTCCCTGAAATGCTTCTTGTGACTTTATGACATGACTGTGACATAGCTAATCTCTGGCCTGTATTTGCCTAAACGATAGAATCATTGTGTCTTAAAATTGCTTATAGCACTTCTTCACCCAGAGAATGTTAAACTCAATGTTTTTTGTGTATATCTGTGAGTGTATGACAGCTGTATGCAGGTAGCCTTGGAAGCCAGAAGAGGGCCTTGGCTTATCCCGGAGCTGGAATTACAGGCAGTTAGAAAGCACTTGACGTTGGTGCTGGACATTCAACTGGGATCTTCTAAAAGAATCTAAGACACTGTTACTGCTGAACCATCTCTCTCGGGCCCCCTGAGGAAAGTTTAGATATAAATCTCTACTAAGCTGAAAAAGAAAAAAAAATAAAAATAAAAAAGACCACTAAGCAGCCTCAATTACTTCCAGTGAGGAGTGCTATTTTAAATTAAATTTTGTTAAAAGACTTCATATGACTTTAATTACAACTTATAAGACAGTTTTTAATGTAAAAAATGTATGTTTTCATTTGTACTATCAATATGTCTACCTTTTCATGCTATTATAATTGCAGGACATCTGTAATTTTTGCTTCTTTAGGCCATTTTTCTTTGAATTTTTCTATAATATCAGGCATGTGCATATATATATGTATATGCTTGTAAAAATATAAATTAAAAAATTTTTTTAAAAACTATTCAGATTATCTCTTAGCTCATTTGAAGATCTATTAGTTTAGGTAAACAGTTGAGAAATATAACATATATTGACAGATGTATATTTATATGTTTAGTGACTTTCTTTATATTTTTCATCAGTTTCTATAAATATTTCTCTTTAAGGTGAATGATTTTGTGAGAGATAAGTTCATGCACAAAGATGGCTCCGTCCCACTTTTGGCAGAGATTTTTGCTGGAGGCTGTGTAAGTACCTTTCTCCATTGGGATATTGGGAAGCCGCTCTTCAGTTCCATAGCACTGCCATGAACCACAGGTGTACGCTAAGGCTTCCGTTTGACCACAGGTCCTGTACAAGGCCAGCGTTTACCTGACAGGCTGCAGTTCCTGAGGTGAAGGGTGAACTGCTGATCTTTCTGCCTGTTCTTCATTCATGCCTGTTAACACTCCTCACTGCCTGGAGTCAGTTCTGTAGTCAGATCATTTGCCAAAGAGGTCTTTGGCCCTTGAAAGACCTTTTACCAGCCCTCTCTGAATTTTCCTCGTAGTATCTTGTTTCCTGTGTCATCCTCTGCTGGGCCAAGCACTAAAGTCTGCTCCAGCTCTCCGCTTTACTCTGTCTTGCTAGTGCGCAAGCTCTATGCACCAATGCTTTTGGGAGAAAGGCTGAGAAACGGCTGCCCAAGGGTGTTCTGCCTTGTCAGAAATGTGTGGACTGATTGCCTTGGGATGTGGGGGAGCAACCTGCTTCTTGTTCTAAAGCTCAGCAGAACATTGTCTGGCTCTGTCTCATGGGCTGGTTTGTCCATGTGAATGCAAATACTTCAGGAAAATTAACTCTTGTACAAAGGCTAGAGCCATTAAAAGATAAGGTTCATTAGGTAAACAGACTTTGATCATCCAGGCAGTACAATCTCAGAATACCTAACCACTAACCTCAAGTAACTTTTCATAGACGAAAACACGAGCTCACATTTTTCTTTCCTTTTTTTAAAAATAGGCATGGTCAGGCAGCAGACCCACACACATTTTTTTTTCTCGTTCTCCTTGAAAATCATTGAGTGTAGAAGTTGGGTTGGTACCTGAAATGCATGTGTGGAAAAGGCCCTCGGTCCTGCCTCATGTTAAATGTAGGAGTTGCCAGGAGCCCTTGTTCCTGGTAACTTCAAGAGAGGATGGAATTTGACTGCCGCCTGACTCTCTGTTTGATCACTGACCTGTCAGAAGTGGCCAGGTAGGGTCCCTTGTTCTGTAACTCTAGGAGCCTTGAGGATGGAAATGGGGATCCTTTGTGTCCTCGATGCTTAGGCTGCACGGTAATAATCCGAGTTCAGAAGTCCTTTCTCTGAAGTACTCACTCTTCATCTCAAGCAAGTAGCAAGGCCTGCTATTATTTATTATTATTAATTAATTAGTGTGTGTGTGTGTGTCTGGGTGTGTGTGTCTGTGTGCGTGTCTGTGTGTGTGTGTGTGTGTGTGTGTGTGTGTCTGTCTGTCTGTCTGTGTGTGGGTGTCTGGGTGTGTGTGTCTGTGTGTGTCTGTGTGTGTGTGTCTGTGTATGTATGTGTCTCTGTGTGTGTCTGTGTGTGTGTCTGTGTCTCTGTGTGTGTCTGTGTGTGTATGTGTCTCTGTGTCTGTGTGTATGTCTGTGTGTGTCTGTGTGTGTGTGTCTCTGTGTGTATGTGCGTGTGTGTGTGTGTCTGTGTGTGTCTGTGTGTGTATGTGTCCCTATGTGTGCCTGTCTGTGTGTGTGTCTGTGTGTCTGTGTGTGTGTGTCTCTCTGTGTGTCTGTGTGTGTGTGTCTCTGTGTGTGTGTGTGTGTGTGTGTGTGTGTGTGTGTCTGAATGTATGGCAAGTGTGCATGTCCAAGTAAACAGTTGTGCTTTCTGGAGCTGGAGTTACAGTTGTGAGGCCTGAGGTGTTTGCTGGAAACTGAGCTAGGCCCCTCTGGTAGAGCCCTCTGCGCCTTTACCTACTGAGCCACCCTGCCAGCTTGTTTGCCAACATTTAAACAGCGCAGCCCTTGAGAATTCTGCAGTGAGCCTGTGATACTGAAGAGATGTCTGTCTCCCGAGCCTGAGTCCAGCCCGGTCCCTGAATCTGTTGCGGAGTCTTGGCATAGCAGAGTACTTCGGTCAGGTCAGGAAAAGGTAGAAACAGGAACATGTTTTAGTTTATATTTTGTAGGTTACAGTTTTAAACTTTGTAGACACGTGATAATAGAACCATCTAAGAATTTAAGATGTGAAATTCATTCTGTGACTCTAGTCAGGTCAACATTCACAGTATGGAGCCAGGCGATGCATTTTTTCCCCCCTTAATGCCCGTGCATGCATTTGTGTGCCAAGGAGATTGGCTGTGGCATGCATTGTCGAGGTGCCCTCTGTAGGTGGTCTTGTTTTCAAGTATGGTGGCCCATTTCAAACAGAGAGCACAGATTGGCATCGCAAGTGGTGCCTAGCTATTGTAAAGAGAAACAGCCCCTTTCAAGCTTGATCTAAACACAGGCTTAAAATTGGAGCCACTCGGGCTTTGCAGCTACTTAAAATATCTGTGAAATGATGTTTGCCACCCTTTACCTCAGAGGTGGGCCTCTGAAATTCATCTCTGGTTTTGCGTCCCTCCCCACACTAGCCAAGGCCCTAAGAAGAGTTTTAAGTTCAGTTAAGCAGTCACGTAGGGAGCAAAGAACCCAGGAGAGAGTAAAATGGATGTTTGCATTCCTCTGTGTGTGTGTGTGTGTGTGTGTGTGTGTGTGTGTGTGTGTGTGTTATATCTTTCATTCTAGGTTTTTTTGAGGTTTCTCCCTTTCAGAGATGGTGTATACCCTAGAAAGTCATGAGTTCTATGGGCCGGTCTGTGTGATTTAGAACACAAAGAGTTCTGTGACCTCATGCCACATGAACAGTTTCTTGCTTTAGCTCAGCCAAGCATCCCTGGGCGTTGACTTTTAAGTCCCTGGGAGTCCACCGTTCTGCGTTACTGCAGAGTGTTAGCACACACGGCTGACTTCACTCACGTCAACCAGAGCTGTTCGTTTCTTTGAACAAAGCCGTCTCTAGTTTACAATGGTCTTGCCAACAGGGAAAATATGCAAAGATCATTGGCTCGTAGCCTACATCTTCATAGTTTTTGGCTAATCTCATTGATTACCCGTCTTAGAAGAATGACCATGGTTGGCCATTTGGAGGGAAACAGTCGTCGGCATTTCAATAAAACATATCCTATTTCTTGTTATTTTCATAAAATAGCATTTTTATAGCTGGCTCACATGAAAGGGCAAAGGGGAAACCATGTTTTAATTAAAAATAAATTTTAAATTTCTTAGGGAGATTAGTTTTAGTATAGAATCCTGCCTAAATTTTTGACTTGAGTTTTCTGAGCCTTTTTTTCTTTTACCACACTTGAATGGTAGTGATATTTTCACCATAATTTGTAACTCAACTAGATGCTGAGAGTGGAGTTTATGAACTTTTACATCAGAAAGAAATCTTTGTTTTTCTCTGAGTGGATTTTCTGATTTTTAAATTAGACTCTCCGATGCAAGAAATCTGAGAGAGACTTGGACAGCCAGGCTCCCTCACACAATGATGCGCACACCTTCTCTTCCCAGCCCTTCCCTTGTTGCTCACGGCTCCTTCTGTAAAGCAGCGAGGCTGATAACCCGATAGGGACACACTGTTGGTAAATTGGGTAGAGGAAAAGGGCACATGAACACAGCCCTGCCAGCAACTCCAGAAACTCACCTGGCAGCTCTGGGTATATCATGGGTGCTTTCTTGCTGTAGCTCTACCAAACTAAGAAATAAGTACTAATAATAACCAAAGCACACAATGCTGAGAGTGCGTGGGCTGTAGACGTTCTCTCTTCTGTGCATCCAGGTGAACAAAGGATTAGCGTCTAGGTGAAGAACGTGAGTAGTCTGAGAGCATCTGCTCCTTTGATCTTATTAAATACCAGGGAAGAAAAGACAGATGTGGACCTATGATCGATTTTAAGAAAGAAAACATCTGGCATGAAAATGAAAATCGCAAACTCGCCAGAAAAGCTGCATCAACACCTCTTACTTTACAGAGCATATATTTATATATTTCTGTGTCAGTTAAAGATAAAATTCTGTCATAGCTTTTGGAAAGGCAGGGGCTGGACTTGTGGTTCCCCGTTGCGGCGCGCTCACGTGCATACATCAGTGTGAGCATCTGCTGTTGTGATTTTGTATTCATTCATGGGAAAAGTCATCGATGAGATGGCATCGCTTGTTCTGGAAGTGATAGGTAAAGTAGCACTGCCAGAGCTGGGGAGGTAGTGAGGTGGGTAAAACACTGGTCACACAGTGTGAAGACCGGAGCTGTCATCTGAATCGTCCTTGTAAAAGCCAACTGGGAGTGGTAGATGTCCTGGGATCTCAGCTTATTGGAAGCAGAGCTAGGAATTCTCCAAAGCCAGCTGGCCAGCCAGACTCACAGAAATTAACCAGACTCAGCCTTGATAAGGAAGGCACAACAAGACCAAGGAAGATGCGGGACTTCAATGTCAGACCTCCATATTGCAAGTGCATATGTATACTCCTGTACTCCACATGCATGTGCCCGTGTTTACATCTGCAAACAACACGATAACACAATTGGAGAGGTAGGAAATGTAATCTAGTTAGTCTCCCTAGCAAATGGTCAGGGCCCCTTGCAATTATCCACTTGTAGTCCTACTTTCTTTTTCTTTTGTGGTTCTAGGGAGTGAACCTAGGGCCTTGGGTATGGTATGCAACCTGAACTGTATCTCACAACCGCTTTTTCCCCCTAATTTTAATTTAAAAGCAAGGTCTCATTAAGTTGCCCAGACTGGCCTGAAACTCTGGCTGTAGTCTAGGCAGACCTTGAACTTGTCCTCCTCCTCCTTTGGCTTCCTGAGTACCTTGAATTCTATAGGCCTGTGCCATTGGGCCCAGCTTCTGTACTCTCACTGTGATGGTAATTCTCATATGTTTGTGATTTTTGTATCTGCTTGTGTAGCTGTGTATTAATTGACTTTTGCTGTTGTTTCTTGGAGATAGGGTCTTGCTATGTAATCCAAACTGGACCAGGACTCAAGATCTCCTTGCCTCAGTTTTTGAGTGCTGAGATTTTACACATACACACACACACACACACACACACACAGACACACACACACACACGTATGTATGTATGTGTGAATGTATGTATGTTCATATATATATGAGTATATATATATAATCATGTGGGCCATATATTTTTACACATGTGTGTGTGTGTGTGTGTGTGTGTGTGTGTGTGTCCATGTACACATGCATGTGGAGGACAAAGGACAAAGCGCAGGAACTGGTTCTCTCTCTTTCTACCATGTGGCTTCTAGTCATCAAACTGAGGCCACGTATTGTGGCAGCTAGTTAGTGCCTTAACCCCTTAACCATTTCAGTGATATCCTAGAAATGGTTTAAAGTTTTTGTTGTCTTATTTTATTCGTTGTTATTTATCTGCATGTATGTCTGTGGACCAGTTGTGTTCCTGGTGCCTGAGGCACCTAGAAGAAAGTGTCAAGTCCCCTGGGAATAGTAAACCACCATGTGGGAATTGAACCTGGTTCCTTGGTAAAAGTAGCTGGTTTTTTAACTGCTGAGCTATCCCTCTGGGCCCCAGGACCCCTGGTGCTATCTTTAAGGCAAACCTTTGTTACTCATCATTTTTACATCACATTCAGTTGAAATTAATGTTTATTTTGAAAAACTGTGGGAAACGCAAAGGTAGGAATCTATGTCTGCCTCTCGGTTATGGTAAAATAGCAAACTGGGAAGGTGCAACTGGGGGTCCTTCTGTGGCTGTCTGATGGCTTTCCTTCCCTCCTTCCCTGAGGTTACATTATCCTGAGTTAGGTAGCTCTTCACTGTAAGGCTTCTTCTTTCTATTCTGTGGTACATCTGAGGGTATCCCTCAAGTGTAAATGTTCGCTTTTGAATGCTGCACTCAGGCCTGGTGCTACAGGTCCCTATGCTGTGCAGATCTCAGCCTTTCCCTTTCCCTCAGGGCCTTGCTTGTCAGTGAAGAACAGTAAGTGGGATCATGACTTTCCCATGCTGCCTGTCTTGCAATTGTCTGTCACAGATGTTCATGTTTACAGAGCTGCTCCATAGAGGTTCCTATTAGAATTAGGAAACAGAGTGTCATCTAACCAACAAAGGTTTCTAACCAAGGCTGCAATATTTTCTTCAGAATCTCATAATGTTGACTTATATCCAATGCTGAGTAAACTCAAAATGTCAGTGTACTGTAGATGCTTGTTCTCTTCCTGTTTCTTTTTCTCTCTCCTTCCTCTCTCCTGCCATCGCTCTTGTCATTTTCAAGAGATCTTTCTATATGATGTTTGTATTTCTCATAATTTCTCTGAATTTTCTATGACTCTCTTCATGCTACATAATGGATGTGCCTTCTATTCATCCGCGCATTCCAATGACCCCATGTAACGCATGGCAGTTTGCCCTCAGACTCTTATTAAATATTTGATAAAGGAAACAGTTTCAAAATCAAAACTGTTCTTCAAAGTGATTTTGATTGCCAGACCAGATGATATAGGCCTGTAATTGTTGCTGCTTGGTTGAGGAAGGAGAAGTAATTGCTGGGCAAAGACTTACCTGACCTACAGGGAAAGTTCAAGACCGGTATAAATAACTTGGTGAGACTTTGTCTCGAAATTAAAAAGTAAAAAGACCATTAGGATCTAGCCTTGTGGTAGAAGACTCACTTAGCACACTCGTGGTCTGGGTTCAGTTCTCAGTACCAGATCGAAAAGTGATCCTGTGGGATATGAAATGTCTCAGTGACAGATTGAGTGGTATCTGTATCTTTTCATTTCTTTTGATCACGTGCCTGCCTGTCCATAATTTATCAAGTTGTCTCCATAACAGGGTCCCCGAGTCAAGATAAGTAGTGAGCACATGGTTGGAACATCCTTTTACACACTAAAAAGCTTCTTTTCAAAACTTTGCAAACCTAATTTTTAAGAATGATCAGAAATAACGAAAACATAAAAAAGTCTTTTCTTTGGAACTTCTGGTATACGTAGTTAAGGTTTTGTGACAGTAAGTGTTTTCCTTAGCTTTCTGGATAGGACTAAATGTAATCGTGCTCAGTTTTCTCAGGGGCTAAGGAAATGCACTGGAGTCTGGAATGCATGGCAGCCCCTGAGGCTCTATGCCATCCTGAGAGATTTTGACATTCCTGATCCTTTCTGCCATGCTGCCAAGGGGAGGTTTTGTCACAGTGACAACATGCCACACTGATGGTTTGCTATTGGCTCACTGTCCCACTATCTCACAGGCTTCAGTCCAGGACTGTCACTTGGCTCCCACCTTAGACCTGTGACAAAACGGAGACTTGGCAGCAAGGCTTGGTCAAAGGATGTTGGTTACTTTCTGGTAGACAGGAAGTAGAGAGTAAGCAAAATGCAAGACACAAATTATACATTCAAAAATATAGCCACAGTAACCTGCCCAACTAGCCCAAATTTATCGTTGTATGAACCCTCCCAGAAACCCACTGTTGGAAACATGAGTTTTCTGGAAATATTTCATATTCAAACCATAACATTGGATATCAAAACCAGCTTCTCACATATACTAGCTAAGTGTGCCACCACCCAGCTGCACCCTGAACCCTGATCTTTTCAATATAGCTTTTATTTCATCTTAGCCTACACGGCATGCCGGTTCTGGTTCTAGGCTTGACTTGAGTATCTACTGAAGACTTCCTGGCTGTACACAATGATGTCTTACCATCATTTCTCTAGGTTCTCTGTGTTGACTGGGCTCAGCTGGGAGGGTCTCAGTCAGGATCTCCATATCGTTAGCAAAGGGCTACTGGAGACCAATCTTGTAAAACCTTGCCTGAAGTGGATACAAGATGGTGCACACTCATGACTGCAGCACTTTTCTCTGTCCAGTGCCAATAAGTAAGGCTGTTGCCCAGGGAATGCCTACTGCTTGCTTCTTTGTGTAGTTTGGACTTTGCAAACCTTGATAGCTTGATTCTGAAATGGAGCCTTGCTTAAGGATCTTCAGCAGAAGCTGCCAGACTTCTGTTGTTGGACTGTTCTTCCACTGTATTCTTTGTGCCAGATAAGTAGGTGAGGCTAGCCCAGGTTCAGAAAGAGACAAATGATCTCTCTTCAATACAATTGTGACTCGTAAGCCACTAACAGATTGGAGAAGTGGTGTTTGGGAATATACTCATTGCCTTCTATGTAAGAAGTCTTCCGAGCAGGTCCAGTGTTTTTATGTCCTTTGTTGATTCTCAGATTTGCTTTTCCACTCCAGATTGCTACTGTTCACAGGGGACCAAGAACTCACCTCAGCAGCAATAATCAATAAGGGCTTACCTTGAGGATATTGTGAAATAACATGTAAGGTTTTTGAAATTTGGGCACTTCTGGAAACTCGGTGCTGTCTTCATTTTCTCCACTTGGCCAGTTGGTCCCTCTCACAGTGACTTTACATGTCTCCACACCTCTTATCAGTCTACTGTCAGTTTCTCCTCTTCATGGTATTTATTCCCTCAAGAATTTATTTCATGTTCTCACTAGGCCTCTCCAGTTGACCTTTCAACCTCTTCAGCTCCCGCCCTAGACCCAAGTAATTAACTCAGGTTACTTAGCCATGTATCCTACTCAGTGACTCATTCATTGAGAGAAGAAATTTAGTGGGTAGATTTGATTATGGATGATTCTGAGTTGTGACCCCACCCAGAAATTCTGAAGACTGCATTTTGCATCATCTAAGAACACGGTCAACCTCTTCCTGCACTCTTTTGATTTTAGTTCTGAATTCTGTAAGGAAGCAGCCGTGAGTGATGGTGTGGGTGCCTGGGTCATGAAATACATCCAAAGCCAGATGCTTTATCATTGAACTTCAAATCTCTTGAGATGTCAAACCCAGGCATTTCAAACCAGGGAGAAAATTTCCTCATTAGTGAACACACAGGCTGTCACTCAGAGCTGTCCTATTTTTATGATCTTTCTTTTCTCAAGAGTTCCTGTAGAGATGTAGCCTCATAACGTGTTTTTTTTTCTATAAGGCAGTTTTATTTCAAAAATCTATAAGTATCAGATTTCAAAAATTTATAAGTATCAGATGATGTGAAGCTTGGTCATTAAGCAGAGTTGCTTTGATGCTACCCTGATGTAACAGGTCAGGTAACCAAGAAAATGCTATGTAAATAATTTTATTACTTTTTTGGTGCTTATATCTTTATAATTTGATTAGAATTCAATGATTGTTTTCTTTATTTAAAATTTTCGTTATTTGTATCATTTGAAACATCCCAGAGGAAAGTTTTGCATAGCCTGAAAAGTTGCATCTGGTAACTAGAAATTTGACTAGGAAGGGTTGGTGAAGAGGGTAGAGTATTTCCACGTGCCATGCCTTATTAATTTACAGATGGATGGTCCGTGGGGAATGCTAACACCAGAAAGAGTAAGAGAAGGAGGTGAAGGACTCCAGGGAGCATCTGTAGCCATGACCACATATCGCCTTATCAAGGAGAGTTCACAAAGCAATAGTCCGTGAGCTCGCAGAAGTCTGACCAACCTTTGAGAAGCTCCTATTTATTTTGCTTGACTTCATTTCTAAAAATGACATCAGAGCCCTAAGAACAAGATGAAGATGACTGGGGACGTTGGGTATAGTTTATTTATAATGACTCATGTTTTAAGTAGAAAAGAGCTTTACTGAATAGTTACTTGTAAAATCGTGTCCAAAACCACGAAAGAATCATGAAAGAGAGGATTTAAAAAGGAGATGCTGAACAGCAAAAAAAAAAAAAAAAAAAAAAAAGGCGCTTACCATAGCAATACCCAAGTTTGGAGAAAATTTTAGAAGCTGAGGTGGAATCTCCATTTCATGGGAATGGGACTAAGGCCTTGGTGTGGAACAGAGTTCCAATACCTCCGTGCCTCCACGTGCCTTGTTGAGAGCATTCTCTAGGTGGCTCTCACTGGAACTGAAGGCAAAAGTGGGAACAATGCTTGCTGATGCTAAGGACTTGGGGATGCTCTGGATTCGGTGGTTATCTCTTCCTTCAGTGGAATTTAAGGTCCAATACGATGGCATTAGGAGGGGGAAGTACCATTCTGAGAAGGTCACCAGCACCCAGCTTCTTCCTTGCATTGGCATGTGAGGACACAGCAGGAAGACGGTGTCTGGGAACTAGGGAGGTGCCCTGTGCTGTGCTGGCACCTGACCTTGGGCATGTAGCTCCTGGAACCCAGAGGAATCACTTGATGCCCTTTGCCTGCGAGCTTTCACGGGGGGTGGGGGGAGGGGGATTGTTCCAGCTTACAGTTTACTGTTCATCATTAAGAGAAGTCAGGGTGGCCTTTCCTTCAGTCTCTGCTCTATACTTTGTCTCTGTACTTCTTCCCATGAGTATTTTGTTCCCCCTTCTAAAAAGGAGTGAAGCATCCACAGTTAGGTCGCCCTTCTTGAGCTTCATGTACCCCACCTGGGGATCCATTCCCACATGCAGTCACCAAACCCAGAAAATATTGCAGATACCAAGAATTGCATGCTGACAGGAGCCTATATAGCTGTCTCCTGAGAGGCTCTGCCAGAATCTGACAAATACAGAGGTAGATGCTTTGGTCCTGTGACCCAGTGACCCAGTGACCCAGTGTAGGGGAACACCAGGGAGTGGAGCCAGCCATTGTACTGAGAATGGGGCCCCTAATGGAGTTAGAGAAAGGACTGAAGGAGCTTAAGGGGTTTGCATCACCATAGGAAGAATAACAATATCAACCAACCAGACCGCCCAGAGCTCCCAGGGTCTAAACCACCAACCAAAGAGTACACATGGAGCAACACATGGCTCCAGCCGCATATGTAGCAGAGGATGGCCTTGTTGGGCAGCAATGGAAGGAGAGGCCTTTGGTCCTGTGACCCAGTGACCCAGTGACCCAGTGTAGGGGAACACCAGGGAGTGGAGGCAGGAGGGAGTGGGTGGGGGATCACCCTCATAGAAGCAGGGGAAGGGAGGATGGGATAGGGGGTTTCCTGAGGGGAAACAAGGAAATGGGATATTTGAAATGTAAATAAAAAAAATCCAAGAAAAGAAAAATAAATATAAAACGTGTAAGTCAGGGGAAAAAAAGAGAGAAGTCAGAACAAGAATTCAAGTCAGGAAGCCTCAGGCAGGACAGAAGCAGACATCATGGAGGAATGTTGCTTTCTGACTTGCTCTTCCTGGTTTTTCAGTTTGTTTTCTTACACAACCCAGGACCCAAGAGTGGCACTGGGGCATTTTGTCAACTGAGATTTCCTTTGTCCAGAGGACCCTAGCTTGTGTCAAACCGACAAACATTTAAGTGGTACAGGGGCCCAATCTATGATAATTTGCCATTGCAGCCTGAAAACATGAAGACATTAATGTGTTCAGGTCAGAGCTGTCTGTGGATGCTAGGAAACATCTTCTTAGTAGCAGAAAGTCTAGCTCTCATGACAGATACTCAGCCCACCAGATAACTTGTTGCTGGTTTCCCCCCTCTCTTCAGCCGTTAGAATATTTGATTCAGGACACTTGAACCATTGTAGCCATCTTCTGAGTTTCTCATAAATAGAGGAGGGATTATGATATGAAAAGTTGAGGAATGGTTGGACCACTGTTGTCCTAGACTTAAGATAGTTCAGACACTGGTAGCCTGGTAAACAGGAGCTGATTTCAGAGGTAGCAGTCACAGTAGACAGTGTAACAGGCAGACCCTGAATGTCAACATGTTTGACAGGTCTGTAACTTAATTGCTTTTTAATGTCAAATAGATTCCACTTTGATTTCTTGGCCCGGCTGCTAAGGGCCTATTAAAACCCCATGAAACTGAAAATATGAAATTTGATGTTTATAAAATGTGTAAACATAATAGCTCCTTTTCACCTTTGCTGTGTGGTTAAAAAAAATGTTAAGACTAGAATGTTCCAGTTTGGTATCTCAGGAACAATGAAATGGTAAGAATCTGCTTCTGCCTCTTTTCAGAGCTGTTAAGTTCATATACCCAACTAAAGGAGGAAAATCCTATTATCGAGCTGTGTTTCAGTGTGTCCAGCTCCATAGTTTCAGTGTTCGGTAAGCTGGGTTTGCCAGAGCAAAGTGCCACAGGTCAAGTGGCATAAACAGCAGTTATGAATCTTGTCCATGGTTCAGGATGCTGGAATGACCACATCCTCTCTGTGTCCTCACGAGGATCTCCCTCAGTCAGTGTGCTGTGTGTGCCTCAGTCTCTTCTGACGGTACTAGTCACGGAGCAAGGCCAATCCTATCGCCTCCTTGTATTTGAATTACTTTTTCAAAAAAAAAAAAAAGACTTCCCTCAAAATGTAGTCTCATTCTAAAATACATGGAGTTTGCAACTGTGTGTACAAATTTTAGATTCTATGATTCAGGCTGTAACAATTATAGTCATGTCCAACACACATGTTGCTGAAGAGCCTATGAATCAGTCTAGTACCAAATGGTCACCTTACCTAAAGGGTAGTGAGAATTGTGATTCCTCCTTCTTTAAAACTGGATTGTGTGGTTCTTGAGGGTGAGTATAATATCATGGCCCAACGTCAAACGGTAAGGGAAGGGTTTGGTTTGATTTGGTTTTCAACCTAGAAGAACTTCCTGATTGTAGGAGGGCGAAGATACTTCTCGTAAGGGACCTAATCCAGCATGGAGAGAATGGCCTGGGATGGACACTTGCAACTAGTCACGTTTACCAGCTCTCTTGGAAGGCTGCTGAATGTCTGTGTTCAGAACCCCACTGTTTCTGAGCAATATACATTAATTTAAACCATCTGCTGTTATCTGATGAGTATGTTTTCTATCCATGATCTCTATGAAGAAAGAGTAAAAACACTTGTCCTACCTTTGAATTATTTTGATGCTTCTATTGACATCAAGTCAGGATGAGTAAATGGAAAAATATATTGAACCTAAGAATTCTTAAGAAGCCTGTTTTCTAACTTCCTCACATCTCAAGTGCTGTCACAATTGTATACGTTCATTTTAATGTGACAAGTCAGTAGGCATTTACTAGGATCGAGCTTATTTGTACGTATGATTTTGTTGTATCTAAATAATCAAAATAATGTATTTGGGTTTAGTGAAAAAAAAAAGTTACCCAATAACTTTATATTAATCTATTTTTGACACATGTAACACATATTTTAGAATGTCAGTGTGCAATTAGATATTCTTAGCACATGTCATTTGTGAAAAGCACTTTAAATCTAAGTACATTCAATTGAGCATAATTAAAATATCAAGATACATATTCTTCATATACATTTTGTCACTTAATTTTTTAAGTAGCTATAAGCATCTACCATGTGAATTCAAATTAAAGGAAGGTGATTAAATTATGGATATATTTAATACCTTTAGTTTAAAACATAGCAGAAATCCTGTATTAAAATATAGTGCCATGTTTCGGTGGACAGCAGCCTAATGGCTGCAATTGTTTTTAAGAAAGGCTGTTAGTGTTCTCTCAAGATTGGTGACTAGAGGCTGTTTTTTTTTTACTTTTCTAGTTTCTTGTGACAGGATCTCCCAGGTTCTAAGAATGAATGTTTGGGGATACTGTCTCATTTAGTACAGACACTTTGCAGAAAAGCTTGTTGTACGCAGACAAATGGAAGAAAATGAACTAAGGACGAATAGGAAGAGCAGAAGCCCCTGAAGATGTAATATATTTAGATGGCTGACACCTTCTGCAGTCCCGATAATGAGCCTGTTTGCGATATAACAAGACCTAAAGAATATCATCAGTTTAGCGAGGTTTATTGAGGGTCGTTGTCCTTTGGGTGTTTAGAGGAAGGGTGCAATACTTCAAGATTATGTTGCCTTTCTAAACATTCCTTGGAGTACTATTTCTACTAAAGAGATAGCTGTACCCTCAACCCCCAACCATAATGCTCCCAGTGCACTCAGAGGCATCAACAGTAAAGCAAGTCTGTTTTGTTACATGAGAAGAGAAATTGGGGTTGCAAACTTGTGAGGGAGCAAAGATAGCAAGTTTGTAAAAAAACACCTAGGCATGGACCCAAAGAAGCTGTGATAGAAGCCATATTTCAGGTTCTTTGCAGAGTAGCCATCTAAGCCCATTTTACTGAGAGGGGATATTAGAAGAAAAAAACTATAATTTTGCTTTGAGCCCCAAGAAATCATATCATGTGAAAAATTAGAGCATTTTGGAAATGGTGCTTTGTGTGGAGAGAGCCACACTCGTTTGAGAGGCTCGGTGTGCGGGCTCCATGCTGGTACAGTTGCAGCTGCCACAGCACATTTCCCTCACTGGTTGCTCTCGGGCCGCGGGGTGTAAAGGTGCATTTGTGTTGATGATGGGAGTCAGACAAGAATAGCAGTAGCCAAAGCCGTTGTATAAAGGTGTGAACGGCAGTGTATATAGAGGTGGGGTGTCCATTGTTCAGATCTCGAGCTAATGCTGTATTTATGTAAAATCTAGAATAACCATTGTTTTGCAAATCCATCTGAATAAAATAGAAATTGCCACTAATTAACCCATTTCTGATTGAGTCTAAATCAGTCCTCAAAGATATTTCAATGATCATAATTCCTACTTGTCTGACTGCTGTGTGGTTTGTTGACTAATCTACAAAGAAAAACTGTGATAAATCTGTTAAGCCAATTTAATTTATCTAAAAAAAACACACCTCTGCATATCTCTTTGGTGTGTATGGATCTTTTATTTATGTGCTTGACAAAAGCGTCACAATTCATGGAAGCTGTGGTCCAGATGATCAGATTGACCAAAGACACAAACAGGCACAAAGAAGAAAGAAAACTGAAAGCCAGTTTCAATGCTCAGTTTCTTTGGTAATGCATTAGCATAAAGGTTCTGAGCTTTGGTTTGAAATTAGGCCCATCTGGGCTCAATTTCTGTCTCTGCCATGGACAGACTTCTGTCTCTCCTTTTTCATCTCCAGAAAGGCAAAACTAACAGAGCCTGCATGGCACAAATAGAGGAAGGGGACAGAGGACGTCTGGGTAGAGTTCAGCACTGTGCCCACTGTGCTGCAGGGTCTCCACAGACTCTGGCCTCTTGAGAGGAGGATGAAGAGAAAGGATTTGTGAGGGCCCTGTCATTCAAGACTTATGACTGCGACTTGTTTCTAGCCACATCTGTGAACCATTCATTCTTGGGAAGTAAGTCTGCAAATGGCTATCCTTCCAAGGTCTCAGGATGTGGCTTAGTAGAAAAGGGCCCACCTAGCCTGCACAATGCCATTGTCAGCACCAAAACCAGAAGACTACCTTTGCCTTGCTTGTTAGGGAAGCACATCATTCCAGAAAAGAACCTTCAGGACTGATGCATGTATAGTTGGTATTGTCAGAAGCTGGAGATGATTGTAATGGTGTTCCCAGTAGGGGACCAGTAGATACCCACTTGTGCTAAGAAGGCCAAGGGATTCGAGCAGCTCGCACAATCAAAAACTAAAAACATGAAGGCCAGGTGTGGTGGTGCATGCCTTTAATCCCAGCACTCGTTGCAGTAGATGGTTCTATTAGATCAAGGCCAGCCTGACCTAAACAGCAAATTCAAGGTGGTGTTGCTTTGACTGGGAAAGCCTTCGTACTCAGCCAACCTCAGCTTGACAAACGTAAACTAAGTGCAGCTTCTTGTGATCCTTGCATCGGTACACTGTCAAGTGTCTGGCCCTTCTCCAACATACAGGACCCCTGCCCAACTCTAGACCCCTGCTCTAGATGGGAATCCTAGGGAGCAGTAGTTAATAGAAGCTGGGAGCTACACCAGAAAGATCACTGAGGCAGATTCCTTCCTCATAGTTGATGGGACTAATGTTGATACACACCAAAACCAGTCTCCTAGATCAGTAAACAACCGGTATCATGCTCACAGATTATGTGCAGGGTAAAGGGTCTCATAGCTATAGGCGGAAGGAGTCTCCCTCCTTCACTTCCTGTGCTGCCCGAATATGACTTTCCAGTGCATCCTGTGCCACTGATTATGGATCTTCTTGTTTATTTGGCTTGTGCTACGTTTAAGTTCTTCCTCTGATGTTCTAATGCATGGATAGGCATCAGTAAATTCTCCATGTGACTGTTTTTAACATCTTTGGAAAACCAGGTGAAAATTTCACTTAGGAAAATTGCTTTGAATGTTAAACTAATTTGAGGAAAAAGGACACTAATAATATTTGATCTAACTTTTTAAAAATGGTGTTTTTTTAAATATCATCTGCATTCGAAATTGAGTTATGGGCAAATATACACTTATAACATTGACTCTTCCTAAATAACAATAATTGGTTCCCTAGTCTTCAAATCTTTTATCCCTGTTACAACAAAACACAAAACCTATAATTTCTTTCATTTTGGTTTTGTGTATCTTGCATAGTTATTTCTTGCTAATGATTCTTATTTTGAAAAAAAAAAATGTTGACCAGTTCTTTCTTTCTCCTTTGAAGGTATGTAATATTTTTGAATGCCACGTAATATTTTTTGAATGCTAAGTTCTTGCTGTTTAAAAATGGAATAGATTTTTTTTTCATTTTTCTTTTTGCTACTGTTCAGTCAAATAAAGTAGATTGTCAGATATTCTTGTTCGGTATAGTAACTGGCTGGGTAAGAATCCACATGACTGAATTCACCCATCTATGGGTCGTGTGTACACACAGTAGGCTCTTTGTGAAATACCCATGTGGTGTTGTCTATGACTCTGGCTCCTCCACTGACAGGTACCAGTACAGCCCTAAATTGTGTTTGGGCTGTCTGCTGTGGCTTCCAGGTTGTGTTGAGTTTAGCAAGAGCACACACAAGTAATTTCCTCTTTAATCGTCAACATCATCTCTATTTTGCTGATCCTAAGTTCTTGTAGAGTGCCAGAATCTTGCTATCAGTTCTAGGGGGCGGGGACATGGCTGTGATTACATATCAGAACGTTAGCTGTCTTGTAGCTCAGGCTGGCTTAAAACTTACTTTCCACGAAAGGCTTTAGATTTTTAATCTCTTATTCTCCTCCTGTACTCAGAAATGATTGTGTCTTGCTTTAATAATAATAATAATAATAATAATAATAATAATAATAATACCCCCAGCTGTTTTACCTCTGCACTTTATATCTTTCTTCTTGGGGACTCTAAATACGCATTGTCTTCCGCATACACTCCTAGTGGAGATCATTTCTCAAGTTCCTCCTGTGTCTCGGCAGCCACTTTGCTTTCACATTAGGTCACCAGGTTTGACCGTGTCTGATGTCTGCAAACCTCATTGACTAGTTCACCAACTTCTTTCTAGAAGTCCTGTTCCAGAGTTACTTCTCAGGACATTACCATAGTTAGTGTTTTCATTCACCACTCTTGCTTTTAATTCTCCTTCCAACCTCATAGGAGCCCCTGGGTTGACCTTCCGTGGAGTGTGGCCTCTACTGAGTCTTAGTTCTTATCTCCCAGTTGACATTCTTCACATTCTGGGCTGATAGTTCTCATTAGTATTCACTGTGCTCTGAAACTGCTGGGAAACCTCAACTCCTTTCACCTCTCCTCCTATTCTGCATTCTAACTCTGTTGGTTTTCATTGTGCTGGATGCCTCTCCTCCCTTCCCTTCTCCTTACAGACATAATTGTCCTAATTGTACCTTTTCTCTCTTTCCCTATCTGCTAAAACCCTAATTGTTACCCTTGGCTTGGGCCCCGTTTTTTTTTTCCAAATTAGCACCAAACACAGCCCTTTGTTATCTAAGCCTCTTTCCAAGTCTTAGATGCTCCCCTGCAGTTCTGAGCTATCTATGTTTACATGGCCTCTCTTCATTCAGATCTAACTACACCACTTCCACTGTGCAGGTCTCTCTTCAGGATGGTGGTCAGGGTCCAGTCCTTCTTCCCAGACTGTCTTTCCATGATTTGGCTCAGTGGTTTCATTTTCCACCATTTTCTTCCATACCCATCAGTTCTATCTTGACTCATGGGTTGAGACCCTGTTGGGAGTTGCATATCAGATATTCTAAATATCAGATACTTATATTGTGATTCATAATAGCAACAAAATTACAGTTATGCAGTAGCAGAGGCAAGAATATCACTTCAAATCGAAGCCAACGAGTCTATAAAGCAAGTTCCAGGCCAGCCAGGACTACATAGCAAGACACAATCTTGCTTCTCACTTAACATAGAAACAAATAAACATACAATGTTAAGACTCTTTAGAAGCTCCGTCTCCAAGTACATGCACTTGCTGAAACATAGGTACTCAGGTTTCTTAGCTTAGTCAGACATCTGTGACTTTCAATAAACTAGTTTAACTTGTACAATTACCTTTTCGTGTTTACCCTGATGTAAAGACACAAAGTACATGCAAGGCAGGGAGGGTCCAGGTCATCCATATGAGATATTAACTGGATGTCCATTATTAGTTCCTTACGTTCTCAGAGAACAAGAATGCTTTCTTGCTCCTGCAAAATTCCCAGGATGAACTTTGCCCTTTTCGGGGTGGAGCAAGGAAGTGAGTGAGTTAGTTAAGAGGTTTTAATGTACCCCAGGTTAACCTCAAATTTTCTATACAGCAAAGGAACTCTTGATCTTCTTGCCAACTTCTATCTCTCACATGCTGAGGTTACTGATAGTTTGTCCCCACACCAAGCTCTTAAGCACAACTTTGAACAAGCTTTTTTATAAAATGTTTAGAGAATCAGTTTCAGGAGCAGAAACACATGTATCAGTCAGTTTTCTGATGCAGTGATAAAACACCATCCCCAAAAGCCCTCGTGAAAGAGTTTATGTGGGCTTATGGTTCCAGAGGGATACATGTCCATCCACCATGACAGGGGACTATCCAGGTGGCCACAGACAGACAGCAGGAATAGGAAGCTGAGAAATTCGAGCCTTCAAAAGCAAGCATGAAGCTGACAAATCAGAAGTGGGATAACTCTCAAAGCCCCACCCACAGTGATGCACTTCCTCCTACAAGTCTACAACTCCCCACGATCTCTCCAGATAGTGCCACCAACTGGGGACTAAGGTTTCAGGTGCCAGAAGTCTAAGTGGCCCATTTCTCATTCAAACCACCCTAGCAAGTCTGTGTTTTTCTCCTCAGTTGGAATGAGTAACAGGAGCTAAAGCAAGAAAACCAGAAAGAAGCCTGCCTTCACTGAGGGCACAATACAGCAGTGTGAGTTCAGTACAGCAAATGTTCTTTGAAACCCACTAGAGACTCCAGAAAGTCATAAGGAAAGCGGTTTCTGACACACACTACATGTACACAGTATCTTTGCCCATCCAGAGCCCTCGAGTGATGAGGGGCACGAAGCCTTTGTGTACAATAGCCGTTCCTGTTCATTGTTGGCCCGTTTGAGGCATCTTTGATCTCCACAGAGGAGGAACGTGGCTAAGGTACTATGAATAGACAATAGAGTGGGAGTTGGAAGAGCAGCAGACAGCGAGTGTGCTGTGCGGTCAGTGATCAAGCCCTGGAGATGCCCAGACACTGTGTACCAAACGATAAGCATCTCCGCTCGGTGCCTTCAAGTCTCGTTTCCTTCCAGCCAGACTCCAAAAGACCCGTTTCATCTTTGACACCTTTGTAGTGTGCCACGTTGGGTCTGTGAGCTCTTTCTTAGTCCACCGGAGGCTAGGTATATACATCCTTCCATTCGTTCTAGTGCATCTCGTCCCTGCAGCCCCGTGAACTGTATTTTTTTTTTCTCTCCTGCATCTCAAGTATCCTAACCTGGCTTCGCTATTCCTAAGAGTAGGTATTTGTCTGTTGTCTTGGAGTTGGAGTTTGAGAGTTAAGTTTCTATCTTATTGGATGCATTGTTAAGTTTTGCAGGTGTTTGTAAAGAAATAAAATAATGAGACAATTCTAGGTCTAAAAATTATACCTTTGATAATGGCAACGCTTGGTTGTGAGATCAAAAGGAAAACATAAAAGCTGTTCTCCGAAATAATATCGGGGATTGGAATTAGAAATCATAGCTTTTATAGAAGGTGAGAAAACCCTCAGAATTGACAGGCATCCTCCAGATCACATATTAAAGAGATTTGTCAGTCCTCTGTATGCATAATCAGATAGGAAAATCTTAAAAAAGCACAGACACAGAAATTCTTAATTGTCTTAGTTGTCTGGTGTGGAATCCAGAAGTCACTACCCCTTACAAATTCAGCAGGTGATTGTGACCTGGCCAGCACACAGAACCTTAGGAGAAAAGGACCCCTACTTTTAGTGTGTCTCACCACTGCTCTGCCTTGTCGGCCAACCGGCGGCCTGGAGATGAATGGTCAGCATTTCTTTGCTTTTTGTAATAAGTGAGGTAATCTGTCAGATAAGTGAGCTGAGGGCCTATCTTCTAGTGGGGCGCTCAGCTGCCTCCTTACCTGCTGTGAGAGCACTGGGGTGTGCTGAGAATTACTCCTGTTTTGAGCTTTGAGAAATCAGCCATTAAAGTTACAGGCCTCTTTGTAGCCTAGCCTTCTGCTTCTTACATTGTATGCTCAGAAAGTTCTCTCGCCTCTAAAAAGAACGAAAGTCAAAAAGAGAAACCAGCCCTTAGGCTAATTCCGTTCCACTGAATTGTCCTCAACAATTTTTGTTCCTTGGAAGAGGTCTTATTGCTCGAACTATAACTTCTCCCCTTTTATAGCACATTTTCGTATTTGATAATGATCTCCACTTTAATATGAAGAGTTCCCTGGTCCAGAAGCACTAAAAGGATCTTCCCCGTGTGCTTAATATGGTAACTAAGTTCATTTCTTGTTCATCAGCTGAGCGTCTGCTGTGGAGGACTTGCTTGCAAACCCATGGCATGCTCTAGGGTGGTGGAAAGAGCCCCTCCCTCCCCCCAGGTTCCTGCAGGAAGCAGCAGAGCGTGAGGAAGCTCAGCTCTTCTGAGCAGAGGACAAGATATGATTGTATGGACCAGGAGGGTACAGCAGCCCCAGACGTGCTCTCTCCGGTACCAGGGCCTTCCCAGGACCTCCTGAGTTGTTTGGATGGCCTCCTAGAGAAGGAAATGGGCAAACAGCATCATGGGAGTGGACGGGGAGAGGTAACCTGTGTCCGAGAAATGCATGAACACCACTGCTCTGTAAATGCAGACAGGGAAAGTTGTTTGGTTTTCTTTTTTCCTTTTCTTTTCTTTTTAATGTGCCCCCATGAAGAGTCAGCATTGTTGAAAAGAGAAAGACAGTAAACAAACATTTCTTCCACTTTCTGTGAGCATCATTGTCCAAATAACACGGCATCGATACAGAAATTTAAGAAGTACTAAGAAAAACATTAAAGTCTCTGATAAAGTGCGGGTCTTCTCTGTGGGGCGTAACACTTTCCGCTTAACACGGACGGTGAGCATTTCACACGGTACTCAGTGCCTAGTATTCAGTGCACGGGTGTACTCAAACGCGTTTAATCCGTTCTCAGCATCGGGTGTTTATGTTGTTTCTTAATCTGATTGCACACTATGATGGACAGTGCTTCGGAGACCTCTCTCGTAGTTTAATTAATCCCATTTAGCATAGACGGACCACTTGAGAGATGCATGCACTGAATCCCAAGAGAGCCTTCCAGGTGGTTCTTCCAGTATGACCTAGCGTTAGTGACATCATTTCAGGAGACACATTCAGAATTGTGCCTCGTCGTGACTAATCTTAGTTGGAGTATATAAAACTTGTTATATTTCTCATTCATAAATAACAAGTTGGAGACCATTAAGAAAAAAAGCATACGGGCTTACGATTAATATGGACTTAGCTCCAAAATGAGGTTCCTTGTATTGTACTCTTTTAACATTTCGCTGGCGAACTGGCGATTTCGGGCGTGTGGTATCCAGCCATCCCCCGAGCAAATTAGCACATGGTGTACAAAGTTTAGGCTGTAATCAATTTAATTCATATTTATACCACTCAACATATTGTTTAATTTACATGAAAGGAATGATTCTATGCACGGGCAAAGTGTAAATAAAGTTGTAAGAGTAATTCCATAAAATGGAATTTGAATCCTGCTGGTTTCTCTTCAGATTTTCTTCCTCTGAGTTTACAAGTCTTCGGCAATTTTTAAATCACTGCCAGAATCAGAAAATCTGTGATGCGAGTTGTCCTTCTTGCTCTCTCCTATTTTAAGATACAAATCTGTCTATTTGAATATTAACTCATTTTTATTTTATGATTTTGAGTTTAGTCTAGTAATGCCTTTGTATCTTTGGCTTGGGTGTTGTAGTAACTGTTATCCATGTTTCCTGAAATCCTCTGTTTTTCTGGTGCCGGGGATCAAACCTGGAGTCTAGTGCAAGCGAAGGCCTTGCACACACCACTTAAAGTTCCTTCTGATTTCAGGGTAACTGGAGCCAACAGCAGTCTCCCTCAGCTCTTTGTATTCTTTTGTTCTCCACAAAACTAGAAATTCAGCCCTAGAAGCTTCCAATCCACAGTGGATTTTGATTCACACTTACAGTTCCTAGCTGCACTTTTATTCCTTTTTAAAATTCAATTACGTTTGGGTACACACACACACACATGCACGCACGCGCGCGCACACACACACACACACACACACACACACACACACACAGAGTGAACTCACAGAACAACTTAGCAATAGCCAACTCTCTTTCCACCATATGAGTCCCAGGAATTGAACTCAGGTCCTCAGGCTTGGTGGCAAGCACCTTTACCCATGTAGCCATCTTATTGATCTGTTTTAATTGATGGATAGAACTGGATGATCTGAGCCCAGCATCCTATGAGGCTAGAATATCCCAAACTTCGTTCAAAGAAAGTATTCTTCTTACCTTGATCCCTTACCGTGTTTCAGCTTTGATCCTAAAATTTCCCTTTTCTCTTTAGGCTGGAGGCTCCCAAGTGATTTTCACAAATCCTTTAGAAATAGTCAAGATTCGCTTACAAGTGGCTGGAGAGATCACCACTGGCCCCCGCGTCAGCGCTCTGTCGGTGGTTCGAGACCTGGGGTTCTTTGGCATCTACAAGGTAACTTTTCTTTTACTGGTTTGTTTAATTACTGTTATTTTAAGCACATAAAAATAAGTTCTGCTAGAACCCATAGGGCACCATCACGCCAATTAGGAGGCGTCCCTTCCTATCCTCTGTCAGCAAACTGTCCGCAAAGACGCAGAAGATCTGTGATGCTGTGAGAGCAGAGTCTCTTCAGTGACACTGACCCCAGCCACTGGCTGCAGCTTTTTTTTTTTTTTTTTTTTTTTTTTGGATTTGTACTGATATAAGAATTTGATTCTCTCTGATGTCTGTGTATGTGTGTGTGTAACATAGGATGATGGGTACACACGTGGTTGGGTGTGTGAACACATGCATGTGATCACCAGAGGTCAACGTTAAGTGTCTTCTACTGCTTTCCACTCTTCCGAGACATGTGTTTCTTACTGAACCTGGAACTTACTGAGCGAATGAGTCCCAGTGACCCTGGTTTCCACCTCCCCAACACTAGGCTTACAGGCATGTGACCACAGCTCGCTTTCTATATGTGCTGTGGAGAGCCCTACTGAGTCTTTTACCTTGCATGACAAGCAAAATGGGAGCCATCTCCCCTGCCTCAAAAACAAATTCTTAGATGAAAAATGTGCTTTCTGATCTTACATATATATATATATTTTTTATTATTATTAACTTGAGTATTTCTTATATACATTTCGAGTGTTATTCCCTTTCCCGGTATCCGGGCAAACATCCCCCTCCCCCCTCCCCTTCCTTATGGGTGTTCCCCTCCCAACCCTCCCCCCATTGCCGCCCTCCCCCCACCAGTCTAGTTCACTGGGGGTTCAGTCTTAGCAGGACCCAGGGCTTCCCCTTCCACTGGTGCTCTTACTAGGATATTCATTGCTACCTATGAGGTCAGAGTCCAGGGTCAGTCCATGTATAGTCTTTAGGTAGTGGCTTAGTCCCTGGAAGCTCTGGTTGCTTGGCATTGTTGTACATATGGGGTCTAGAGCCCCTTCAAGCTCTTCCAGTTCTTTCTCTGATTCCTTCAACGGGGGTTCTATTCTCAGTTCAGTGGTTTGCTGCTGGCATTCGCCTCTGTGTTTGCTGTATTCTGGCTGTGTCTCTCAGGAGCGATCTACATCCGGCTCCTGTCGGTCTGCACTTCTTTGCTTCATCCATCTTGTCTAATTGGGTGGCTGTATATGTATGGGCCACATGTGGGGCAGGCTCTGAATGGGTGTTCCTTCAGTCTCTGTTTTAATCTTTGCCTCTCTCTTCCCTGCCAAGGGTATTCTTGTTCCCCTTTTAAAGAAGGAGTGAAGCATTCACGTTTTGATCATCCGCCTTGAGTTTCATTTGTTCTAGGCATCTAGGGTAATTCAAGCATTTGGGCTAATAGCCACTTATCAATGAGTGCATACCATGTATGTCTTTCTGTGATTGGGTTAGCTCACTCAGGATGATGTTTTCCAGTTCCAACCATTTGCCTACGAATTTCATAAAGTCATTGTTTTTGATAGCTGAGTAATATTCCATTGTGTAGATGTACCACATTTTCTGTATCCATTCCTCTGTTGAAGGGCATCTGGGTTCTTTCCAGCTTCTGGCTATTATAAATAAGGCTGCAATGAACATAGTGGAGCACGTGTCTTTTTTATATGTTGGGGCATTTTTGGGTATATGCCCAAGAGAGGTATAGCTGGATCCTCAGGCAGTTCAATGTCCAATTTTCTGAGGATCCTCCAGACTGATTTCCAGAATGGTTGTACCAGTTTGCAACCCCACCAACAATGGAGGAGTGTTCCTCTTTCTCCGCATCCTTGCCAGCATCTGCTGTCCCTTGAGTTTTTGATCTTAGGCATTCTCACTGGTGTGAGGTGAAATCTCAGGGTTGTTTTGATTTGCATTTCCCTTATGACTAAAGATGTTGAACATTTCTTTAGGTGTTTCTCAGCCATTCGGCATTCCTCAGCTGTGAATTCTTTGTTTAGCTCTGAGCCCCATTTTTTAATAGGGTTATTTGTTTCCCTGCGGTCTAACTTCTTGAGTTCTTTGTATATTTTGGATATAAGGCCTCTATCTGTTGTAGGATTGTTAAAGATCTTTTCCCAATCTGTTGGTTGCCGTTTTGTCCTAACCACAGTGTCCTTTGCCTTACAGAAGCTTTGCAGTTTTATGAGATCCCATTTGTCGATTCTTGATCTTAGAGCGTAAGCCATTGGTGTTTTGTTCAGGAAATTTTTTCCAGTGCCCATGTGTTCCAGATGCTTCCCTAGTTTTTCTTTTATTAGTTTGAGTGTGTCTGGTTTGATGTGGAGGTCCTTGATCCACTTGGACTTAAGCTTTGTACAGGGTGATAAGCATGGATCGATCTGCATTCTTCTACATGTTGCCCTCCAGTTGAACCAGCACCATTTGCTGAAAATGCTATCTTTTTTCCATTGGATGGTTTTGGCTCCTTTGTCAAAAATCAAGTGACCATAGGTGTGTGGGTTCATTTCTGGGTCTTCAATTCTATTCCATTGGTCTATCTGTCTGTCTCTGTACCAATACCATGCAGTTTTTATCACTATTGCTCTGTAATACTGCTTGAGTTCAGGGATAGTGATTCCCCCTGAAGTCCTTTTATTGTTGAGGATAGCTTTAGCTATCCTGGGTTTTTTGTTATTTCAGATGAATTTGCAAATTGTTCTGTCTAACTCTTTGAATAATTGGATTGGTATTTTGATGGGGATTGCATTGAATCTGTAGATCGCTTTTGGTAAAATGGCCATTTTTACTATATTAATCCTGCCAATCCATGAGCATGGGAGATCATTCCATCTTCTGAGGTCTTCTTCAATTTCCTTCTTCAGTGTCTTGAAGTTCTTATTGTACAGATCTTTTACTTGCTTGGTTAAAGTCACACCGAGGTACTTTATATTATTTGGGTCTATTATGAAGGGTGTCGTTTCCCTAATTTCTTTCTCGGCTTGTTTCTCTTTTGTATAGAGGAAGGCAACTGATTTATTTGAGTTAATTTTATACCCAGCCACTTTGCTGAAGTTGTTTATCAGCTTTAGTAGTTCTCTGGTGGAACTTTTGGGATCACTTAAATATACTATCATATCATCTGCAAATAGTGATATTTTGACTTCTTCTTTTCCGATCTGTATCCCCTTGACCTCCTTTTGTTGTCTGATTGCTCTGGCTAGAACTTCAAGAAAAATATGGAACGCTTCACGAATTTGCGTGTCATCCTTGCGCAGGGGCCATGCTAATCTTCTCTGTATCGTTCCAATTTTAGTATATGTGCTGCCGAAGCGAGCACTGATCTTACATATATTTTGACACCAGGTGATTTTCCTGTATTGGTACCTCTTCTTAATTAGTATTCATCTTGCTCATTTTTTTGTTTATAAAATGGTTTTCCAGTATGACAATGTCAATTTCTAGTGGAAAGTTTTGCCTACTTTTCTACCACAGATTTGCAGTGGAATAGCCCTTTACCAGTGCTGGGGGTGGGGGGGCAGATAGATGGTCACTGTGTTTTCAAGGCCAGCCTGGTTTACATAGAGAGTTCAAAACCAGCCAGAGGCGCACAGAGAGACCCTGTCTCAAAATGTAAAATAAAATAAAATAAGTTATCTGCATCTATGCCTAGCAGTAAGTTTTATCAAACAAAAGATACCCACTCTTTTCCAATGAGATTTTAACAGAATCTGTTGCCAACTCAATGGGGTGAAAATCCAAAGTCTGCCTAAAACAGCTTTATTTATATATGCAGAAAAATAGATAATTAATAGTGTATATACACAGATCGAGATGTTTTACTCAAAATACTTTTGTGAATTTTAAAGCAGTACCCCACCATTTCTTACTCCTTTTAGATACTACTTAGGTTAATTTCTAGAGAGCACTGTCTCTATTTTCATCCTAAGCCATGCATGTGAAGAGCTTTTGATGTCTGAAACCCTAGGAATTTACCCTTTAGACACTTAGCATTGAGACACTCAAGTCTTCCCCTCCCCCTCTGTCCCCTGTGCTTACAAGGGACCCTGCATGGGTAACAACTAACTGTTCTGAGCAGTTAGGTCCTTCAGCATGGTTTTTAAGTTCCTGCTTCCTCAGTATGTTTGCTCTTTTTGTTTCTGGGTTCTGCAGGTGACCTCCGTGAACATTCAAAATCTCTTCCGTTGGAGCTTTCTTTAGACAACTCCGCCCACCGCAGGCGGTTCTCTGCATTCCTCCTGATCCTGTGATCAGTACCTAGGGTCCGATAGGATCTGAGTCTCTAGGATCAGATAGAATGTGCCTCTCTCTGTTGGACTTCTTCTAAGAAGGGAGCTGGGTGCGTGAGATAGTTTGGAATAAATACATGGATATGGAGTGGTTTTATTTCTCATTTTCATGTCCGTGTGTGCATGGGCATGCATAGCAAGGTTGGTTTGAAGAGCCATTTCTCTCCACCTTCACATTGGTTCCTGGGTTTACACTCAGGTTGCCAGGTTTGTAGCAGGTGGCTTTACCCACAAAGCCATCCCTAAGGCCCTTGATAGGTTGGCTCTTTTGTTTTCAAATAGCACCAACGATGCCCATCCTATAATTGAGCAGCGAACACAGTGTCAATAGCTATTCTGTTTGCACATACATTACCAGCTCTAAGAAGTGAACGATATTGTCGAGAGCAAACACCCTCTGTTCTAACATTGTAGGCCCTTGTCATCTATGACATGAAGTAGTAGCTTGTCACTTTGATGGGATGCCAGGCAGTCTTTAAATAGGCCGTCTAGTGAAAAGTACTTGGTGCGATGGCAGTGACAGTGATCGAAATATCTCCGTGGATGAAATGGTAGGAATTTATTTTGCTGATGCAAGAGTAGACTGTGGGACTCTTGCAGAGGACACCAGGCTGGGGCTCCGTGCTTTCTGTCTTCAAATTATCTCTCAATCTTAGTCCCCTGTAGCCTTTGTGGAAGTCACCAGCACCCTGACTTCGGAGTTGGGTGAGCAAGGGTTGCCAGCTGCGGTATTTGAGCTGAGACCCGTGCTCAACCGTCGCTTGTTTGCACTTTTATGCTAAAGTTGCTTTCCAGAAATGAGCAAGATCGCTCATGTTTGAACAAGAGCACTCACTCTCCCATACGTTCCTTAATTACTACTCTAGTGGTTTAATCTAGTTCAGAAGCATTCCACAAGGCTTGGCGCTGCCTTGCAAAATGCTGTTTTGGTGAATTGGTAATTACCACATGAAGTTACTAGTGATTTTGAGCCGAAAATTTGGCTTCGTTGTGTGAGTGTCCTGACCCTTCCCACCTTCCTTTGGGCATCCTGGTCAGCCAAATTCCCAGAGACTCAAGGGTTGCCCAACAGTTGGGACCTCTCTGGTGTGTTCTGCTTGAGCCTTCACCCCAGACAGCTTCCATTTTGTTTTTCCAGTTTTGTTCCATGAACCTAGATCCAGGCCTCTCTACCTAGTTCCTTGGTCGGACATCCTGTTAAGAACTGCTTAGTGAGTGAGTGTCATGACTGTAGTTTTCTTGTGGTTCCAGGGGATTTTGTTTCCCGAGGTGTAGAGCTTTCTACTCCTGAAGTGGTTCTTGGTAGTGTTAGTTCCTTAGAAAGAAAATGCAAATGGCCGGAGTAACCTGATATTTTAAGGGCATCAGTTGTCCCTTCAAGTGAGTCTTTAAGCGGAGGACCTCAGTCCTAACTTTTATTGAGGCCCAAGCTCTTCCTTCTCCTTCCCAGGGTCCCCTTTGTTTGCTGCTGTTAACATTACAATACTGGAGGCCCGAGGGGTATGTGATTGATTCTGTCTGTGTGTTCAGGACTGCTGAGCTTAACCTTAACTCTATTGGTTTGACCAAGCTTTCTGTTTTTTCTCAAGAATTGACTTGCAAAGTACCTTAGCTTTCTGTGACCTCTGGGTAAACCGGCCATTAGAATACTTGCCTTAAAAAAATACATTTGCAACTGAAAAAAAAAAATCAAAACGAGTACAGTAAACCAGTTACACTCCTGAAGTTAGAAAAACCTTAGTGAACTGTGTAAACAAAAACTGGTGGCATTTGAGACTCAGTTAAAGCAGACAGGAAAGAGCTGATAAATAAAGGGAGAGTAAGTACTTACCTTTGAAAGACAATTTAATATGAAAAACAAACACCAAAGAGATAAAAGTAAATCAAATGCTCATGCACATTTTTTCTCAGAGCATGAAAATGCAAGGTCTTGGGCTGGAGAGATGGCTCAGTGGTTAAGAGGACTGACTCCTCTTCCAGAGGTTCTGAGTTCAATTCCCAGCAGCCATATGGTGACTCACAACCATCTGTAATAGGATCTGATGCCCTCTTCTGGTGTGTCTGAAGACAGCTACACTGTACTCAAAGTAAATAACCAAATCTTTTAAAAAAGAAATAAAAAATGAAAATGCAAGTTCTGTGCTTGCAGCTCAGTGGTGGAGCCCTATGCTATGTGATATGCGCGAGTGTACACGCGTGTGCACACAGAGGATGGGGAGCAGGGACAGAGTCATGGCCGTGTGTGTGGGTATAATTCTCCTAATCTGTCTTATAGCCCAAGTCTCTGTAGCGTAGAGTAAATCATCTGCCACAGAACGAGAGCTGCGTGAATTTACCTTTTGTGTCGGAGCTGTCAATTTATAAAGCTTATTCTTTAGCATTAAATGGAAGCCCGACGAATGGAAGTCCAAAACACTTTGACTAGAAAGCAGCCTCGGTAGTTTGCCTCTGCAGACAAAACTTGGCCATGGAGGAATGAGGATGAGCACCACCCGGCTTTAGCAGAAGGTTTTTACTGTAAGCCCAGGTGTTTGCTGCCAGGGAGAGGCTGTCTAGGAATATGGGCTCCTCTTTCTCTGTTCTAATCAAAGCATTCACTTTATTACGCAGTGCTCACATAGGTTTGTTTAAATCTCTACACATCAGAACGCTTGCATGCTCAACTGTTTTGTGTCAATAGATTACTGGAGCTATGGTTGTGCTCTGAAAGCAAGCGTAGCATCAGTTCATTTGTTTCAAAAGCTCAACTCATCCAGGATAGGAGAGTAAAACTCTAATTCTCTATAACCCAAACTATACTAGAGTATCAGTGCCTCATAAATCCAGTGTTTCTAAACACGGTGCACGGTCTCTCCTGTCGTGTTAATGGCCTCATGGTTTTACGGTGTGTGTGTGTGTGTGTGTGTGTGTGTGTGTGTGTGTGTGTGTGTGTGTGTGTATGTGTGTGTGTGGTGTTGATGATAAGTGTTTAAACTAGTTTCTTATCAACAGTAGTAATTCTTTCTAATTTTAGAAATGTTGGAAGTAGATAATAACAAATTCAAGAGATTAGTGAAAGAGAAGCACCTTTAACACACTCTTTGGCAGAATGGGACACAGGGTAGAGAATGGCTGGCACACTGATTTGACTGATTTGGTATTTTGAAACTCTTCCAATCTTGAGAAATCCCTACAAGCTGTGACTAACGAATAATCTGGGCCTTGAAACTGCCCCTTTTTCTATCACAGGCTCACTGGTACAGCCCATCACCTATGACTTTCCAACTCTCAGAGTCCTCAGAGAAGCTGATGCCAGCTGCTAGCCAGGGGAGAGAGAGGCCCGGCACCTCCACTTATAACTGATGAACTGTAAGCGTGCCTCATACTGAAAATGGACCGTAACATATTATCCCTTACAGAGGTATTAGAAGTCAGGCCGTGGATTCCTATGTCTGCTCAGGATACCTTTGGGAGTGCATGTAAAGTCCAGATTCTTAGAAATGAAGTGGTAGACCACTGTGTGTATACATTTCAGTAGTAGTGGGTTTAATCTATTGTGCCTATCTATTGACTTCATTCTATTAATATTACAAACACCTAGGGCCGATAGAGATGGCTCAGAGGTTAAGAGCACGGACTGCTCTTCCAGAGGTCCTGAGTTTAATTCCCAGCAACCACATGGTGGCTCACAACCATCTGTAATGGGATCAGATGCCCTCTTCTGGTGTGTCTGAAGACAGCTTCAGTGTACTTATGGCCATTAAATATAAAAAGTTGTGGAGGATAATCAAGAACAGACACCTGTAAGAATAATCACCCCTTTGCTTAGGAAGTAGCTCTTTTATGTATCTCTGTCCTGCTTTGCGTCCACCCTAGTGACCATTCCCACGTTCCCACCTCTGCTTCTGTCTTTTAACTGGACCTCTGTAGGATCCTTCTGAGGGCTTTCTATAACTCTTGGCCTTTCTAAAATCCAGCAGAAAATTAATCCAATCTCTGAGCACACATGTGTTATTGTTTATAGAAGCTTTATTTGTAATTGCCCAAACCTAGAAGCAATGACGGTGTCCCCTGGTAAATGAGTGGATGAACGCACTGTGGTATATTGGACAGTGGAAAAAATGCTGAGAAGAATGAGCTGGAGGCTGGAGGGATGGCTCAGCAGTTAATAGCACCGGCTGCTCTTCCAAGAATACCCAGTTTCAATTTCCAGCCCCCATATGGTAGCTCACAATTATCTCTACCTCCAGTCCCAGGGGTATGACATCCTTTTCTGGCCTCTACTGGTTCCAGGCACCGGCATACATGGCAGGCCAAATATCAATACACATAAAATAAAATTAAAATTGAGTAAAAACGAAAATGAACTATAAAACCACCAAGGGGCACGGAGGAAAGGCAAATCTGTGCCATTACATAAAAGACACAACTCTGAGCAGACTACAGGACATCTGGAAAAAGAATGTGTGCGAGCAGACTGGTTAACGTACTTCTACTGAGAGCTGACTCCGGTCCTGGAACTGTCGTGTTCATTTAAAAGGCCGCAGTGAACAGCTGACTTGCTAAACAGTGTTCGGTAGCTAGGGAGAGTCAAGTCGGCCTTCAAGACAACCAACATATCAGATCGTGCTGAAGGCTGCCCTTCCCGTCTTAGCTCGGCCAGCGCATTCTCTGAAAGACAACCACTGCATTGTGGTCCCATCTCCACTCCAGTTTGCTGAGAACATGTGTGCCAATCTAACACTTTCTCTGTGCCTGTGCCTCCTTTTTCTTCAGTGTCTGTGATAAGAGACTTACTTATCTTGGTCACTGCTGCTTTGTAGCCTTTGGCGCACCAGATAAATGACTGTTGGGCAAATAAGTGGTAACCGGAAGCCAAATCTTTTTCCCCATTACAAACGAGGGTTATGAGAGTACAGAAAGTAAGCAAACTGTTGCATAATGACCAAAGAAAGAGCACAGTACTGGGTTGGAACGTAAATGGGGGAGATCCCTTCCTCCAGTGTGCTCTGTCTCGGTGCTGGGAAGGAACCAGCAGGGGTGGCTATGGAAGCATGTTACTATCTCATGGCGATAGTCATGCAGCACCCCAGATTTCTGGGTTGCAGTCTGTATGCAGTTTAGCACAGCTGTCAGGGGAGTGCAGAGTTGAGGGGGAAGTAGATCCTACTCACAGAAAAAGGGCCAGGGGCTTCCTCAAGGAGATGGTGTGCAAAGGTTTCCGGGTGAAAGGTCTATTATAGTAGCCCAATAAGGTCTGAGGAAGGATGCAGATGCAGTCAGGATAGAAATTAAAAATTCATTTGAAAGAAGCTTCAGCCTTGCGAAGTCCTGGAAAGCGCAAAAGGGAGAGAGGAAATGGGGCAGAGGTGGGATTTTTAGAATTGCAGAGTTGAAGAAGCTTCAAGAAACTTTTAAAAGCTCCTTTACCTGCTCTTTTCTGTCACTGAGGCACAGAGGTCCAGAAATGTAAGGAAGCTTAGCTAGGTGATGCGGGCAGGCGGACTAAAGGCAGAGGGATCCTGATCCTCCTCCAGTTTTCTTCCTCCTGGGAAGGTTCTAGAAGGCAGAGGGCTGGACACAGAAGATACTGTGTGAGCATCTGTGGACATGGAGCCATGGGAGTGCTGACATCTCTGTCAGCAGGGAAGCTAACATGACAGGAAGAGGCCCAATGAGGCAGGAGTTCCAGGTGGGGGAAAGGACAGATGTAGCTCAAAGATGGAGACTGGAAAGAACAGCATCTTAGCAGCGTCCTCGGTAGGAATGAGAGAGGAGGAAGGGGATGTCCAGTGGAAATAAAGGGAGCAAAAGGCCACCTACGCTCTTTGAATCTAAAGATTCGGGCCAATGGCTCTCATTAAGAAACCAGTGGAAATCGAATCCTGGAAGCAAAAACCTCCATGAGGAGATACAAGCATATAAACCGCTCATAGGAGTTTTACTGCGAAAGAAAATAGCAACTAGAAAAGAAGTAGAGTCAAGAGTCAATGTTTTCTAGGTGTGGAGGGAGCATTGAGATATTCCTATTACTAATTGTCTTTACTGTGTTTGTCTTTTGCAATACTTGGGAATTAACCTTGGGGGCCTAGCGCATGCTAGGTATGTGCTGTAGTAACCGGATCACCTCCCAGACTGTACTTTTGCTTTGTTTTGTTTTGTTTTGTTACTTTATTGGGAGAAATTTCTATCTGCAGACAGAAGAAAAGGAGTCAGTGAAGGCAGTATTTGACACAGCTGAAGGCTGGCAAGATCAGCTATGGCTGGGATGCTCAAGATTCAGAGGTGGACTCAGAGCTGGGACACATGCGTGTAGTGCCTTCGAGCTACTGTTTGTGGAGAGCTTCCTCTTCCGGGCCCATGTTTATAATTGCATCTGCTTTACATCAGTTAACCCTCACCACAGCCCGCCAGACAGACGGTCCTCTTTTTTTTAAGCTCCAAATTACAGCTGAGAAAAGGAAGACGATGGGTTTAGTTAAGTTTTCCAGAGTGGTGAGTCTGGACTTCAAGCTCAACCTTATCCCTCTTTGAAATTTGATGTGTCTTACAACCTTTGTGGAGATAGGAAGGAAAGAACACATGCACAGTCCCTTAAATGTCCATGGAAGGAGTCATCCTGTGTGCATATAAAGCTCATTGGGTAGAACTTAGCCCCTAGTACAGATGGTGCATGTACTTATTAATTATTAATCGTAATTTTTAGCTGGAGGGTGTCAATTTTGCCCTAGCCCTGATAGGTAGTCTGATGTTCTGTATTAGACTCTTCTATCTTCGCCTTCCTAACCATCACCATCACTGGAACTTGGCATACTACTTTGGGCCTTTAGTTTCTTATTTGTTATTAGTTTTTTTGAGGGATTGGGGTTGGGGGGGTTCTATTGCCTAGGCTAGCTTCAAACTCTATATGTAGCTGAGGAGGGTGGCCTTGAACTCCTAACCCTGCAACCCTCACCTCAGCACAGGCTTGCTGGTAGGCTTGACCACACCAAGCCTGCTGGAAGAACAAATGAAGTGAGGATGGCTTTTAGAAACGTGAGTTTTACAGAACAGTGCCTAGTGGAATTTGAGTGTTTAAATAAGGGAGGAGAGAGGTGGTGCTTAAAAACCACAAATTGACCATTGTCGTAGTTACTGTTCTATTGCTGAGAAGAGACGCCATGGCCAAGTTGAGGTCTTGCTTACAATGTTAGAGGGTTAGTCCATGATCATCATGGCAGAAAGTAGACAGACATGACACTGGAGCAATAGGGGAGAGACTTACATCCTGATATGAAGAAGGCTGGGGAGAGAGAGAGAGAGAGAGAGAGAGAGAGAGAGAGAGAGAGAGAGAGAGAGAGAGAGAGAGAGAGAGAGAGAGAGAGATAGATATTAGAAGGCATTGGATTCCATTACAGGTGGTTTCTGGGAATTGAACTCTGGACCTCTGAAAGAGAAGCCAGTGCTCTTAATTGCTGAGCTATCTCTCCAGCTCCTGGTGTGGTCTTTTGAAACCTCAAGCCCAACCCCAGTGACACATATCCAACAAGGTCACCCCTCGTAATCCTTCTCAAACAGTCCCACTAAGTAGTAAGCAGGGACCGAGCATTCAAGCATATGAGTCTGTGGCAGCCATTCTTATTCAAACCACAAGTATCCTTCCATTCAGTCACCACGTGTGACGTACCAATACTCCGTTAACTGAAGTTACCAAGATCTATATGAAGGCAGTGGCCCTGGAGGAACGTAAACATGTCATTGTGGGCCCATCAACTTCTTTTAAGTATATTAATAGTCAACACAGAAAATTCAGGTACAAAAGGGCTCATGACAATAAGATGTTACCTTGTTCACGCCTAAGCTTCTGTGAATCTGTCTTTCCAGAGGCAAGCATTTTTCCAAGTCTATTATTTTGTTTTGTAGTTTTCAATTTTCAGTCTGTTATCTTTACAAAGAACCTGAAGCATCTGAACCGTGAGACTATAATATGCATGTTAGAAAGTATGTAGACTGATGGTAGCCCCTATTCATAGACTACTTCCAACATATTTTTCCAGACGTACTGGATATGCTTCTCTTTCTACCCAGCCAGCCTTTTCATTCTCTGATTTCTAATTGTGACTGGGGTATATACTTAGGCACAGCCTGCTAAAGAAATGTTGATTAAGCAACACATCAAAAAGATAGACCTGTGGCAGCCAGAGACCTTTGTGGAGAATGATTACTTAAAGGAACTTGTGTAAATGTCTTTAGTAGGATTGGGTTCTGCACTAAAAGCAATTTGACTCTCAAGCTTAAAAATGTACTCGTTCATGATTCAGTTGTGAAGCCAGAGTTGTTTCTTAGCTGGCAGTTGTTAACAGAATATACATTGGCTGTTTTCATTGTCTCGTCTGATAGAAAAAGGTACCGAGCACTGATAACGGTGATTGGTGTCACCTTTTTGGAGGACCCCATGCTGGACATTATACTAGGCACTTTATGTTATTATTACTAAATTTACATGTACTGTCTCTATAAAGTTTATAAATAAGGAACTTGACATAGAGAAAGTCCTCCGACTTGCAGAGCCTGAGCTCTGGTTCCTACATGGAGCAACCGTGATTTAGAATCCAATCCCGATTCGAGTATCCGTTTTTTTTGAAAGTCATCCACTTCTTGCCTGTCAGAAGTGAAGCCTTCCCTTCCCATCCACTTGGCCATGAGTGAGCATTCAGCGGACGCTGTGTGCCATGTTAATGCTTGCCATAGTTAGGGCTTTTATTGCTTCATTGAAACACCATTCCCAAAAAAGCAACTTTAGAAGAAAGGTTTATTTGGTACTCTTCTCCATTGCTGTTTATTATTGAAGGAGGTCAGGACAAAAACTCAAACAGTGCAGGAATGTGAATGCAGGAGCTGATGCAGAAGCCATGGAGGGGTGCTGCTTACTGACTTGCTTCCCATGGCTTGCCCCACCTGTTTTCTTATAGAACCCAAAACCCTCCACCCAGGGATAGCACCATCCACAATGGGCTGGGCCCTCCCACTTTGATCACTAACTGAGAAAATGCCTTACAGCTGGATCTCACGGGACATGTCCTCAACAGAGGACTCTAGCTCGTGCCACACAAAACCAGCCAGTACAGAGCTGGAAGAGAATTCTGGCATAGCTGGGGTCATCCATAAGTGCTGTGTTATTGAGAAATAACCTTCATTGAGTATAATGAAGGAGTTAGAAGGAATGAGAAGCTAATCATGAGGGGCACTGCATGTGAGGAGATCTTTGGTATTTTGAAGAAAACTTGGAAAGTCATAGTCTAAAGATGGGGTTGAGGATTCCTCCAGTAAGGGCTCTCTATGAAGTCTCCAACCATTGGCAGAGCACCTATGTGTAAGCAACTAAAATTGTTGAGGAACATACTCTGTAAAAGCCGCCTCATGAATTAGTGCAGAAGGAAATACAAAGGTTGGTGAATTCAGCAGGCATCCAGAGCTGAAAGGCATTTGCCAAACAGCTATGCCTTCAGTAATGCCTGAAGTACAGAGAAAGAAAGAATATGGCTGGGATGAGGGGAGGTGGGCACAGCATTTCAGAGGATATTTGTTCTCAGAAGTCACCCATCTGTGCAGACCCAGGCCTATTGGCAGTGCACTTCTCTGACCCCATTCCTGGTGCTAAACTATCTTGCCCCACAAAACTGCAACCTCCAAAAGCTATACCCTTGGAGGGTGCAAAATAACCGTGCACCTTCTCACAACAGGTTGCAAGGAACATGGCCTTGCTTGTGGGGAGAAGAGAAGGGAGGAGGAATCGTCTTCTAACAGTGAGAAGTTTTTAACTTGAGTTTACAGGCTGATTTTGTATTTCCCTGTAGGGGGTCCGGTCAGGGTGGGGATGCCAGGATGGCAGTGTCCCTATGGGACAGACACAATGTAGTACTAGTCTTCTGAGGAGGAGCCTAATCTCAAAGGATTTTTCAGATACCGTTCCATGGTGAATAAAAGAACAAGATCTAAAGCCACAAAAAGCAGTAGGAGATGACAGGAATAAGAAGTAGTGTGAACATAGGAAAATGTGAAGACCCTAAAACTGTCGGAAATATAAACTGAAGGCTTATTTCTTAAAAAAAAAAAAACAAAAACTAATAAGTAAAATTATGATGATTAGAATCGTGCATTCATCGGGTGACAAATTTGAACACAGCTGAATAAAGAATTAGAGAACTGGAAGGTAGGACTTACTCAGGAAGCATTGCTGAGAGAGCTCGAGACTAAGAATTTTGAGATGGCCTAAGTATGAAAGAAAGTTGGAAGGAGAAGCAGACAGGATGGCTGAAGTTTTCCCAGGACTAATGAAGGATAACAAATTTAAGGAGCAGAATGAATCAAAATATTCAAACGCAATGCAGCTCATTCCAAGGGCTGAGTCTCACAGCTGCAGAGAGGTTCCTGGGGGCCAGAGATGATGACAGGTCCCACTTTAGGACACCCCTTCACATGGTGTCCTCATGTACGGAATGGGGCTAGGGGACCATTCAGACTAGAATTCCATACTTTGTAAAAGTCTATTTTAGAAACAAGGCTAATGAAAATCTTTTAAAAAATATAAAAAAGATTGACAAAACTTAAGAAGCATGTCAAGTTAGTACAAACGGGAGGCAGAGATACACAGGTCTCTGAATTTGAAGCTAGCCTGGTCCACGTAGTTCCAGACTAAACTTGATTACACCATGAGACCTAATTGGAAAAACAAAATAGTAAACAAAGAAATTCTGTCACTGTAGCTCTGTGATGCATCCTTTCCTAGAATGCTTGTCACATAGATTCAAGCCCCAGTTCTATTTAGAATGAGAAAAGGGGGAAATTTACAATACAAGTAAGGAAGAAGGAAAAATTGAAACTATGTAATCGTGCAGTGAGATTGAAATGGAAACTCTGGGAACTATTTGATAATATTGTCTTAATTTATATGTGCCTGTGCACGTGCGTGTGTGTGTGTGTGTGTGTGTGTGTGTGTGTGTGTGTGTATTATTATTATTAATAGCTGTAATTTGTTGTCATAATGATACAATGAGGGCTGCTTTTAATTTAAGGAGTCTGAAGAATGTGTGTTGGACAGAAGATGATAAACTTACAAACAGTATTAAGGTAAACAGAGGAAACAGACAAAAACTATGCTTGCCAGGCATGGGTGTAGCTAGGAGAAAGAGGAGGAGGGAGAACAATAAAGAAAAGCACCTTTCCACAGGTTGCTGCCCTGCAGATGACATGAGACTAATGCTCTACATAAAAATAATATCCGTGTCTGGCTTCTGTCCATCTCAGTGACAGCCCTTTTGGTGACAGAGCAGCTTACAGTTACACAGGAAGTGAACCAATGTGTGGTGCGTCCACCAAGAGACGCCGGGCTGCCGAGATATGTTTATCATCACATTGAAATTCAGAAGAAAACAATGCCACCGAAGTTTCTTGCTTAGAACCAGATGGGTGGCCATATATTTCATATTCAAATCGAAGTCATTGGCTGTTCACTGACATCTTAAGTTGCTGGGTGGTTTGTTGGTTAAGGCAGTACCGTCCTCATAGCAGTTTTTGATTGACCCTGGGGAGAATTCCTAGCAAGATCCTGCTCAAGTCCCTTATTGTTACCGTTATATGTAGTCATGTACAAAGGTTGGAATGACTCTTTGAAATGCACCAGAGTTTTCTTTTGCACGTCATCCCAGTTACTTACCTGTAAGCAGTTTGTGTCTTACTTGAAATATATTGCATAACTCCTCACCCCGTTTTAATGAAACTGGGTATTGAGCCTAGGGCAGAATCCCCACCCGCTACTGCCAAGCTGTGCATAGAAGGGTTAACCTTCTGAGGGGAAGCCAAAAGGAATGCTAAGGGATCAAGACATGACACGCTGCCCATTGTTTGCAGCTCCAGATCAAAATATACAATTATGCATGCCAAATAAATTCTAAACCTGTAAGGTTGGAAAAGACGGTGGCTCTGACGACAGGTGCCAGAAGCATTAAATAACCTCCTCAGACAAGGTGCACCACTGTTGTCTTGAATGCTGTGGGGGTCCCCCAGTCTGGCATTTTCCCCTATGCTAGACAATGTGCATTCACTGCTGGAGTCTCTGTTAAGCCCCAGTCCCCCAGACCTGCTGGCTCCTGGTGCCCAGCCCGACACAGAGGTGCCTTTGTGAGTGTAATTACCTTTCCCTGTATTAGTAATAGTCTGTTTAGAGCTGTGTTTGCAGGTACTGCGAGAATAAGCAGGAATTAGTATGCAAAAAGACCTGCCCTGTCTCTGACATCTTTATCAGCACCATTCCTTAGGACTGGCTTTCCTGCCTAAAGTTCGGTTGATGGGGCTGGTGGAATACTACTGGATGGAGAGCTTTTAAAGGAGGTGTGTGTGTGTGTGTGTGTGTGTGTGTGTGTGTGTGTGTGTGTGTGTAAGGGACAGATGGAGGGCAGTCTTGTGTGTTGTTTCATGAGAGTCTCATGCCCAGCAAAACTGCCGGAGTAAACTTGAATGGATAATGCCAGCGACTTAGGAATTGATTAAAGCTCCTTTGGGCTTTCAAGTGTTCCCACATCAAAAACACAGGAGGGACAAAGAAAAAAAAAATGGTTCTTTTGTTGTGAGGTTACTATTGCCAGCATCCTCAAGCTACTGATAACCCCTGCCAGTTGTGGACTGTGAACCTGAAGCGAGCCTATCTTTAAAGACGCTTGCCTTATCTGTAAGTAGCCATGGTGATTGAAGGCATTGGGAAAGTCCAGAATTGGAGGGCAGTCAGCTCAAGCTGATTTGCATATTAAGTTGCCCGGAAATGCTTTATATTCCCTCCATCTGTTCCTCGGCAAGCCTTTCAGTTAAAAAATAATAATTTCCCTTCTTTGGAGATAGAGGGTACTTTCGTTATTAGGTTAGAGGGTTGTATTTTGTGTTTAGTAATTTTCCATATGTGATTTTTTACTGTGTGTACCCAGAAAATTCAAGGCCAATCAGAGGATAAAGGAAAATCCACCCGGATAACCAGTGCAAAAGAAGCCAGAGACTGGCCGTTTTCACACGGGAGCAGAAAGAATAAGGATTTAAATGGCACACTCCATGTAATTTATTAATTTTGTAGTGGCCAAAGTTGCCGAGGCAGTCCGCAGAACAGCACAGCATGTCTCTTTGTTGCAGAGTTACCTGTTGAGAATGACTTGATCACTGAGGAAAGACTCGCTGTGGGGCAGGGAGAACTCAAACCAAGCAGCTTCCTTTTTGGAGACTGGGTCGGGAAATGGGTGTTGGCTACCGAATGAAGAATTTATCAAGAAATCTGCTAGAGAAGTATTTTCTTCACCCTTGGAACCTCCTAAAAGTCCTTTTAGCATCCTGCTTCCCTTTTCATTGTGTGGGAGCAACAGGTCAGGGATGGCCTAAGGCAACCCTGAAAATTGGCACCTGCCTTTGTGACTGAGACCTAGATGGCAGGAGTGGTCAGGAGACCAGGCCAGGGAAACTGAATAGGTTTTGAAGTCACCTCTGCAGGAAGATTGGATTCTGATTCCTCAGCGGCCGGGAGAGGCTAAGGTCACCTTGTGACTCAAGCCGAATGATTTGCTGAAAGGAGTCTCTTGAACAGGTTTAGGGAACAATAGAAGTCGGTACCTGAGGGAAAGCCAGGAAACACAATCCCTCTGCCCACATTTGTCCCTCTCATTTTTGTGACAGTGGGTATGTCACAGGACTGTGGCAGGTGTTACGCATGCCTTCCTGCAGCCCCACTCCCTCCTCTGCCCGTGGGTGTTTTGAGAATATAAACTCGTTCTCAGTATTCTCAGCACTTGCTGCACAGGAGCGAAGTGGAGGATCTTCCGTGGAGTGTTCTTCCTACCTGAGCAGGCAGAGAAGCACTATTAGGCTTCACTTGCTGGCACGGCCATCCTGCCTGTGGAGGTTTTTTCTTCCTGGGCTGTTCGATGTTTCTTGTATTCTCAGACAATTGGCAGCCTAAGACCTCTAACACAGCCTAGCGTTTCTTCGGGTTCGTACAAATTATTTGACCATACTGCCTGTCTCTTGGAAGAATACAGCTTACTCCTACTGAGTGCCCTAGCCTTACAGGTAGTACTCCTACTGTGTGCCATGGGGTTACAGGTGCAGCTCTGCTCCTCTTTTTTGTTTCTTTCTAAGTTGGCTTCTTACCAGGCCACTTGCCTTCGGTCTTTATCCATCCCTTCAGTCTCCTTCACCCTCTCAGGGGAATGTACAGTTGACTCATGCTTTCAAGGCAGGAGGGAGACAGTCTGATATTGGGAGCTGAGGATGCCTCTTGGGGACTCAGCTGTTTTGCATGTGCCAGCGCTCTTCCCGTGTCCCAGGAATGTTTTCAGGGCGTGCCCCTTGCCTTCTTACGCGTGGTCTCAGATCACGTTGAATCTACGAAGCCTGAAGCAGACTGATCTTGCTTGTTTTAACTTTAGCGTTCCGGTACAAAATGACTGTTTTCCACTCCACTTTGTTAGTGATCTTTCTTTCAAAAACTAAAAGCATGGTTTCGCTTTTGAAAATATTTTTCAAAGAAGCAAGTTAGTGCCCTTCTAGAAAGCTAACCTTTTCCAAAGTCTCCTGGATTTTTCTAGTTCTGTTCCTTCCTCCTACTGATGTCACCAGTGCAAGATTCACTGGCATCAAGAACACGCCTGGCACCCCCAGATTCCGTTAGAGGTGTTTTACAAATTAAGTAGGTAGTCATCCCTGGCCTCTGGTTTCTTCCGATCTGAAGCAGGCGACACCCACACGGAAATAAGTGGGCAGGCAAGTATGACGTCTCAGAACAGGACTGAGGAGATGTAGACAGTGTGGAGACACGTGGAATCTATGCCTGTCCATCCTCTCCTTAAAAGATGCTCAATAGAGATGGTGGTGTCTGGTGGGTTAAGTGAATGAAGAGATGGTATTTGAAAGGTTGGTGTCCCCGGCAGGGCATTCATCAGAGGAGGTGAGGAGCGACAGGGGCACGGTGTCGGCTCAGATGAATAGAACATTGATGGCTGTAGCTGACAGGAGTTAGGGTTATCAGTGAGAGGCACCTGGACAGGCGCAGGTTTGAAAGGGGTGAGAATACAGGAACCTATCTGCAGGACATCCCAAACCTGGGGATGTCGTAAGAGGGCTAAAGGAGCAAGTAAAATAAAATTGTGGACAGCACAACAGAAGGCCGGAGGAGACACTACCTTGTTCCTGATCAAAACAATCTGAAGCCACACACTGTGGGTTTGAGGAGCAGCTTCAGCGCGGCCTGAGTTCTGGAGCTGTTTGCCATACTGCTGTTGGCCGTGCTCTAAACCATTTCCCGGTGTTCGCCCTGGTGATCTGTGAAATGGTAACAATGGACGCCAGATTAAATTGGCAGGTTGTTAAATACATGTAGCATTCTGTAGCCGAATTTCTCTAGAGAAAAATTTAGTTTCCTTAGGAGGAGATGCTATTATTAGCAAAGGAACAAGAACAGGACAAAGATCTGCCTATGAAATATAACATTGGAGAGCTTTCCAGCTGGAGGTGCAGTTAAAAGAAAACCTTGTAGAAAGAAGCATATCAATTAAGAAATTCTTATGATTTATTTCGGGAGTAATGTGAGGTGATTTTTACTATAGGAAGGGAGCCATATTTAACCGATCTTTATTCGAATCCCGTATCTGGTGTGTTTCTCATGGACAGCACGCATGCATGGTCAGATGACTAGAACTCACAGGAAAATCTGAGGCAAGAAGAAATTAAAAGGGGTGATGAATGCCCCGAGATTACTGAAAGAACATGTCATAACGGAGGCACCGGGTGCTCCGTGTAGATATCAGTAGATACTCACACCCCACTTTGCTGCGAACCTCCCAAAAGCTGAGAGCTGGAAGACAAAAATCTCAGCATCTACAGGAGTCAACTTGTCTACAGTTATCTCTAAGATGGCTTCAGAACACGACCTTCAGATAAGCCGCTGACAGAAAAACATCCAGGTCATCGGGTTTTACGTGTGTGAAGTGAGGACTTAATGGGGTTCTCATTTTCTATTTGGCATCGAATGGTTTGGAGGGTGACGACCCACTTGCTCGAGCAAACTAGCAACACAGTACCAGAGGGGTGGGGGGGGGCAGCCCTTTTTCTAATACCTTCATGCAGAATGAACGCACAAAGTCTCCGTGGGTCAGTCAGAAGAGGACTGTCCACACCCAGTCAGATCTGGAGAGAATCCAGATTCGAAGCTTTTGTTCTGGTTGGAAGGCTGAGCTAAACTAGGATTAAATTTAATAGGATTAGGTATAAAGTTCTACTTGTATTACTTGTGTAAGACAACTAATTAAGTTGCAGTAGACCTGGGCTAATAACAGTTTCTGTGAAAAAAGACTGAAGGTTTTATATATACACCCCTAGAGCTCAGTTGGAGTCAGCAGTGTAACGTGTTTGGTAGGGAAAGCCAGTTACAGTGAGTGACAAAGGAGTGGCGGACACAAAGCCGTGACCAACTGGAGCCAGCATCAGACAGAAGCCCTCGGAGATACTGCACAACCAGACATGCATGCCGTTGGTTGCAGCTAGATCTGTTGAGTCTGGACGAATTTGTTATTTTCTTTGGGGAATCTTTATAATTGGTGGAAATTTGGGGCATTAGAAATCAGTGAAAGAAATAGTATTAAATCATTAAGTGTTGAAAACATAATTTCCTTCCCACTCAGCCTGCCTAAGAAACACTGTGTGTGTTGTAGCTTGCATTTTAACACCATTATTTTTTTCTTGGTATCATCAGTGCTTGGGGGCCTCAGCGTGGCATGGTTTTGGCATCAGAAATTATTTAGGGAAAACTTCACTTCTAAAGTTAATTGTTCTACATAGAGCTCTTAAACGTGTCAGAATTACGGTAAATATTTTAGGGTGGGCATTCATCAATATTTCATAAACCCTAAACAAGGAAAAGAGTCCAAGAACTCTCTAAAAAAAGATATATTTTTATGTACATGTAATTTTTTTCTGGGAAAGACTCCAACACTTTCATCAGATTCTCAAATAATACAAAGATTGGACTTCTCCCGTTGTACCTTCTTAGCTTGTCTCTCTCCTGTATAAACAGAGAGGCACCTTGATTGTTGCCTCCTGCCTTATTTGAGACCCTCCAACAGATCTTCCTTGAAACGCCAATGACTTCCACCCACTGAGACTTGAAAAGGGTCACAGGCAGAGTTCAAGAATTGTTTTAATTGAAAGCTCGACCTCAGAGGAACATTAAACTCCCTCTTCCTGTGTCCTCACACCCTATGACAAAGCTAGCTGTGTTTGGAAGAACAAGACTCAGGCTTGTTGCTTTGAGACCTCAAGTTGCACTTTACTGTCACCCCCACCCCTCAGCGTCTGAGTACAGATTTGGTCTTCTCCAGGAATATTTTGTTCTGAGGTAGGTGCCAGAGAAGCCTGACTTTCTCAATGGGATGTGTGTTTCATGTGGTTTCTCTTCTCCTTGCAAACCTCATAGGGTGCCAAAGCGTGCTTTCTGCGGGACATTCCTTTCTCGGCCATCTACTTCCCATGCTATGCCCATGTGAAGGCTTCCTTTGCGAATGAAGATGGGCAGGTCAGCCCCGGAAGCCTGCTCTTAGCTGGTGCTATTGCTGGTAAGTCTTATCCACAGGGCACTGTTTTTTTTTTCCCACCATCCACCCCTAAACCCTCCAGGATCTAACCTAACTCCACCCACATTACAGAAATAGGATTTTTTTTTAACTTTAAACAAAATTTTATTACATAAAGGTTGTCACATAACTGGATACTTCTCTACTCTGTACACAATCATTCTTGCCCTCCACAGATAGGCTGCTTCTGAATTTCTCATGTGGTGACACAGCGCTACAGTCCTGATGCTAACAGAACAGTAGCGATGCCTCAGTGATATAAGTTGAAAGCAGGACACTGGTATATGGCTCTTGCACCCAGCATCAGGAATGTACAAATGTCTTTATTCAAAAATACAAAATAACTGATCTGTAGGCATGGACAACGACAGCATTATGTATTGTCAAAGGAAACCAGTAACTGATGATGACAGTGATCAGCCAGCCTTCCCTTAAGTCATTTTCTTCTGAAGTTATTGGTGAGGAACGTGCCTTGAGCTTCCTGTTACAGTTCATTGATAAGGGCAAAGCACTATTCTAGGAGTTACAACATGCCACCTCCCATACCCCATTCCACCCATTGCACCCATTCCACGGTCCTCCTCTTCTTTAGGAATTTGTCACTACAGCTTCAGTGGTAGTTAGCAAGGACGCCACCCCAGGAGTATCCAGTAAAGCAGTTCTTACAACCATTGTTGAACCAATGATTCCCTTTTCCACCATATTCACAGAAATGGATTTTTTCTGACAGTTTTTGACTGAGTCCATGTGACTTTCTTTGAATAACTTCTAAAAGGCAGATAAGAAATTAATTTGTATTTTGCCACGTTAGACTATTAGATGAACTTTAGCTTTTGGAAAGTGTTTGTAATGATTAGTGCATCTTTATTTATGCCTTCGTTTCTTTAGTTTCCGTGGAACTAACAGATTCTCAAATTCCATGTTATTTCTTAATTTCACAGAAGTAAAAATGGTTTGACCTGAACTTTTTAAAACTTTACATGCTCATCCCCTCAAGATTATCTAACAAATGATTCCATGCAAGTGTGTCCAGGACTTCAGCAAAAGTTATTATTGTCTAGTTAGAAGTGTGATAAAACTAGAAGTACCTAGGGTGATTAGATTTCTTGAAGTGACTGCCAGGTCAGGAGTTAGATGTATTTTTAAATGAATCATAGAAGTGACTGTCTTCTGTCTTTAGTGCTGTGCTAGAATAATTAGGAATATTACACAAAAAAAAAAAATGTGGCCTTAAAAATAGATACTGATTATCAGCACAGTGGGGGAATCAGCACTTGCCTTTTGGGAAACTCCTTGTCCAGAGAAGCTAAGGGATGAATTCAGCTACATTAGCTCTTTATGTGGTAAGGAGCTTATTATAAGTTAACATACCCTAGGGCAGTCCTGAGCTTCTGGCTCCAAATATTTTTGGTAGACATGTTGTGCTCATCAGATTAGAGGTTAGATTGGGGAAACAAGATCAGAGGTTAGGGGTTGGGGATTTAGCTCAGTGGTAGAGCGCTTGCCTAGGAAGCGCAAGGCCCTGGGTTCGGTCCCCAGCTCCGAAAAAAAGAACAAAAAAAATAAAAAAAGATCAGAGGTGAGCCCCAGCTTTGAGTCACTATTTCATACCTGCCTCCCTTCTGCAGGAACCTCAGTGGCAGGAAGCTGTATCATTTCTCCTTTATCCTTAACATTTTCTTCCTCAAAAGCATGTATGCTGGTCTGTGAGCCAGGGCTCTTAAGTCCTGGGTGATTGAGGATTTTCGTTGCTTGAGAAATAAGATCCAAAGACCAACACTAAGGAAGCAAGATCTGGAGTACAGAATCCCTATTTTCATCTCCAAGTCGGCCATTTATTCCCTGTGTTCTGAGTTGTCATTTATGTATGTCTACATGAGGAAACATGGAAAGAAGGCATTTTACGATCTATTTTAGACTAGCCAATTGAAATAAGGTTAGGGCTGCAAGAAAACTTATTGATGTGACTTCCCCAGACTTGATTTCCTCAGCTTTGAATAGGGATAATACTATAGAGTCCAGGATGTGTCACAAGGAGGGGAGCACGATAGGAGGCTGTTAGCATAGTATCTGTCATGAATCATATATTCAGTAAATATGCAGGTTGAGTTTAGATTCTAGAAGAATCGGCCCATTAAATCACTCCACAAGTAACCGATAGGACATTAAGGATGAATAAGTAGATCTCGACTCCGGATGGAGGACTCTGTCTGAACCTTGTTCTGAAACTATAGAAAATAGTCCACTCTTCTCTCAGTGAAAACAGACACTGGGAATAAATTTCCTGTCCTTGTAGGGGTGTGCTAGCTAGAGATGTTACTAGAGATGAATATTTGTTTTCTTTTATTTTTCCTGATTATGCAAGTGATACAGCTTGTGGTAAAATATTTAGAAATGGTAAATATTATCCATGATTCTATTACTCAAAGAGGGTTTCTATTTAATTTAAATTTTTATAAAAATCATTCATGTACTTTATGAAGGTGTGGATGTACACATATGCCCAGGCACACAGAGGACCCAGTGAGGGAGTCGTTTCCTTTCTACTGTGTGGTTATCAGGGATCAAACTTGGATTGGCAGGCTTGGCGGCATTCGCTGTAACCCCTGAGCCGTCTGACTGGCTAGTCCTTTTGGTGTTGCCTACTTCAGTGGATTTTGGTGGGGTTTCAGCCACACTGTACCTGTGCTTGTAGCTCACCTCATCAGCACTGTTGACTATTGTAGGGCGGCTTGTGCTGTGGCTTCTGGCTGCAGGGGTCAGATTCATTTCCCCACTTAGACCTCAGTGACTCACAGGAGCCATTGACTCCCTCTTGGCCCACTTCTTCAAATTTGGGGATAAGAACAGCCTTAGCTTCACTAAAAAATTAAGCGGAATAAAAAGACAAAGATTTAAAGTAGTTGACATCATGTCAGTATTCAGAAATGTTCAACTACAGTGATTTTCTGATGTGTATAATTTTAAGCTCCTTAAACATAGTTTTAACTGCTGGATAATCACACCCTTATTTTTCATTATAATTCTTGAGATTATCATATAATTATATTATTTCCCTTTTCTCCCTGCAGTCCTCCCTAAGTCTGTATTGTCATCCCTTCCTTTTCAAACTATTTTATTCTAATGATTGTTACATCAGCGTGCGTGTGCGTGTGCGTGTGCGTGCGCGTGTTCAACCTATATGATGTTACATTATGCATATGTTTTTAGAGTTGAGCATTTGGTATTAGATTATCAGTTGGTGTGCTCTTCCTGGGGAAAGATTAGTTTTTCCTGCTTTCAGCATTCCTTAGGTGTCTCTAGGTTTGTTTTGTTTTGTTTTGAGCAAGATTTAGGCCTTAAGCTTTCTCCTTCTATGTTAGCTTGACTATTGCCATCACCCTTGTTTAGTTCATGTTTAAGCATCCCTGTCATGAAGACTTCTAGGAGACACAACATCACAACAAACTTTATGTTCATCGGCTCCCCCAATCGATCTGCCCCTCTTGCATGAATATCCCTGAGTCTTAGATACAGAAGTTATACTGTAGATGTATCAGTTGGGACCAGGATCCACTGCTCTGCATTTTGATCAGTTGTGGTTTTCTGTAATGGTCTTTGTTTCAAAGAGAAGCTTCCCTGATAAGGGCTTGGAACTACAGTTATCCGTGGGTACAAGGAGAAATATTTAGAACGTAGTTAGGAGTTATGCTTGTTTCCTAAACTGGCAATTGTAGGTTCTGCTCCAAGGTCTATGACTTTCCTAGTCCTAGGTCAAGTTGCCTGGGTATCTAGCAGAAGGCATGATGCCATTTCTTGTTGACCAGCCTTAAAAGTCCAATTAGAAAACTGGTGGTTACCACTAAGGTATGTGTACCACTATTCACCTTTAGTGTTATTATGCCATGCCAGTTGTTGTAGTTCAGAGGCATCATAGTTGGGTAGGACTCTTTGTTTCTGCTCTGCTTTGGAAACCTGCATGGTGCCTTGGTACCATGAAAGATGACCCACAGGAAGAAAGCTTTTAGGTCATATCGCAGTTCTGGTCCTCTCAGTCCTATGTCTGAAGTGGATGGTGTATTCAGCCATAGAAACTTACCCTTTCTCCCCTAGGTGTCAACCAAGGACACCAACAGTAGTCTATAATGTTTTGGGACTCTCTTAGACCACACTGACCAGCGATACAAAAGTGGGTGTTTCATGTCTTGTGTTAAGGTTCTTATTAGAGAGCATATGGCTCTCAGGGATGGCATCATCAGCCCAAGTAGGAAATTTCCATTCAAACTATTTGTGAATATGTATCCACGCACTCATATATGTTAGGTATCTTTAAGTAGATAGCTAATAATACGGGTCCTTATTATCGTTTCAGATATTCTTAGTAATTTTCCTCTCCCTCCTCCATCTGTGTTTATCTCTCTCCCCTCTGGTTAAAGCTTGCCCACATTCACACATACTCTTTTCTGAAGACTTGGAGCTAGGAGTATCAGATGAGAGGAAACATAATATTTGCCTCTCTTTGTCTGGGCTACCACACTCAATATGTTCATCCTCTCCTAGCTCCATCTATTTACCTGCAGATTTTATAATTTCATTTTTTTTCTTTGTAGCTAAATAGTATCTCATTGTACTAGTCAGGGTTCTCTAGAGGAACAGAACTTATGTAATGTATCTCTAGATAGATATGAGAGAGAGAGAGAGAGAGAGAGAGAGAGAGAGAGAGAGAGAGAGAGAAGCAATTTATTGTAATGTCATACAGGCTGCAGTTCAGCTACTCCAACCGTGTCTGGCTGTGAACAGAAAGTCTAAGAATCCAGTAGTTGCTCCATCCACAATGATAGATGCCCCAGCTGGCCTTCAGAATATGCTGGAACCCCAAAGAAGTAGGTGTGATGGTGGTGAATGAATGGAGGTGCTAGCAAGGTAAGGGCGAGCAAGCAAAGGGCAAAGGCTTCCTTCCTCCATTCTTTATGTAGACTACCAGCAGAAGGTATGGCCCACATTAAAGGTGTGTCTTCCAAGCTCAAGACCCGATCAAAGATGTGTGTCCTCGTACCTCAAAGGCCCAGATTAGAAGTGGACTCACCCACTCCAAACCAGGTTAAGAAAAAAAATCTCTTAGGCATTCCCTCCAGTTCTGGACGGTACTTCATTCCAGATGAGTCATGTCGACAACCAGTAATGGCCGTCACATCTGCTGTGTGTGTGTGCTACATTTTTATTGTCCATCCAATGTCCAAGGAAACACAGACATGAAGCTAATGCAAATGATGAGGGTGAGCCAGGATTTTAAAACAGAATTCAGTAAAGAGAATTATATTCTTAATCATAGACACTCAAAACTGCCCAAATTACTGAAACTTTTATATAAGTGATTTTATCAATACCAAGCAAATCTTTAGGCAAAACCTAAACACTTTTCCCTGAGGTGGATTCTATCTCCTTATTGGAGAAATAGAATCTGGGAACTGAGGTTGCTGGTAGAAAGTATGATTGTTTTTGGTTTTTTGGGTTTTTGGGTTTTTTGGTTGTTGTTGTTGTCATTTTGTTTTGTTCTGTTTTTATGTAAAACCACACTAGTCTCAATGTTCTGGAGGCATTACCACCTCTGCTGGCGTTTTAGCCCCACAGCCTTCCTGTTCCCTGTGCACTCACCTGCTGTGCTAGTCAGGGTTACAGTTGCTGTGCTGAAAGACCATGACCTAAAGCAACCCAGGGAGGAAACATTTTATTTGGTTTACACTTCCATATCACTTTTCATCCCTTAAGGATGTCAGGGTAGAAACTTAAACATGGCAAGAACCTGGAGGCAGGAGCTCAAGCAGAGGCCATGGAGGGTGCTTCTTACTGGCTTGCTCAGCCTGCTGTCTTACAGAACCCAGGACACCAGCCTACAGATGGCACCACGCACAGTGGACTGAGTCCTTGTCCATCAATTACTACTTAAGAAAATGTCCCCACGGGCCTGCCTGTGTCCAGTGATAAGGACACATACTTACTGTATGTTTTGGACTGAGGGTCAGGAGCAGTTTTTTCGGGGGATCTGTGGCTTGAGGGCTGTTTCAAAATCCCATTGCTGCTGACACAGAAGATTTCATAATTGAATAATTCAATTCTTGGCGCCTTGAGAATATGAAGTAGAGGAGACAGATCTGGGTAGTGAAGTGCACTTATTCATGCAACTTTCTTCCTGAATGTCTTAAACTGCTAGAAAATACAGCAGCATCCGTACTCAGAAAGCAACCCCTCTGCGTCTGAAACTGATGATGCCACAGGCCAAAACTAGCAAGAAAAAGTGTGGATAGTGTAAAGTGTAAGCGGGAACTCTTGACCTCTGAGTAAACAGAAAAATGAATTCTAAAAGCAGGAAGCCAGCAAGCAGCCTTTCTGAACGCATAGCCGGGCCACTCTCCATGTCACCTAGAGCTTCAAGCAACCTTCGTCTGCAAGTTACAAACTCCGAATTGATCTTGCGTAGAATGGCAGGATAGGGCTTAAGCTCATGTCCCACCTTAACCACAGGTGCAGCAAAATGTAAATTAACAACCTTTTCTCAGCCGAGTAGAAAATGAAGTGTTCTCACAGCACAGTTCAGCTGGCTCCCTGCTCTGCAACATTTTGGAAAGCCTCAGTTGACCCTGTAGCCTGCCATAGCCCCTTCAGCATAGAGTGCTTGCCCATCCAAAAGGGAAAGCGGTGGGGAAATAGATTTGGAGTATGGTAGATGCCACCCATGACTGAGTGCACTGCCTGGCCAGCCTTTTATTTGATTCCGAGTACCAATCAGTACACAGACAGCCATCCTCCTACAGGAAAGGGCAACAGGGAACATGAACTGAAAAATTACAGAGAAAACGGTAATTTAGGGACCACAGGGGAACTTGCAAGAACTGTAATTGGAAGCTCAGGGAGGTGGGGAGTGATTCTTTTTATCTTACTTTTTATTCTAAAATAAAAGTAAGTACATAGGAAGTTGTAAAAAAAAATATAGTAATCTTGCACCCACGCTCCCTAAGAATGTTGCATATTTCATAACTTTCGGACAAGGTCAAAATGAGCAAGTTGACATGTAACACGTGTCAGAGTTCTGTGGCATTTTTTTTTTTAATTTTATGAGTTTATCTGAGGACGGACCCAAGGGTCGAATGCAGAGATTTCTTGATTATCTTAAGACACTTTCTCATTAGGAAGACCGGGGCTAACCTTTGTAGACCAAAGTGGCCTTGAGTGGTTTTTGGCTTTTTAATTAATGAAATGATCATTGAAATTAAAAATCTCTAGGGTTCTGACTTGATCAAAGAAAACCAATCTAGACCATATTTAATGGTACTTACCCATAATCCCTGTACTTGGAAATCTAAGTCAATAGAATTAAGAGTTTGAGGACAGCCTGGGTGCCACTATAAGAACTTGTGTTAACAAAAGAATAAGGAAAAAGAGGGAAATATAGACTTTAGTAAATGTAGACTTGGTAAGGGTCACCCCCTAGAATGGGACATAAAACACATAGATGGAAAATCAGAACCAAAGGGGTACATAACATAGGTCTACTGTCTGTTTAAAAGCTGTTTCCTTGATGTCAGAATTAGAGAGGACAGAAACAGGCAAGTAAAAGGAGATGGGTTTCTGGTCTGAAACAATACCTCCCAGTTGCCCAGGACATGAGGTGTGGACCTCAGTGATGTGGTGGCATCCAAGGGGAGGACATCCTGCACCTGCTCTGCTTGCAAGGGTTGCCTTCTCCGCAGCCAGATTAGGAGCGAATTTAAGATGGACACCACCGGATACTTGAAGCAGCCTTGACAGAGAAAAGTTTGAGCTGGAAAAGTAAAGGCTATGAGTCGCTCCAAATTGTCTCTGACGCTAGCGTTTGTTTTTGTCGTGCAAGAAGAGCTGTTGGGAGGTACATGAAGGAAAGAAAGGGGCCAGAACGAAAGTGACTCTCCTCACTTTCCTGAAAGGGGATGTAAACACATGAGAGGAGAGTCACACCCATGTGGTATGTATATTTATCTAGTGGAGAAATGGAGATCAAACAGGAAGTAACTGGAAGTGGAGGAGATAGACACACGGGACGAAGACTGAGTCCAGTAGCCACAGTCAATGGACACGGAGCCAGTGAAAACCGATGCTTTCCGTTCAGCTGGAGATTTTTCTTCTTTCTTTTTTCTCCCTTTGCTTTTTCAAGACAGGGTTTCTCTGTGTAGCCCTGGATGTCCTGAAACTCACTTTGTAGACCACACTGGCCTCGAACTCAGAGATCTGCCTGCCTCTACCTCCTAAGTGCTGGGATTCTAGGAGTGCACCATCCTTCCCCCAGCTGATTTTTCCTCCTTCTTAATGAATAACTTTGTCACGTTGCTGTCAGTCACCAACCTAGTAGGTTGGTCATATAGCTAATAGCCAAAGAGTGTAATTTGGAAAGCCCCAGCCTTGACCTAAAATAAGCATGTACTAATCTTTAAGCCTTAAATAGAGAAGACACAGAGTTATTAATCCAGATATGATACCTATACAAATTAATGATTTGGTCCCCAAAGCTGTCTGTATTCTCCAAAGTCAAGTCGTCTTCTTGCTATCGTTGATCCTATGCAATTGCTGGCTCCCTAGAAATCCCACAGTTGTTTTTATCGGTTACTGAGCACCTAGTGTCATTTCTGTTGCTGAGGGAGTGGGTATCCCCCAGGGCTATGCATGCTTGACTCTTGTCCATAGTGAGTCAGGCAGGCCGCCTGCACTCGTCCTGTGAGAACACAGACGATACCTTCCTGTCTTATGGTCTCCTCTTCTTCTATACTCAAGCCATTTCATCAATGTAGCTTTAGGCTTGAAAAGCAGAGAATGACCTGGCAAACGTATTCACAGTCTTTGCCCACTTGTACTTGCAAAACCAGTAGCTGTCAGATGACCAAGACCTTTGCAGGACCTTTGACTAGGTTGACCAGATTTTAGAGTAGCTGAACTCAGTATTCCAGGTTTACTATCAACCCCATTCCTCCTACACACACCTCTCAGAAGTCTACACACCATTTCTGTAACACTTCTGAGGGCCTAGACATCATCCACTAGGGGGTGTGGGGGCTACACACACACACACACACACACACACACACACACACACACACACACACACTTGCTTTGCCAGGCTTCCTATTAAGTAGTTTATATGATCCTTTTCGCATTTCATTCAGTCATGTTTATTCCCGTTGCCTGTATTCTTCATCGTCTCCTCTCCTCCAGCATTGTCTCGTGACCAGGGAATGCATATGAAAAGTGCCTTCGTGGGAAAAGAACGTGTCCTTCCTTTTTGCCCCTGTGTCTTTCACAGAGCCACATAACCACACCTGCAGTGTGGTTAGGAGGACTCCATTTCCTTAAACCAGGGAATGAAGCCTGTGTGAATGAGCAGTGGGTTTCTAAGCATAATTCTTATTTCCTATCTCAAAATTACAATAATCCCTCCAAGCTAATAGGAGGGGCCCAATGCTGCTTCTTAGACGAACACTGTATAGAAAGTGAGCTTCACATGTGTAAAAGGCAGTGTTTGGGTAATGACTATTCCTAAGAGTTACTGTTAGAGGGATTGAGTGGAGACAGAAGGCCAAGAGATGCTCGTCTCTTCTGGTAGAAATGGGAGCGTGTAGTTCACAGTCACACCCTCCCCCTACACACACACACACCCACACACACACACACACACACACACACACACACACACACACACACACACAACTCGGAAATGTGACTTTAAAACTGTCTGTTGAAGGACGAGATGGCATTCTGAGCCAGACCATGTTGGTTTGGACAGAAATTCTTACAGAATTATTAAGCCTTAAAAAAAGCAAAGGAGATTTATGCATCTGCATCTGACCAGTTTGGTTTGGAATAGGTTCATAGTGGAAAAGTAATAAACCCAGAAGAGACAGTGTCTTCTCAATGGTCTCCATTTTAAAACTCTCCACATGGGCTGCCCCATTTTTTGGATTAAAAACGACTCTGAAAAAATTTACTGTTGGTAATTTTGGGAGGGACGGCTTGCTGGGAGGGATTCGTTGTTGTCGTTGTCGTTGTTGTTGTTGTTGTTGTCGTTGTTGTTGTTGTTGTTGTTGTTGTCCTCCTTTATCAATTACCAGCCAGTATAAAATTGAAGCTTTCTGTTGTAAAGTTTTCTCTGAAGATTTTGGGAGAAAGATGTGTTGGAGAGTCACAAATAGGCTGCCGGTGTTTGCATAGCTATCAGGACAGCCTTCTGGTAGGAGAAGTGGGGTTTTGGAGTGCAGGGTGGCTGGATGTGTGAGGGAAAGCGGCCTCCTGTGGCTGCCAGCTGCCAGGAAACCATGAAGAGGAAACACATAATAAGCTTCGCCTCTGAAAAATCAGACCTAATAACTCCGTGAGGTTCTCATTTCAGCAGGAAAGGGAAAAAAAAATTTTTTTTTTGAAAACCACTTTCTCTGTTTGTTCTCAACCACTTGAAATAGTGTTATGGATAAATAATTGCTTAAAAATATTTATGTATTTAAGAATAGAACCAACAAACGAAGGTCGGGGGCGGGGCGGGCTCTTGCAGACCGAACCGTCCACCGTTGTGCTTTCCAGAGGACAGCAAAATGGGCATTTTATTACGTTGCCTGCTTAACTTTCTTCCCACGGCCAGCAGTTCAAAAGCACAGTTATTTTTATATAGTGAGAATGTGAGTGGACTGAGATGGTGTTGTGTCTCAACTCCAGGTATGCCTGCCGCATCTTTAGTGACCCCTGCTGATGTTATCAAGACTAGATTACAGGTGGCTGCCCGGGCTGGCCAAACCACTTACAGCGGTGTGACAGACTGCTTCAGAAAGATACTTCGGGAAGAAGGCCCCAAAGCCTTGTGGAAAGGAGCTGGTGGTATGGAACTAATTGGTTCTTAACTAATCCTTTGGTATCAGGGAAATTTCTTAAAAATCTAATGATGTCTGTTATTTCCGCCTTGGTCGTTAGCTCGAGTCTTCCGCTCCTCACCGCAGTTTGGTGTCACCTTGCTTACTTACGAACTGCTGCAGCGATGGTTCTACGTCGATTTTGGAGGCGTGTAAGTGTCACAGTGAATGTCACTGCTAAATGCCCACAGCCTCTAATACTCGGTTCTCATTGCCTCCTTTGAGAGTGTCCACAGGGTCATTTCCCAGGGAGCACCCAGTTGACTAGAATGCAATCATTGCCTCGAGTCGCATGGTTTTATTGGTTTCTACTGGCATTTTTCAGAAAGTCAGTTGATCTCCCCTTTTCTTTTCTTCACAGGAAGCCCGTGGGATCTGAGCTGGTTCCTAAATCTCGGATTACTCTGCCCGCTCCCAATCCTGACCACGTAGGGGGCTATAAACTGGCAGTTGCAACATTTGCGGGCATTGAAAACAAGTTCGGACTTTACCTACCTCTCTTTAAGCCATCAGCATCTACCTCAAAAGTGACCGCTGTGGGCTCATAGGGGGACTGACCCGGATGTGGCTGGAAAATTGATTGGAACCACAACAAGCCTCGTCAGGGTTTGAAGCATGGCTCCGCCCCTTCCGCATCTGTCCCATTTAAATTCAGGTCAATGCTTCTTATATTAAATGCAATCATTCATTTTCTGGATTTTTTTTGTAGCAAGATCATGTGGAATTATTCCTAATTATTCTTTGGCACGCTGCCCGTAACCTGTGTTTGTATCTTTTAAATACTGGGATTTGGTCAATACTAAACTTGATCTGGAGTAAGTCTGAAGGGAAATGAGGGAGGTCTCCTACCCGGATGATGGTCTCACTGATGCTACTGAAAGGCAGCCATGGTTTCTAAAAGAGTTCCGAGTATGTTTAAAGTAGTAGAAAGCTAGGTATGTATTTATAAAAATGAAAAACACTGGAAGGGGGGGGAAATCCAAATATCTAGCCTGGACTCAAATTTTAAACATGCACAAATTTGGCCTCTGGATTATATTATGAAGATTTTATGTGAAACATGTTTTTTCATAATGAAAACCACATTGAGGATGTTTAGCAATCATTCTCTTACTATACCAAGTCTACTAGGGAAACATTTCGAATGTTAAGGAAGTGCTTTGGCCTTTTTATTATAGAGACAGAAGAAATTCTACTCCTGAGCATACTGATTTGGGCTAAATATGTATATGATGAGCACATATTGATTCCAAGTCTAAGAGTCGCTGTAAGAATGATGTACGCCCCTCTTTGCTGGTACCACCCTCCTCCAGTCCCCATGGTTGGCACCCATTCACATTTAAAATCCACTTTCTTGAATCATGTCAGACAAATATACTCTTAAGTCTATATTTAATTTGGGGTGCCATGAATTATGGTCAGAGGCCTGTGTGTCTGTGAAGGGAAAAATAAAACTATTTTTAAAGCCACCGATTGCTTGCTCTTGTGTATTTCTGCGACGAATGGCAAAAAATATTGTCATTGATGGACTCTTCTTGCTATGTTTGGGGATATTGTGTTCCCACTACTTGTAAAGTAATGCGTGGGCTCATTTGCATGGTTCCGAATGCGTAGGAGAGGATATAGTTCACTCCCGGTAAGGAAAAAACTACTGAACTGATAGACTCGCCCTAACCATCTTTAATACTTAAGACAGTTTGTGTGTTTGGGTAGCATATGTGCACATGGAGGCACCTTTATCTGTTAGTGCTAGGTGTGAGTGCACATGTGTGCACATATGTATGGAAACCAGAGTTTAGCACTGGGTGTCTTCCGTTCTTACACCATTTAAATCACTGACAGGGAGTCAGTCTCTTATGGAATTAGAGGTCGTAAGTTTGGCTACCTAACTGGCCGAGGAGCTCCAGAGATCTATCTGAGCCATATTCACAAGCATACCACCTGTTCTTGGGTAACACGTAACTGCCTGCAGTCCTGGGTTTCTATGTGAGGGATGGATCCAAACTCAGGTCCCCATGTTTGCACAGCGGACACCTTAATGACAGGGCAATCTCTCCAGCCCAACTTGCTACAATTTCTTCTCATGATGGTGAAATTCACCTAAAGCTTCAGTGGAAGTTGGACATAAGAACTATGGGGATTTAGCTCAGTGGTAGAGCGCTTGCCTAGGAAGCGCAAGGCCCTGGGTTCGATCCCCAGCTCCGAAAAAAAAGAACCAAAAAAAAAAAAAAAAAAGAACTATGATATGATATCTGTAACATAATTTACTACTGGGTTATACCAGAACCAAATTCCGCTGTATCTAACCCTTGCTAATACTTACCTCATTGTGATGACTTTGGAAAAGAAGTTAACCTTAAGAACTTGTGGTTACTGTCAACAGCGGTTATCGCCCAAAGATGATGCTGATTATTCTACTGGGGACTGTGACCATTCTTAGTTCCCAAAGGTTTCCATGAGTTCCTGAAGGTCCCTGGAGTTAGATTACAGCTGGAAAGCATCAATATCATCCACGAGTTTTTATTTGCATGCCTGTTAAAGGTGTGGATCTTTACCAGAAATAGGACATGTCTGTTTGATTGAAGGAGTAATTTCCCCTTCACATAACTTAGTATCTACTACATATCAACCTCGAAGACCAGGTACGAGTTTGTGGATGGTACAAAGCACAGTGTTCCAGCTTTGGACTTTGTAGTGTGGAAGGAAGCTCCTGAGTCCATGCATTCCCTTTTGATACTTGTTGGAATTTTTATAGAAGATCAGATTTTGTTGGGGGGGGGACCAAACCATGGACCCAGATCTCATAAAAAAACACATAGTCCACCCATTCCTTTATGAACTCTTGGTTTTGATGGGAGACCATCTTGGTTCTGCTTAGACATAAATGGGACTGGAGGTGGCTCTCTAATGGGGAAGGAACTTTGAGAGGGGAGCCTGGAAAGAGAGGGGAGTTGATACTGGGATGTAAAGTGAATACTTAAATAAACGAATGAATGAAACCAGAGGCCCGAGAGTCAGTAGGAGATGGGATCCCTCTGTCCGTGTTTCTTTGAAATCCTTGACTTTTTCTGTTCATGAGGCAGTGACTTGAGAGCCTTTGAAGGAGGCCTAATTTCCATGACTTCTGCTCAGTGGGTGGCACGCCCGTAACAGGCCACGAATTGGACTGCAATCACCATGCGGTAAGAACCACGTGAAGTTTGTTCTGGGTTTTTCTTCTCCCCAAAGTGACAGCACAGTATGTTTGGAGTGGCGTGGCTGCTGTCATTGCTGCAGTCGGTCCCTGGGCCCTGGGCCGTGTCCCTCCTTAAGGGAGAGGCACAGTAGCCATGTCACTCCTGTGTGCTTCCGCGCCTTCCCTAGTATAGAGTCCTAGAGTCCCGTGGCTCTGTTCTTGGCCCAGCTCGTGGTTTACTTGGGAGGTGGGGGAAACAGGCCTGCTTTTCGTAGCAGCCTTTTCAATTATTTTTTTCCAAGGAGAAGAGAAAATGCGAAGCTGACCACAGAGTGAACACACTAGTTCTTGGGTTCCAGTCGTGGCTGGGTTTCTCGAAGCTGGGTGGCGCGCTGTCGCCAAGCCCCTGCTGCACCTCATAACCCACAACCATTTGCTGAGCTCCCTGGGGTCGCCTTAATCCCAGCAGCCCGGGTCGCACAGGGAAAAGTAAGAATTCTGGCACAGAAAAGAGTCGTTTAAATGCTTATTGCATTTCAAGCTTCAGTTTTTACTTAGCTAAAATATTTAGCATTGCTGGAAAACACTGTTTAAATCTTCGTGCTTATATGTTATTTAATGGTGTGGCCTGTGTAAACCTCGGGATGCTTACGTTTTGACAGTCTTCTGGAAATGTTTAGCAGCGCATAACTCGGTGAGCAGGGAATTAAAACGGGGAACAAATTGCGCTTGAAACTGTTTGTAACCTCCTCAGACTGTGTATTCAGAGTGCATGGCCCGTTGGGAAGCTTCAGGTGCAAGGATGGGGCACTTTGATGATAATATTTGTCGAATCTGCCTTGGGCCCGGGTTTATCAGTCTTCCAAGTTAACTGTCCCTCCAAGCCCTCGTGCGGCTCTGACCACAGAAGCCAAACTTGTAGGGATGAATTTGTACTCTTGCCACTGAGTAAAATCCCATTTTCAATTCTGGGTAATCGAATGCTTTCAGGATGTGGATTTTTCCAGAGCTTTCTAAAATGTTCTTTCCACAAGCCTCTTCCACAAAGGGGTGTGTGCCTTTTGTTCTACCTGGGGGGAGGGGAGCCGATGGGACCCAGTTTTCTCCAAAAGCTTCAGCCTTTGGTATTAGGAAGACAAAATGAACTCACAAAATTGCCTGCTTCTTCATATCTCGGATACCTATGAACATCCTCATGGATATTCTTCATAACAGTGGCAGCCTCTCCCTTGAAACCTGAACAGGGTTCTGTAAGGGAGAAAATGCTCTGGGTCAGGAACATTTTAAGTTCCAATTTTGAAGTATGCATGAACGGTTGAATGGATGGATTTTTGATAAATGTTTTTTCCTCCACTGTGTCTTTTATTTTGTGATGGTTTTTATGATACTGAAGAATTAAACCCTATGACCTTGGTAAAATGTTCTATTACTGAGCTGTATCCCCAGCCCCTTTTCCTTTCTTTAAAATTTTGAATCATGGCCTTCCCAAGTTGCCCAAACATGCTGGACCTTTTAATCCATCCCTCTCAACCAACCAAATACCTTGAAATGCAGGCTTCTGACATCCGGCTGGGGACACAGGCTGTGCCATCAGCCTGGCTTCCACTCTGTCCTTAACAATGCCTTTCTGCTGCTAGTGTTAAAGCCAGAAATGATGACAGACTGATCCAGTCCCGAGTATCAGACACTTTCCTTAGAAATCATAAGTCAATCTTTAATTAAATTAACATAGCTATAAAATCGGTTTTAATTATTAGTAATTTGTTCCTGTGAGTCAGGGAGTATCACATAAACTCAAAGATGAATTTAAATTCCCTGGTCATTGTGAAACACAAACGATTACTTTAAGAAATCCTGTCCTTCGTAATGAATGCTACCTTGGGCTTGAGGTGCGTGGTGAGTCGTTCCTCTTATCAGTGAATGTACACTTGGAGTTTGTTCTCTATTTCCCAAATCTACCGAAGGCTGCCAGAACAGTGGCTTTGTTTTCAGAGAAGTTTGTCTTTAGCTAATGCATTAATTGCCCAAGAAGAGTCCAAATGGAATGCTTGCTTTCATCCGCTGGGGACCTAATAAAAAGATGTTGTTTGCTTTGAGATGCTGGGCTGTTAAAGGAGTTTTGCTTAAGGCAAAACCACAGTCCCCTTGAATAACTCTTGGAGGGAAATTAGGAAGACAGCGATTGTGCTTGTCTGAGGCTGACTTCTGGGTCACAGACACGCCCCTCCTTCACTCTGGTCTGGCCACCAAGGCTTTGGTGCCTACTACAGTAGTTTTTGGTATGACACTCTTCAAGGGTAGAAGATTTAATAAGGTGATTTTTAAAGTTGATCCAAATTCTTAAAACAAACCTGTACAATAAGATAGAGAAAAACAAGTCGAGAGTAAAAACAATGAAAGGCACATATCCCACTGTTCTACCCAAGAGCCTTAGCTCTCGCAATGGTCCCTTGCTTACTACTCTTAGAGGACAGGCTTCTCTGATTTGTAAAGACTAATTAAACAGGAGCTGTCAAATGCCAGACATGATCTTATTAAGTTTTCCTGGTCGTTGAAGACGTATCCTTTTTTCCATGTTAAAAATTAGGAGTCTGAGACCAGCAATAAGTGTCTTTTTGCTTAGGCACCACAGTGATGGGTCTCAGGTTTGAGTTTGGTTTCCTAAAAGCTCACCCTCCTCTAGAAAGGTTTCTTTGTAAAACTCGGCGCAGAAAGGTCTTAGGATCGTATGTCCAGAGTGGTCAATTCTCACTATCAGAGGGACTGTACCCACCTTCAAGGAAGGGGAAAGCATGATCTCTGATGATCTCCGATTGTTTATCTTACGGAGGACATTTGCTGCCTCAAAGAATTCCAGGACTCGAGAACCAGGTGAATCCTGAGGCAGTCTTTTGAGGTTCCTCTTAAACGATTTTACAGCCTATTAAAGTCAGTAAAGAGGATTGAGGTAAACTTGAAGCATTTGCCCCATGGGAGGGAAGTTGGAAGGTAATGTGGAAAAAGCAGAGGTAAGTTTACAAAAGGGACAATGTGTTATGAAGTAAATGGAACTGAGTCACCTTCAAATCTCTTAATTAAGAAATGCCATTTTTTGGACAAGGGTTGGCAATATGGAAAATCACATTAAAAGTGAATACCTATGGATATTTGGTCTCAGTGTCTGGGGGGAATAGAGACAGTTACCAGAATGTGGGGGACGCTGCAGTGAGTTTGGTCATGAGATTCCCATCACCACTGGCAGAAAGAAAGTCATACTGTATTCTCAAAGGAAACCTACTACCCCTCAAATGTAAAAACCATCACTCTGTTTCACCCATTCTCACATAAATGTGACCAAGTTATTAACAAACTACACCAAAAACTTGCAACATTTTCTTGTTGAAAAAAAATAATATTAAATTGACATATTTCCACTCTTCTCAAGAGCATGGTATGTTCAGATTGTACACTTCTGTTCTGTTTTGGTTTCCTAAAAGCCCACCCTCCTCTAGAAAGGTTTCTTTGTAAAACTCAGTGCAGAAAGGTCTTAGGACCGTATGCCCAGAGTGGTCAAGTCTCACTATCAGAGGGACTGTACCCTGAGGCAGAATTTTGCCACTTAAGTTCTACACAATGTGATATGTATTCTATTCTGAGAATTTATGTTTTTAATTGTTTCATCTAAGGTTGCTTTTAAAGCATGTTTTATTTTAGGTGTAAGGGTATTTTGTCTGCATATGTGTCTGTGGGACATATACACTCTTTCTACCCTCAGAGGCTGGAAGAGGGCATCAGACCCCTGGAACAGGAGTTAATAGTCATCAGCCAAGATCCAGTCACCATATTGGTGCTGAGGGGCAAAATCAGCTCCTCTCCAAGAGCCACCATGCTCTTGGCCTCTGAGCCCTCTCTCCAGTCTTTAAGAATCTGCCTCTTTGGATGCCCACAGCCAACCATTGAACTGAGAACGAGGTCCCCATTGGAGGAGTTAGAGAAAGGATTGAGGGAGCTGAAGGGGTTTGCAACCCCATAAGAACAACACTACCAATCAACCAGAGCTCTCAGAGACTAAACTACTACCCAAAGAGTATATATACATGGACTGACCTATGGCTCCAGCTGCATATGTAGCAGAGGATGGCCTTGTTGGGTATCGATGGGAGGAGAAGCTCTTGGGCCTGCCAAGGCTGGACCCTCCCTCCCCACCAGTGTAGAGGAATGTCAGGGTGGGAAGGAGGGAAGGGGTGGGTGGATAGGTTGGAGAGCACCCTTATAGAAGAAGGGGAAAGGGAGCAGGGGGTCTATGGATGGGAAACTGGAAAAGGGAATAACATTTGAAATGTAAATAAACAAAAAAATCCAATGAAAGATTTTTTTAAAAAGGGGGGGCGGAGAATCTGCCTCTTATGATGAAGCTTGTCTTTTGGAAGACATTATTATACTAGGCTGATGCTGTTTTTATAAAATCAGAAAGACAGAGGAGGAGAAGGAGGAAGAAGAGAAGCCAGCATCAGTAGCAGGAGTCCAGGTCTTTATTTTTCCTTCTGCAGAGAGAAGTGAAGCCAGGTCTACTGCTATGGAGGTCCCGTCTGTCTCATTCAGGTGGAGCTCTGTCCTGCCCTGCTGGGCACTGGGTGCCTTTTCCTAACTAAAGAAGCAAGTCAAGCTTAACCTGAAACTTTAGCCTGCCCTTTATCAATCATTTAGAAAGGCTCTAATCTTCTTTTCCTTTGTCTTTAGTTTGCCCGTGACCAGGATGCAGCAAAGCCATCCATGTTGCCCCCTTTGAAGTTAAGGCTTACATTTTTTTCCTTTCGTTTAATTTAGGAAGAGTCTTAGTTGAATGACTACATTTCCTAATCCTCTCTATACGTATCTGGCTGGTTTATGATAATGTAATTTGGTATCACTGTGCCCTCACAGATACCTTCTATTTTCCATCTGTAAAGTGTTTCTATATTTTTAAATTCTATAACAGTGAGTTACCAGTGTCCCCACTGTAAATTTGATCAGCTTGGCTTCTGTGAGTCATTGACCTCTTTTCCACCTTTGTTTTCTACTTTGAAAGTTGAATCTTACAAAAAAAAAAAAAAATTCTGTTTCTGGAACAGTTGGGAAACCCAGAATGTAACACAACTGTGGGAGAAGGATTCTTCAAGCAGCTGATATATGGGGGAAAGGAACTGGGTTTGGGGTAAGAAGGAATCAAAGACTATCACCGCCTTAGCTTGTCACCTAAGGCAGTTTTCACTCTAGGTGCAGAGTAGCAGATCTCAGAGACCTCATGAGTCTCCCGGATTGATTGAACAGATAGAAATCAAAGAGACCAAGTTAGCTAGAATTTGTAAGACAAAGGAGCCCATTAGAGACTGATAGGAGCATTACAGAGGTGTCTCCCAAATCCAGCTATACGTGAAAAGAACCTTTGTGAGACTAGGGAGAGATCCCTGAAACCAAAAAAGAATGAAAATTCTGGAGCTCCTGGAAAATTTCAGCCCTGAGAGCCTCAGGAAAGTCCTCATCCTACACAGCACACCAACTAGACACCTCAGAAGAGTGTCAGGTGAACAGCTAAATTAGGCTGCTGACAACAGTCACTACACTGCTTCTAATAAATCCAAAATGTGAGCCTCACAAGGACTAACCTGACACCTAGTATTAACTGTCAGAACACAAAGGCAATAGCTAGAGAGATAAGAGCATTTTTAAAATCTTAAAGATACCACAACCAAGTTAAAAAAAAAATAGAAAGACCCCAAACATAGTTGTAGAACTAGCAACAAAACCATTAGGACAGCAATTATAAATAATGTCCAAAAAGTAGAGGAAATTGGAATGGGCAGAAGGTAGTGGTCTGAGATTTTCACCCCACAGCCCCTACCCCACGAAAGTTCTGTGTGTGTGTGTGCTTATGTATGCATGGATGTGGTTAGAGGTCACTGGAAAGTCTTACTTCATCTGTTTTGTTGTTCTCCTCTGGTCTGCCAGGTTACCTGACCTGTGAACTTACCAGGTTTCTCCTGTCTCTGCTTTCTCTCTTACCACAGGAGTACTGGGGTTACACACTACCTTGCCCAGCTTCACATGGGTCCCAGGGATTCAAACTTATGACCTTATACTTGTGCAGTAAGCACTTTACCAACTGAGCCATCTCTCCAGCCTTGTCTGAGGTATTTCAAGTGCTAAAAGAAAAAAAAATTCGTCGATGAAAGTTCCATTTTTGTTTAAAAAAAAATTCCTCAGCAATAAAAAGGAAACTGTGGAAAACTATGGCAATGTGACTAGCATATATGCAAAGCAGTAAACACTAAAGTGAGTCCTTCAGGCTGAAATGACAGGACGCTAACTCAGGTAATGAATGTTGAAGTTAAAGGGCTAAGGGTTGCCGTGCTCCGTGCTTGACTTGCACAAAGCACGGAGTTCAGTCCTTGTATGTCAGATAAACAGGTTCGTTCGTTCATTAAGACGATATAACCTAGGTGTCTAGTAACAACTTCCAAGTACATAAATAAAAATGGAAAAGCGAAGAAGATTAGGGAGCCAGATTCAAAACCGTGGTTTGGCCTTTTCAGCATTGTGAATATAGCTGTCAAAAGTTGTTGAATAAAAAAGTCAAGTGTTAGTTAATCCCGGCATTTAAGAAGCAGAGGTGTGTGGGTCTCTGACACCGGGGTAACCCTGTTTTGCATAGTGGGTGCTCGAGAAGCCTGGGCTCCATAGTGAGACTCAAAATATAAGAGGAGGGCAATCTTGTTCTGGAGAGATGAGGTAAGCATTTGCTCTTCTTGCAGAGGACCTACTCAGAGGACCTACTTTGTGGCTCACACGATCTGTGAACCTCCAGGTCTAGGTGTCTTCTGCCCACTGTAGACACCAGGCATGCACATGGTGCCTATATGCAGGCAAACACTCATACAACAATAAGTATTTTAATCATCTTTAGCTTCAAAAAGTTGATAATCAAATTCTTAATAGTTATGCATGTTATGCACTAAAATGGATAAAAAGACCATTCTTTCCCCCATGTGAAGTCTGTCTCTGATGAGGAATAGCAGGTGCATTTTATTGTTTTTGCTCTTACGTCTCTTCGAGACTATAGCTTTTCATGTTGACATTGACCTTAGGCCTTGCTGCTTTCACAGATTAAAAAGTTAATTGGAAAAATCAGTCAGTCAGAAGAATGACCTAAATGAAAGGGTGGGACTTCTGAACGAGGATTTATAAGTCCAGTGTTCCCAACAGTTGCTGCAGAGGCTCTGGGACTGGTTGTGTGTTTCTAAGAATGAGGAGACCCATGAACTTGAGTGTGGTCATGAAGGTCATTCAGGATAAGACCGTAGAGGACCCGGTTTGATTGTGAGATGTTCCCCAGAGGGTCATGTGTGCAAACACTTGGTTACCAGCTGGCAGTGCTGCTTTGGAAGGTTGTAGAAACTTCATGAGTGGGAGAGGCTCTGGCGGAGGTGGGTATTGAAGCCGGCCATGAGTTTGGATAGCTGGCCCCACTTCCTGTCTAGTCTTTACTTCCTGATTGCAGACCACGTGACTAGGCACCTCATACTTCAGCCACCATTCCTTCCGTGTCATGGACTGTGTCTCTTCGACCAGGGGCTAAAATAAACCTCTTCTCAGGTTGCTTTGCTCAGTTGTTTCATCATATCAAGGAAAAATGTAACAACACCCTAGGTCAAAGTCAAACCACCTAGGTATATAGACTGTTATAAGGATTTGGACCTTCCCACTGTGTATTCTGGCGACTCCTGTGTTTGAGCAACTCAGCCCTTGTAGCTATTTTGAAAAGAGATGGACTGGAGGGGTGGCTGCTACTGCAGAAACTATGATAGAGCCTGAGCGAGGTAGGCTGGCTGTAGGCACAGGAACTCCTGGCCCTTTCTCCACCCACTCAAACTGGTTTGAATGTGAAATTGCCCCCGTAGAGTCATGTTTGCGGATGACAGGTTATACAGCCCAAATCTCTGGTCTATGGAAAGATTTTTTTCTATGTACTGTCTTTCAAAGTCCAGGAGATGGCTTTAATAAGTGACTGTCATCCATGTCTGACTTCCTCACATGAATTGAGCCAACCTATATTTACACCAAGCTCTGATGTGTTTCCTGTTTTTTTTCTGCTGGTCATACAGAACTTTCCCTACCCCAACACATGACCGTGTATGCAAGCACGGGGGAGGGAGGCTGGTGGAATTCTGTTGGGCGACATTGGGCTCCTAGACTACTATCTTGTACAACTTACTCAAACTCTTTGATTGTGATCACAATTTCTTTTTCTTTTTTAAATTTTTTTTAAATATTTTATTTTATGTGAGTACACTGTTGCTGTCTTCATGCACACCAGAAGAGGGCATCAGATCTCATCACAGATGGTTCTGATCCACCATGTGGTTGCTGGGAGTTGAACTCAGGACCCCTAGGAAGAGCAGCTCTTAACCACTGAGCCATCTCTCCAGCCCGTGATCACAATTTCTATACTGCAAATGGCTCCTAACTCTTTATAACTGTGATCTAGTGGGGCCAATACAGCTTAACTTACAGTAGAACATCTAAATGCATGGCATATTCATGTCTTATGGCAAAGGAATCCTTTCCTACAGAACCTGGAGCTGACAATGGATGCTATTACAACAGTGTCATGTTTTCTCTCCTCATCATTCATGTTTGCATCATTAACATCTGTGGCTAAATTGCCCAAGCTCAGCGCTCCTTGTACTAAAACCTAAGGCAAAGTCCACACCCCCACCCCAGTTTTTTGTCCACCAAAAGCCTTGGCTTCTACTTAGCATGTGGATAACAGATATGGAATGTGCTGGCTTTGAAGCCCCAAATAGCCTACACCACATGCTGGGTTTTCTTCTACATGTTGAGAGCTTTAAATATGAGCATTTTCTCTTTTACATTGGAGGAAATATCAGCATGCTCCTAACCACTGGGAGGGTTGAAGATCCCAAAGAAGTTCACTGAAGTAGCAGGTTCCTAAATCTTCTTTGAATTCATCTCTTAGCTTCACATTACCAGTGACATGTGACAGTCTGTTGATACTCAATGAGATTTAGGACTACCTAGGGGACACACGCCTGGGTAACAGTGTTCCCAGAGAGGGTCAACTGAGGAAGGAAGACCTACCCTCAAAGTAGGTAGCATCTTCCAACATGAAGCCTAGCTAGAGAGGGATCTGAGGAAAAAGCAGTGAGCATTCTGCTCAGATCAGTCACAGACATAAAATTCGCACTCCTTCGGATTCCTAATGGAACTCATTACTCTAGGGAGTTCCAGAATATCAGTGCTGGATTGGGACGGCTGAGGAACTTGGCTTCTTGGATTAAGTGGCTATTGAATTCACTGCTGCAAGGACAGACATTGTTCAGCCAAATAAGCCCATTATCATGTGTCAGAGGGGGCAGCTATTAGTTGTGCTTGGTTTTCTGTTCTTGTTGTTTTAGATTTTTTTTTATTTCTTTATTTGTTTTTGTTGTTTGGATATTTGTATCTGTTCCATTGTTTGTTTGTTTGTTTTTGAGACAGGGTCTCTTTTCATTGCCTTGGCCTAGAAACTCACTATATAGACCAGGCTGGCCTCAGACTCAAAGAGATCTATCTGCCTGACACTATCCCCTGAATGCTGGGATTAAGGCTGTGTGCCATCATGCCCAGCCTAGCACTTTAGATTAACATTTTAGATTAGGTTCTCACAGATATGGAGCAAAGACCCACCTTGAATATCACTCTCCTCATAATGTCCCCTTATTCTGTCAATCACATGACATCAATACCAACTCAACAGGGGTCTGAGGATGAGAGAGAGGCTGGCTGTCTCAGGAGATCAATAAGGACTTTAACAAATGTGCTTCTCAGAAGTGACTCTGACTTGCCTTTCACAGGCTTCTTTCATGAAAACCTTCAGAGACTGGTCTTCAATCACAACCTAGACTTTTGATTTACTTTTAATGATGGTTTAGTGTATGCCTGAGAGCTTTTGTCCAACTTTTTTTTTTTACTAGATTTCTTTTAGAATTTAAACTTTACATTTATTTGTTTGTATGTGTGCTTGTGAGTGCGTGTGTGCTTGTGTGTGTGTGTGTGTGTGTGTGTGTGTGTGTGTGTGTGTGTGTGTGTTTGGCATGTGGAGGTCAGAAGACAACATGTGGGAGTCAGTTCTCTCCTTCCACTGTTTGAGTCCTGATGGACCTCTCAGGTCACAAGATTTTACTAAAATTGTTTTTAGATACATTTTTGTCTTGGGCCTCATCACATTGTCATAAAGGCATTTTGGCTTAGCTTTGCATAAATACACTGACATGTTTTCCTAGAATCTAAAGAGCCATCCCTATATTGCTAAGTTAAAACTTCCCCCTTTAACAAAACGGAAAATTTGCTGACATTTTCAAATGTTCTTCATACTTCTACCCACTGAGTTTAAGTACACATACACGAAGACATTCATTTTTATCTATAAAATGTTAATTTCTGTTTGCAAGGGAATTTAATTATGTAGGTACTGTAGATTACTTGGAGGAAAATATACTATATTTTAAAAATGTTTTATAAATATATTAGTTTAAGGAACCCTTACCAAGAATGTGTGGGTGGAAGTTTTTTCTAGAATATCAAAAGCTTATTGACAAGGTAGTTTTTTAATTATTTAACCATAATTTATTTTCACTATCTCTAGCATTAAGATAACCCCGCCCACAAGTGTGATTAAAGGCACAGCCTCTAGTTCAATAGCAATTAACGTAATTTCTAGTGTGAATTTAAAAGCACACATTTGAAGAACATACTGTGTTTGTTTATCTCAACCCCTCCTTTCTTATCCTACCATTTGATACTGTTTTTTAACTTGGAGGCTTTAGTGACAGAGGCAAGGGAGTTTCTATCCCTAAACAAACAAACAAACAAATAGTAAAAACAAAACAACACACACACACACACACACACACACACATAAAGCCTTATAAAAATATATCTAGGAGTCTTGAATTAAGCCCACCAGGTTTGGCTGCCTTAAAAGTCATGTATGACCATCTCTGATCCCTTGTCAAAGCAAACCTCTGACAGGTTTTCTGCTAGGCAAAAAGTTTACCCACAGTGGTACAGACCTAGTTGGAACATTTCATTGGTAGTACTTGTGTCCTATTTAAGAACCACAGACTTTTGTAGGAATGTGCTAGCTTGGACGACAAGCATCAATGGTCAACTATATTTGAAATATTGTTAAAGTGCATAGGAATAATAAGCATTAAAATTCATTCCGCTCCCTGCAACAAACCTCTAAAGGCTTCGAGTTCTCGGCAGAACAGGCATACTGTAATTGTTACTTGGAACTTAATGTAACCTCGGCAGCAGCAGAGAAAATAAGAGTCCTCTCATTACGCACATGCTCTAAGATCGTTTATTTTAATGCTTTCAAATAAATATGTTCCATGCAGCACGTTACAATAAATAAGGAGCAGCAATGTTCTTGTAGTAAATCCATTCATAATGTGAATCACCATGTAAAACACCACATCTCAAGTCTTTGGCCCTGCACCGTATCACGAGGCACGCCACATCTGCACCCAATCATATCTGGCTTCATATGGATTTAATAGGACTACGCCAGAAGTACATGTAAGCACAAATTCAACCAGAGGTTTCCAGCTATTAAATACAGCTACCAAGTAGTTAAAAGGCAACAACTAAACCCCTAAGGGTTCCCTCCCCCATTTTGTTTCTTGAGACAGGGACACAAAGGTAGAAATGCTGTGGTGGATTTCGGGTGAGTAGGGTACATGGGGAGGATATGGGGAAACACTGCACAATATGGCACCCAAGTTGCCACGGGGACACCGATACGGAAAGGACACCAAACACTGCACAGGGGCCTTGGCTGCAGACTGAGTTCTAGAATGGAAGGATGGGAGCCACAGCGTGCAGACTGGGCTCACATTTAGGCAGCTAACTCAACCGCACCTTCCTCCTCGCTGTCAGCCCTATTGGCGCGGATCTCCACCAGGGTCCGGGCAAATCGCGTCCATTCATCATTGTGGGGAACCGCAAGCTGCAAAGCAAATCACCAGAGGAAACGATAAGCGGAGATAACCTCTTTCATCGTACAGTCTTGGGTGTCAGAACGGCTGGCCGTTCCTCACCAAAGAATGCAAAAGAAACCAAATACTGTGAGAATTAAGGAGGACCCGAAGTGTGCTGCTTAACTTACAGCTTCACTCCTTTGCAGGGACATCACTCACGGAATCCATAAAACCTTTAAAATGTGTGTTAAGTAAACAATCCCAGAGTCCACATTAAAGCACTCATAGTAAGGAGCACTCTTTGTTCTTAGGTCCTACGGTGAACTCAGCAAATAAAGATTGCATTATTAAACAAGATTTCAGAATGACTATGGCATTTTCTTTCTAGTCGAAGCTATCGATTTGTTTCCTAAAGAGCCATTAGTGAGTCGATACACATGGAGAAAAAAATAGCTTACATATGCACAGAGAGAGCCTTTCCTAGTAGAAGGCCACAGTTGAGCATTTCCAGCAGGATCTGTGTTGATGGCCATGAGTAACTGCAGGACTAATTAGCATTGACCTGGGGTTCTAATCTAAGTACTTTACATATATTAACTCATACCTCATAGCAGTCATAGGAGGGGTGAAATTTACCCTGTTCATGTAAGGAAATTATTTCCATTTTATAGAATGGGAAGGAGGATGTAGGGATTGGGGCATTGGGGAGCGGGGTGGGCGGGGTGGGCGGGGTGGGCGGGGTGGGCGGGGAGATCTTACTAGGACTACAAAACCAGCCAAGTACCCTTATCAATGTTATGTGATTTCAGCACTGAATCAATAAGCTATATTGATTTGCCAAAGAAAGAGATCTATGAAACTTCCCAGGTGTTGTCTTCTGTGTACAATTCAATGAAGAGGAATTAGCATGCCCTTGCCTGGAAATTTTCACCTAAGAATTTTTCTTAGCTGTCCTAAAGATGATGATTGCAGTACATAGCATCCCAAATGAATTGTTTAAAGATAACAGAAATGTGTTTGAAATAGGAAAAAAAAATTATTTGAAGATGAAAAGCAGGACTGAGAAGGATGCTGAAGTAGTTCATGTGCAATGAAATTGATTTAGACATTGTAGGGATTATCCCGGTGTTTCACCCTATAAAATGGTATGATCAAGCCGTCTACATACTAGGACCACACATGGTATCCATATATATCCCATATACACTAAGGACATAATCAACTCAATCAATACCCATTATTAAAGGTAAAAAAAAAAGAGGAAGAATAAAGTAAGGGTTTAAATTAGGTCTATAGCTAGAAAATCACCCACTACAGACAGCTGGATGATTAGAATATTTAAACCTTTATTAGAGGAAATGATAGTCTCAGAAACTATCTGTCCATGAAAACTTCCTGAAGAGTGGCACTGCCATTCTATAAAGTATGTCCTTAAGTGACTTCTAGTACTAAGGTCAAACGTTTCAAAACTATAATTCTTGAAATGATGTACAGGTGGGGAAGTGTTCCAGTCCATTTTCAGAAACGCTTCTCCAGTGAGAGTTTTCATTCAAACATAGGAGTACATTTTGGAATAGCGAAATAGAGACACTTCCCTAGTTATTGAAATGAATCTAAATTTCTCTTGCAGCAATGACACAAATTCACAATAATACTGAGTGACATCATTACTCATAGCTCAGACCACTTTCCTGACGTGGGATCTTCTCTTAGACTCCACCAATCTTCATTTTTGTCTTCCATTTTAGATAATACTGCCCCGGGGAAACGTGACATCCCGAAATAAAAGACTCAAAATAGCTAACCAAAAGTATAAGCAGGCAACAGGGTTGGTATAATTTATGTGAAAGAACAGCTCCATTTTTCCTTCCTTTCTCTCAGTACCTGTGCAAATATTTCCAAAACGAACAATGTAATAAAAGCTGGAGGAGCGATAAGAACTCAATGAAGAGAACATTAATGTTTTTCTCAGAAAATAAAGCTAAGGAGAGATAGAAAACTACAGCACCTCAGACCTCTGTACGACATTAAACACTTAGAGAAGGGACCTGGAGAACCCAACAGCACATTGCTCACAAACACATGAGGCATCCCATAAGCACAAGACTATACTCTATTTTTCATGTGTAAAAATAAGTTAACATTTGATGGCCTGTGCAACATCTTATTGAGAGCACTGTGTAGGATTTATGTCCAGAACAGGAAAATAGGCCCATGCTTTCACATTGTTTCATGTAGTAACACTAGCAAGATGGCTAAGAAATGACCTTTATTTAGATTCTGGGACATCAAGTTCAAATAGTGGCCAGATGCAGGTTGAAATTGGTAACCATGTGTGCTATAAATCCACATCTCTTACTGTATAAAAACTAAATTTTCTCAAACCTAAATGTTCCTACTAAACAAAATTATCCTAGCAATTAAACTATGTTTGACCTCCGTCTTTCACGGAACTGAAACTAACATTAAACACTTTAGTACTAAAACATGATTTTAAATATGAAGATTTGTCCTCACAGACATTTAAATACGAAGATTATGCCTAAGGCATTTTTTTACAGTTTTCGAATAGATTCTGTCCTCTTTCTAATATGCTAATATTTTGTGTAAAATCAACCACACACACACACACATTAAGCTTGAAAAATATCCGAATTCATTCTGTCAGATGTTTTCCTTCCTGAAATGTACATTATAAAACTATTAATTTGCTTTATTTACATCAGATTCTGGAACAGAAAGGACAGCAACACAATTGCTTCTCGAAACTAGAAATCCGTTTCCCTAGCTCATCCAGCTACACCTTCTCATCCAGTTGACTGTAAAAATAACCCCAGCGTGAATACAGCACTGTTAGCTATACAAGCTACACAGCAGACTGCTCCGTTTTTAGAACGAAACGTCACATCAGGAAGCACTCTAAGTATAATCTTAGCTCAAATGTGCGAATGTATATTAACAGGCCGGTTTCCACAGCTGAACTAATAATTGTTGGCATCTGAGTTACTTGTAGGTGAGACCAAACAGGTGCCCCACAAACAGGATGGCCACTCTTGTCAGTTTCTATCTATGACTCGAAACAAAATCTGTGTGGACAGAGCTGTCTTTCTTACCCTGGGCAGTTCCCAGTCTTTCTCAAATGGGTGTTCTCAAACAGCAAGGAGGTAAGAGAACATCAATGGCGGGAGCATTTCTGACCACACCTCCCTCACTAGTTAGGAAAAGGGTTTGTTTGGATCCAGCAACAATCAGCATACACAGTATGCCAGGCCTCTTGTTAGAAGTAGAGACCAGTGAGAACCCTTTTGAAATGCGATGGCCAGGAAATGGAGGTGAAAACTAATGCTGGTTTTGGTCAGAACGAGCACCTCCTGGCATAGATTCAGAAACTGAGTATCATGAGAAGCGTGGTCTTACCGTAAGTGATGTCTCCCAGTCAGGCAGGTAGCTGAGACCCATGCCTTGTCTTCACTTTCTATCAAGGCATGCAAGGCTAAACGCAGAGCGTCCAAGCATCACTGAGGACCACTCCCCTGCCCCTTAGAAATAACTGTTTCTAATAATTCCTAAATAATTTCCACTTGTTGCATGGTTTGGGGGCTCATGACACAGAGGTAGACAGGTCTCTGAGTCAGTGGCCAACCTGGTTTACATAGTGAGTTCCAGGAAATCCTGGGCTACATAGCAAAACCTGATCTCCAAATAAATAAATAAATAAAAATTATGATGGGAAAAAATTTGCATTTCTCGTGGTGATAACTGTGATCAACTGAAAATCCGAGAGAGGCAACGGGGAGAAAACCACTTGTAGTTGAGGTAAAAGCAATGCCAGCCTTTTAGAAACCTTCTCCCGTTGGACCCACTTGGATCTGGAAACATTTTCTGCTGCAGGTTTGTCTGCTGGAGTCACACTGTAGGTCACGGAGGACTCATTTTCCACTGCTTCTCCGGGTGGAGCTCACCCATAGCCAGTCCACACTGCCTGAGAACTGCTGCCTAATTTGGGGTGGTGGTGGTGGTGGTGGTGGCGGCGGTGGGGGTGGTGCTTTGAATGCTCTAAGCATCGAGGGCTCTGATTTCTAAGATAATAAAATCTCAGCTCTAAAAGTACCCACCTTTTATAGATATGGAATAGCCCTGTTTTAACAGCCAAAGGATTGAAGGCCAAAGGTAGTTATTGAGGTAGCAATTTGACCTTAAGAAAGAGGGGAAAATGAACCTCATATTCGGTCAGGACAATAGAGTCTTACTCTTATTTCAGCCGCTGCCAATGGCCAGGCATTTAACCTCTCATTGCCTCGATTGTCAAATGGGAATGGGGACATCAGGCCGTTTATCAACAGAGACGTGGAGGGGACAGGAAAGGTAATCTGAGTGAAGAGGGACTGAGTCCGTCGTGTTGCATTCACGCCGTAAGTTGTCGTTTGGATGAAAGAGGTTCTTCAGTCTGTCTCTGAGGACTGCCTTTCCTTAAAGAATGAGTTCTGACTACCATGAAAACATTGAGAAACCCACCTTTACCCACAAGGAAAGGGAAATAAAGACAGCTAAACAGTTTCCTCAAGTCAGTTTCACAAGCCCATGTAGGGCAGGTAAGACCTCACACTCTAAAAGAGCCAGCCCTCTGTGGTAGACTGGCCGGTGGGCAAAGAGTTTTGAGTTACTCGCTAAAAGATTCTAAAGACTGCCATCTAAGATTCTTAGGGGACGAAGGGTCACACATAAAGAGCAAAAGTACAAAAAATGGTAGGAAAAAAAACAAGTCACATATGTGGGTGATTTTACTTCTCCACCCTGTTGCTGGGTCAGGGATCTGACTGGCTCAGTAGCTGCCTGTAGACTCCCGAAGGTCCTCCAAGACTGGTAAGTCTGACCATAGTGTGTCATGCCTTACAGAGAGGAGAGTAGCTGGAACTGGAGAAGAAAGCCAAGATTGGCTTTCATCCTCCTCACAGAGAGTAGAGCTAAATGAGGGTTCCTCCCTCCCTCCGTCCCTCCCCCCATGCTCCCTGTCTGGTAACTTTTTGCTGTGTGTTCTTAGGCAACCTCTCTGATCTCCCTTACTTACATGAAGGAAATTTGAGAATACGCCCAATGACTGGTAGTAACTCGAGTAAGAAAGAAACAAATAAATGCAGCGTTTGGTCCATTATAATCCCTGCTAAATAAATTATCTTATAATTTTTTCTTTTTCAATATTCATCACCCCCTACCCTATCTTCTAATTTTTCTTGGTTTTCTGTTTTTTCCTCTTCTTTTTCTCCTATTTTTCTTCTTTTCACCCATCTAGAACTGTTTTTTTTCCTTTTTCCCTTTATTTTAAAGCACTTTTTTATTTCTCCGAATATCACACACGACTACCTAAATAGTTTTTTTTTTTTAATAGCTAACTTTAGTGGGATAGCTGTAAGGTAAGAGATTGTTGTTTTGGATGATAAGAGAATTTTGTCATAGTTACTTTTTATTATTCATTAAAATGAAATTGAAAATATCTAGATAACTTCTAACTATATGTACAAATAATTTCCATACCTCTATTAATTTCATCTTTCACATATGACCAATGCATCCTAGTGCAGTTATTATTTATTTATTTATTTATTTATTTATTTATTTATTTATTTTTGTTACAGCATTTTCTGCAGCAGGATTCTACTTTTTTTCCTTAGCCTTGCCTTATAAGGCTGGATTATTGTTGGACATGCTGTACTAAAAATCAAATGATTATTTATAATCGGGGTTAAACACACAGATATCATTCATGTGCCTCTTTTTATAAGCACACAGCTAGCCACTCTGAACAGTCCTCAGTCAAGTCCCCCTCAGTTCTTAGTAAATCTAAGGATTTAGAGTTCCTAGCAGCTGATTTAAGTAGCTGAAGTAAAGACTGTCTCAAGAGTCATCCCTATACTTCATTAAACAGTTGGAATGACTCCTATGAATATTTTATGATAAAATATATCTCAGGCACTACTTATAAACTCAGGGTTGAAAAACCTTGGATAATTAAGAGGTTAGAAAAAAATATTCCATAATCTCAATTAGGTTTCTCAGTTCCATTAATCACAGCCAACAAACTAAGTGAGGTGGTCTCTAGGTTCAAGATAAATTCAAGATAAATATTTTGTGGATGTGTGGTTCATCAGTGTCTTTGTAATCTTTCAATTAAATGGAGTCATTTTAAGAAGTCCGTGGGACTATATAATATGAACCCCTGAGTCTGAACAGACAGAACGATTTCATATTCCATATCAACACCAACATGAAAGTTTTCTGCTAAAAAGGATACTGTACAAATGACCTTTTCATTTTAATGCACACTATTTTTAGTGCATTTTCAGGAACGAGGGGAGCTTATGTAGGTTTCCTCAGAATGACAGTTAAATTCCCCTGGATTCAAAAGGTTAAAACAAAACAAACCCACCGACAGTTATTAATGGCACCCAAATTCAGGAGAGCGGTAACCCACTGGCATGCAAACATGCATTTGTGTTCAGAGAAAACCTGTATTTTTTTTTTTTAAGGACAATTCCCTTTGCCACACACACAGATGAAGCAGAGTGGGAGGTAGCAGGCTCTGAAACTGCCGCACTGGAGCGGCCGGGCACACCCGCTTCACGTAAATTCAGTATTGCTGTGTTTAATTCTCAGAGAGGCGAGGCCCACGTCACTGTTAACAATGGAGGAAACCACGGACTAGAATCCCGTGCCAGAACGCAGCTACATGGATGAAGATAGACGACAGCGTTCCGCCATGAAGTAGACTGTGCAGGGAAGACTTAGCCTTTGAGGAAGCTCTAGGGAAGTCAAGAAAGCTGGACACACGCACATCTGTCCTGTAGACTGCTATTACCAGCCAGCCAATAGGTTAAAATTCCTAGAAAGGTCGTCACCTGCTTCCTAACCTTGTCCTCTCTTGTGGTGTCCATTTTTTTAATTTCTTTTCCTCTGCATACTTCAAGACCGTCTATCTTTAAATGGGTAGTTTCTTTTTACTTCATGTTTCTCAGAACAACTTTTTTAAAAATAAAATAAAAAAAAAAGAAAAACAAAACCATTTTGCCACCTAATTAACGTAAGAAATGAAAGTCAGACCTAAAAGACAAAGTAAACAGTAACAGATACTGGTCTGTCAATGGCAGTACGCCAGTAACTATGGAAGGAAATAATCAATTTTAAACAGTTGCCTTGAGAAATTAACAGTTACAATTATTCTTCATGTTAACATTTAGCCTGTAAGCAAGGGCACCAAAATCCAGAAGTGTTTACCTCTGGAGAAAACAAAGACCTAACAACCGCTGAGAAAGTACAAATTCCCCAAGACCTGGAGATGCTCTTCCTTGCACAAGTATTGAAATCATATCAGTCTCCTGTCTCCTGAAATTGTTGGATGTTATTATTTTGTCTACTCCTGGGGACAATCCATTTTTCAGCCCTAAAGATGGAGAAAGTGCTGGAAACAATGGCTGATGGACAATGACGGAAAATAAACTTTCTAAATTCCAATTGCCTCTCTTTCCACAGTACAAAAGACAGAGAGAAAGGCAGGGCAAAAACAGAAAGGGGCTGCTAGTCCAGCCCCTCTCCACATTCGCTGACTACCATGCAGCCGCCTTTTTCCTGATATTATTGACTATAGGTTTTCGAGTAAATTCCTAGCAACCACGGAATCTAAGCAGTTTTGACAAAAAGAAAGCTTATCGCTAAACACCTTAAAAACATTTACCAATGTAATAAAAGAAATGTCATTTCCTCCTACTGAATGTTTGGGCATAAAAGAAGGAGTTTTATAATGCAGTTCATGATTTATCATATCTATAGTGTCCAAGAAAAAAAAAAGGCAGCACAATGAAAGGGAAGCATTTTCCCCGACGTTGACAACTGTTTGAGTCAACTATTAGGTGTTCACTGCACTGGGCGCCAAGTCAATCTGTCTTCTAAAAGCACAGGCGAGAGGAAGACCAGGATAGTGACTGGGAGGAAGGACAAACAGTCCTTTCTAAAACTCCTTTTCTGTGCAAATACGGTCAACTTTCCTATGTCTGCCAGCACTGCCCTCAGTTTGGAGGCTGCATTCTGAACCCATTGTACAATTAAGCTTCTGATTACACTCCCCCACAGACTTCACCCCGAGACTCGTCCTCATTACGTGACGGACTCTGTGTTGGACATGGGGCACCTGCTTTAACAGACAAGGATGTGTCTTTGGGTGTTTCTATGGACTCAGTTCTCCAAAGGTTATGATTCTTTACTGATTTATTTGGTAGACATTCTAGTCTCTATGCTATTAGATACTAGGAGGTGGTCAATTTCTATTCAAGAGAGCTTAATGCCAAGGTCAATAAGAATAAAAGATTTAACCTAAATGTTGGGAAATGACTACCTTGTCATCAGGAGAAACCTTAGGAGTGGGTTACTGATCTGTTTAGTCTACCTCCTAGGTAAAGGGGCAACTTTTTTTTCTGTGATATCAGAAGACTGGATATTATTTAAATGATACATAATTAATATATTTCAAATAAGCAATCTAAGTTGTGATAACTGATATTGTAGAAAACAAGTCTTCCTTGACAATGGAATATAATGAGTCATTTCTTCTTCCTCATTTGCAAGTCCAACTTACGTGTCATACATGCATTTGTACATAAACATACATAAGCAGATATTTGATTTCATATTTTAGATATGCCAACACACACAGAGACAGATATACACAGACAGACAGACAGACAGACACACACACACACACACACACACACACACACACACACACACACCTCTGCTGACCAGGAAAATCTCTATTCCTTATAGGCACAACTTTATCCTGAGCTTTATATGATGTGATTTGAGGCAACTGCTCTCGTTGACCCTTTTCTGAGACAAAATTTAACAGGTTTGGTGTCAGCGGTGACACACGCCTTTAATCCCAGCACAGAGAAGCAAAGGCAGACAGATCTCTGTGAATTTGCAGCCAGCCTGGTCTACAGGGCAAGTTCCAGGACAGCTGAGCTACACAAGAAAACCCTGCCTAGAAAAATCAAAACAAACAAACAAACTAACCAACAAAAAACCAACCCCCAAAACCAACCAGCCAAACAAATAAAACAAAAAACAAACAACAAGAAGTTTTGAAATTATAGAACTCATACAATTTATCAATCCTAAAATGTTTAACCTAAAGGCAACTGCATTCAAACAACCACCAAAGGCAAGTCATAGAGATGGGTACGTGTCAGGCTGCCTCTGTTCAGGAGGTATATATACTCATAGGCCATATCTACTACAGCAATGTTGGAAAGTACTATACCCATTTTAGCTTGTTTTGTATAAACTTAACATTAGGGCTTCCTTTCCACTTCATCAACCACTTGCAAAACATTAAAGTTGTAAGTATTTTTGTATCTATTTTGAAAAAAAAATACGTTTGAAAGGGTATTAATACCATAAGTCCATTTTTATAAACCAATGCTACCTCAATAAGCACACTATTTATACAGTAATTTATCTAATCATGATGGTAGTCTTTTACATATATAATTATCAAATGGAAGCTGCTGCTACCACACTGACTATAAAATAAGTAATTTTATTGGAATCAATCGTGCCTTTTCTTTTCTTCTCTAAATTGCGCACTTTTCGCAGGAGAAATCAAGTTAATACTAAAATTATAATTACACATTATTTTACTCCAATTATTTTAAATACGTTTAACTTACTATGACAAAGAAGTAAATTAATATACTGATTCAGAGTGGCTGCTTTCCTGTAATGGTGTTTATTCCTGTCACCAATTTCCCACACAAATATGCTTTTGTGTACGCTGCCTTCACCGCATGGCTCTGTGGCTCTCACCCTAAAAATGTATGAGAAACCTAAAAAGCTCAACCACAAATCCCAGCGTTTGTCTGCATCGTCAACTGCGTAGACGCCACAGACAGAGTTTGGTGTTTAGAATGTCAGCCTTTATCTGGGTGCTTGGCACCATGGAAGAAACGGTCCCTGTCTTTAACTCTCTTACTGAGAAGGGAAAAACCAAAGGAAGTGTTCAGCTAAAGAAGCTAAAATTGTTTCTCCATCAACAAAGGCAGAACTTTCGATGGTCCTGCTAGCAAGTAGCAGGCACACTTTCCTAATGAGAAACACCAGTGCCTGGGACGGTCACAACCAGATGTTGCTAAGTGACACTAGCCCGGCCCTGCTCCCGGAAACTGCTAAAGCTGAGCTGTCACCAAAGTTCTTCTCGAGCTGGGGGACGAGAGCAACCGCACGGCTACCTCCATACACAGTTTTGTCGCGAGGGAACTCTTGTCTGACTTAATACCCAGGTTTCAGTTTAACTTTCTACTCGGGCGTTCTGTCTACCCAATTCCCAAGGAGAGCAGTTATTCATACAAAGACCTAGGCTTCTTTAGAGAATAATGTACTGCCTGTCCTGCTGGAAACTGTGAAGAGCAAACAATTACTGCTTCGTATAATCCACTGGAAAAAAAATCTATAAATATACTTTGTTGATTTTGTGTCACTCAATCCCCTGGTAGCAGTGCTGTCTACCCGGTTTTACTCTACGGAATGAATGTTCCTTAGGATAAACGGCAAGAGAAACGGCTCCTGGAATTTCTTTTTTATTCCTATTCTTGCCGGCTGCGCAAAACTCGGAAAAACAATATTTTTGTTTTGTTTTGTTTCATTCTAAGCACTTAGCCACTGAGCTATATCCCAAGCCCTGGAGGTTTTTTTTTTTTAAATAGTTTTTACATGTAACACCTTGGTCACTATTTTAAAGTTCATAGCCTGGGTCATTTTTCTCCTTGGGATTCTGAATAAACTTTTGAATCTACCTTTTCACTTCCATTTTAAAATCTTAAAAACAGATACTTAAAGTCACATTTTATTTTATTTTATTTTTTTTAGCAATAACATTTGATGTAACATATTCGCCGGCATTTTCCATCCCGAGAGCCTTTTATTTCGTTTATATGTTGACAAATGCATTGCATCCATTGAGATTTGTAATGCTAGAACTGCTGTCCTTCTGGCCCATGAGTGGTCATACCAAACGAGTTATCTGTGTTACCAAAGTTAAGAGTTTAAACTTAAAGACGTGTGCATGTGTCTGCTTATTAATTGTTCAGTGGGTCAGGCAAACACAGTTAAGGTGATAAGATTTACCCTCCGCATACATCACAGCTTTTAGGTGATAATTTTATTTTGCAAATCCTCCTTTAAGCTGAAAATGGTTTTGATATTTTGTCATGTGTTCAGTGTAAAAATGTAATCGGGGATTGGAAAGCTGCAGGTATTTATCAGGACTGAAAACGAAGTCTTCCCTGGAAGAGGTTAATGGAAAAAGAAATAATAGGAGGTGGAAGATAAACGGCTTCTTTGAGAAGCAGAGCTGCAAACAGCCTCCTAACTAATTCAGATAAGCAGCCAACATAGTCGTTAGGGGATATTTGTGACAGCCGCGTCCGTGTGACTGCACTGAAGCATTCATAATGACAACGGGCTTTCCATAAAACACATCTCCAAGAAAGACAGGTAGATAGGCTGACTATCAATCACGAGGACACGGCAATAACTCTATACACACCGGCCCATGCGCAGTGAAAAGTCCGTTGTGTATATATGTAGCAAAGCTTGCTAGTCAGAAAAGGAACCATGGTAGCTAAGTAATTTTTATTTTGAAATCTTTAAGGTACGTGCATTCACACAGCATTTGAAACAAACCGACAAAACTGAACAAACGCCAGCAGTTCTCAACAGAGTTCTACGAGTGTGTTCTAATCAGAATACATCTGAGGTTATAGTTAGGCCTGGTTTGTGGCTTATTATTTCACTCATGTCTTAATTAGTTGAGTGAGAGCCTACAGTGCGTGCGTCATGTATCTTGTACTGTAGAAATTTCTCAAGATGTAGGGTCAAAGGCTAGGCTCTTTTTTTTTTTTTAAATGGATCTACTTTTCTTTTATTCAGGTGTGTGTGTGTGTGTGTGTGTGTGTGTGTGTGTGTGTGTGTGTGTGTCTATGTGTGTGTGTGCAGTTGCTCTAAGAGGCCCGAAGAGGGCATTGGACCCTCTGGACTTGCATGCAGTCGCGAGCAGTCTGATATCGATGTTCAGAACTGAACTCGGGTCCTGTGAAAGAGCAGCAAGCATCCTTCACTGCTGAGCCGGCTTCTTCATCCTTTGTTCTAGATTTCAGAAATTTTAAATGATGCGTGCAACCACTCTCTTTTTAAGTGATTTTTGAAAGCGCAAATAGAATAAAAATTACAACCAAATAGTAAAGGGGGGGGGCGTCTTTGTCTTACACTAGATTTGCGTAGTTTCTATTTATGCTAATGGAAGTTAAACACCTGTTCTGTGAAGGAAATAGGCCCCTATCTGTGAAAATAAATAGATTTCCAGACACAATGCTGAAATCAAACAAGCAAGAATGCGTGCTATACAAACACAGCATCCAGTAGCCTGAAAACATGCCTGGTTTACGTTTTACTTTCCCAGTTACAGACCCTGAGAGATTACTCACACTTAGGCCATTTAAATGTAACAAAGAGTAAAGAAGTTGGGGGGCTGGGCAGACAAATTCAACTTGTTGATTTCAGTGAGCTCCTACACAACCCTCTGTTGACCTCTTCACAAGTCCTTAGTAAATTGCATCAGCATCTGGATCTGAGCCACCTCTGTCAACCTAAGGATAATTGTATGTAATAGAGAAGGACACTATCATTGGGGTTCTGAGCTGGGACTCCCAGAAGCAGCTGCAGCCTCAGCTGGGGTAGAAGAGGCACATGATTGTTAGCAACTTGGTGACACTAGAGTCCCTCTGTGCAGTGACCTTCTTACCTAGACCAAAATGCAGATGTCTCAAAGGTGTTGACAGAAAGTTACAATGGTGAGAATGGGGACAGTTTGTCCCATTCTGCTTCATCTAGTGAAGCACGAATCAAAGAAAAATTTCCAAACAAACAGTATATGTTAAATTAAATTATGATAGAATGTGAATGAGGTTTTGGGCAGGTATCATAAAACCCTACCTTGGCTATAAGCACTACACGTATGCACCATTTGAGACTTATAATCTAGAACCTTATAATTTAAGAAGTAGGTAACAGAGTGAAGGAGCACGAACTCTATTGAATCACATTTCTAGAGATTTCTCTTTGTTTTTTCCCAACGATAAAGGACAGGGCCAAAATACTTTATTTCTTATTTGTTTTACCGTCAATTTTCTTAGGGACAGAACAGACCATATAACATGCAGAGCCTATTACAGAATAAAAATAAGGAGCCTCTTGCTGACAACTGTTTACAAACTGCCAGACGACGACAATAGAATATTGGGCTCTACTCAGAGCTCCAAGACACCAGACCCTGTGAAACCTTACCAGTCACACACCAGTGTAGCTGGCTTCACAAGAAGAACAAGATCTTAGCAAAAAGGCAGCAGCTGCCTTCTTCCTCCAGTCTCACAGAGGTCTCAAGCCAATAACAACGGAAAGACAGATGTGAGAGGGCTTCTCACAGTCAGACATATCTTCAGTTTACTGAGGTCTCAAGGCCAGCAGATGAACATTGAGGATTCTGGAAACTACCATTTCATTGGTACACAGACTACATTTTAAGAGTTATTGAGAAATGTTTTAATATTTTTCTATTAAGGCCTTCCAAAGGCCAGCATGACCCTGGTGAGGAATTCAACTCTAACGAGGACCAGACGACTCATCTTGGATGTTGATCATAGTATCACAGCCCGCTGACAATTTGGTTCTTGATGCTATACATTTTTCTTCCTCCTCTATATTTCTTACTATTTAAATGGCATCCTGCTCAGACACTCTTCCTCTCACCAGCCTGTACCAGCCTACGGTCTGACCTCTAATTCTCAACAGGCCAGCGTGTCTTGAAAGCACCCCTAAGATGGCTTTCCACAGTAGCAGCACATCAGAAGTCTGGGAAGGCACTGTTGGGAGAGTATCCCTTTATTCTATGTTCAGTGATATTTTGTCAGTTCCAGACAAGTGATATAACAGGAATTTCAGTAATGGCGGCGGCTGCCCAGGGTATATCTACCATCTCTAAGAAGTGAGTTTCAGTTAGCCTCAACTGTAAGACTTCGTTTTCGCTCTCAGTACTTGGCATCCTGACTTCGACTCAGTATAGGGACCTTCAGAGGTTTAAAGAAAGTTACAGAGGTCAGCAAGGAGAAATGGCAATGACTTTCCTTATCTCCAAAAAATGTAAGATACTTTACAGAAACATTTTGGAGGGGGAAAAATGATAGTTAGTCTAAATGACATTGTTAAGTCTAAGCTAACCAGCGCTTTGTGTATGCTCAAACAATATAGGAAGGATTGTTCAAGTGTTGAAGCCTGGTTTTCACTTATTCAGTGAAGGGCTAAAGATTGTAACATTACCTACGCTCAATAAAATGGTATATTCCCCCTTTCCTCTCCTCGTGGTGAATTGGTAAGGATAAACAACCCTACAAATTGTTTGGCCTATTATATGTCACCAAGATTTTTCTATAGCCTGTCTAGACTCCAGACAATAGGCGAGACTGGCCTCTAGCTGCAGACATTTCTGTAGCCTGTAATATCACTTAGAAAAGCAAGGGCAATAATACAGAAATGAAAACCAGCCTGGGCTACGGTGACAGCAGACATATGAGCAGAGCAACACTTCACAATTCAGAGATGATGATAGTGCCCTAGCAAGAAGCTGAGCGGCTGTACGTATCAGCCCGAGAAACTTTTGTAAAATCACATATACTCCCCAGAAAGAGTCATAGTCCAGTCATTGTGGGCATAAGCTATCCATGAACCTCATTGCAGAAAATGATGTCGATGTTAGGCTGATTCTTTTCTTATCTGAGATGTGTCTACATGTCTATGTTATATTCAATAAACACAGAGGTCTTTCAGGAGGCCATTATAAGATAAATCAGATTGTTATACAAGTAATGTGTGTTGCCTAAAGAGAGTTAATGGACAGTGTGTGTTTGAGTGAGACAGAGAAGAGGTTTAATAGTTCGTCTATTGTCTGCTCTTTCTTGGCAATTTTCACTTTTATCCACCCGCCATAGTTGTTATCAAGAAAGGAAAGAAAGAACACACAAGAGATAAAAAGAAATCCTGTTTAATTTTTCTTTGTTCTCTACTCTCTCTCCTCTATCTCCTCTCCCCTCTCCCCTCTTCCCTCGCTCTCTCCTCTCTCCTCTCCCCTCTCCTCTCTCTCCTCTCCCTCTCCCCTCTCCCCCTCCTCATGTTTTAGGAAAGAGCTCAACAATAAATATTGGTTTTGTTGTTCAGTCTTCTCTGGGTGAAGACCATGAAGAAGTACATCAAATATAAAGAAACCTCACGGCAGAAAATATGGCCAGAAAATCATGGGTAATAAATACTTTTGGCTCAAATGGCATTCTCTTTCCAAAGCTTCAAACTGTGGGGCACCTGGCCATCTGGATCGTCACCATGTAGTCCAGTGTTGGTTGTCTCTGCCACTTTGCCTATCTTAACTGGTGGCATCAGGAATAACCAGGGCAAGGGAAGACAGTGTAAGTACAGGGTAGCCAAGAGGTGCTTAAGTGTTTTATTTAGCATTTTGGATGCTGGGATAGAAAGCCCCATCTCTAAAGTTATTCAGTGTCTATACCCAGCTGAAATCTGAAAACATCATTTAGCTTGTTGCAACATAATGAGCTACAGAACAGCACATTATATAGAGTGCCATCAGAAAATCCTCCGCGGAACAACCAGCCAGGATTGTTGAAGTCCCATGATGCTGACTGGGGAAACTGGGAAGAATCCTTCTCAGTGAGATCAGCTAAGCTAGCCTACCAGGTAGTCAATCACAGAGTGCTTCCCTAGCCTAGCACACTATGCTTACAAATGTGGTCTATTTTCTCTCCAGAATGCAAATGTTCTATTCAAATTATGCCTAAGTAACTTTACACAACACTTTCCAGTTATTTTCTCGTATTTTCTTTGTGTTTAAGAGAAAAACAAAACAAAAACAAAAACATAAAAAAAACTTAACCTTACTAGAAATCAAGGTTTTTTTTAAGTCAACACTTTCTCAAGAGTAAAAGAAAAGCGATTTAAACAGCACAATCGATCAGCACTGGAAAAGTAAAAACAGGACACAAATTCAGAATTTTTCTGGTGTAAAATGTGTATTATTTTTTACATTGATGCATGCCATGACGTTCTCTTTCTATCATTTTACATGTCATACAGTAAGGCATACCAAAAGAGGCATAGGTCCTACACGATAATGTCATAAATGTCAAAAATGCTATAAAATTTGATTCATCTCAGTCTTCTTAGTTGGAGACACCGTACTTAAATAGTATGATTTTGAATCAGCATACTAAGTACGATTTCACTTTCTCAGAGTAAATGGTAAATTTTAACTTCCGTTTTAACAGGCTGAGTTAGTTTGGCCAGCTTTAGTTGCATGAAAGCAATTCTTCAGCCTGGTGAGCTGGGGTTTCTACAACACAAATAGAAGGAGTTCAGATCATTAACTAAAGTGTCCTGTGCATGGAGACACGGGCCAAATTAGACCCCAAGGAGGAGTTTCCAAACTCACACTGAAGTCAATGGAAAGTTGCAAACTCAATCGAGAGGGTTCTTGTGGCTCAGAAAGCCTTGTTAATCATTTCAGCAGGTCTTTAAAGTGGAAACGCAAGCCAAACTCCTGTCCCCAAACAAAACAAAACAACAACCGCACATACGTACCTCTCCAACATCGTAGATCCAGATGCGGCCTTCTGAGTCACCTACTGCAACTTCCTTACCACCTTGTGCCCAACGAACCCGGTTTAGGGCAGAAGCCCCCTCAATAGCCACACTTGCTGTTGGCACCTGCCAAAGGGGTTATGACACAAAAAATTAATATGAATTAAATAATACTAATATTTAGTGATGTGATTTATTCTGTGGACCACAACGGCCTTCCTGTGCATGAAGCCTCTTCCACTCCCAGCCCCACCTCGAGAAAGGGTAAACGGGATTCATTGTTCTGGAATCCTACGCTCCACTGACTTAAGGAGTAGAAATGAGAAGCAGGAAAGGAAAACAGGGACACACTTTCCCACAGTCATGGAAGCCAGCAAGGGAGTATGTCTCTAGATTTTTGTCAAGTGTATGCTCCTCACAGAAGTGTGACAGCTCAATGCAATGCTTGACCATCAAATCATACGGGATATGACAGGGGAGCGGGGAAAATGTCAAATAACTTGAATCTTCACAACAAAATTAGCATGCATGCACTGATTCTTAGAGAATTATCCACCTTATCAGAAAGTGGGTGATCGGAAGGAAAGAAATATAGAGTTAAGGGGGCTAAAGAGATGGCTCAGCAGTCAAGAGCATTGGCTGCTCTTCCAAAGGGCCAGGTTCAAGTCCCAGCACCCACACGGCATTTCACAGCTACCTGTAGTTCCAGTTCCAGGAGATCTGACACCCTCACACAGATACAGATGGACATAAAACACCAATTTAAATGAAGTAAAATTATGTTGTGTACAGGTAAAAAGAGAAAAACCTGAAGAATCAATCATAAACTCTCCTTGCCTCCTTTTATCTTTCTCCCTGCAGCAATACCAAGATACGGAGAATGGTCCATAACGTTGTCACTGTCTGTGCGGAGACATCCTGTTAAAATGCAGCTATGTGTGTGACTCCTTTAATAAACATTGGAAATCCAGAACCATTGATAATTGGGCCAATAATCATTAGTACAGTAAACTGGCAGTGCTGGAATAGAACTTGCAGTCTGTCTGTCTGTCTGGCTATTTCAAGAACCTTGCTATGTGGAGGGAGGATTTTGAGTGACTCCACCCCTCTTCTGTCAGCATGTGTTACTCTTGTCTTCAAGGTTGCGAATTTATAATTGTTTAGAGCTCCCCAGCCTTCTAGAGAATGTTGATTTGGAAATGACAGCACACCATTAAGAAACAAAATGGTACACGTTGAAGGAAGATGGGAAGAAAGACGGAAGATGGCCATTGAGAGCATCTCCTGCCACTCTGAGAGACCTGTGCTCAATAAGTATGTCTCACCAACAGGGAAACATGACATGTGCTGCAACATAGCACCCGTAGCATTCAGCTAGTCACAGGGTTGAAACCATCTGTTTATGGGAAACTATTGAGCCAATCTCTATCTTTAAAATAGCAATAAAAACTCCATCATACGTAAGAATCTATGTTTAAACTTCATCTTGAAATCAATAGAAATTCTTTTCACCTGCTTAAATCATTGCATGCCAATTGTGAACAAAAACATAAAATGAAATTCCCTGGCTCATTTTTAAAAAAAAATACCCAATTTCTACAATGAAGGTCCCTGCTGAGCAGACTGGAGTCTGAACTTTTAACCAAACCTTGCAAAGAATAAAAACAATGTGAATTTAGATAGACTATAATTCTGTCAATATACTTTATTATTGCTGTGCTGGCCTAAAAACAGATCCATGATTCAGCTGCCGAAACTTCGAAGTTCATTTTTAACACTGTCTTAGAAATATCGTAAAGGATTTTTACCTTGAATAATCTAAAAGCTGAATAAAATATTTAATCTTCATAGGACAGATCTAAAAAAATTAATTTAAAAGACCCCGACGTCATGTAGATAAAACAAGGTCTAATGTGCTTCTAAAGAAATTAGTTTACTTCAAATGTAAGTAATGTAGCAAACTGAAGTCAGTTTAAAAAGATTATCCAGCTTCCTTTCCATAGCTGTTATAAGAAATAAAATATAAAAAATAAAATATGATGCCACAGCCTATGGTATATGCTAAAAATTAATGAGTACATAAAGGAAAATATATCTATTAATTTAAGTGGTTTTTGAAGTTCAAATGTGAAAATCTGTATTAAAATAATCTGCATGCTCTTTTCATGTGTCTTACTTCCAACTTTGATTTCATAAGTATTCTCATGTTTTTATGGCACAGTCATTTTAATTGCAAATACAAGATGTATATAGCATAAATTACTAAGAAGAGTCGGTCCCATCAAGGGTAAATAGTCGGTTTCTTTTGCAGAGGAGTGGGGGTGGTTGGGTGGGGACAACTTGGTTTAAAAGTATAATAATTTGAAGAACAACAAAGCAGATAGGGAACATAGGCTCCCTCAGTCTTTTAAAATCTATTTCCTAATCTGACTTAAACCTGAAAAAAAAAAAAAAGAAAGAAAGGGTTTGAAATTGTGAGGTCCTGGAAGTGAGGCTGCCTTGGTGTGCTTTTACCATGGCCGTGAAGCCAGAGCGCTTATCATAAATCTTAACTCTAAGCATGACCGGCCGTGAAGTTTTAAATGTTAACTATAAAACTACTCTGAGTTTCTCTCTTTGATACCTATAGAGAGTGAAGGCAATGTCAAGATATCACTTTGAGGGAGGGAGGGGGAGAGAGAAAGAAAGAGAGAGAGAGAGAGAGAGAGAGAGAGAGAGAGAGAGAGAGAGAGAGAGAGAGAGAGAGAGAGAGAGGTTATTAAGGAGGTGAGGACCACTACATCCCTTCCTATGCACCAGAGCTGGGTGTCATGAAAACATCACCTCGGCTTGGCCGGCTTTCTCATATAGCACGCTCCCGAGTCAATCTGGAAAGCGTTTTTGTTTTTTTGGTTGCTTAGAGTGAGTTTCTTCTGGCAAATAGAAGCAGTATGATTTTAATCAACGGTGATGAAAGACTTTGGGAAACCATTACAACGTAAGGTAATAGCATCTCACTATTAAACGCAATGATGTTATAAACATTTCAGCATCCCAAACGATGGGCATCTCACTCCTGCCCTCTGAGGATTTTCAAAGATACCTTCATTATGTAACTTTCTTTCCCCCACAGTCCTTGGAGGTAAAAGAAAAAAAAATGGCTGTGATGGAAATACATTTGCCTGGTGATAGCTACAGAAATATGTGCCATTAAAAGCACCCAGGCACAACACCACCTGAAGGAAATTTCCCTGTCCCCTCCCACAAAAAAAAAAACAAAAAAAACCCTAGTCTCCTGTTCTCCTCTATGTCCTCCAGCCTTAGGATCCTTAATTAAAAAGGCTGAATGACTTCCTGTCCCAAGCTCTTCAAAAGACTGGCTTTGCTTGACAGGTACCTTGTATCATGCACTCTTTACCTGCATATCTGTACCCAAACCAAAAACCAAGAAGTGATGCAGAGGCCATTTTTAGGACACATAATATTCATGAAACATGTTCCCTGTCAACAACACCAATCCTAAGGCTCTGAATTAGACCCTCAGTACTTCCCAGGGATTGAAAGAAAAGAAGCAAAGCAAATAAAATACACTTTAAAAGTAATCATTTTGTTATCAACTTTTTTCTTTTAAAGAAATAGGCATCTTTCACTCGTGAATGACTTTAAATGTGACATGTTAAAAATCCCATTTTAAAAACTGAGTTTTGCATACATGTTTCAACTTAGACACTACTGCCTTTGAGTTCAATATCGCAGACAAGGAATATTTCCTTAGCAAAAATCAAATGGATGGCAGATCTAAACAGAAAGTCGTGTAGAGAATCATATTTTATGGAGTCAAAACAGAAATGGTACGAATAGCCAGCGTCGACAGGGTAACCTCATTTCAATAATCCAATCTAAAAAAGACGGCACCCAGAAAATCTTACTTTTCCAAGTCTGCCAATAAAGCTATTTCAACGCTATGTGTCCTTCCCCTCAGGGAAAAGTGTGAACACAATTTGTGCTCTTGGGGGCGTGGGTGGGGTGGGGAAGGTGTGTGTGAACCAGAGTCAGTAACTGTCTAAGATCTGCTACAGTTTAGGAATGAAGTGAAATGGAGTTTTGGCCAATACATCTGCTAGTTCCCTTCCAAGTAGTTAAGAATTGGGGGCTGGGGGTGGGGGCGATGGACGCTGCCCAGAGGCTGTTGGAGGGTCTGTCCACAAAAGGCAGGTCTTTTTTTCCCCAGGAAGAATCAGACTGCAGAGTGGCCCGGGTGCCCCCTCCCAGCCCTGGGCCCGGGAGCCTGCTGCTCACCTCGGTGTCACTGTTGAGGTTCCAGAGGTCCAAGCGCCCCATCCCGTCCACGCAGGCAAAGAGCGCGGGATGCACGGGGGACCACATGACATCGTACACATAGTCTGCATTGTCTTCAAAGGAGTAGAGCGGCTTGTTGTGCTGTAAAGCAGAGAGACCGTGAAGACTTAGTGGCGCTGCCGCCGCCTCGGGCTGTCTAGAGAGCCTAATTAAAAACTTTGCACATTCACCAAGTGTCATAAAACTTCCCGAGATGAAAGTCCTCGAGAAGGTGAACCGGAGCTTTAATGTGACTACAACTGTCCAGTGGCATAAATAAATCCCCGGGGGTGGGGGTGACTCTGAATGGGCCGGGGCCGGGACCCGCGGAGCGAGGCGGTTTCAGACACAGTTGTAAGCGACATTCCAGACAGGTGGACGCGACTGCCATTAGCTCGGAATTCTTGCCAGGCCAAGCTGTGCAGGTCGCTGGGAGCCTGAACCCAGGAGTGGGCTGAGGGGCTTGGACCCGCTGGGATGCTCCGAAGCCCGGGCGGTCCCTGGCAACCCTGACTCTGCACCGAAGGCAACGTCTGCCACCTCGTGGTCCTCCCTTGTCGCTGCAGCAACGGTGGCTTCTTCTAGTCAAACTGCAGGCCAAATTCATATTTTAACTCTTTCTTTGCGGCGAAGGAAACGGGACAAATACCTTTAAAGTCGGGTCTCAGCTCTTACAAGAAAGTGGAAATCTATCTAGTTAAGACCGTAGCCTCCATATTATGGGGTGGGGTTAGTTCGCCCGAACCAAGTGGAGCAATGTAGCTCATTCTAGAACCTCTGAACTTACACATAAAATATGACATCCTTTCTAAATCACCAAGGATTTCCAAGACCCCTAAAGTTGATGTTCTGAGGGGAAACACTGAACATTCTTCCACTGCATACAAATGCCTCCACTCCAGAGGGATATAATAAATTAAAATGGCACACTTGATTTCCAGCGAATATTGTCACATCAAAATAGCACAGAAGTCAGAGGCAAGTTTGAAAGTACACCAGAAATAAAACGTAATTGGACTTTATGAATTATTCATTCCATCTGGCTTGTCTTATTCTAATTTCTGCATAATGGCTTTACTAATCCCTGATCAATTAATGTAAAATGAAATTTAAATGATAATGAAAGCCCCAGAGATAAAAGAAATTAACTATTCTTATATCCTCTGACAGAAATCTAAACAATGGGAATTTTTGTCTTCTTCCTCTAGTCAGCTGTCTGAACTCTCTTCTCCGGCTCTGTGGAATGCCGACACAGGCCAGGGTGGTAAGATCAAGAAAAGATAACATACAATATAACAATCAAATCCTTTCTGCCTTGGATATTCAGAGAACACATCTGTAGGGAATCGGCTCCAAATATCAGCAAGAACTGCCAATGTGTGGGGCTTGTGAATGAGAGATGCCCAAAGTACATGCGCTGAAATGGGAATGAGGAAAATCACTGTAAACCCACAGGTCTTTAACTGAAACAGAGTGCAACGACTTATTATGGGAGTCACTATAATTGACTTATTCCCATTATTTGCATTTCCTGGACATTTAAAAGTCCCTGGTTTGATGCAAACGAAGTTTAGTTACATTAACACAACACAGATGGTAGATGGACCAATGGGTGTGAATGTGTATATGAGTGTGTGAGTGTGTGTGTGTGTGTGTGTGTGTGTGTGTGTGTGTGAGATAGATGTGTCATATTTTAACCTCAAAAGTATCTGTGAGAGTGTAATTTGAAAAGGAATACTTGTCATTGAAACACCAAAAAGGAACAAACTAGACATTTGTCTTATAGTGGTATGATATTATTATTCTATAATCTTATACAAATAATTTTTAAATATGTCTGTAATATGATTAGAAACCAGAATTTTTGTTTATTGGCTACTGCTTATGCCTTCTTCTCATTGTTTATGTTAGATAACTCAAATTTTTACTAGAAAACCCAAGTAGCAAATTATTATCTGATAGCATGATTGTGTATCATTTTCCTGGTTTATTAAAAAGAAAGTATGAAGTAGCAGATCCTTCTCTGACCATTGTGTATATTACAATCTTACTCTTTGTAAAAAAGTTATCACCGGAGACTCTAGATTTCATAGCTAACTAGCCAGTAATAGTTAGAGAACATAACACACTTCTTATAGAGCCAATAGCAGCTAAAGACATATGTATTTTAAAGAGTGGACTCTTAATATCCTCTCTCATCCGGTCAGTCAATAGTTCATCCAAGCACACAGAACTGTAGATATGGATACGCATGCAAACATACAATAAACACACAACACACCAACCATTACTGTTTTGATCAATTACAACCCCATCCAGCTTCAAACGGCCACTCTCCGAGGAGCTCTCTACACCAACACACACTAATCCCCTTAAAAATTATCCTGTTAATCTTTATGATACTCTTCTTTCGGTCATTTTGATGTTTTCTTTACTGACAAATTCAGCAAAAATTACACTATATCCTGGAGACACCACCTTTAAAACATCTGGAAATAACTCTCCTTCCTCATGTTCCTGCAGCTCAGGTTTTTTCCTGGTCACCATATTGATTGACATACTCTTCTTCTCTTGTCTTTCTGAAGCCTCCTCATCACCCTTCCCCTCCAAGGCTGAACCTTCTATTACAAAAGTCACCGTGAAAGCAATGCTTGGTGTTTGCTTGGGAAAAGGGAGGGGCTTTACATTTCAAAGGCTCTATTCAACCTTGAGAAATTGATAGGTTGGGAAACTTACTGAACTTATTACTGTATGCTCTGGGCTCCTACTTACCGACCACTATGTCCTGTGTCCCCCAGAGGCATAAAATACCGTTACAGGCAAATGCCCCTTGTACGACAGAACTATTTGAATAGCAATTACACTTTGTTCAATAAAGTTTTTTTTATCATTCTATATCATTTTGTCTTCACCAATCACATTATTAAAGATCTGCCTCAAATGCTTGACATTTTAAAAATGTATGATAATACTCATATCATGAAACATTAACATTTTCCCAAAAAAACTTGAAAGCCTTTGGTCTCAAGAACACAGCTTTGGAGTTTGTGCAACAGATGCTTCAGAGCTTACGAATTCATTATAGTAAGACATTAGTAGGACATGACTATTGATTTAAGAATACCACGTATTTTCAAAAGACAGTATGGGAACAAACGCTGTCAATGGTTTTGAGGAGGAATTTCACAATATCCTTTGTGTATATCAAAGCCACAGAGGCGTCATGATTTAAAACATTTACTCTAGGAAAATACCCGAGGTCGATCAGTTAACTAAATATTGCTCCAAAGCATATTGCTGTGGAAAGCGGTTTTTTTTTTTGCAAAGCAGTCAAATGTCACTGGACAACACCCCCTTCACCTGTATGTTTTCTTTTCAAATGCTATGCTTAGCATCAGCAATGTGTCAAAAAAGGAAAAGAAAAACGTCACCATTCACAACCTGTGCATGGGTGGCACGCCACTGAAATAAAAACCTCGACCCTTGGCTTCATCAGGCCTCCACGTCTGCCATTCTGATAATGTGCGTGAAGCTACGCAGCCCAGCTTGCTTTTCATTCACCGACTTCCAAACAAAGCAGAGTGGTCGGCCTGCACAGACTTCTGTGAACTGCAGGAAAGAAGGCTTGCTGTGGACCAGGCTCTGTACACACTTTGTCTAACTTAATCCGCATAAAATTTCTGTAAGGTAGATGGTGTTTACAGAAAATTATAGCTCAGAGAAGTTAGCAACCCATAAGGCCACAGAGATTGAAGAGAAGGGGAGGTAGCTTTTGGTCTCAGGGTTTCTAGCTGTTAGGCACATTCTGTGTTTGCAGCACTCTAGGGTCCTTCAACCTGGTCTTGAGTCTTTACAGAGAGAACAAGTCCATTAACCCTTATTCTTTACATGCCCATTCAATTCGACCAATGTTTGCTAAGCACACACTAAATGACTTGTACAAACAGTTAAAAAATTATTAATGATTTTTTTTCCTAAACCAGTTATTAATGACTTTGAGGGCATCACCCACACTTCTGAGGGGTCATTAGCATTTGGTG